>NW_027362772.1:284112648-284766148 GCF_046119375.1 Phyllobates terribilis
TGAAACCAGGGAAGGCCGTGTGCGACAATGCTGCAAACCTGGGTGCGGCCCTTCGCCGGAGCAATGTCTCACACATGCCTTGTATGGCTCACGTGTTGAACCTGGTTGTCCAGTAATTTTTAGCCCACTATCCCGGACTAGATGGCTTTCTGCAGAGGGCACGGTCGCTGTGTGCTCACTTCCGCCGTTCGCATCCCGCAGCTCAACGACTTACATCTCTACAGAAGTCGTTGGGCCTGCCAGTTCACCGGCTGAAATGCGATTTGCCGACCCGGTGGAATTCAACTCTGCACATGTTGCAGCGACTGTGGCAGCACCGACAAGCCCTGGTGCAATACGTTCTGACGTATAGCCTGGGCCAAAGAGATCCAGAGGTGGGGCAAATCACACTGCAGGAGTGGTCTCAGATCAGGGACCTATGCATCCTTCTGCACAGTTTTGAAATGGCGACGAAGATGTTTAGTGCTGACGATGCCATTATCAGCATGACTATTCCGGTGAGTTACATGCTGGAGCACACATTAAACAGAATTCAGAGTCAGGTGGTGGGACAAGAGGAGGTGGAGGAAGTAGAGGAGGAGTCGTATGCGGAAGGGATAACATCTCCAAGGTCCAGACGGTGGGCAGCACCACGGCAGCTGGCATGGGAGGGTGGGGGAGAGGGATTAACCAGGGTGCATGATAGCAGCCAAACTATTGAGGAAGGTGCAGGAGCCGAGGAAGAAGAAGTGGAGGATGAACTGGCGATCGGCATGGAACACTCATCAGATGAGGGAGACCTTGATCACATTTCTGTTGTGCGAGGTTGGGGGGAGAGGGCAGAGGAAGGAAGCATGATTCTTACCTCGCTACCAACACAACAGGGACTTGGTCCTCCTGGATGCGCAAGACACATGAGTGCCTTCTTGCTGCACTACCTGCAAGATGACCCTCGGATTGTCAGAATTCGAAGTAATCCCGACTACTGGGTTGCCACACTCTTAGATCCCCGGTACAAAAGTAAATTTGCCGAAATAATTCCTGCCATAGAAAGGGATTCACGCATGCAGGAGTATCAGCAGAGGCTGTTGCAGAATCTTACATGTGCTTTTCCACAAAACACCAGTGGTGCACGTAGTGAATCTCACAGTTCTAACTTGCCAACCGTGGGACTGTCGAGTCTTCATCACTCAAACCGTAACAATAACACAGTATCTGCTGGTAACAGCAATTTTGTGGAATCGTTTCACCACTTTTTTAGACCATCCTTTGCAAGGCCGTGGGACTGTCGAGTCTTCATCACTCAAACCGTAACAGTAACACAGTATCTGCTGGTAACAGCAATTTTGTGGAATCGTTTCACCACTTTTTTAGACCATGCTTTGCAAGGCCACAGGAGACAAGAAGTCTGACACATAGTCAACGCCTAGAGAGGATGGTACAGGAATATCTCCAAGTGAACATCAAAGCCATGACTGTGTCACTGGACCCTTGCTCATTTTGGGCTTCGAATCTGGAAAAATGTCCGGAGCTCACCACTCACGCCTTGGAGATCTTGTCATGCACTGCAGCCAGCGTTCTCTCTGAACGTGTGTTCAGCGCTGCTGGTGGTGTGCTGACAGATAAGCGCACGCGGCTGTCCACTGAGAATGTAGACAGACTCACGTTCATAAAGATGAACAAATCATGGATCAGCAAGGACTTTTCTACCCCTGTGTCATCCTGGGGAGACTAAAAACTTAAGGATTTGGTAGAATCACCTCACCAACCGTTTTAAGCAACTCTGGGGCAATTGACGCCACTTAAGTGGTGTCTGTGCCACAATTTTTGGAAAAAATGGAGACTCTTTTTGGAGTCCCCTTGCTGTGTTTTACGTGACGTTGGCATCGTCAATTCCAGATGGGTTGGGTCGCTCCCCCTTCCTTTTAACCGTAAGAAACTACATACACTATGGCTTGGGGTAACACAGATGGTTGAGTCTGAAGAGCTGTTTTCTCAGAGGTCTGCTCCAAAGCTTCAGTGTCTACTAGTCAGCGTAGTAGCCCAGCTCTGAAGCAAGCTACACCGCTACAATTGGATGGGTGAGGATCGGTCACAGCTTTATTAACTCTTTATACTCATTCCATTAGAAAGGCATTTTATTTCTTAAATAATTCAGCTTGTTGCAGCATGCCCTGTGTCTCCACACCGGCAAGTTGGCCAACAAGTGTAACTCTCCAACATGTCCTTTCTATTTCCAGGCCACGGAGGATCCTGCGTACTCGTATGCAGGACTCTGACCCCCATCCATCACTCTTAACGCTTGTTCCACTCCGTCCTGGAGTCCTGACAGGAATATGTCCAGTCCAAAATCCATTAAGTGAACACCGTCGGGCCGTATGAGGCCTGCTTTATCTCCTTCCAGTTGTCGGTGTCGTATCACTACACCGCCTCTGTCTCTTCTAAATTTTGCCATCCGAATATTTATTACCCGCCTTGTCCGTTCGATGGCCGTGATGTCTCGCGCACCTTGTCATACCGCTATCGGCACAATCTCTGACCATACTATTTTTAGTTTTGTGAAAAATTCTCTGAAGCGCTCAGTGTCTAGTTTCATTATTGCCATTAGTTATGCGCTCTTGTGATGACCTAGGTCGTTTTCCCCGGCCTCTATAACTAAGATGACGGGACCTCTTGCCTCTCTCCCTACCTTGATTACCTCCATTAGTACCTGTGGCCATTGCAGGCCTCTAATACCTCTCCATTTGAAATATGTGTTATGAAACTCTAATTTCCTCCCGCCTGGGTGGACTTTCGCCCTTTTTTCTGCCCAATATATATACGAGTTGCCCATCACCCACACTGTTGGCTTAGCGCACCTGTAAATGAAACAAACCACGTTAGGATAACAAGTCTGGTCTTATGTATCTCGCCAAACATGTGGATCGCCATCTCCCTATCCTCTGAACTTCCGTTTCTGACAGTCCTGCTCTTGCTGCTTCCGTGGCCGCGCCTATGCGGAATGAGTGTGTCCCGTAATCTTTGGGGTGGTTCCCTACCGATGTTATGCATTTATTAAATATAGCTTGGAACTGGTATATTGATAATGGTGTTCCATCAATGTGTGATAGGAAGAAATTACTTTGTGATCTGATGGTTATATATGTTTTTACTATTGTTACCGGACTCAGTGTACCGTTTGTGGGTTGTGGAAGTACCCAAGTGCCCCTGCCCGCTGGAACCGTTTTCGATTTGCGTATGCGTAGACGTATTGCATTATTGGCTATGACTACGTCCTGGTGTAATAAGCCTCCACTGGTGGTAATTGTGGATGGAGGGACTAATTCGCTTATGCATAGCGCCCCGAAGAAGGCGATCGCAAATGCAGTAGGCAGTAGTATTGCTTCAAATTGTGAGTGTCATGTTAATGGTGTTAGGGATATGATGTGAGAAATCAGTTTTAGTGACACGGGACGGGACGTCTACACTCCTGACTTGGTTGACCCCTTTTCTACCCTTTTATGGATTGTCTGATGATGAATCTCTTTATCACATCTCCCCAATTCAGTAGTTGGAAGTGAAATGCTACTCCGGTCAGACACCGCTGCGCTGACTCCCCTGATATGCCCCTCATCATTAGCCGTTGGAGAAATTCTATGGTGACTTGTAATCTGGCTTGTTCACATTGGTCAACCTGTCTGCCTGCTACTAGTCATGTCCACTCTTCCCATGCCTTACCGTATGCTTGCCACGTCGACTGGGCAACTGACGCTCTGATTAATGGCATCAACTATTCGCCACTAGATCCCATAGGGAGGGTGGGCAACTGTTGCCCGATGCGTGGGCGTTGGGGAGGAGCTCTGTGAAAATCTGCCAATTGAATTGTGATAAAGCGTTAGCAGCAGCATTAGACTCCTCAGCATCGTGGCTAGCGCGGACCCATACATTGTGTTTTAGGCACAGGAATGCTAGCCGGCGTAGTAGGCCTAGCACTGGGAGAGACGATGATGCCATCTTATTAATGCAGTGCGCTAGGCTGGTGTTTTTTGTTATGAAGCGTATATTTTTGTTAGCCAGGCGCGCGTCCCATATTTCTATTGCTACCACTATTGGGAAGAAAAATTATTTTCCGGGCTAGATGCAGCTAAAAATTATTATTAATTTCAAAGTTGGTGGAGCTTGGGATAGATGGCCTAATACAATGAGTACAACACACTGCTACTATGCCGAAAATTATTTTCCGGGCTAGATACAGCTAAAAATTAATATTAATTTCAAAGCTGGTGGAGCTTGGTATAGGTGGCCTAATACAATGAGTACCACACACTGCTACTATGCCCAAAATTATTTTCCGGACTAGATGCAGCTAAAAATTATTATTAATTTCAAAGCTGGTGGAGCTTGGTATAGATGGCCTAATACAATGAGTACCACACACTGCTACTATGCCCAAAATTATTTTCCGGGCTAGATGCAGCTAAAAATTATTATTAATTTCAAAGCTGGTGGAGCTTGGTATAGATGGCCTAATACAATGAGTACCACACACTGCTACTATGCCCAAAATTATTTTCCAGGCTAGATGCAGCTAAAAATTATTATTCATTTCAAAGCTGGTGGAGCTTGGTATAGATGGCCTAATACAATGAGTACCACACACTGCTACTATGCCCAAAATTATTTTCCAGGCTAGATGCAGCTAAAAATCATTATTAATTTGAAAGCTGGTGGAGCTTAGTATAGATGGCCTAATAGAATGAGTACCACACACTGCTACAGGCCCAAAATTATTTTCCAGGCAAGATGCAGCTAAAAATTATTAGTAATTTGAAAGCTGGTGGAGCTTAGTATAGATGGCCTAATAGAATGAGTACCACACACTGCTACTATGCCCAAAATTATATTCCAGGCAAGATGCAGCTAAAAATTATTAGTAATTTGAAAGCTGGTGGAGCTTAGTATAGATGGCCTAATAGAATGAGTACCACACACTGCTACTATGCCCAAAATTATTTTACAGGCAAGATGCAGCTAAAATTATTAGTAATTTGAAAGCTGGTGGAGCTTAGTATAGATGGCCTAATAGAATGAGTACCACACACTGCTAATATGCCCAAAATTATTTTACAGGCAAGATGCAGCTAAAAATTATTAGTAATTTGAAAACTGGTGGAGATTAGTATAGATGGCCTAATAGAATGAGTACCACACACTGTTAATATGCCCAAAAGGTTTTACTTGGCTAGGTGCAGTAAAAAATTTGTATTAAATACACAGGTGGTGTAGCTTGCAACACAGATAGGCTACTCCACTGACTAACACACACTGCAAGAGACCCAAAAGGATTTACTTAGCTAGGTTTAGCTAAATGCTGTGAAAAACACTTGCACAGCACTAAAACAGACCTGCCTGGCAAAAAGTGATAGGAACTGATGCAGGGGAGTACATAGGAATCATGGGGCCCCATAGCAGAAGCTCTAATCGGGCCCCCCCCCCAAAAAGATAAATAAATAAATAATTGTCGGGGTCACCAAAGATCAGATCTCACAACTTTCCATCCTTTACATAGTAATTTTCCTCCTGGTGACGTCCTAGTTCTCTCTTTCATTGCCCCATAAAGTGTGATGCCAATAAAAGGGCCCCCCAAACACAGTATGAAAGCCCATGGTGAATTCCTCCACATGCACAGTATAATGACCCTACTGTACCCCACCTCAACTCCCAGGGTAAAGTATGCTGACCCCAACACAGTATGATCCCCCAACTGTGAGCCGCTAGAGAGGATGGTACATAATAAGGGACGGCGCAATGCATAATAAAAGAGGAAACTATATAACTAAGGATGGCGCTATACATAATAAGTGAGTACACTATATACTAAGGGACTGTGCTATACATAATAAGGCTACATTCCTGCATCTGTGTGCAGTGTCAGTGTGCTGCCCTGTTTTACTGACGCATTGAGCATGTCCTATTCTAATCCTCAAAATCGGATCAGAACAGGACATTCTCTTACCCTCTTAGATCTCATTCTCAGATACGTGATTTTCATGGATGTGTGAATGGATCTATAAAACTGTACGAGTCCGTGGACCATCCGATAAAAAGATCTGGCAGCACACGGACATTTCACACAAATTTGGGAATGTGGCCTAAGGGATTTTACAGATAACATTATCACTTCAAGTCACACAGTGCAGATATAGAATAATATTTATATCCAGGCACTTACCGCTGACATCTCATCTGATCAGAGTCGGTTTCTGCTGCTTCTTCTCCATCTGGTCAGACCTTCATGTCGACATCTACCAGTCACGACTCATCTTGTCACGATGATCTCCTGCCTAGAAAATAACAAAGTCACATATTGTATGCATACATGTGTCTCCCCCGCTCTGCGCCCCTGAATACAGATATGTACCCCCCCCATTAATATACTATTAGTCACTTAGTAATCAAAATATAAAGTGATAAGTAGCACTGTGCCCCCCATTAACTATAATCTGCACCGGCCAATAATATAAATTATTCAGTCTCTGTGACTCTCCCCAATTAACTGTAAGGCTGTGTGCACACGGAAAACATTCAAGGCTGCACAGTACGAGCAAAGTGAAACCCCCATAATTGCTCTCTCCCAGCACCCCCATTATTGCTCTCTCCCAGCACCCCCATCATTGCACTCTCCCACCACCTCCATCATTGCTCTCTCTCAGCACCCCCATCATTACTCTCTCCCAGCACCCCCGTCATTGCTCTGTCCCAGCACCCCCGTCATTACTCTGTCCCAGCACCCTCATCGTTGCTCTCTTCTACCACCCCCATCATTGCTCTCTCTCAGCACCCGCATCATTGCTCTGTCCCACCACCCCCATCATTGCTCTCTCCCAGCCCCCAATATTGCTCTGTCCCAGCATCCCCATAATTGCTCTGTCCCAGCACCTCCATCATTGCTCTCTCCCAGCCCCCCATCATTGCTCTGTCTCAGCACCTCCATCATTGCTTCTCCCAGCACTCCCATCATTGCTCTCTCCCAGCACCCGCATCATTGCTCTGTCCCACCACCCCCATCATTGCTCTCTCCCAGCCCCCATTATTGCTCTGTCCCAGCACCCCCATCATTGCTCTGTCCCAGCACCTCCATCATTGCTCTGTCCCAGCCCCCCATCATTGCTCTGTCCCAGCACCTCCATCATTGCTTCTCCCAGCACTCCCATCATTGCTCTCTCCCAGCACCCCCATCATTGCGCTCTCCCAGCACCCCCATCATTTCCCCTCAGCGCCCCCATCATTACTCTGTCCCAGCACCTCCATCATTGCTCTCTCCCAGCCCCACATAATTGCTCTCTCCCAGCCCCCCACCATTGCTTTGTCCCAGCACCCCCATCATTGCTCGCTCCCAGCACACCCATCATTGGTCTCTCCCAGCAACACGTCATTTCTCTCCCCTTCCCCACCATCCCCATTATTGGTCTCCCCAGCCCTATCAGCCCCATTATTGCTCTTCCCAGCCCCATCAGCCCCATTATTGCTCTTCCCAGCCCCATCAGCCCCATTATTGCTCTTCCCAGCCCCATCATTCCTCTCTCCAGCCCCATCAGCCCCATTATTGCTCTTCCCAGCCCCATCATTCCTCTCCCCAGCCACATCAGCCCCATTATTGCTCTTCCGAGCCCCATCATCCCATCATTCCTCTCCCCAGCCCCATCATCCCATCATTCCTCTCCTCAGCCCCATCAACTCCATTATTCCTCTCTCCAGCCCCATCAGCCCAATTATTGCTCACCCCAGCCCCACCATCCCATCATTGCTCTCCCCAGCCCCATCATTCCTCTCCCCAGCCCCATCATTGCTCTCCCTAGCCCCACCATCCCATTATTGCTCTCCCCAGCCCCATCAACCCCATAATTCCTCTCCCCAGCCCCATTATTGCTCTTCCCAGCCCCATTAGTCCCATTATTCCTATCCCAAGCCCCATCACTCCTCTCCCCAGCCCCATCAGCCCCGTTATTGCTCTCCCCAGCCCCATCAACCCCATTATTGCTCTCCCCAGCCCCATCAAACCCATTATTGCTCTCCCCAGCCCCATCAAACCCATTATTCCTCTCCCCAGCCCCATCAGCCCTCTCCCCAGCCCCAATATTTCTCTCCCCAGTCCCATCAGCCCCATTATTGCTTTTCCCAGCCCCATCATCCCACCATTTCTCTCCCCTCACCTCCCCTCCCCAGCATTTCAGTAAAAAAAAACAAGCAAAAAAAAAACAACAACTTACCTCAGCTCGCTCCCCTGCAGCAGCATCCTCCTGGTTGCCGGCAGCTTTCTTCCTGACCCAGGCACGTGCTGCATGATGACATCATCAAGCTGCGCGCGCCTGGGTCAGGGAGGAAGCAGAGGACGAACCCTCCAGCTCCGCTGCTATTCTCCTCCTGACAGCAGCTGAGCTGCAGGGTTCGCTCCCTGACCACCGCGTGCAGGGAGCAGCTGCACCTTGCGGGCCCCTTGGTGCAGCTGCATGGTGGGGACCTGGCACAGATGCACCGGCGGCGGTATGTCCACCCCTGGACTGCTATGGGGCCCCCCCGGCTCATGGGCCCCATAGCAGTCGCGTGGTCTGCCGCCATTGGCGGTACGCCACTGAACTGATGTAACCTAGCCCTCACAAGGGCTGCAATTACAACTAGTCACTACTCCCAACCTATCTGTCTATTTAAGAGCACAAACCTGCCTGCTAAAAGTCGTAGGAAATGCTGTAACCTAGCCCTCAAAAGGGCTGCAATTAGAACTAGTCCCTACTCCCAAGCTGTCTATTTCAGATAAAATTCGCTTGCAATTCACACAGTTATACTGTATAGCGTGCACACAGCAGCAGTGGTGCCGTCTAACACTCAGCTGCAGCAGTGAGAAAATTGTGGCGACGGGGAAAATGGCTGGGTCTTATAGGGCAAGGACATGTGACATACACAGCCAATGACACATGCTCTTGCTTGTGTGAAAAAAAGCACTTCGCTCCTTGTGTGCGCTGCTGATAGGCTGACAGACTGCACCTCCCCACTGTAAATGCGGGAAAGAGAAAAAAAATGGAGATCTTCATTATTTCTGCAGAGATCCATCCCCTGCCCCTCGCCCCGCCCCGCTGTACACTCAAACTGCGTATTAACATTGATTATCAGCATTACTGTGATAAAATCCAGTTACGATTTTGGTGCGCGAACAGTTATCGAACATAACCTCGAACAGCCGGATTTTTTTCAAATCGTTCGGGTTCGTCGAACGGCTCGAACACCGCCCAAAACAGCTCGAATTTGAGATTGGCGAACAGTTCGATTCGAACACCGCTCATCTCTACTGCTCCATTCATACAAGAGACTCAGGGACCCTCATTCTCAGGATTGGTGGTCAGACCTCCAGCAATTATACAATTATCTTCCATCACCTTTCATTTAAAGGGGTTGTCCAATGTTCTAATGGTGTCGGCAGTGGCTCTCCCAGGGATTGCGTGACATTGTTATTGATCCCTGTGGCCAATCAGAGCTGGCTATACTATCCTCTTCTTCGGGCATAATTGACATCTGGAGGAAGAGAGAGCTGGCTTCTCTCTCACTTCCTCCGGATGTCTTAATTTGTCTGATTGAGAGGAGAATGAAGCCAGCGCTGATTGGCCACAGTGATTGCATTACATAACAATGTCACGCAAGCCCAGAAAGAGAAAGTGCCGATAAGACTGGAATGGCACCGGAGGTGGGTATAAGTGTTATTTTTTTACTGGGGGGAAACAGCGATTCGGAAAGGGTTGTCCGAGTAGTGGATAAACCCCTTTAAAACCTATCTGGTTTGGACAATTCAGTCTCCATTTTATGTTGATGGTTTCCCTGGGATCAACATATTATGGGGATCTTGATATGTTGAAGCCCCTATGAATAGCTTGTAATCCAGGGGAAATAATCTCAATGAGTACTCGCCTACTAATGGGTATTCCATATATAAATATATGACCTATCCACAGGGCAGGTAATGAATTTCTAATTGCTGGTGATCTGACAGTTAGAATCCCCACCGATACTGAAGACTGGATGAAAGGAGCAGCAATGAGCATGTGCAACCTCTATTCCACTTACGCACATGCTCACTACTACTCCATTCACACTGGGAACTTTGGGTCTCTGGTTCCCAGGTTCAGTAGGGGGGTCTCAGAAGTTGAATTCCCTACAATTTGACTTTTAAGAGTCAACCCTTTTAGGAGCTTTAACCTGGGTTTGTCAAATCAGAGTACCTTCTTTATGGGATGATATAAACTAGAAAACATGTACATAATACAATCAGATATATTTACTATGTAACATAAAACTCCGCTCCTCCTCCTGTAGGCTCATGCTGCTCTCCGCTATCGGCACAGATGGGAATTTACTGTGAAAGTTACTGCAAAATAATTTCATCAATTAGAGTTTAGAATTGACCATCATTATAAATCTAGATGGCCAGAATGGAAAGATGTCTGGAGATGATACTAAACTACGGAAGATTAATAACACAGAACAGGACAATTATTCCTTAATATAATCATTTGCACAAAATTGCACTGAGAAAAGTAGACATGGCAGATGAGCTTCAACATAGATAATGGGAGTTAATGCACATGAGCTCTAGTAAAAAGTATGCTCGTTACATAATAAATGTAAAGAGAATGATGGAAAATGAATTAATTGTATTCAGAAACAGTGATGGATGTCCTGCAGAAAGGAAGATATATATGAAAAAACATAGCATTACCAGTAAAACAAAGCCTGAATTAAAGTGGTTGGCCAAACTTATCAAGTTAAAACCACGGGTTTGGCGATAACTCGCCAACATTGGGATTTCCACCATTGGGCCCTTCATTGATCTCAATATTGAAGTTTCACATTTGAATATTGCAAAACCGTGCTTGGGCACCACCACTGCTCCACTCACGATTGCGTGATGTAGGTGGACACACCGACACCAGTGTTTATTGCAGCTGAATGTGCGTCCGAGGATGCACATTTGGCCAAAGTCTATTGCTCTGCAGGGACCCACCAGCTCCCTGCACAGTAATACATGTTGCCGGCCAATCAGAGACCGACAGCTGACATTGGCATGCCAGTCACGAGTGGCGCATGACATCCTGCGCTACCCATAATGGCACACTGAAGTCAGCTACAGAAGAGTATGCCACACATCATAGGAGCGGAGGAGGGTAAGAAGAATTGTTCATTTTTTTATTATTATTTAATGTATTGGAAAAAAGTGGCAGAAGATTATACCAGGAAGGGGCCCAGGATAGGGGTCATTATACAAGGAAGGAGCCAAGATTGGGGAGCATTATGCAAGGAAGGGGCTCAGGATGAGGAGCATTATACAAGGAAAGGGACCAGGATGGCAGGCATTATACCAGGAAAAGGGAAATTATACCAGGAAGAGGGCCATAATGGGGGACATTTATAACAGGAGGAGGTCCAGAAAAGGGGATATTGTAGGGGATATTATAACAGGAAGGGGCTCAGGATGGGGGACATTATACCAGGAAGGGGAATAGAATTAGAGACATTATTACAAGATGGGGGCCATGAAGGGGGAGATTATTACAGGGAACAGCCAGGACGGGGGCATTATTACATGGGGGGCAAACAAGCAGGTTATTATAGGATCTAGAATGCTCCAAGGGCCCATACATCCGGCCAACATGCAAGTGGGACCCCAGGTCCAAATTTTGCACTGGATAGTAATGGACTCTAGTTACACTACTGGCTCCACTCATTATCTATGGTACTAGCTGATGTAGCCAAATGATGTACTCTGCTATCTCCTTCAGTTTTATAGACAAAATCGGAGCCGTGGTGCACATGTGCAGCCATGGCCCCATTCAGGAAGAAGAAATCAGAATCCAATTCTCAGAATCCCAGAATTCTCAGACTAATCTTCTTCACTGATGTGCTGTCACACACTATCTCTACATTTTCTTCAGTATTTTATGGATTTCTCTCTATCTCTATGGTTAAGCTGTGAGCTGTGAGGTCTTCTCACTATCTAGGTACACCACAAAATATCCACTGCATTCCCTGCCTCGGCTTTTATATGGTCTATGATTGTCCTTCTAATTGATTGTGATAGCGGCAAGGCATTATGGGGAAGCGTGCCCCACCACTGCTGAGGTCTTGTGATCTTTTTCTGTTTCTGCAATGTGTTGTTGACATCATACTTTAAGATACCCCTTTCATGGCCCCAATAATGTGTGAGAACATTAGGGGGTTTCAATAGGGGCAAAATTACTTTGTAAGGACTGCAAAGTTGTGAGATATGCTCTTCTGTGACCCTGCTGATTTTTTTAAATTTTTTTGTGGATGGGGTGCCCTAATTAGGACTTCTGCTATGGGGTATTATGTAGGCCATTGATTACACTGTATATCTTCTAAAGACAAATCTGGGCAAAACAAATCTTCAGTAACTATGCAATATGTGAACACACCCTAAGGCCATGTTTCCACATTGCATAAATGCTGTATTTTTTCTGCTGTGGTTTTTTTTGTGTGAAAACTTCATTGCATTTAGTAGTTTAAACAAAATGGATGTGATTTTATGGAAACTCTTTTCCAATGTGTGTTTAAAGACATTTAGGAACAGTGCATTTTTACCCACATAGGGCATGTTACTTTTTTCCTGTGGATTTTATTGTGTAAAGTTCTGCAATTGTCCTGTTGAACTAAAACAAACCCAAGGGAATAGAAACGGATTTTACATTGCTGAAATTTTTGCAAATACAACCATAGCATAAAAAATTGGAAGCAAAATTGCAAAACAAATCTTCCCAAAAAATGTATCAAAAAAGGTAAAATTGTTAAAATAATGCAGAAAGCAGAAAAAATGTAACAGATAAAATGCAGGAATATGGGTTAAGGCTAAGGTGAAACCAAAGTTCGCAAAGAAATCCACATGTGCTTTTGATTGGAGATTTTGATGCGGATTTCACATCAACATTTCTGAATTAGATGGGGCATGCTGATGATTTAAATTTCTACAGCACACCTTACTAAAAGTCCTTTCTGTTCTCAAGAATGGAGGGTTTTTAAATTTTATTGTTTATCGCTCGTTATCTAGGCTACCGACCACTCTTACAGTCTATCCGAAGTGGTTGGTCTCCTAGGCAAGCAGAGCATGGTGGCAAGATGTTTGCTATACAGTTTGCCCGCGAGATCGCTGGATCCAGCCCTTGTGCTCTTCTGATGTTGCTGAGGTAAGGTGTCATGGAGACGTCAGGTCCAATCATGGATCGCAATGCATGGAATGGTCTCGGGTCTCCAGTCCAGTTCTATGATGCCGGGGTGCGGAGACCCACAGCCAGTCCATGCATTGCGATCCATGATTGAACCGAGATCTACGGACCTCTGCATGAGCCCTAAATCTGTCTCTGCTTTTTTAGCATTAGAGAGCACAAAGTATAGACCAGCGTTACGACCATGCCTTCGCCTCACAACCGTGAAGCTGGGAGGCAGAGGAGTTGCGTTCTCCTGAAGAAGGAAACATTAGACAACCAACCCCTTTAATGAGAGCTGAATTAACTAGTTTGCAAAATAATTTTGTGACTTCTACTTTTTGGTGAGAAATATTTCCTCTTCTTCCGAAATATTAATGCACATCGCATCGGGGCATTGTTTTCTTTTTCAGTACATCAACAGAGACAAGGCTTAGAAAAAGGCTGAACATGATGGATTTAAGAATTTCTTTGTCTTGGTAATAAGGTGATACACAGTATAAACTATATAACAACACCAGAGAGGTAGATTTTGTGTTGAGGAATACTTTCATGATTTCTTTATATATTTATATGATGTAATAATCACACTGTGTGCTTTTTGTTTTCTTGCCTTCAGGAAAGGAACAATCGCTCTTATTGTGTGCTTTTTGTATCTCAGATAGGTGCTAAGAATTTTTAGTGGTTGGTAGTAGATGCATATTAATAATGCATTTGAAATCATACCTGTCATTTCAGGCGACTCCTCACAATAAGCTGTCAGGTGTGTACATGAAGAATAACACTATTTCTGTCAATTATTTGATTTGTATTCTGCATTTTCACCAGTTTTCTCTTCTATGGGCTTTATCTATAACTTTCAGTTGTCTCTGAGCTAGTGGGTGGACACTGGCTTTTGTGATGTCTCCCATACACAGAACACAACAACGGGAGGGATTCCTGCTTTCCTCTCAGGGAACCTGACAGCTGATACATGTTGCACAACCTACAGGCATCATGATTCAGACAACGGCTGTGTTTTTGCAGCCAAGTATGTTGTACTCTGACCTGCTACACCAGTTGAGAGAAAACATAATTTGAAACTCAACCGGGAATCATATGTCTCTGATGACTAGTCCAAGAGGCAGGTCCTCGGTGGCTTCTCCCAGCTTCTTCCCATAGACTGACACGTCATTCCCTATATACACATAGGGAATAACCTGTCTTTAATGGGGATTGGGGTAGGGATCACTCTTGTTATAGACATGTCACGGGTGTATCAGGTTGACAGACAGTCATTCTGGATCCGGCTGTAGAAGGTCGCTGCGCTTGGCTTTGCAGACTCCTTCTTGATCTTTTCATAATCCTACTCTCAATAGGACCCAGCGGTGATCTCCACATTCTGCTGCTAATTAACACACCCTTGCTTGACCTTCAAAAACCCTCAGTGTCTCCAGAGTTGCCAGTCATAGAAGTATATTCCTCTGTTCAGGCCTGGTGGTCTAGCAGTCAGCTAGTTTCTTCTTGGAGTTCCTTGGTGGATTGTTGTCGTGATCTCTCTCATGTTTTCTCAAAGCTAAATGAATTCCCTTGTCTTTTTGCCTTGTTTGTCTTTAGTTGCAGTGGGGCTGACTAGTGCTCACCCCTTCCCCTCTGTTACGGATCCGGGTGGTGGAACCTCTGTGCTGCGGTGCAAGGAGGGACCAGAGGGGCGTAACTAGGTATCAACTCGGACTGACCAAGGTCGCACGGCGGCTCAATCGACTCCGTGAACCAGGGAAGGACCGAGCAGAGGGACCAGGTCCTACTCTGGACCAGTCATTGTATAAGAGCAGGTGACTCCCACAGGTCAGAAGGCAGGGACTGACCGGTACAGCAGATGAACACGGCAGGCAGGCTGACGCGTGATCCGGGAAGACGGACTGGCAGACACCACGGGTAACTGGCAGGAGCCGCCAGGTAGTCTGACTGGTAGGCACGGCAGGTAACTGGTACGTTCTCCGGGTAGGCAGGCGAGCCTGGCCCATAGACAGACTGGCGGGTTTGGACCGTAGGCAGACCGTCGGGCTGGAGAGTGTACTTGGCTGGCGAGACAGGTAGTCAGGCTGGCGGACTGGACTGGTAGTCAGGCTGGCGGACTGGACTGGTAGTCAGACTAGCAGCGGGACCTGAGGGCTGAAGCAGAGTTAGAACACAGAGCTATAACCTTGCACGGGCACCTCCATTTTGGAGGAGATGCCTTTTATATGAGAGGTTCTCTGGCCATTGGCCGGGGACTCCTTAGGACAGTGCGCATGGCCCCTTTAAGAGGGAGGGAGTGCGCGCGCGCCCTAAGCACAGTGCTCGGGAAGCTGTGCGCGCCGGCAGCAGCAGCAGCAGGAGGGCCGGAAGATACCAGGCCAGGAGCACGGCGGTAAGGGGGACGGCGTCTCTGCCTGTCAGGGGGCAGAGACGCCGATGCTACACCCTCCCTACCTAGGGCCTAGCTCTAGGGTCAGTCAGGGATTAGGTATCCACTCGGCGATAGGTGCGGAACCTATTTAGGGATGACAGGGGAGTCAGGGTGTTTTAGATCTGCCTAGGGGTCTCCACTTTCCCTTTCCCTAGTTGCTGGGCTTCCCCCCTTTTCCCATCGTCAAATGCTGGATCCTTCCCATACCTAGCATGACAAGACATCTGAGATGCAAAGTTCTTTGTTGGCTTTTAAAGGTATCTTTACTCTTTAATATTACAGCATTTCAGAGTAAAACCGGCATAGCGTCTGATCCATGTTGCCCCTGGTTCATGCAGCATGTCACAAGCTGTCAGGCTCACTTTCAGCTGACCATAATTATGAAATTAATGTTGAATGAAATGGCCAAGGTCAACCCCTGCACCCCATGGACAGCCACTTTTAGCCAAGAACCTTCATTCAAACAATCAATCAAGAACAGAGATGAGCCAATATCTAGAAATTTATTGTCTACAGATTTGCTCAAATGAAACAGACAACATATATTCATTGTCCTCTGAGGTGTCTCCACAGCCTAAGGCATAATAATGGAAATGTGACACTGAGTCACTTCTTACGGACAAGCCGTGAGCCGGGGAAGTTAAGAAGTTCGATGCCTTAAAGCCAGGAGGGTAGGCATTAACAGAGGGAATGAGACAAAGGCGTAGTTAAGTTACAGTCCAGGTCAGAATTCCAAGAAGGTAGCGGATCAAGACAAAGGGGCTAGGTAAATGCAAGGTCGGGCAACAAAGATCAGAATATAAGAACTCAGAACAGAGAACAAACACACACCACTTGAGCAAAGCTACACCTGCCAATGTTCCAATCATTGTTTGCCAGCTAAGCAGCCAGGTAACCACTCAGAATGGGTGACACCTTGAGGAAACCCCACAGGCCCGGTCAGATTGGATAGCTGAGCTGTCATTCTCATTCCAGACAGCTCAGCACGCACCTGATTCTATAGGGTGGCTGAGCTGTTAGCCATAGCATCCTTACGTGGTGGAATTGTGACAGGAAAGGGGTGGAAAGGGGCTAAAAGATTTCAAAAATGTTATACTCACCTGTCCTAGGTCCACCCCTCATCAGTCCTGCTGCTGCAGCTCCCCGCCTGTACCTCTGCTAACTCAGTTAAGATCTTTCTTTCGGTCTTCTTCTTCAGGATGTTGACATGCATCGACTCCCCCACATGACCATTTGAGCCCTGGTCAGAAAAAAAAGACTAGACAATAGCAGGACACGCCAGAGTAAGGCCTAGGACATGTGAATATAATATTTTTTAATTTTTTAACTTTTATTGGTTCTCAAAATAATCCATAAATGTGGCATCAAGTTGGTTATGATTTATTTGTTATATTTTCTTATATTGCGCCATCATATTCTGCAGCACTTTACAAATATCATAATTGTCCCTATTGAGGCTCACAATCTAGATTGCCTATTAGATATGTCTTTGGAGTGTTGGAGGAAGCCTGAGAACCCAATAATACAAACTCCTTGCAGATGTTGTCCTTGGTGGGATTTGAACCCAGGACCCCAGCGCTGCAAGGCTACAATTCTAACCACTGAGCCAATATGCTGCCCATTGCCATTTTGTCTAGATTCATATAGCTTGAATACAAAAAAAATTGTATCATAGGAAATCAGAATTTTAAGGGAAATTTGTAATTTGATCCAATGCAAATCAATCAGCTCATCACTAATCAAGTTCAACATTTTCAGCCGACTGTTGGCCATAACATGCAGTTTTCAACACAATCGGCAACTTTAAAAAATAGTCTTTTCCCCTGGTCCCATCAGAAGATTTTTATTCTTTGTTCACACTATGTAATTACATACGCCACGATTTCACCCCTCAGTGTGTTTGGGATGCAGTTACTGATGGCTCAGAGGTCCAATCTGGTACAGGGGCGTACTAAGTTGTCAGCACTTTGATTGACAGTTTCGTGTCCAGTCTGGTGCAGGGGCGTGCCGAGCTGTAGGTGTTTTGGTTGACAGCTCAGCCATTCAGTCTGAGACTGAGAGGTGCTGGCTGTCTCCAGGTGTTCATTGTCCTTGCTACTTAACTGGGCTGTTAGTCCCATTCCTCTGCCAGACGTACTTTCAGCTTTTTGTGGTTTGTCTCTCTGTGCTTTGTGTTCTGTGAATTTATCTTTTCTTGCCTGATCTTGGACCTCATTCTGACCATCTGTCTGTTTACCCCTTTTGTTCTGATCTGCTATTTTTCTGGAATTTTGACCTCGGACCATTACCTGACTATGCCTTTGTCCCTTCCTTTTGCTTATGACATACCCTACTGGCTTTTGACCTCAGACTCCTTGACTATCCCGACTCACGGCTTGTCCGATAGAGGTGACTCAACGTCACCCCAAGACTCTGTAATTACGTGTTACAAGAGTGATTTTATCATGATCTGGTTGACAGAACCGAAATTAATAATCAGGTTAGGGTTTTTTTGTTTTGTTTACACCCATGGGTCATTTTTTCCTACTAGATTTCTTCACAAATTCCCGGTTGAAATCACCACTAGCTTTGATTTTGTCTCAGTGTCTTCTGGGTTTTCTCTTTTAATGACTTTTTTGTTTTTTCCCGTGCTCTGCTTAGTTGGTAATAGCCTCCATTCAGACTTTCACAATCTTGATCATTACTTTGGGCAGCCAAGAAGTTGTTAACCTGTCATACGCTCATTATTTCATTTGCGTCTCCTAATAGGTGACACTGTTACTTACCTAAATACTTTTCCTGAGCTGTGACTACATTTGCAAGTATTCAGTAAATTAAGTTTCTAGTATCTGTATTATTTTGTGTTTTTGTCTCGCCTTTGCCGGCTGGATGTCATGTTTCCTGCTGGGCTGGGTACTTAATTAAAACCCTAATTAAAATTGATCTAATCATTAGCATGCACCTGCTCTGGCTTTCCTTCGCTGTGCATTATATGGTCCTGTGAAGGTAGTAGCTTGGTTCTTAAGAAGTCAAGCCCAGATGTCATCTCATCCTGTGACAGACTCACAAACACCTGTATAATATTGATTTGCGATTGTTAGTGACCTGTACGAGGAACGAATGTGAGCCTGTGTGTGTCCGTATGTCAAGCTGTGTCGCGCTCCCGCTATCACTAATTTTAATACCTCTTAGTAATCACCTCTTTAGGAAAACATTTCTGCATCTCCCGCTGACACTCTTATAATTCCATCGAAAGCGCGGTAATGTATGCCACTTACTGATCATTGAGTCCTGCTTACTGAGTGCCGCTTGCTCCTTCTTGGAATATCTTTTTTGGTTTTTAATTGAGCATTTAATATAGAGCTATGTTCAGACCAATGTGCTAATGCCTGTCTCCAAATTGTGGAAGAGACAGCATCCTTGTACTTATCCATATATGGCACAATTAAATTAGCATTGTCTGCAAAATGGAGGGGACTTGTACATGCTGCAATTTTTTCTATCCAAGTAGAGAATCGGTCAGATCTTTTGAAATTCCAGTTCACCATCTTTGCAAAATTTTTCAAAAAGATTGATAAATTCACCCCAAATCTTAGCACTACAAGGCCACTAATGGTCTGGAAAATATGTGTATAACATTCGGAAGTCTTCTAGGACTGCATTAAACCCATTTTCAGCAATTTGATGCCAACACATCCTAATTAACGACCAAGTGACCTCGACATATCAGGCTAGGGGAAAATGGCCCGGTGGTAGCCAACAGCTGTATTCAAGAGGCATATATGGGATTAGCATTTGACTAAGGAAGTGTGCAAATAAAATATTTTATTTTTACAACATGCACCCTTTGTGTTGTAGACAGTTGTGTTTAAATTTTTGGATTATGCAAATTTACCTTTTTTCTTAAAAAAATAATAATTATGGCATTAGTAACAAAATTAGGACAGAGGAGCATTAACCTGTCTGCCTTGTTTGCAATGTGTAAAGGATATAAAAATGCTGTTATTAATGTGTTGTTAGTGCAGTATATCTCAGATCAATCAATTCACAGACACTGGCTATACAGGTCTTGAACCTCCCTATTCACAGTGACACTGATTCTGCAGGCCCAGCACTTCCATATTCACAGACACTGACTGCAGGTCCAGCACCTCCCTATTCATAGTCACACTGACTCTGCAGGACCAGCACCACCCTATTCACAGTCACACTGATTCTGCAGGCCCAGAACCTCTCTATTCACAGTCACACTGAATCTGCAGGTTCAGCACTTCTCTATTCATAGTTACACTGACTCTGCAGGTCCAACACCTCCCTATTCACAACCACACTGACTCTGCAGGTTCAGTACCTCCTGATCACTTGATAATGTCTGTAAAGCGCTGTGGAATCAATGGTGCTATATAAGTGAGTAAAATAAATAAATAAATCTTTGAATTATATTATTCACAGACAGAGACTATCACACCCATTTTTCAACGTGTATAAGCTCTGCATCTTTTCTGTTGCATTTTTTTTCAGCAGATCTCCGCATCAAAATATGCAAAAGAAATCTGCTCTGATCTTTGCTTTTTTTGCTGCAAGTGTTTTACCCTTGTTTTGATATGTTTTTGGTGCAGATTTTAAGCTGTTTTTTTCAACTATTTGTTTTATTGCAGAAACACTGGAGATTCTACAATTATTGCATTTTTACATGCATGTGTTCAGGCTCCCAATGAAAGCCTGTAGAGAAATGAAGCACCAAAAAATGGCACAGTTTAACAGGGTCCTTAAACGCACAGGGGTCAAGAGTTTTCATTAAATCACATTTAGTTTGCTTGAACTACTTAACTCAGCTGATCTTTTGCATACAAAAAATGCAGAGGAAAAAAATGCAATGTTTACACAATGTCTGAACATGGCCTTAGATTTCCCATGCATCCAACTGATATTCCCCACAATCTGCCTATGCCCATTCAATTCTTGATAAACTCCTCAGACCCCCCCCTCCCCGATAAAATCATAATCCCAAGTCTGTTTTCCTTCTATACATTGTATCTATTTCTGTATTTTTTAAAAATCTTTGTTTTATTTTAGGAACCACATTCCAGATTGTAACATTTGACAGTTCTATTACACGCTGCTCACTTTTAATGCGTTTTTTTTTTGTGTTTCCATAGTAATAGTTGTGTGATTTACTTCTCTCATGCTTTCTGCATATTCACCTGTAATTAATGGATAATTGTAAGCCTATTGATTGGGGGCTTAGTACTCCCTGACGATGGGTTCCTTCTAATAAATGTTTGCTCGGGCAATGATAAATATTCACAGCGTTCTTCCGATGCATCATCTACATTGTTTGTGTATTTATTTAGCAATCATGCTTTGTTTCCCAGATAAAGCGTATTAACAACTGAGTCAACTTGCAGAAGCTTCACATTGTAAAAAGTCCCTGCTCAGCTTGCATTGTAATGATGGAGATCAGCACTTTTTCTTGCAGCACCGAGGCCCTGGGGACAAATACAAAAATGTATAACAGGTAAATTACCCTAGTGTATGCTTGAGATTGGAAAATTATAATAAGGTTGTATTTAGCCTTTACTATCTACATTGGCTTCAGAACTTATGTTGCGGGGTGAAGTGCTGTGCATCTTTTCAGGAAGTGCTGTGCATCTTTTCGGAAAGTGCTGTGCATCTTTTCGAGAAGTGCTGTGCATCTTTTCGAGAAGTGCTGTGCATCTTTTCGAGAAGTGCTGTGCATCTTTTCGGGAAGTGCTGTGCATCTTTTCGGGAAGTGCTGTGCATCTTTTCGGGAAGTGCTGTGCATCTTTTCAGGAAGTGCTGTGCATCTTTTCAGGAAGTGCTGTGCATCTTTTCAGGAAGTGCTGTGCATCTTTTCAGGAAGTGCTGTGCATCTTTTCAGGAAGTGCTGTGCATCTTTTCGGGAAGTGCTGTGCATCTTTTCGGGAAGTGCTGTGCATCTTTTCGAGAAGTGCTGTGCATCTTTTCGAGAAGTGCTGTGCATCTTTTCGAGAAGTGCTGTGCATCTTTTCGAGAAGTGCTGTGCATCTTTTCGGGAAGTGCTGTGCATCTTTTCAGGAAGTGCTGTGCATCTTTTCGGGAAGTGCTGTGCATCTTTTTAGGAAGTGCTAGAGTTTTTATTTAGTAGAAATTATAATTTTTATTTATTTTTAATTATTTATTTTACTTACTTATATAGCGCCATTAATTCCACAGAGCTTTACAGACATAATCAGATCTGTCCCAGTTGAAGCTCACAATCTACATTCCTTATCAGGATGTCTTTGGAATATGGGAGGAAACCGGAGAACCCGGAGAAAACCTACGCAAACACGGGGAGAACATACAAACTCCTTGCAGATGTCCTTGGTGGGATTTGAACCCCTTTGGAAATACGATTAAGGAGGAAAATGAAGGGGGCAGATATGATGCACCTGATGAAGGGGATGGAACATCCCTGAAACTCATAATACCATTACACGCCTCATCTTGGGAATAGGCTGGTCTCCTACATCGCAGCACCCGGAACATATCTGCCCCCTTTTTTTCCCTTTTCCTCCTGAATTGTAGCTCAGCTCCTGCCCAGAAGGTTGTGGAGCCAGCAGTTGGTGCGAGAGCTAATTGGGGAAGCCATCCGTCCTACACCTCCGCCAAGAGTGTGCTTATTGAGTACAACAGTGCAGCTCCTTCCCGGGGAGGGTTGGAGTTGTCCAGGGTTGTCAGTTGTCCACTAAGCTAGAAGACTGAACCTCGCTGCTATGATACACACTACATGAAGAGAAAAGGGAAGATCCTGCTCCCCTATGTTTCTGTTGCACATGATCCAAAGCAGAAGCATCATGGAGGACATTATACAGCAGTAATGAGCAGTGTAGCTGTAAATCCAGCATGTGGATGACATAGAACACTTATTGGAAAGCAGCAGCACCCTCACCTTGTGACTTTGTGCAACAATCTCACACTCTGCTCTTCTTCTGCCTCTTCTTCCTCTTTTCCGACTCCTCTCAGTCAACTTTTAGTTGCAGCAACTGAACCTGATCCTCCAGTTAGCTGAAAATCACTGCAATTCATGGAAAACAGATTTTAATAAGTGAAATAAGAGTGAAAGATCAATGCAGCAAGAAAAAGAGGCATTTTTATTTACTAAGACATGAAAAATAGAGATGAGCCAATCTCTCGAAATTCGAATGTGGAAGATTAACTCAAATTCAGTCTGGAAATCCTATTTGTGTCAGATGCATTCTTCACCAATACAAAGTGCTCCGGTTGTCATTTACACATGTTTATTATGCTCTGAGGTCTCTACAAATCTGAAAGCGTAATAAACAGAGGACTGGGAATTGGATAATTAATGACTAGTAGAGATGAGAAAATCTTTTAAAATTCAAATCTGACAGCATTACAAAAAATTTTCGCCAAAAATTTGTTTTGCAGCAAATAAAAATTGTGGTGAACCGCAAGTACTCCAATTACCTTGAAAGGATGTATATGACAGTCTGAGGTCTTGCAAGACTGTATCCATTCCCTTTCAAGCTTTGCAATTCAAGCACAGCCTTAGTAATGTCAAAATGACCTCAATATATATGATTATGGGTAAACGGATAGTAACCAACAGCTTGTCCCTCACATACTAATCTTTTTCATTGCGGTGCTGTCACACACGATCTATACTTCAGTATTTTATGGCTTTCTCTCCTTATCTCTATCACTAAGCTGTGACCTGTGACGTCCTCTCACTGTCCAGATTCTCAACAAAATATCCGCTGCATTCCCTGCCTCTGCTTTTATACAGGCTATCATAATTCTCATGATTGGCTGTGCCTTAATGGATGATAACTGTTTCTTCAGTTTTTTTACGGCTTCCTCTCTATCTCTATTGCTGAGCTGTGACGTCTTCTCACTATCCAGATTCACTACAAAATGACTTCTGTATTCCCTACCTCTGCTTTTATTCCATTTTAGGCGATTGACACCAATCAAATAGTAAATTGTTCTTATTTGTCAGGCTCAGAAAATTCACATTGAATTGATTTGCTCATCTCTGATAATAATCTATTATACTCAAGAGTCGAAGATAAATTCTGCATCGAGATTTGACATGCTGCAGATTTGAAAATCGACATTGTATGTTAATTTAAGAGCAGAACATATCTGCAAGGCATAGGCGGGATTTGTTCAATCTCATCGACATTGTTGGTTCTGTATTATGATGCACATTTACTACTGTAAAATCTGCAAAAGAAAATCAGCAAGACGAATCAGCAGAAAACATGGCATATGTGCATTTACCTATAGGACTCCTTCACATGTCAGTGATTTTTCTCATACGCCCCAAAAAAAACGGTCCAAGTTTCATTGGTGTCTTTTATCAGAGTGTCCTGAGAGTTTGGTCAGTGTTACCATCAGAGTTTGGTCAAAGTTTCATTGGTTTCTCAAAGGCTATGTTCACACATTGCGTTTTTTCAGGGGTTTTTTATGCTTCTTTTATGCACATTTTAAGCTGCATTTTACAGTACCAGCAAAGTCTATGAGATTCCAGAAATCTCATGCACACAGCTTGGTTTTTATTTGTTCAGTATTTTGTGCCTTGCATGTTTTTTTGCAGAATAGAGCATGACACTTCTTTCAGTGTTTTTTTCAACATTTTTTCACCCTTTGGAAGTAATGATTGGTGAAAAAAGCGCTGAAAAAATGCATCAAAAATGCAGGTGTCAGGTTTTTCAGCATTTTTTTCAGCGTTTTTTTGTTCCAAAACCAGAATGAGATTTTTTTTTTTCACTGAAATTTATGTACATGCATAAAAGAGACAAAAAGACAAGGAAAAAATGCCTCAAAAATGCACCAAGAAACAAGCAAAAAAGCAAAAAAAATCCTGAACAAAACTCCAGCCAAGAGATCAGGTTTTGCTGCAGAAAAAAACGCTGAAAAAACACAATATGTGAACATAGCCTTAGGTGAAATAAAAATTGATGGAGGTTTCTTAAGCTTCTCCTTTTCAACAGGCCATTAAAAATGGATAACACACTGGTGGCTTCCGACCAAATACTGAATGTGTGAACGTGGCCTTAGGCTGCTATCTCTATATCACTACTATTGAGTTGTAGGCACTCCGTGTGTAGACATACTGTATAGAGACAGATTTAGGCTAGGGTTATGCCAGCATATTTTCTCTAATCTGAGAGAATCAGGCTGATTATGCTAATCTTACTCTGATCAAGATTTGGTCAGAGTGTGATCTGATTTTCTCAGATGAGAAGATGGAAAAAAACATTTCTCCATTTCTCCATTCTGTCACTCAGTGAAAATCAGACTGCACTCAGATGTTATCCGAGTGCAGTCTGAATTTTCCACAGAATCATTGACTTGCATGGCTAAGTGGAATCTCATAATTGGAGGCATGCTGCAATTTTTTACCTTGGTCCGCCTCGATCAGAGGAAAAAATCGGACATGTGCACGGCCCCATAGAACAACATTGGTCCAAGTGCGATCCAATGTTTTGCACTTGGACCTATAATACGGCCCTTATTTAGACTGTAGCTTTATTCTCAAGCATAATAAAAAAATGTTAAATCATTATAGTAAATTGTGCCAAATTTATTAAAAGGCACAACTATGCACATTAAATAGTATTAGAGATCTGACCATAGTAGCATAATGTTGGGCAGAAAATCCAAAATAAAACCTACCTATATGAATGCTGCTTTGAAATGTGTTGTGACGTTCCTCTGTGGTTTCTCCTAGGAATGTATTGATAAATTAACAAGTGGGTGTAACTATTCTACTTATCAAAGGGGTGTGTCCCTGCACAGCCTGATACTAGCAACACTGATTGGACAACGTCAGCGTGCACTGAGACACAGGTGTCCATTTATTCTTTATGTCATGCTAGATATAGGAAGATATACGTTTTTTCATCCCCTGCCCTCACACTTTATGTGCTCTTCATTGTTCCTCATCCCATAGCACCTATCGGGGTATCTCTAACCTCATAGCCACCGATTACACTAAGTGTCATCACACATCTTACATTGTTCTAGACCTCTAAATTTTTTTTAAAAAATTTTTTATATGTGTTCCCTTAGTTTACAAATTTCTACAGACAGCGGCCCAAATGCATCACGCCTTTAATAAAACCGGTATGTCACTTTTTTATTTTTCCCTTTCCTCCTAACCTAGTTCTCCTTCCCATCCCCTTTCCCCAGATCCTCTACTATATTATTATTTTTTCCCGATGTTGTATTTTCTGTATGTACATTATCCATGACCCATTGAATTTTGATCTCATTCTGTCAAACCTAAGTTATATGAATTGCATATTTCTATGTGGTACTCACTATTATATTTTTTTGCTTTTGTAGTACACCGATGAAGGTCTATTGTGACCGAAACGTCTGTTTATTTGTTATTTACTACATTACTTTATTAAAAATCACTAAAAGAACCCATGAGTCTTCTGAGTGCCAGGTTGTTTTTCTATATCTATACGGGCTTGTAACCCTACCTGGGCACCACCACCACTCCAGGAGTGCGGTAGTTTCTATTTTTATATATCTGGTTTCTATATACCAGCACCCTGTGGTGTCATGACAACTAACACCTTCTTCTACAACGCCGAGGAAACTTCCAGTATCATCTCCAACTCCAATTTTTCTTGTGACTTTCTGAAAATACCGCCCAGGGAAACAAGAAGCAGGGATTGGGAGAAGGAACTACGCCATTGCACCAATCTTGAATTACACTGTGCGACTCTTTCTGAATACGTTCGAGTTCAACGTATTCCAAGGGGACTTAGGGTCCCATTACGCCCCACTCTTTTTAGTAACCAAGAAGACTACTGTCTTAAGTTTGAACGTATTTTGAACAAATGCTCGTTTGATTTGATGACCCTAACAATTGAATCTTTACAGAAGGAAATAGTCATATCGAAGGAACAAATCTCTAACATTGAATCCCAACTGACATCTACGACCTCCGCGGAAGAGTTAAGCTCCTTAAAGATCAAGGTGAACCAGAACCTTGAACAGCATCGTCGAGATACAGAAAACAGGAAAAGGCTGAAATTTATCCGTGATACGGAGGACTACCAGAAAAATCGAGTTTACAAATGGCGCGACTTTTCTACCATAAAACATGGACCGGGGTATCCTGGACGCTCCTCAACCGATCTGTCCTCCTCCGGCTCGGAGACGGACAGACGGGATCAACCTTCCACCTCTACCCATCATTTTTTAGGTTACCGGAAGAAATACAACAGAAGAGGAGGAGGACGAGGAGAGGCGGCACCAACAGGAGGGGACAGGAACTTCACCAGAGTCACACGTTCCCAGGTACGACCCCATTGGTTGTGAACATTTCTTCTCGATCGCTTAGTATAGCGGAACTAATGGTATTACAAAAAGGCCTGTCCTTTTGCCCATCATATAAATGTAATACATTTGGCTTAGAAATGGAATTGCAGAGGTTCTTTAGGTCCATCAGACTGAAGACACATTTCTCCCAGACAACTATTACTGACACCACTATACCCACTAACAACTCCGTTAGCATCACAGCAACCAGTTTAGGCTTGAGAAACAAAAGCACATATCGACCCCCTCAACATTATCACGCAGCATAGACCTTTATCGATTTTATTAATCAATCCTTTCTAAAACTACGGTCGGACATTGACCTGGGCAGGTTACACTACCACCAGAATCTATCTTCTTTGGATAGACAGGCACTCAAAACACTTCAGTCCGACCCCTCAATTACCATAAAACCGGCAGACAAGGGGGGAGCGATAGTGGTGATGGACACATCCTTCTACCTAGGTGAGATCCAGAGACAACTGAATGACAGCTCAGTTTATCAGAAGCTCTCACATGACCCAACTTCCATGATCAGGGGGGCCATTTCCGAAACATTGAAACACCATTCCCTAAACGGGACGATAGATATCAAAACCTGTGAGTTTTTAACTAACAAATTCCCAATTGCTCCAGTGTTCTATATACTACCTAAAATACACAAGAACATGGATAATCCCCCGGGACGTCCCATCGTCGCCGCCACTGATTCTATTCTTTCACCATTAGCCATTTTTCTGGAGAAAGTCCTGACCCCTCTGGTTAAACAAACTGCATCCTTTATTCTTGATACAGGAGCTTTTCTTACCATTATTAGAGAAATCAAACAGGTCCACCCAGACTCCCTACTGGTCACTTTAGATGTAAACAACTTATATACCTCGATCCCACATGAAAAGGGTATCATTTGCGTCAAAAATCTATTGGAGTTGTCCCAAACACCACCTGAAATTAGCCACCTCTGTCTAGACCTTTTACATTTGGTCCTGTCCAAAAACTTCTTCCTCTTCCAGGATACCTTCTACTTACAGAAACAGGGTACCGCCATGGGATCCAATGTAGCCCCACCGTATGCAAACTGCTTCATGTCATCGTTTGAAGAAGAGGTGGTATATACGAACCCACTCTTCCAAACCTATTCCAGGATGTGGAAACGCTATATTGATGACATTTTTTGCATCTGGGCGGGACCCATAGAAACCCTATCACGATTCTTTGAGACCCTCAACTCATCCTGGGAGGGCCTACGGTTCACCATTTCCTCTAGCAGGGAATCCATAAACTTCCTCGACACTACCATTTTAAAAGATAATCTAGGACACCTCTCATCGGACCTTTATGTTAAACCCACAGACAGAAACGGCCTCTTACATTATACCAGCCTCCACCCCAAATCCATCTTCACCTCGGTGCCCAAGTCCCAATTCCACCGCGTTGAACGAATTGTTAGCAATCCTACCACACGGGACATCAGGATCACCGAGATGAAAGAGAAGTTCCTCAACAGAGGTTACCCACCTGATACATTATCTCGAGCCCTAGAACCCACCAACAGACCCAGACCTTCCACCAATAACCGTATACCGTTTGTCCATACCTACCATCCTGTAGTCTCGATAATACACAAGAAAATACGACAACATTGGAACATACTCCAAACAGCCTATCCCACAGTTCAAGAGTTCAAAGCTCCATTTTTACCATGCTACAAGAGACCCACTAACATCCGTGACCGCCTCGTCCATTCCGACGTAGGCACCCCCATCACTAAACCTAGACAAAGATTTCTGTCCACACCCAAAAAGGGGACATTCCCATGTCTTCAATGCTACCAATGCAACAATATCATCCGAGGCGACACGTTTTACCACCCACACTCGGGGAAACAGTACAAAATTAAGGACTACTTTACCTGCAACTCCTCCTATGTTGTTTACATCCTTAAATGTCCTTGTGGTCTCATTTACGTGGGGGAAACCACCCAGTGTGTTAAAGATAGGATCTCAAAACACAAATCGACCATACGTTGTAAAAACCTTCTTCTTCCGGTTCCATCACATTTTGCATCAGCTGGCTATTCAGTGGCACAGCTTAAATTCCAAGTGATTGAACACGTACCCCCTCCCAGACGGGGAGGCGACCGTATTCGCCTTCTTAAATATAGAGAGGCTTTTTGGATCCACGAGTTACAGTCGTTATCCCCAAGGGGCTTAAATAAGGAATACGATCTCAGCTCCTTTACCTAAACGACTAGAGCCACCTCAGTATGGGTGTGCATATGTGCATATGGATATATATAAATGTATATGTGTGTTTATGGGTGTGTGCCTCCTAACAAAATAAAGTTCTTCCACTTTGACTGATTCTTGCCACACAATACGGATTGCATATATACATGTATTCACTACCAAGACCACAGGTATATTTGTTGGAACCTCTTTTATTTGTTACTTGGGGGGTCGTGATGATATGACTACACTCTATTGTGGTTTTTATGATATACACCGTGTTTTCTGCCTGAATAACTTATGCTATCATTATCTGTTTCTCCAGATCCCATCCTAATATGGCATCCCTCCTCCTGATCCCCATCCTTCCTGGACTCCTATCCTGGCTTTCCCTTGTTCTACTATGATAGCGTTCC
The DNA here is from genome assembly GCF_046119375.1 of Phyllobates terribilis. NCBI lineage: Eukaryota > Metazoa > Chordata > Amphibia > Anura > Dendrobatidae > Phyllobates > Phyllobates terribilis. The sequence goes on from NW_027362772.1 coordinate 284,142,272, forward strand.
CACCGCTCTGTGGAACGCATGGTACCTGTGTGGAACGCAACCACACATCTATTAGTGGGTCTCCTCTGCTCTACAGCACTGTTAGAAGTATTACAGCGCTCCCCTCGCTCAGTGGAACGCATAGAACACTGTGTGGAACGCATACACACGTCACTTCCGGTCACGTGACCGGTTTTTTTCCTTACAGGACCTGAATAGCGTCATTTGACGCTACTTCCGGTTTTCAGGTCCTATCCCAGAAGCTAGTAAAGCGCGTTCCCACACCACTACCACCAATGATTGGCTCCTATTACAACCTTTCACCCCTCCTATCCCCTATTTAAAGCCCCCTGGTGCCTTAGCCTGCCACATGCTTCTGGACAAACGGTGGATACCGCGTCCTGCGTCCTTTACAATACAGGTACGCTTCCTACACTGGTCCCCTTATCCTTAATACTTATTGGGGCTTCATTTAATGTGCCCTTTTTCTTTCCCTTAGCATACAACTTCCTACCGGGCTACTGCCTCTGGTTATTCATTTTCTCCTACGGGTATGTTTTTCTTTTTTCTTTTTTGGCTCCTACTATACTTAATGCCCCTATATCCCATAGATATTATATTATTTACTCCATCCTCTATACAGCTTACGGCACCGACCAGGCCATTACCTTTAAGTACCTACCACAAGCAACGGGTACGTTTTTTCATCCCCTGCCCTCACACTTTATGTGCTCTTCATTGTTCCTCATCCCATAGCACCTATCGGGGTATCTCTAACCTCATAGCCACCGATTACACTAAGTGTCATCACACATCTTACATTGTTCTAGACCTCTAAATTTTTTTTAAAAAATTTTTTTTATATGTGTTCCCTTAGTTTACAAATTTCTACAGACAGCGGCCCAAATGCATCACGCCTTTAATAAAACCGGTATGTCACTTTTTTATTTTTCCCTTTCCTCCTAACCTAGTTCTCCTTCCCATCCCCTTTCCCCAGATCCTCTACTATATTATTATTTTTTCCCGATGTTGTATTTTCTGTATGTACATTATCCATGACCCATTGAATTTTGATCTCATTCTGTCAAACCTATGTTATATGAATTGCATATTTCTATGTGGTACTCACTATTATATTTTTTTGCTTTTGTAGTACACCGATGAAGGTCTATTGTGACCGAAACGTCTGTTTATTTGTTATTTCCTACATTACTTTATTAAAAATCACTAAAAGAACCCATGAGTCTTCTGAGTGCCAGGTTATTTTTCTGTATCTATACGGGCTTGTAACCCTACCTGGGCACCACCACCACTCCAGGAGTGCGGTAGTTTCTATTTTTATATTTTTTTATAGATCCAGTATGACTGTCTGTCAAACCTGACACACCCATGACACCTTTTTTCTCAGGAGAATAACAGAGAGACGGCACAATGCAAAGCTCATTTTGCTCATTCATCTGGTTGATTAAAAAGTGTAAATTGTTTACTAATGGCCTTACAATTTCACCCAAGGTTAAGAAAGATGCAAGAGTGATACCGCTATAAGGTGCCCTTTTTACTTTCCCACAGCGTTTCATCTCTTCAAAGTCAATAGAGCAATGTTCCTAGGTAGCACTGCCTTCCTCCTCCGTTAATGACTTATCAGCAAGTTGGCAAACAGAATTTTTTTCCCCGTGCTTCTACCTTGTTGATATTCCTGTTTCACTACAGAATCATCCTTGGAAGAGACGCTGCGGTGAAGAATTTTTTTTTTTAAAGCTCAAATTGTTGTTTTTAGTAAGAAAAGACAATATCACAAGCTGCATGTTGTTTGATGGTTTTCTCTGCGGCAGGGGGCAGTGGGGCACATACAGACACGCAGCGATCAGTATGGACCCCTGCTAGGAGGAGATGCCAATGCCACATTACACAAAGACATAGTTATTTTTTTTTTTTCAGCGTTCCATTCCCATTAGAGACGCTGATTTCAGATAAAACCCCCCCAAAAGTACATTTGCCGAGACACGGAGCTCAGGACATTGTGTGTCTCCAGCTTCACTTAAAAGTAAATCTATCCCTGATTGAGGCTTTTATCTGCTAGGATGTGACGCGGGGCGAGGAAAGCCGATGTTTGCCTGTCTGTGTTATTGTCAGCATTGTGACCGAAGGAAGAAAATACAATGCAATCGAGCAACGAGCTCCGTAATGCAGCCGCAAAATGCTACTCGCTCCACTATTCCTAGCCATCAGCAAGAAGCGAGGGAGGCGGATTCACCGGTGGGGAGGGGGGAGTCGTAATGTGCATCGTCTCAGGTGATGACAGCGGTTACCATTTCTACAAATGGATTAGAAGAAATAGATTCGGACTCTTTACCAATGGAGGATTTTTTTTTTTAATTAATCAGTTTGTACCTGCTTCTAAATATAAATGATTAAACAGCCACAAAGGTCAGATCTGACAATAGCACTGGCTTGCTTTCAAATGTGCCATTTCAGAATGATTTGCGGTTTTTGCATTTGCATTAAAGTGACTCAGATACTGTTCTCAAATCTGACCAAAATGAAGGTTCCAGGTAATGAGGGTAGAGAAGAGATACCGTTGCATAAGCATAAATCTGTATAAATATGAAAATGGATACAATGCTAATTAGCCATTTTATTAAAGACCCTTGCCCTTTAATGATTGGAGCCTCCCTGTATAGAATTTAGACACATGACCCCGGAGTGCATCAAATTTCCTGTTGATTACTTTCAGAATAAATCCACATCCATGCCGTGTTGGGTTTTCCTCCGTGCTGTAGAGTAAAAAGTAGGGATGAGCGGACCCATGGAAGTTTGGGGTCTGGTACCCAACCTCAACTTTATTCCAAAGTTAGATTTGAGTATCAGAACTGTACCCGAAGTTGAATCAGAACCCAAACCACATTGAAAACAATGGGGACCCAAACTTTTGAGCTGGAAAAAATTCTCTCTCTTCTTCCCCCAGAAATCCGACAGAGTTCAGGAGGAAGTCCGTGTTCGAAGTTTAGCACCGGACACTAAATGTCTGGTACAAATGCCGAACTTTCAAGTTCGGGTTTGCTCATCTCTAGTCAAGAGCATGGGTTGACAAATCATTGGTGCAACCTAGGTGGACACTCAAGGGCCTAAGAGTTAAGGGGAACCATTTGCACATCCAAAGGAGGTGGACTTGTGCTTTAGGATGGGCTTTTGGGCTGTAAAGGGTCCATATACTGTTATTGCACATGGACCCTCTCCTGACTGGGCACACCAGTGGTCAAGAATATACCCAGAATGGCAAGATTAAGGAAAAACATACAGAAAAATTAGATCTTGCGGATGTAAACTACCATCTAACGAAAGCGGTCAGAGGTGGACATGAAGATGAAGAATTGCTCTGATAATCAGGAACACAGTCAAGGAAACTGCAACAGGTAGCTGGTGTCCAACTAATTTCTCTCAACGCACAACTCATCGTTCCTTAGCAAGGATGGGCTATAACAGCAGCCATCTAGTTTCATTACTGTCTAAGGTCAGGTTCTGATAGCTGTATTGAAAAACTAAGGCAGTTGTATCCAAAAATTGGGGACATGACTGGCTCCATGTGCTGATCCATGTGCTCATCTCCATTGCCAGAGTTTGCTTTTATGGTCCATGCATTATTCTGATGTGTAAAACAGGACAATCGGTCTGCATGGAAAATCAGCTACATGCACTGGCCCACTGGCTATAATGGGTCTATATGTTCTCCGTGTGAAGTCCATGGTGCATACTGACACAGCACACAAAAAGATTATATGCTGAACAAGCCCTAAAAAAATAGAAAAATGACTCTACTGGCCAAAAGAGCAACAATATTGAATCACTGAGCAATGGACAATAGTGATGAGCGAACGTGCTCGCCACTGGTCCGTACTCGCCCAAGCAACTCACTCGAGATGCTGAGCGCGCTGCGAGTATTTCCTGGTTGCTCGGGTCCCCTCTCTGCATGTTTGGCGCTCTTTAGAGAGCCAATGAACATGCAGGGATTGCCTGCCACACACTGTAATGCCGTAGCCATGTTGGTTGTGGCATTACAGTGATTGGCTGGCTGCACAGCGTCATCAGGTGTGTATATAAGACCGGGTGCCGCCATGCTCGTCACTGTCTACCCCTGAAACAGGCAGTGTAGGGAGAGGAGCTGCTGAGTCAGGGAGAGATTTGCTTGTTTATTAGTTAGTGTAGGTATACCACAAGATCTATATATCTCCATCTGAACTAACAATCCTTCTGAGGACTAATCCAGCTGCATATATTCAGTGGTGATAGAAGGAGTTAGGCAGGCAGGCAGTGTATAGGCAGGCAGTGTATGTGGCAGATTGCAGTGCATATAGCAAGAGGGTCCATTGAACGTCCTGTAAGTCTAGGTATTCCACTATATATATATATATATATATATATATATATATATATATATATATATATATATATATCAGAGCTAGGCAGACAGACAGTGTATGTGGCAGACTGCAGTGCATACAGCACAAGAGGGTCCATTCCAGTTCTGTCTGCTGGTGCTTTTACAGATATTTCTAGAAATAGCCCCAAGTATCAGGGGCCAAGAATTTTTTTTTATCTTAATCCTGATTATTTGCTTAAAAAACAATCCAGAGAACACCATTTTTCTGCTCCATTTGCTTGTTGCCACTGCAGAATACAGACAATTCCTTTCCATATTACAGCGATAAAAATCCAGAAATTTGTAGTGAACGTGGAAAATATTGGCCTCCATTTAAATTTTGTTGCAGTGTGTTAGTGAAGTTATTGACACCAGGTCACTGTGAAAAATAGTAACCTACAGGCCAGGTATTTAAAACTGTAATCCGTCACACGTGTCACATATCACTGCGGTTCAAATCCAGCCATTTGTAGTGAACGTGGAAAATATTGTCTTCCATTTAAAATGGGCAAGGCGCGTGGCAAGTGACAGGGAAGTAGACGTGATGGTGATGGTGCATGCAGAGGACGAGGCCATGGGCCACCTGAAATTGTGCCACAACAAACACCCACATTTTGTCGCTCGACCTTCCTGTCCCAATTAATGGGGGACCACAGAACACCACTATTGAACCCAGAGCAGTGTGAAAAGGTTATTGGTTGGATAGCAGATAATGCTTCCAGTGACTTAGCCACCACCACCACCACCCTGTCTTCTACACGTTCAAGTCTCAGTAGCCATTAGTCTGGACTGCATATTCCTCACCCTGATCCTCCTTCCTCCCATCATGCCGAGTGCCCAGAGACAACTGATCCCACACTTGGACACTCTGAAGAGCTGTTCACTTTTCCATTTATAGATTTGGGTCTCTCGCCAAGGCCACTTGAAGCGGGGCAAGAGGCGATAGCATGTAGCGATGCCCAAATATTTGAGCAGCCACGGTCTCCCGGTGTGCCGTCCCCGCATTACACAAGCATGTGTTCCACAACATTAGCTGTGCCCTCAACAATGCAGTTACTGGGAAAGTCCACCTTACCATGGACACGTGGACAAGTGCTTGTAGGCAGGGACGGTACATTTCTCTGAAGGCACACTGGGTTAATATAGTGGAAGCTGGGACCGAGTCAGACCTTGGGATGGAACACGTCCTCCCGATGCCGAGGATTGCAGGCCCTGGGTCAATCAGGGTTGACCCACATTCTACAGCTCCTGCACCTCCTCTTCTTCAGCCTCCATCTCTAAAATGACCACATCAGTCGCAAGCTGGTAGCACTGCAGCACTGCCTTGGCCAAGCGGCACCAGGCTGTGCTGAAACTAATATGCTTAGGTGACAAACTATACAACGCTGAAGAGTTGTGGACAGCTCTGAAAGAGCAGGCAGATCTGTGGCTGAAGCCACTGACCCTACTTCCAGGCATGGTCATGTGTGACAATGGCTGGAACCTTGTGACGGCTCTGAGGCGAGTCGAGCTCACACATGTACCATGCCTGGCTCATGTGCTTAACTTCGTGGTTCAGCAGTTTCTCAAAACATACCCAGATCTGCCAAATCTTCTCAAAGTATGCCGCCTGTGTGCCCATTTTAGAAAATCAGATACAGCTTCCGCCGTTCTTGCCATGCTTCAGCAGCATTTGCAGCTTCTGGCTCACCGACTGGTGTGTGATGTCCCCACGCATTGGAACTCTACATTGCAGATGTTGGGAAGGATTTGTGAGCAGAAGAGGGCAGTTGTTGACTACCAGCATCAACAAGGCCGTCGGTATTCAGTTCAGACTCCACACATAAGACCTCAGGAGTGGACATGGATGTCAGACATATGTACCATCCTCCAAAACTTTGAGGACTCCACCATAATTAGCATCATCATCCTGCCTCTCTGTCTTCTGAAACACTCCCTGCTCACAATTAAAGAGGATGCATTGCAGGTGGAGCACGATGAGATGGAGCAAGGAACCATACAGGGTGATTACACAGAGCCCAGCCTCATCTCATCCCAATGTGGATTGGGTGACAATAAGGAAGAGGAGGGAGGAGGAAGAGGAAGAACAGGAGCTAGTTTCCTAGTGCTATAGACGGTACTACCTGCACAACTGTCATACCGTCTTTTCAGCGTGGATGGCCTGAGGACAGGGAGGAGGAGGAAGAAGAGGAGGATAAGGAGGAGAGGTTGGTCAGTTGTCTTCTTGGTGAAGACACGGAAGTCTTGCCTCTTTGCAGTCTGGCACACATGGCTGAATTTATGTTACGCTGCCTCTCCCGTGACCCTCGCTTTGTCCAAATTTTGGGTGACAGTCATTACTGGTTGGTGACACTTCTAGACCCACGCTACAGGGAGAACTTTATGTCTCTTATTCCCTTGCCGGACAGGCCTAATAAAATGGTGCAGTATGAGAAGGCCCTTGTTGTGGAATTATTAAAAAAATTACCATCTGAAAAGGTCACAGAGGCAGAGGTCACAGTTCATTGGCAACCAAGGAGTACAGACGAGAGAGCCACAAATGCAATGCAGCAGAGGCAGGGGAACACTGTCAAAGTTCTGGAACAGTTTTCTCAGACCCTCTCATCGCACATGCCCTGAGGCGGGGGGTACTCTCACAAGGAGTGCAACGTTTCGGAAGATTGTGAGGGAGTACCTTGCCGACTGTACCAACGTCCTCCGTGATTCCTCTGTGCCTTATAATTATTGGGTATCCAAGCTGGACATGTGGCATGAACTGGCTCTCTACGCCTGGCCAGCCCTGCCGCTAACGTTTTGTCAGAGCGGGTTTTTAGTGCCACCGGTGGAATTATAACCGATAGACACATCCGCCTGTCAACTGGATTGGGCCTCACTTCTCAACACCACCGAATGATAACAGTGTAATATAAACTCAAATACAGTGTCTTTTTTTGGGGAGGTCTAACTCTATTCCCATGCATCTCTGTCTTCACACCTAGACATGGGTATACGCTTCCTGATTTTGTCTATTTGCTGTTGTCCTCCTCCTTCTCCTCATCCTCATCCTCCACCACCATATCACCATCATATGTACCATATCAACATATCTAAGTCTCTTGCAAGGGGCATTGGAGTTCCTTCAAATTTTTGACAGCCGTTGCTTCAGTGCATAGACAAACAGTATGGGAGACTCACTTCCTAATAATGGGAACATTGTGTTCAGGAGGCGCCTTCCATTGCAGGCATCTCCTGCCTTTCAGCAGCGCTGCTTCCATTCTTGCACAGCACATGCAATCCGTGTTTGATAAACGCCTGAGTGTATAAGGCCGAAATGTTATATTTACCTTGGATTGCTTCATGAAATAATGAAATAAATATTTTTTTGCATCAATTTTGTGCATAATTTTGAGTGCCGAGTACTCTGCTACAAGTATAGGGGACCCACTCGTTAATAATTGGAACAACAAAGCATAACCAGCTGATGGATCTCTAACAATAGCGAGGGCCGACTGCTGGCCCTTTAAGAATAGTAAGGGCCACCTGATGGCCCTATAAATATAGGCTTTGTGACTTTCAGAATCCCTCAATCATATGAAACGGGATGTGTATGATGATGTGTCACACACCACATGGCCAGATAAGGTTGTCAAATGTTAAAATGACATTTCCTGGTGAATGCATTGGCTTAAAAAATAACATAAAAAAAAAATACAGTAAGATCTTTCTTTAGTATAAAAAACAGAGTCGCCAATGTAGCCTCAATGTAATCACATTGCTCCTGCACCTCCTCCTCCATCTCCGAAATGACCACATCAGTCACAAGCTGAAAGCACTGCAGCACTGCCTTGGCCAAGCGGCAACACGCTGTGCTGAAGATAACCTGCTTAATGCTTAGGTGACAAACCACCCAGCGCTGCAGAGTTGTTGAAAGCTGTAACACAGCAGCTTTATCTGTGGCTCTCACCGCTGAACATATAGCCAGGCAAGGTTGTGTGTGACAATGGGTGGAACCTGGTGATGGAGAAATGAGAACCGGAGTAGATATGGTTTCCCTCTATGCCAGTCCTTTCACCAAGCTAAAGAATATGGCTGTGGTGAAATACAACTCCCACTGAGAAGCAGTTTCAAACTGAAAAACATTGAGCCCAGCAGAGGAGTTTATTCTGAGGGCTCACCTTTCTCCCCCGCTCAAGAACTCCATAGCTGCTGCAAAGTTTGTGGCCACATTTCAAGTGCAAGCAGCTGTCAAAAATTGGGCAGTATAATATTTCAGCCTGTAGGTGAGTGGGTGGCTGGCTGCATACTTGCACTTGCATTCCAAGTAACAGAAAACTAAGTAAATGGTGGCCTCTATCATCATCATGGCCTCACCTCGGCACTATGAACTCTCCCGATGGAGAAGCCAGGGCCCGCCGGAGGAGTCTCCGGTTCTCTGGTGGGCCCGTCCAACCGTGCCGAGAAGCATCCCTGGCTAAGAAAAGTGTGTGGGAAGGTTCCCAGACACTCTATGGCTGCTTTTTTCAATGTGGATTGGACGTGCTTAATTGCATGATATTTCTGAAACCGCATTACAGATCAGGCCATTGCCCAACTCTGTAGTCATGAAATTAAAGGGCAAAGAAAGATGTTTGTGTGTTAAAGCACCACCGACAAGAGCGAGCTGATGTTGGACAGGCTGCTTGCATTGCTTATGAGCCAAGCTGCATTAGAGTATTTCCTGGGAGAAATGACACCCAGAATAGATACGGTTTCCCAAAAGTCAGTCCTTTCTCCGAGCTAAAAAATATGGCTGTGGTGAAATACAACTCACTGACAAGCTGTGGACTGGCTCTGTACCGTCCCTGGCCACATTCACTTGTCCACGTGTTTGTGGTTATACGGTCCTTCCAAGTAAGTGCACTGGGGAAGACACGGATAATTTTGTAGGACCCGTGCTTGTGGAAGGCGGAGATGACATCGGGACAAATAGTGGCAGCTGGGGTATGGACACCCAGCCTCCGCCGCCATGAGGTTGTGGACAGCTTCCAAGCCCACGAGTCTAAAAGGCCACATTTAAAGTGCAAGCTGCTGTCAAAAAATTGGCAGTATAGCATTGCAACCTGTGGTTGAGTGGCTGGCTGCATACTTGCGCTTGCATTCCAAGGAATTGGGTAGGGACAACTGAACGCTGTTCTGGGACAAGGACGTGGACGGTAATTGTTGCAAGTCTGCAACAACAGAGGCATCTTTGCATGCTTCAAGGATCACTTATGATGGGCACACTTTTAGGCAGTGACCTGAAAATCAGAGATGCTTCCAGGGGTCTTCCCCATGCTGTTCCCATATCTTTTCAGCACTGTATGCATGTGTCTGATGATGTGTCACACACCACATGGCCGGATAAGGTTGTAAAATGCTAAAATGACATTTCCCAGTGAATGCATTTGTCTTGGTTGAAAGCAATGCAAAAGTGCAAAAACGCAACAAAAATGCTACGTGTGAACATAGCCCAAGGTGTGGAGGAGTATTTTTGTATGTGGTTATTTATTGTGCCTTATATACAAGTCATTACCCTGGAAAGGATGTTCCTTAACATATGTCCCAGGAAAATCCATTTTGGTTTCGTTTTTCCATGTTTTATTGTGAGTCCGTAAAAGTGGCATAATACTCTGACAATGTTGTTGACAGCAGTGACCTGGGAGTCAGAAATGCTTCCAGGGGTCTTCCCCATGCTGTTCCCATGTCATTTGAGCACTGTTCCCATTGATTTGGGCAATTTTTATGCCCTCTACAGATCGCCGAGGGGAGCCACCTGAAAAATGCTCGAGTTTCCCATAGTCTTACATTGGGCTCATTACTAGAGTCGAGCACCCGAGTATTCCAATTTGCTTGACTCAAACAACGAGCACCCAAGCATTTTAGTGCACGCTCATCAGTAATGAACAATAGATGAATTCCGACTTTTATTGCACCGTTCTGTTGGGAGGGTCATAATCTGGCCAAGTGGCATGAATGTGATGAACACTCCTGGTCAGGTGTGAACAGTTCAGGCTGGTGGAGGTGGATTAGTGATGCACAGGATGTTTTCTTGGCAAAGTCTTGCTCTTATTCCTATGGATGGACGTTTTAGCAGAAGGACTTAGCTGAACTTTGAGGCTCATCAAGTTCATCCCTTCATTCCAGCTGTTCGCTCTTAGTCAGGAGGACAATACACTAGTGATGAGCGAGCATGCTCGCTACTGCTCGGTACTCGCCCGAGCATCTCACTGCTCGAGATGCTTGGCACTCGCCGAGTATTTCCGGGTTGCTCGGGCGGGAACTCAGGTCCCCTCCCTGCATGTTTGGCGCTCTTTAGAGAGCCAATGAACATGCAGGGATTGCCTGCAATGCACTGTAATGCCGTAGCCATGTTGGTTGTGGGCATTACAGTGATTCGCTGGCCGCACAGCATCATCAGGTCTATATCAGACCTGGTGCCGCCATGCTCGTCACAGTCACTCCGGATTAGACAGTGTAGGGAGAGCTGCTGCTGCGTCAGGGAGACATTTGATTGTGTATTAGGTAGTGTAGGGAGAAAAAACGTACATTACACATTTTCATCTTAACAAACAGTCCTTCTGAGGACTAATCCATCTGCAGAGATATCAGGTAGGCAGTGTATATAGCAGACTGCAGTACATATAGCACAAGAGGCTCCATTCCAATTCTGCATTCTGCTGCTCTTAGATATTTCTATACAAAGGCCCAGGTCTCAGGGGCCAGGAATACTTTTCTTTGGATCTTAATCCTCATTATTTGCTTAAAAAGCAATCCAGAGAACACCGTTTTTCTGCACCATTTGCTTGTTGGCACTGCAGAATACAGCCAGGTCCTTTCCATGTTAGAGCGCTAGAAATCCAGCTATTTAAAACTGTGTTTTCTCTGACAAACGGATCACATATATGTTGTCAGAAAATACTGCCATTTCTGGCCTCCATTAAAAATTTCTTTCAGTGTGTCAGTGAAGCAATTCACAGCAGTTTGCTGTCCAAACTACTTACCTACAGGCCAGGTATTTAAAACTCTGTTTTCTCCATCACATGGATCACATATAAGTTCGCTCCAAACTCAATCTTTTGAAGTGAGCGTGGAAGATACTGTCCTCCATTGAAAATGGGCAAGGCACGTGGCAAGGGACGGGGAACTGGACGTGATGGTAATGGTGCATGCAGAGGCCGAGGACAAGGCCGTGGGCAAGCTGAAATAGTGCCACAACAAACACCCACATCTTCTCGCCTGACCTTCCTGTCCCAATTTCTAGGGGACCGCAGCACACCACTATTGAACCCAGAGAAGTGTCAAAAGGTTGTTGGTTGAATAGCGGATAATGCTTCCAGTCACTTAGCCACCACCACCACCCTGTCTTCCACACGGTCAAGTCTCAGTAGCCGTGAGTCTGGACCGCATATTCCTCACCCTGATCCTCCTTCCTCCCACTATGCCAAGTACCCAGAGACAACTGATCCCACAATTGGACACTCTGAAGAGCTGTTCACTTTTCCATTTATAGATTCGGGCCTCTCGCCCGGTACACTTGAAGCGGGGCAAAAGGAGATCGCGTGTAGCGATGCCCAAATATTTAAGCAGTCATGGTCACACAACGGTGACGGTGGGAAAGTGTCACAAGAGGTAGACGATGATGAGACACAATTGCCAGAAAGTCAGGAGGAGGACCAGGGTGCGGAAGTGGAAGACGAGGTGGTGGATGATATAGTAACTGACCCAACCTGGCAGGAGGACATGCAGAGCGAGGACAGCAGCACACAGGGGGAGGGAGGCAGAGCACCCCAACAGGCAAGAGAAAGCAGTGAGGTGGCCGCAGACAGAATGCAGGCAACCGTTCCCCGTAACACCAACACAAAGGAAGTTGCCAGTACAACTGTTAGGTCTTCCCGAGTCTGGTTGTTTTTTAAAGACTCTGCCGATAACCCCAAAAAGGCCATTTGCACCACCTGCCAGGCCAGCATCAGCAGGAGTGACAAAACGACCAGCCTGACCACCACCAGCATGATCAGGCACATGGCAGCAAAGCACCTGACTTTGTGGGCCGAACACCAGGGTCCAGGAACAGTGTCTGTGGGTGGCACCATTACTTTTTCCGCTGTTGTGCATGCAAGCCAATCCCCTGTCCATGGTGCATGCGAAGATGCCTCCTGCCGTGCGCCTGTCATTGCACACTCTCAAGTAGCAGCATCAGGAAGTACGTCCATGTCCTTGACCCAGCGCAGCATTCAGTTGTCCATACCCCAGTCCTTGGAACACAAGCGCAAATATGCAGCCAATGCCCCACAGGCCACACTACAAAATTCTCACATTACACGACCACTTGTGCTCGAAATGTTGCCTTTTAGGCTCGTGGAGACGGAAGCATTCCGCAATCTGATGGCGGCGGCCGTCCCTTGGTACTCGGTCCCCAGCCACCACTATTTCTCCCGGTGTGCCGTCCCCGCATTACACAAGCACGTGTCCCAAAACATTAGCCGTGCTCTCATCAACGCAGTTACAGGTAAAGTCCACCTAACCACGGACACATGGACAAGTGCTTGTGGGCAGGGATGGTACATCCCCCTGACGGCACACTGGTTTAACATAGTGGAAGCCGGGACCCAGTCGGACCTTGGGATGGAACACGTACTCCCAACGCCAAGGATTGCAGGCCCTAGGTCAATCAGGGTTGCCCCCACGGTCTACAGCTCCTGCACCTCATCCTCCTCCTCCTCTTCAGCCTCCATCTCCGAAATGACCACATCAGTCACAAGCTGGAAGCACTGCAGCACTGCCTCGGCCAAGCGGCAACAGGCTGTGCTGAAGATAATATACTTAGGTGAAAAACCGCACAATGCTGAAGAGTTGTGGACAGCTCTGAAAGAGCAGGCAGATCAGTGGCTCACACCGCTGAACCTACAGCCAGGCATAGTCGTGTGTGACAATGGCTGGAACCTGGTGGCGGCTCTGAGGCAAGGCAAGCTCACACACTTACCATGCCTGGCCCATGTGCTTCACCTCGTGGTTCAGTGGTTTCTGAAATCCTTCCCAGAGCTGCCGGATCTGCTTGTTAAATTAAGCCGCCTGTGTGCCCATTTAGAAAGTCAGCTACAGCTTCCGCCGCCCTTGCAGTGTTTCAGTGCATTGGCAGCTTCCGGCTCACAGACTGGTGTGTGATGTCCCCACGCGTTGGAACTCTACACTGCAGATGTTGGGAAGGATTTGTGAGCAGAAGAGGGCAGTTGTTGAGTACCAGCATCAACAAGGCCGTCGGAATTCAGTTCAGACTCCACACATAAGAACTCAGGATTGGACATGGATGTCAGACATATGTACCATCCTCCAAAACTTTGAGGACTCCACCAAGACGGTGAGCAGCGATGACGCCATAATTAGCGTCACCATCCCGCTTCTCTGTCTTCTGAAACACTCTCTGTTCACAATCAAAGAGGATGCATTGCAGGTGGAGCACAATGACATGGAGTAAGGAACCATACAGGGTGATTACACACAGCCCAGCCTCATCTCATCCCAACGTGGATTGGGTGAAGAGGAGGAGGAGGAAGGACAGGAGCAGTTTCATGCACTATAGACGGTACTACCTGCACAGTTGTCATACTGTCTGTTCAGCGTGGATGGCCAGAGGACAGAGAGGAGGAGGAGGAGGAGAGCATGGTCAGTCATCCTCTTGGTGAGGACTAGTGTTGAGCCACCCCCGTAGTGTTCGAGTTCGGTTCGGTTCGTCGAACACCCGTATGTTCGCCGAACTGTTCGCCGAACTGTTTGTCGAACACCGTTAAAACCAATGGCAGGCAAACAAAAACACATAGAAACACATAGAAAACAACTTCAAAGGTGTCCAAAAGCTGACAAACTGCTCAGAAGACACAACTAACACATGGAAAAGTGACAAGTACATATAGTCATGCGAAAAGAAAAGAGGTGGAGGAGTAAAAGGAGGGGGAGACACAGATATAGGCATGCCATGCCCTTCTAAAACCAAAAAAGTGCGAAGCCGACATGGCCAGTCCGTTCCTGCCCATGCGACCTCCGTGTTGCCGGGTTTGTGCCAGAGCCGCGGTGGACCCTGACGGCCAGCCCCCCTCTCCCAATACTGGTGCCTGTCCGCTGGTGGGTCGAGCCCCCCCACGGTGGAGGGGGAGTAACATCTGCAGAAGGAAGACCATCTTCCAGCCAAACTAAGATATCTACTTCTTTTCGTGGACAATGTGATACGATCTCTTTCTTACGGACACGCCCATCGCTACAAATTCCAGATGAGGCACAAAAACAGCAGGTGCTTCAACGGATATCAAGTGCTCCTTTAAGTGGGCTCTCCTCCACCTTAACTTCAACATCACAAATACTCCAGTCCTCAGAGGTGTCACCCCAATAGCACTTGCTTCCTCACAGCTCCCAAGTCTCCAGCAGCCCGTCTGAGTATGGGGTAACACAGATGGTTGAGTCTGCACAGCTGTTTACTCATACTATAGCCTGGGAAACGGAGGTCTGCTCCAGAGCTTCTGTTAATCCAGATGAGGAAATGATCTGCACTGATGCCCAGAATCTTTATAAGTCGGATCCAGGACCAGATGAAGAAGGTTCTGAGCATAATGTAGACCCTCGTTCCCAAACTGTAACTCATGTTGGTGGAGACAATGATGAAGACGATGATGAGACTCAAATACCTGATTGGAGCGACAACTTGACTTTTCGGTCAGGGCAGGAAGAGGTTGGCTCTGAGGACGACGGGTGTGAGAACACACAGGGTGATGATGAAGAGGTTGGAGATCCCACTTACTGTCAACCCACAGTCAGCCAGTCGATGAGGTCAGCAGAGGAGGTGGAGGAGGATGTGACTAGCCCAGGGGATGGGGATGACTCGGTACCCGGGCCTTTGCCTGGCCTTGGGGATGTCGCGGTGGTCGGCTCCCTGGCCCGTACCCTGGGGTCACTCTTTAAAAGGTTGGATAATTGTTAATTTTATAAGAGTTCGTGACGCCATCTGTGGTATCTGGTGAGAAGCACCAGCGCTGCAGCAGTCCACTGAGGCCGGTGATAAGGCAGCTCGATGGTATAGCTCCCCACAGGTGGAGCTAGGTCTCAGGGCAGCGTATGCAGGGGGAATGCAGGACAGGCGAGACCCAGCTGGGTCGGAGCAAGAACGGGAACGGACACGGTAGTCACTTCAGTACCTTTTACTGGTGGAAATTCAGGCACATCCCGGAGCACTGTAGGGTGAAGGGTGCATATCAGGATCCTCCCCAATGAGCGGGTGTAGGGCCTCCTGTTTCTTGCCTCTGCGTAGTAAGTTTCTGACCTGCCTGGAGCTAGGCCTAACTTTGTCTCTGTCCTGCGCTTGCTGACCTTGTGGTAGGGCCTTCTCTTGGAGTTCACGCTCCAGTATGCGGGGCCTAAGCGTCTCCTGGCTCTGTTAAGTATCAGCACCTTAGCGATCCTGGGACTTGTAGTTCTCCAGGGATTCCGGTTATGCCTTACTGGGTCATAGAGATCCCAGTAAGCTCAGATCCGGTGTCCGGTAAATGCTTCGGGGTGAGCTGGTTAAGTGCCTCTGCCCCTTACGTACTAACTCGCCACTCGCCTTCAGCCTACTCGGGCCCTCACTAGGCTATACACACTAACAGCAGCTTGCCGCGCTTCACCGATCTTATGGCGCCGGCACACCTTAAGTTCTATCTGGGCTCCCTGAATCTAGCTAGCAGGAGCCTCGTGTTCCACTGCTGAACTATTAACTGAGTTCTCTAGACTAGACTGAGCTCCACTGCAGAGTGACCTCTCTTAGGCTTCTCTACTGCAGGAACTCTTCAGAGGAACTGAACTGCCTAGCTCCATCTTCCCTATTTATATCCCTAACGGGCTCCCTCTGCTGGTCTGATGTGGAAGGTGGAGATGTGTGAATGTTTATGGGGGCCTCTTGTGGAGGATTCCATCAATGCACTCTTCTAGGATCTGTGATACCAAGCGCAGCGGGGCGTCACAGATGCTATTGACGATGAGGTTAGGTTGCGCCTTCCTGGACAGAGACGGAGTACTGGAAGCACATCAACAACTGCATCCTCAACCACAACTCTGCCTCTGACCACAAGTCGTAGTGGCTCTTCAGGTCGCATGGGCTCTAAGCCTTGCATAGCCTGGGCATTTTTTCAGATCGATAAGGATGACCCAACTCGTGTTATCTGTAATATTTGTCACCAAAAGCTAAGTAGAGGCCAAAAAATCCATAGTTTGAGTACTTCATGCAAGTACCGTCACATGGGTATGAAGCATAAGTTGCAGTGGGAAGCTCACTGTGCTACAATGCGGCCTAGCGGGCCGGGCCAACCACCGTCTGCCCCATCTTGTGCATCCGCAGCCTCTTCATCCTCTGTGACTGGGGGGACAGCAGTCACACATGTTTTTGGACGCAGACCTGCCACCTCTTTACCCGCAACAGCCAGTGTGATTGGCAGGTCGTCAGTTCATTGGGAAGTGGAAACACCTGCTGGTGTTGAGCGCTCTCCGACATCGAGAGCACCACCTTTGGATCAAGGCAACCTATCATGTCCGCCTGCATCTTCCCCACAGACCGGCAGTTTGCCGGGGACACCCTACTCAACCCCGTCTAAGCACAACAGCCAGCCCTCGGTCCCTCAGATGTGGAAAAGTAAAAGACCATTTCCTCCTAGCCATGACAAAGCTAAGAGGTTGAATTTCACCATCTGCAAGCTGTTGGCTACAGAAATGATGCCTTTCCGCCTGGAGGACACAGAGGATTTTCGAGACCTTATGTGCCCCAGTACCAGATGCCCAGTCGGCACTACTTCTCAAAGAAAGGTGTGCCTGCACTCCACCAGCATGTCGCACACAACATCACCGCTTCTTTGAGAAACTGTGTGTGACAGGGTGCATTTCACCACAGACACTTGGACGAGTAGGCATGGACAGGGGCATGACATGTCGCTGACTGGGCACTGGGTAACTATGGTGACAGCAGGACAAGGGGCTGCTGTCCAAGTCTTGCCGTCCCCACGAGTTGTGCGTCAATCCTCTTTATCTCGAAGTTCCTCCACTGCTTCTGCCTCCTCAACCTCCTCTCGGTCCTCCACCTGCACCCAAAGCCTGACTGGTAATGCCACCTGCTTTCTAACTGCGCAGAAGGAATCTTGCACACCTCCTTACTATGCTGGCAGCAGGGCTCAACGGCATCAGTGTTTACTTTGAAATGTCTGGGAAATGTGAGTCACACAGCTGAGGAATTGTGGTCAGCTCTGGAGACCCAGTTTCATGAATGGTTGTCTCCACTGGACCTGCAACCAGGGAAGGCCGTGTGCGACAATGCTGCAAACCTGGGTGCGGCCCTTCGACGGGGCAATGTCACACACGTGCCTTGTATTGCTCACGTGTTGAACCTGGTTGTCCAGCAATTTTTAGCCCACTATCCCGGACTAGATGGCCTTCTGCAGAGGGCACGGTCGCTGTGTGCTCTCTTCCGCCGTTCGCATCCCACAGCTCAACGACTTACATCTCTACAGAAGTCGTTGGGCCTGCCAGTTCACCGGCTGAAATGCGATGTGCCGACACAGTGGAATTCAACTCTGCACATGTTGCAGCGACTGTGGCAGCACCGACAAGCCCTGGTGCAATACGTTCTAACGTATAGCCTGGGCCAACGAGATCCAGAGGTGGGGGCAAATCACGCTGCAGGAGTGGTCTCAGATCAGGGACCTATGAAGTTGACGCGCCCCTGGGCCGTGGGGTACCCGGAGCCGGGCCGGTAGACGCTGGGGGTTGTAGTCACTGTGGCGGTGACCTGGTCCGTGACCCAGGGCGGTCAATCCAAGGGTAATTTGTATATATGGGTTTTATAATGTCCGACTACGCCACCTGTGGAGTGCAGCCAAAGGGGCCACCGCTGCGGAACAGTCCTCTGAAGCTGGTGGTTTAGCAGCAATGGTATTATTACTCCCCACAGGAAGAGTGTAGCTTCAGGGCAGTGTGGGTGGATGATGGTGGTTGTAGTGCAGGGAGTCAGTAATGAATACAGAGTCCGTGTGATGCAGTCCCAAGATCTTTACTCACAGTTGTTGCAGTCCAGATTACAGGTACCAGAGCAATCTCCCCCGTCGTGCTGTGCGTACTCAGTGAGGGGCTCAGTCCACCCCCAGATAGCTCCGGAGTACTTAGCAGGACCCCCTTCTGTGTGTCCTTTCTCTGGCCTTCTCCCTGCACCTCACACAAAGTGACACTTCTATCTGGGATCCTCGGGCCTTGGCGGGCGACGTGTGTTCCGTCCCCTGGGTCCTATGTGGCTACCTTCTTAGTGAGACTGGTGTGGACTTTGGCCTGCAGTACATGAAATGCTGCAGCCTCCGGTTTCTAGTTGAGCCTTGCTGTTTCTCCGCTAGTTGAAGGACCGGTTCCCCTTATCTGGCCTGACCCCTCTACCTCCTGGTAGCAGTGGGAGTACGGGTGGCCTTCTGCACGGCCCGTAACCCTAGGGTCCCTTCGGTTCCTGGAGCCTTCCTGCTCCCACTCCTCTCTTCTCCCCTTCAGTCCTGGGCCTCCCAGGCTAGGCCCGCCTCCGGAGAAGAGCTCATGCAGAGCCTCTGCTCCTGTCACTTTTCCTCCTCTGACTGGCTTGCTCTTTCTAAGAAGGCTTCCTATTTATACTCTCCCTGTCATGTGCTCCCCTAAGCTGCTCCCCTAAGCACCCACTACATAGGACCCTCCCGCCAGCTAGGGACCTGGGACTGTGCTCTCCCTTAGGAGCAATCTCACCCTACCCCCACTGCGGGTATGTGTTGGATGCAGGTGTTAGGGTCCCGAGCCATACGCCTTCCTTACCTGATGGTGAGATACCACACCTCTGGGTGAGATGCAGTAACTCTGTGGCGACTGAACCCTCAGGGGCGCCACACACCCTTCTGCACAGTTTTGAAATGGCGACGAAGATGTTTAGTGCTGACGACGATGTCATTATCAGCATGACTATTCCGGTGATTTACGTGCTGGAGCACACATTAAACAGAATTCAGAGTCAGGTGGTGGGACAAGAGGAGGTGGAGGAAGTAGAGGAGGAGTCGTATGCGGAAGGGATAACATCTCCAAGGTCCAGACAGTCGGCAGCACCAAGGCGGCAGGCATGGGAGGGTGGGGGAGAGGGATTAACCAGGGCGCATGGTAGCAGCCAAACTGTTGAGGAAGGTGCAGGAGCCAAGGAAGAAGAAGTGGAGGACGAACTGGCGATGGGCATGGAAGACTCATCAGATGAGGGAGACCTTGATCACATTTCTGTTGTGTTAGGTTGGGGGGAGAGGGCAGAGGAAGGAAGCATGATTCTTACCTCACTACCAACACAACAAGGACTTGGTCCTCCTGGATGCGCAAGACACATGAGTGCCTTCTTGCTGCACTACCTGCAACATGACCCTCGGATTGTCAGAATTCGAAGTAATCCCGACTACTGGGTTGCCACACTCTTAGATCCCCGGTACAAAAGTAAATTTGCCGAAATAATTCCTGCCATAAAAAGGGATTTACGCATGCAGGAGTATCTGCAGACGCTGTTGCAGAATCTTACATGTGCTTTTCCACAAAACACCAGTGGTGCACGTAGTGAATCTCACAGTTCTAACTTGCCAACCGTGGGAATGTCGAGTCTTCATCACTCAAACCGTAACAGTAACACAGTATCTGCTGGTAACAGCAATTTTGTGGAATCGTTTCACCACTTTTTTAGACCATCCTTTGCAAGGCCACAGGAGACAAGAAGTCTGACACATAGTCAACGCCTAGAGAGGATGGTACAGGAGTATCTCCAAGTGAACATCGAAGCCATGACTGTGTCACTGGACCCTTGCTCATTTTGGAATTCCAATCTGGAAAAATGGCCGGAGCTCGCTGCTCACGCCTTGGAGATCTTGTCATGCCCTGCAGCCAGCGTTCTCTCTGAACGTGTGTTCAGCGCTGCTGGTGGTGTGCTGACAGATAAGCGCACGCGGCTGTCCACTGAGAATGTAGACAGACTTACGTTCATAAAGATGAACAAATCATGGATTCGCAAGGACTTTTCTACCCCTGTGTCATCCTGGGGAGACTAAAAGCTTGAGGATTTGGTAAAATCACCTCACCAACCGTTTTAAGCAACTGTGGGGCAATTGATGCCACTTAACCCTAGAACGCATGACCATAAAAATCTACGCTTTCACATACCTGGGGCCTTCTAGGCCCGTGTGCAAATAACATGGAATAACTCAAAATCAAATGACAAACAACTATATACATGAAGAATACCTAGAGTTTCAAAATTCTAACTAAAGTAATCTTGCAGAAAATAGAAAACAATTAACAGGGCGGGCCTGCGAGGCCCCAGGTATGCGTTCTAGGGTTAAGTGATGTCTGTGCCACAATTTTGGGAAAAAACGGAGACTCTTTTTGGAGTCCCCTTGCTCTGTCTTACGTGACGTTGGCATCGTCAATTCGAGGTGGGTTGGGTCGCTCCCCCCCCCTTTAACTGTAAGAAACTACATACACTATGGCTTGGGGTAATGTGGCACCCCAGGGGTCTGGTCTCCACAGTAATAGAGATATTATGTCTGAGAGCAGGTGGGAGGTCTCTTGGTCAGGAATCCTATGCATGCCACACCTCCTGCCCAGTCCTGGGAGGGGAAGGACTTCCCCTATATAAAGCTCGGGCTGAGGCAGGGTTAGTGAGTAGAGTAGAGTTGAGAAGAAGAGAAGCAGCTATAGGAAAGAGAGATCAGGAGCTCTGTGGGAGCAGTGCTAGCAGCTGAAGAGCTCGCCCTGATTGAAGAGTTACCACCGAACCGGGAGTCCGAGGCTGTGGGGATTAACCCAGACCCAGCAGCAGAAACCGCCCGGCAGGGGATTTCAGGTCCTCTGGCCAAGAAACCCGAAGGCACGGTCACACGCGTGGGACCAGCACCGCCGTCGTGGAGCGGAAGCCACTAGAAGGCCCCGAGTCACCGGCCATACGGGTGA
This sequence comes from Phyllobates terribilis, assembly GCF_046119375.1. NCBI lineage: Eukaryota > Metazoa > Chordata > Amphibia > Anura > Dendrobatidae > Phyllobates > Phyllobates terribilis. Next base: position 284,163,651 of record NW_027362772.1, read on the forward strand.
GCACCACACGGTACACTCAGGGACGTGGGCTACCTTTACCCGCCTCTAGCAAGGAAGCCAGAAGAGTACAATTAGTTGGGGAGGCCTACAACTCCGCCTGGCCAAGGGGGATCCCATCTGCTCAAGGACTGACCAGGACCCGACCGCTAGCCAGTACTCCGGGAGGGTCTATTTTTGTCACCAGTAAAGACCCTGAACTACACCGTATCGTCTCTGAGTGGTTCCTGCTACCCCCATCATCCACGTCGGCTGCCCTGAGGCCATACCCCTCCCGTTGGGGGTTATACCATCTACGCTGCACTATCCTACCACCGGCCTCAGCGGTCTGCCCTGCAGCGGCAGCTCCATAGCTGCATTCAACGGGTGGCGTAGTCGTCCTACATCTACTGCTAATATACCGCCACTTAGTCTGACTCCCTGGGCACGGACCGGGTCACCGCCACGAGACTACTACCCCTATCAGATCCGGCTCCGGGTAGGCTCCCGCGTGCGCAACGCTACACTAAGTAGGCCCAGGGGCGCGTCAACTTTTGGCGTAGTCGGCAGGATTACGTGCCCGCAACCGCCGGGTACTGCGTGCCTGAAAAAGAGACTTTTAAACTAACCTGTGGTGAAGATTCCCGCCATCCGGCACCATCTTCAGCCTTCTTCCCACCATCCGCGAAGATTCCCACCATCCGGCGCCATCTTCAGCCTTCTTCCCTCCATCCGTGAAGTTTTCCCGCCATCCGGCGCCATTTTCAGCCTTCTTCCCGCCTTCCGTGGAGTTTTCCCGCCGTTGGACGCCATCTTGAAGACGCCGCGCGGGAAGAAGAGGGGCGTGGACTCCGAAAGCGCGCGAGAACTGAAGCCCCGCCTCACGTCCGGACGTTGCGTAAGGTCCTGGAAGGAGCCCAGCAGACGCCGACGTCACAGGAGCGCGACGGAAGGTCCTCAACCCTGACGATCCACTGCGGAGCCGCGGCCTACGGAAGAGGATCATCGCAAGGTAGGCCACGGTCCACTCGGGGGGGAGAAAGATGTCGGATACGGAGGAGAGCTTCACTGCCTCAACCCCCGCCAGCGCCAGCGCTGCTGCAGTCATGCCTTTTACCATGCCCTATATCCCGGGAGCAGCCTGGCTACCCCAATACTCAGGGGAGTCACATACACTGAATGACTTTAGAGAAAAGCTGGATAGCCTCTTCCAGGTGTACCCCCTCACAGAAGAGCAAAAAGTGAGCATCCTGGTGGCCCAACTAACCGGGGCAGCCCAAAGGGAGGTAAAGTCCTGGCCACCTGGGAGGAGGACTGTCGCGGGGATACTAACCCGGCTGAGGGACACCTTTGATACCCGCACCTCAGCCGAGATTAAGCTTAAATTCTATGGGTGCAAGCAGCGAGCAAATGAGAGTATAAGGGACTATGCACTAAACCTACAAGAGGCCCTGAGAGCCATTAAGCAGACCGACCCCGACAGCGTGGGAAACGAGGACAGGCTGTTGACTGAACAATTTATAGAGGGACTATATTGCAATGCCCACCGAACCCAGTTGCGGGCAATGGCCTTACAGGATCCTCATCTGGACTTTGCACAGTTCAAGGACAGAGCCATCCGGGTGCTCCGAGAACCGGCACCGGGTGGCGTTGTGACCCACAGGCGCCCAGCTATCACTTACCACCAGGAGGCGGCGCCCTTGTCGGCAGGGCCTGTGGGGGCTGATGCGCAGGCTTTGAACAATGACCCGGCTCCAGACCTGCACCATCAGGTCCAAGAGCTAGCTAAAAGCGCTGCTGCGCTAACCCGAACTGTGCAGTCTTTACAGGTTTCTACTCCAGGGAAGATCCAGCTGGCATCCGGACCGGAGGACATCCCGTGGCGTCGACCAAGGAGGACCCCACCGGCCAGAGGAAGACCCAGCGACCGATACAACGAGGACGGACAACCCATCTGCCGCCGCTGCAATCAACCCGGACATATGGCAAGGTACTGTCCTTTAAACTGGCACAACCTGGGGTAGAGGGCCAACCCCCAGGAAAAAGATCACCAGGCCCATCGAACTGGCGCGACAAATATGTGGGAGGACGTCCAGTCTTGCCTGTGGTACTGGATGGCATTCCTATGAGTGCCCTACTGGACACCGGGTCACAGGTCACCACCATCCAGTACGTGCTCTTCAAGCAGTACTGGAATGACTCGGATATAACCCGCTACCCTGACGACGACTTAAGTATCATTGCCAGCAATGGTCAACCCGTGCCGCAGATCGGATTTAAAGAAATGACCATTAAAATCGGTAGAGTCGAACTGGCAGCACAGGGACTGATCATTGTGGACATTGACAAGCGCAAGAGTCACCCAAAGATAACTCTAGGAACTAATGTGATTGAAAATTGTCTTGCAGAGGTGATTTTCATTTTACAGCAGGTTGCCAAGAACGCCAGCTCCGGCCAACAGCGAGTGCTCCAGAAAGAGATCCGGGCACTGATGCGACGGCAACAGGTGGAACTCTCCGGTGGTGAGATTGGTAGCGTAAGAATGTGTGACCCTTTCCCTATTGCCATGCCCCCGAAAAGTGAAATGATGATTTGGTGCCGGGCAGCTATTGGTCTGAGAGGTAGAGATTACCAGGCCATGGTAGAGCCAGTCTACTCAGACAGTAGGCCCACCATTTTGACAGCCCGGGGGGTAGTTGATGTACGCCATGGGAGGGTACCCGTTCGCATAATAAATATTGGGAAAAGGGAAGTATACCTGCCCCGGTATGCTACGCTAGCCAAATTATATACTATCAACCAAAATTCTATACAGTCTGTGGAACCCTTGCCTCCATCTCACCCGGAGGAAGGTAACGGCTCTACGAAAATAATGGAGGATTGGTGTCAGCAACTACATTTGGGTACTGACTCCACTCCCTCCCACCAGAAACAGGGAGTCTACCGGGTGGTTCAAGAGTACGAGAGAGTGTTTAGTAAACACCCGTTAGACTTTGGGCGAGTCAAGGGGGTAGAACACCACATCCCCACGGGAGACCATCCTCCCATAAAAGAGAGGTATCGACCCGTACCCCCTGCACACTACCAACACGCCAAGGGGATGCTTAGAGACATGAAGGAGGCTGGGGTGATCAGGGATAGCTGTAGCCCCTGGGCAGCTCCACTAGTCTTGGTCAAAAAGAAAGACAACACCATGAGAATGTGTGTAGATTACCGGAAAATTAACCGTATCACACACAAAGATGCGTACCCCTTACCAAGATTAGAGGAGTCTTTGGCTGCTTTAAAATCTGCTAACTTCTTCTCCACCTTGGATCTCACTAGCGGGTACTGGCAGGTTCCTGTAGCAGAGGCGGATCGGGAGAAGACCGCATTCACCACCCCGATGGGACTTAGCGAGTTTACCTGCATGCCGTTCGGACTCTGCAACGCACCAGGAACCTTCCAGCGATTGATGGAATGCTGTCTGGGACACCGGAACTTTGAGACGGTCCTGTTATACCTGGACGATGTCATCGTCTAATCCAAGACCTACGAGGACCACCTGAAGCACCTGGCGGAAGTGTTTGAAGCTCTGGCAAGTTACGGCCTAAAGGTGAAACCCTCCAAGTGTCACCTCCTGAAGCCAAAGGTGCAGTACCTGGGACACGTGGTGAGTGCTGACGGAGTGGCTCCCGACCCTGATAAGATCACCGCAATTAAGGAATGGCCAAGCCCCTCCAGCGTAAAGGAAGTGAGGCAGTTCCTCGGGTTGGTAGGCTACTACCGAAGGTTCATTCCCGGTTTCACCAAAAAGGCAGCTCCTATGCAGGACCTCCTGATAGGCCAGTCCAGGAAGGCCAAGAACCAGAAGCCACCCTTCAGATGGGAGAAGCTGGAAGAAGAGTCCTTCCGCCAGCTGAAGATGGCCCTCACGGGGGATGAAATCCTGGCGTACCCTGATTACAGCCAGCCCTTTATCCTCTACACCGACGCAAGTAACATCGGGCTAGGAGCCGTACTGTCCCAGATCCAGCAGGGGAAAGAACGAGTAATTGCTTACACCAGCCGAAAACTGCGACCCACCGAAAGAAACCCTGAGAATTACAGCTCATTTAAGCTAGAGTTCCTGGCAGTGGTGTGGGCAGTCACCGAACGCTTTAAGCACTACCTCGCTTCTTCCCGGTTCACCGTGTACACGGATAACAACCCGTTGACACACCTGGACACTGCAAGACTTGGTGCCCTAGAGCAGAGATGGATGGCCCGCTTGTCCAACTATGAGTTTACAATCAAATACCGGGCAGGACGCTCCAATACCAACGCAGACGCCCTGTCCAGGATGCCAAACCTACCGGACGTAGGGGAAGATTCAGAGGAACTGGAAGAAGTTGAGCTCCAAGCGTTCCACCGTCATGGGACTATCCAGTATTCCCACCGTGTAAGAAGTAAGCAAACCGCTACGTTCAACCCCTTACCTCATTACAACTGGGTGGAGACGCAAGACAGTGACCCTGCCGTCCGTCTGGTAAAGGAGATGCTGACTCGGCCAGATGCACGCCTTGACCCAGACGCTCCGGAGGAAGCCAAGCAACTGTGGGCTGAGAAGAGTCGACTGTTCCTTTACAAGGGAAAGTTGTGCCGCAGAATGGTTAACTCCCGGACGCATGAACTAATCTGGCAAGTAGTGGTGCCAAGAAGAGACGCAGCTATGGTGATGGAGGCATACCACGACGGAGCTGGGCATTTCGGATGGAACAAGCTGGAGTTCCTGCTGCGCGGGCGGTTCCATTGGGTAGGCATGAGAGGAACCATCGAGAGGTGGTGCAGAGACTGTGGCCCATGCAACTTAAGAAGGAGGGACCGTGCCAGCCAGAAGACTCCCCTGCGGTCCATCATCACCAGACAGCCGTTGGAACTGGTAGCCTTGGATCATGTAAAACTGACCCCAAGCAGAAGTGGCTACGTCTACGCGTTAACCATCGTGGATCACTACTCCCGGTTCTTGGTTGTCGTCCCCGTCAAGGACTTAACGGCTCACACAGCAGCTAGAGCCTTCCAGCAGCACTTCTGCCGTCCGCATGGATACCTGGAGCAGGTGCTGACGGACCAGGGGCCTGCCTTTGAAGCGGAAGTCTTCCAGGAGTTCTGCACCCTGTATGGCTGCCGGAAGATTAGAACAACACCCTATCACCCGCAAACTAATGGACTTTGTGAGAAAATGAACCAGGTGGTGATAGATCTTCTGAAAACATTGCCCCTGGAAGAACGTAGTCTGTGGCCTGAAAAGCTGCCCGACCTGGTGGACCTATACAACCACATCCCTGTAGGTTCCACCAACTGTACCCCGGCTTACCTAATGAGGGCGAGACCTGGTAAGCTTCCTGTTGATCTGGAGATGGGAGTCCTGACACCCGAGGACACTTCACCAGAAGCAGACTGGGACACAGAGAGGCAGCAGCAGTACCGGAAAGTACAGGAGAGCGTGGAGCGAAGTCTCTGTCAAGCTAGGGAAAGACAAGAGAAAACTTACAACCAGTATGCTCCCGCTGTTCCCCTGGTGCCCGGAGAGCAGGTCTTGAAGAGGAAAAGACGGCTCCACAAGTTGGATGACCAGTGGGAGAAGGACCCGTACACCGTACTGCCCTCAAGCCACGACAACCCAAAGATCTGTACAATCAGTAAAGACGGAGGGGAAACCACAGCCATTGTATCCCGGGATCACCTGAAGAAGTGTCCCGAACAGCTACGGAACCCTGAAAAGGAACAAGAAGACCCTCGACCCGTAGAGGAAAGGGAAGATATGGTTAGTACTGTGCTCGGAGACTTCCCTCGGTCTTGGACTCAAGTCAATGGTGCTGTTGTGGTACCCGTCCTCACGTTCCTCCAACCAGCATCCCAAGGACCTACGGAGACACAGGTGGAGCTGGAAGAACAGCCGGTCCAGGAGGCAGAAGATCCCACACAAGCAGACCAGGAGAATCAACCCTCTGCTTATAGTGAGCCTGCCATACCCCTAGTGAGCCAAAGAGTCCGTAGACGGCTGCCCAGTTTACCCTTGACAGCTCCTATACCCTGTAGCTCAGGACCAGTCAGCCAGCTCCGTAGGTCCACTAGGGTCACTAGAGGCCAGCTGCCCATACGGTGGAGGATCTAAATGTTCAAGCTATTTTATTAATGTTTACCTGTTTATTGTTGCTTGTGTATAATTATGTGTTTCTAGTTATTTATAGGAGTCTTTGGTGGATTTACCGGGAATCCTTTGTGTATATAGTTGGAGCGTAACCCAGGACGGACTGAAAGACTGTTAAGGACTCGGGGCAGGACAGACCCCTACCTGGTTACGTCTCCCTGTGTTGGTGAAATGGACACCCTTGTTTTCCTCAAAAGTTACACCCGGTTGCGGACACGCCGTGACCATCCTAATGTTTTTCTTTATTGCGTTGTTTCTGTTTGTAATTTGTTATGTTACAAAAATATGTTTAGTCCCGGAGTACTAACTTTCACTAGGGGGGAATGTGGCACCCCAGGGGTCTGGTCTCCACAGTAATAGAGATATTATGTCTGAGAGCAGGTGGGAGGTCTCTTGGTCAGGAATCCTATGCATGCCACACCTCCTGCCCAGTCCTGGGAGGGGAAGGACTTCCCCTATATAAAGCTGGGGCTGAGGCAGGGTTAGTGAGTAGAGTAGAGTTGAGAAGAAGAGAAGCAGCTATAGGAAAGAGAGATCAGGAGCTCTGTGGGAGCAGTGCTAAAAGGAATCAGGGGCTGGCAGCTGAAGAGCTCGCCCTGATTGAAGAGTTACCACCGGACCCGGAGTCCGAGGCTGTGGGGATTAACCCAGACCCAGCAGCAGAAACCGCCCGGCAGGGGATTTCAGGTCCTCTGGCCAAGAAACCCGAAGGCACGGTCACACGCGTGGGACCAGCACCGCCGTCGTGGAGCGGAAGCCACTAGAAGGCCCCGAGTCACCGGCCATACGGGTGAGCACCACACGGTACACTCAGGGACGTGGGCTACCTTTACCCGCCTCTAGCAAGGAAGCCAGAAGAGTACAATTAGTTGGGGAGGCCTACAACTCCGCCTGGCCAAGGGGGATCCCATCTGCTCAAGGACTGACCAGGCCCCGACCGCTAGCCAGTACTCCGGGAGGGTCTATCTTTGTCACCAGTAAAGACCCTGAACTACACCGCATCGTCTCTGAGTGGTTCCTGCTACCCCCATCATCCACGTCGGCTGCCCTGAGGCCATACCCCTCCCGTTGGGGGTTATACCATCTACGCTGCACTATCCTACCACCGGCCTCAGCGGTCTGCCCTGCAGCGGCAGCTCCATAGCTGCATTCAATGGGTGGCGTAGTCGTCCTACATCTACTGCTAATATACCGCCACTTAGTCTGACTCCCTGGGCACGGACCGGGTCACCGCCACGAGACTACTACCCCTATCAGATCCGGCTCCGGGTAGGCTCCCGCGTGCGCAACGCTACACTAAGTAGGCCCAGGGGCGCGTCAGTAACACAGATGGTTGAGTCTGAAGAGCTGTTTACTCAGAGGTCTGCTCCAAAGCTTCAGTGTCTGCTAGTCAGCGTAGAATTTTTAACTGCATCTAGCCTAGACAATACTTTGGGCATAGTAGCCCAGCTGCGAAGCAAGCTTCACCGCCTGTGTATCTAATAAGAATTTTTAAATGCATCTAGCCTAGGCAGACTGTGGGGACCCCCAACCAAACCCAGACGCTCAGCCCCCTACTGCCCCCCTTTCCTTGACAATACAATAATGTAACTCTTACAACTGGATGGGTGAGGATCGGTCACAGCTTTATTAACTCTTTATACTCATTCCATTAGAAAGGCATTTTATTTCTAAAATAATTCAGCTTGTTGCAGCATGCCCTGGGTCTCCACTCCGGCAAGTTGGCCAACAAGTGTAACTCTCCAACATGTCCTTTCTATTTCCAGGCCACGGAGGATCCTGCGTACTCGTATGCAGGACTCTGACCCCCACCCATCACTCTTAACGCTTGCTCCGCTCCATCCTGGAGTCCTGACAGGAATATGTCCAGTCCAATATCCATTAAGTGAACACAGTCGGGCCGTATGAGGCCTGCTTTATCTCCTTCCAGTTGTCGGTGTTGTATCACTACACCGCCTCTGTCTCTTCTAAATTTTGCCATCCGAATATTTATTACCCGCGTTGTCCGTTCGATGGCCGTGATGTCTCGTGCACCTTCCCATACGCTATCGGCACAATCTCTGACCATGCTATAGCTAGTTTTGTGAAAAATTCTCTGAAGCGCTCAGTGTCTAGTTTCATTATTGCCATTAGTTATGCGCTCTTGTGATGACCTAGGTTGTTTCCCCCAGCCTGTATAACTAAGATGACCAGACCTCTTGCCTCTCTCCCTACCTTGATTACCTCCATTAGTACCTGTGGCCATAGCAGGCCTCTAATACCTCTCCAGTTGAAATATGTGTTATGAAACTCTAATTTCCTCCCACCTGGGCGGACTTTCGCCCTTTTTTCTGCCCAATATATATACGAGTGGCCTATCACCCACACTGTTGGCTTAGCGTCACCTGTAAAAGAAACAAACCACGTTAGGATAACAAGTCCGGTCTTATGTATCTCGCCAAACACGTGGATCGCCATCTCCCTATCCTCTGAACTTCCGTTTCTGACAGTCCTGCTCTTGCTGCTTCCGTGGCCGCGCCTATGCGGAATGAGTGTGTCCCGTAATCTTTGGGGTGGTTCCCTACCGATGTTATGCATTTATTAAATATAGCTTGGAACTGGTATCTTGATAATGGCGTTCTATCAATGTGTGATAGGAAGAAATTACTTTGTGATCTGATGGTTAGATATGTTTTTACTATTGTTACCCGACTCAGTGTACCGTTTGTGGGTTGTGGAAGTACCCAAGTGCCCCTGCCCGCTGGAACCGTTTTCGATTGGCGTATGCGTAGACGTATTGCATTATTGGCTATGACTACGTCCTGGTGCAATAAGCCTCCACTGGTGGTAATTTTGGATTGAGGGACTAATTCGCTTATGCATAGCGCCCCGAAGAAGGCGATCACAAATGCAGTAGACAGCAGTGTTGCTTCAAATTGTGAGTGTCATGTTAATGGTGTTAGGGATATGATGTGAGAAATCAGTTTTAGTGACACGGGACGGGACGTCTACACTCCTGACTTGGCTAACCCCTTTTCCACCCTTTTATGGATTGTCTGATGATGAATCTTTATCACATCTCCCCAATTCAGTAGTTGGAAGTGAAATGCTACTCCGGTCAGACACCGCTGCGCTGACGCCCCTGATATACCCCTCATCATTAGCTGGTGGAGAAATTGTATGGTGACTTGTGATCTGGCTTGTTCACATTGGTCAACCTGTCTGCCTGCTACTAGTCGTGTCCACTCTTCCCATGCCTTACTGTATGCTTGCCACGTCGACGGGGCAACTGACGCTCTGATTAATGGCATCAACTATTCGCCACTAGATCCCATAGGGAGGGTGGGCAACTGTTGCCCGATGGGTGGGCGTTGGGGAAGAGCTCTGTGAAAATCTGCCAATTGAACTGTTATAAAGCGCTAGCAGCAGCTATAGACCCCTCAGCATAGTGGCTAGCGCGGACCCATACATTGTGTTTTAGGCACAGGAATGCTAGCCGGCATAGTAGGCCTAGCACTGGGAGAGACGATGATGCCATCTTATTAATGCAATGCGCTAGGCTGGTGTTTTTTGTTATGAAGCGTATATTTTTGCCCCATATTTCTATTGCTACCTCTATTGGGAAGAAAAATTATTTTCAGGGTTAGATGCAGCTAAAAATTATTATTTATTTCAAAGCTGGTGGAGCTTGGTATAGATGGCCTAATACAATGAGTACCACACACTGCTACAAGCCCAAATATTTTTTCAGAGCTAGATGCAGATAAAAATTATTTTTAATTTGCAACCTGGTGGAGGTTAGTATAGATGGACTAATTGACCAAGTCCCACACACTGCTAGAAGCCTAAATATTTTTTCAGAGCTAGATGCGGAAAAAAATTATTGAATTTGCAACCTGATGGAGGTCAGTATAGATGGACTAATAGACCAAGTCCTACACACTGCTAGAAGCCTAAATATTTTTTCAGAGCTAGATGCAGATAAAAATTATTTTTAATTTGCAACCTGGTGGAGGTTCGTATAGATGGACTAATAGACCAAGTCCCACACACTGCTAGAAGCCTAAATATTTTTTCAGAGCTAGATGCAGATAAAAATTATATTGAATTTGCAACCTGATGGAGGTCAGTATAGATGGACTAATAGAACAAGTCCCACACACTGCTAGAAGCCTAAATATTTTTTCAGAGCTAGATGCAGAAAAAAATTAGATTGAATTTGCAACCTGATGGAGGTCAGTATAGATGGACTAATAGACCAAGTCCCACACACTGCTAGAAGCCTAAATATTTTTTCAGAGCTAGATGCAGATAAAAATTATATTGAATTTGCAACCTGATGGAGGTCAGTATAGATGGACTAATAGACCAAGTCCCACACACTGCTAGAAGCCTAAATATTTTTTCAGAGCTAGATGCAGATAAAAAATATTTTTAATTTGCAACCTGATGGAGGTCAGTATAGATGGACTAATAGAACAAGTCCCACACACTGCTAGTAGCTGAAATATTTTTTCAGAGCTAGATGCAGAAAAAAATTATATTGAATTTGCAACCTGATGGAGGTCAGTATAGATGGACTAATAGAACAAGTCCCACACACTGCTACAAGCCGAAATATTTTTTCAGAGCTAGATGCAGATAAAAATTATTTTTAATTTGCAACCTGATGGAGGTCAGTATAGATGGACTAACAGAACGAGTCCCACACACTGCTAGAAGCTGAAATATTTTTTCAGAGCTAGATGCAGAAAAAAATTAGATTGAATTTGCAACCTGATGGAGGTCAGTATAGATGGACTAATAGAACAAGTCCCACACACTGCTAGAAGCCTAAATATTTTTTCAGAGCTAGATGCAGAAAAAAATTAGATTGAATTTGCAACCTGATGGAGGTCAGTATAGATGAACTAATAGACCAAGTCCCACACACTGCTAGAAGCCTAAATATTTTTTCAGAGCTAGATGCAGATAAAAATTATATTGAATTTGCAACCTGATGGAGGTCAGTATAGATGGACTAATAGAACAAGTCCCACACACTACTAGAAGCCTAAATATTTTTTCAGAGCTAGATGCAGAAAAAAATTTGATTGAATTTGCAACCTGATGGAGGTCAGTATAAATGGACTAATAGACCAAGTCCCACACACTGCTAGAAGCCTAAATATTTTTTCAGAGCTAGATGCAGATAAAAATTATTTTTAATTTGCAACCTGATGGAGGTCAGTATAGATGGACTAATAGAACAAGTCCCACACACTGCTAGTAGCTGAAATATTTTTTCAGAGCTAGATGCAGAAAAAAATTATATTGAATTTGCAACCTGATGGAGGTCAGTATAGATGGACTAATAGAACAAGTCCCACACACTGCTACAAGCCGAAATATTTTTTCAGAGCTAGATGCAGATAAAAATTATTTTTAATTTGCAACCTGATGGAGGTCAGTATAGATGGACTAACAGAACGAGTCCCACACACTGCTAGAAGCTGAAATATTTTTTCAGAGCTAGATGCAGAAAAAAATTGGATTGAATTTGCAACCTGATGGACGTCAGTATAGATGGATTAATAGAACAAGTCCCACACACTGCTAGAAGCCTAAATATTTTTTCAGAGCTAGATGCAGAAAAAAATTATATTGAATTTGCAACCTGATGGAGGTCAGTATAGATGGACTAATAGAACAAGTCCCACACACTGCTAGAAGCTGAAATATTTTTTCAGAACTAGATGCAGAAAAAAATTAGATTGAATTTGCAACCTGATGGAGGTCAGTATAGATGGACTAAAAGACCAAGTCCCACACACTGCTAGAAGCCTAAATATTTTTTCAGAGCTAGGTGCAGAAAAAAATTATATTGAATTTGCAACCTGATGGAGGTCAGTATAGATGGACTAATAGACCAAGTCCCACACACTGCTAGAAGCCTAAATATTTTTTCAGAGCTAGATGCAGATAAAAAGTATTTTAATTTGCAACCTGATGGAGGTCAGTATAGATGGACTAATAGAACAAGTCCCACACACTGCTAGAAGCTGAAATATTTTTTCAGAGCTAGATGCAGAAAAAAATTATATTGAATTTGCAACCTGATGGAGGTCAATATAGATGGACTAATAGAACAAGTCCCACACACTGCTAGAAGCTGAAATATTTTTTCAGAGCTAGATGCAGAAAAATATTATATTGAATTTGCAACCTGATGGAGGTCAGTATAGATGGACTAATAGAATGATGCTATGCCCAAAAGGTTTTACTTCACTAGGTGCAGTAAAAAAAATTGTATTCTATATACAGGTGGTGTAGCTTGCAACACAGATAGGCTACTCCACTGACTAACACACTCTGCAATAGGCCAAAAAGGATTTGCTTTGCTAGATTTAGCCAAATGCTGTGAAAAAAACTTGCACAGCACTGGCACAGACCTGCCTGGCAAAAAGTGATAGGAACTGATGTAACCTAGCCCTGAAAAGGACTGCAATTACAATTAGTCTTTACTCCCAACCTATCTATTTAAGAGCACAGACCTGCCTGATAAAAGTCATATGAAATGATGTAACCTAGTCCTTAAAAGGACTGCAATCACAACTCTTCCCTACTTCCAAGCTATCTGTAGATTTGTGCGAAAATTTCCTTGAAATTAACAAAGTATAACGCACACAGCAACAGCGGTGCCGTCTAACACGCAGCTGCAGCAGTGAGAAAATGGTGGCAACGGGGAAAATGGCTGGGTCTTATAGGGCAAGGACATGTGACATACACTGCCAATGACACATGGCCTTGCTTGTGTGAAAAAAAGCAGTTCGCTCTGTGTGTGCGCTGCTGATAGGCTGACAGATTGCACCTCCCCACTGTAAATGCTGGGAAAGAGAAAAAAAAATGGAGATTTCATTATTTCTGTAGAGATTCATCCCCTGCCCCTCCCCCCGCCCCGCTGTACACTCACACTGCGTATTAACATTAATTTTCAGCATTACTGAGAAAAAATCCAGTTATGATTTTGGTGCATGAACAGTTATCGAACATAACCTCGAACAGCCGAATTTTTTTCAAATCGTTCGTGTTCGCGGAACGGCTTGAACACCGCCCAAAACAGCTCGAATTTAAGATTGGCGAACAGTTCGAATAGAACACCGCTCATCTCTAGTGAGGACAAGTAAGTCTTACCTGTTAGTAATCAGGCACGCATGGCTGAGTTTATGTTACGCTGCCTTTCCCATGACCCTCGCGTTCTCAAAATTTTGGGTGACAGCCATTACTGGTTGGTGACACTTCTAGACCCACGCTACAAGGAGAACTTTATATCTCTTACTCCTGAGGCGGACAGGTCTACAAAAATGGGGCAGTACCAGAAGGCCCTTGTTGCGGAACTATTAAAAAAATTCCCATCTGAAAATGCTGGCGGCAGAGGGCACACTTCGTTGGACAACCAAGGAGTACAGGCGAGAGAGACACAACTTCAATCCAGCAGAGGCAGAGGAACACTGTCCAAGTTCTGGGAGAGTTTTCTCAGACCCTCCCATCAGACAGGCCCTGAGGCGCGGGGTACTCTCACAAGGAGTGCAAAGTTTGGGAAGATGCTGAGGGAGTACCTTGCCGACCGTACCAACGTCCTCCGTGATTCCGCTGTGCCTTATAATTATTGGGTATCCAAGCTGAATACGTGGAATGAACTGGCTCTCTATGCCTTGGAGGTCCTGGCCTGCCCTGCCGCCAGCGTTTTATCAGAGCGGGTTTTAAGTACCGCTGGTGGAATTATAACTGACAAGCGCATCCGTCTGTCAACTGAAAATGCTGACAGGCTGACTCTTTTAAAAATTAACAAGGGCTGGATTGGGACAGACTTCTCAACACCACCGAATGATAGCAGTGTAACATATACTCAAATCCAGTGTCATTTCTTGGGAGGTGTATTCTCTTGCACCTTTTCACACCCACACATGGGTATACTCTTCCTGATTTGGGCTATTTGCTCTTGTCCTCCTCCTTCTCCTTATACTCCACCACCATATCACCAGGGTGACCGTGGTCCGTGATGCAACACCCATATAATTTTTTTAAAGGGTGTTTATGATGCCCGTAAAAAAAAAAAAAATGTATACAGTATGTTCATGTATATTCCCCCAGGGAAAAATGTTTGTGAGCCCATACACTTAGTGCATGGGCATTACAAGTATAGGAGGCCCGCTCCTTTCTAATGGGAACATTTTTTTATGAGGCCCTCCTCCACGTCTCTTCCAAGAGGCATTGGTGTGCCTCCAAATTTTTGGCAGCCCTCGCATTCACTGCATAGGCCAACACTGTGGGAGACTCTCTCCTTTCTTATGGGAATTTGTCGTTACTGTGGCCGTGCTCTGTGTGTCTTTAAATTCTTAGTGGGGTTTTTCCTAAAATTGGTCAGCCGTTGGACTCACTGCATACCCTATAACTGTATAGCAGACTCTCTCCTTTCTAATGGGAACATGTCGTACTTGTTACTGTGGCCCTGCTCTGTGTGTCTTTAAATTTTTAGTGGTGTTTTTACTAAAATTGGTCAGTCGTTGGACTCACTGCATACCCTATAACTGTATAGCAGACTCTCTCCTTTCTAATGGGAACATGTCGTACTTGTTACTGTGGCCCTGCTCTGTGTGACTTTAAATTCTTAGTGTTTTTTCCTAAATTTGGTCAGCCGTTGGACTCACTGCATACCCTTTAACTGTATAGCAGACCCTCTCCTTTCTAATGGGAACATGTCGTACTTGTTACTGTGGCCCTGCTCTGTGTGTCTTTAAATTCTTAGTGGTGTTTTTACTAAAATTGGTCAGCCGTTGGACTCACTGCATACCCTATAACTGTATAGCAGACTCTCTCCTTTCTAATGGGAACATGTCGTTCTTGTTACTGTGGCCCTGCTCTGTGTGTCTTTAAATTCTTAGTGTGGTTTTTCCTAAATTTGGTCAGCCTTTGGACTCACTGCATACCCTATAATTGTATAGCAGACTCTTTCCTTTCTAATGAGAATTTGTCGTTACTGTGGCCCTGCTCTATGTGTCTAAATTCTTAGTGGAGTTTTTCCTAAAATAGGTCAGCCGTTGGACTCACTGCATACCCTATAACTGTATAGCAGACCCTCTCCTTTCTAATGGGAACATGTCGTACCTTGTTACTGTGGCCCTGCTCCATGTGTCTTTAAATTCTTAGTGGGGTTTTTCCTAAAATTGGTCAGCCATTGGACTCACTGCATACCCTATAACTTTATAGCAGACCCTCTTCTTTCTAATGGGAACATGTTGTACCTTGTTACTGTGGCCCGGCTCTGTGTGTCTTTAAATTCTTAGTAGGGTTTTTCCTAAAATTGGTCAGCCGTTGGACTCACTGCATACCCTATAACTGTATAGCAGACCCTCTCCTTTCTAATGGGAACATGTCGTACCTTGTTACTGTGGCCCTGCGCTATGTGTCTTTAAATTCTTAGTGGGGTTTTTCCTAAAATTGGTCAGCCATTGGACTCACTGCATACCCTATAACTTTATAGCAGACCCTCTTCTTTCTAATTGGAACATGTCGTACTTTGTTACTGTGGCCCTGCTCTGTGTGTCTTTAAATTCTTAGTAGGGTTTTTCCTAAAATTGGTCAGCCGTTGGACTCACTGCATACCCTATAACTGTATAGCAGACCCTCTCCTTTCTAATGGGAACATGTCGTACCTTTTTACTGTGGCCCTGCTCTATGTGTCTTTAAATTCTTAGTGGGGTTTATCCCAAATTTTGGCAGCCCTTGCAGTCACAGCATGGGCATTACCACTATTGGAGACCTGCTCCTTTATAATGGGAACGTTTTTTTACTGAGACCCTCCTCTATGTCTCTTCAAAGGAGTATTGGGTTGCGTCCAAATTTTTGGCAGCCCTTGCAGTCACTGGATACGCAATAACAGTATAGGAGACCCACTTGTTAATAATGGGAAAAAAAAAGCGTAGTCGGCTGATGGCTCTCTAACTAGCTAGGGCCAACTGCTGGCCTTTCAAGAATAGTAAGGTCCGTCTGATGTCCCTATAAAAAATAGGCTTTATGACTTTCAGAGTCCCTGCATTATAAATAAAACAGGATGTGTCTGATGATATGTCACACACTACATTGCCAGATAAGGTTGTAAAATGTTAAAATGACATTTCCCGGTGAACGCATTTGTCTTAAAAAATAACGTAAAAAAACAAAACAATAGGATCTTTCTTTAGTATAAAAAACAGCGTCACCAATTTAACCTCAATGTAATCATATTATTCAGCTCATGCACCTCCTCCTCCATCTCCGAAATGACCACATCAGTCACAAGCTGAAAGCACTGCAGCACTGCCTTGGCCAAGCGATTACAGGCTGTGCTGAAGATAACCTGCTTAATGCTTAGGTGACAAACCGCCCAGCACTGCAGAGTTGTTGAAAGCTGTAACACAGCAGCCTTATCTGTGGCTCTCACCGCTGAATATACAGCCAGGCATGGTCGTGTGTGACAATGGGCGGAACCTGGTGACGGAGAAATGACAGCCGGGGTAGATACGGTTTCCCTTTATGCCAGTTCCCTTTATGCCAGAATATGGCTGTGGTGAAATACAACTCCCACTGAGAAGCTTTTTCAGATTGAAAAACATTGTGCCCACCAGAGGATTTGATTCTGAGGGCTAACCTTTCTCTCCCGCTCCAGAGCCCCATAGCAGCTGCAAAGTTAGTGCTATCATGAACTCTCCTGAGGTAGAAGCCAAGGCACACCATAGGATTCTCTGGTGGGACCGTCCAACCCTGCCGAGAAGCAGTCCTGGCTAAGAAAAGTGTGTGGAAAGGTTCCCGGACACTCTATGGCTGCTTTTTTACTGAGGAGGAAACACACGCAAACACGGGGAGAACATGCAAAGTCCTTGTGTGACACCCCAGGGGTCTGGTTGCCACAGTGATAGAGATATTACGTCTGAGAGTAGGTGGGAGGTCCTTTGGTCAGGGATCCTGTGCATGCCACACCTCCTGCCCAGTCTTGGGAGGGGAAGAACTTCCCCTATATAAACCCGGGGCTGAAGCAGGGTGAGGAGTCAAGGAGAGTAGAGACAAGAAACAGTCACAGGAAGAAACAGCAGAAGCTCAGTGGGAGCAATACTACTACAAGTCAGGGGCTGGCAGCTGCAGAGCTCGCCCTGACTGAGAAGCTTTCTTACCGGACCCGGCGTCCGAGGCTGTGGGGACTAACTCTTACCCAGCAGCAGAAGCCGACCGGCAGGGGATTTCAGGTCCTCAGGCCCAGAAACCCGAAGGCACGGTCACACGCATGGGACCAGCGCCGCCATCGTGGAGCGGAAGCCATTAGAAGGCCCCGAGTCACCGGCCATACGGGTGAGCACCACACGGTACACTCAGGGACGTGGGCTACTTATATCCGCTTCTAGCAAGGTAGCCAGAAGAGTACAGTCAGTTTGGGAGGCCTACAACTCCGCCTGGCCAGGGGAGATCCCATCTGCTCAAGGACTGACCAGGCCCCGTTCGCTAGCAAGTACTCCGGGAGGGTCTATCGTTGTTACCAGTAAAGACCCTGAATTACACCGCACCGTCTCTGAGTGGTTCCTGCTACCCTCATCTTCCACGTCGGCTGCCCTGAGGCCATACCCCTCCCGTTGGGGGTTATACTATCACGCTGCACAATTCCACACCGGCCTCAGCGGTCTGCCCTGCAGCGGCAGCTCCATAGCTGCAAATCAACGGGTGGCGTAGTCGACACTCAAATAACATCTATCAAGACTGCCACACACTAAGTTGACTCCCTGGGCACGGACCGGGTCCCCGCCACTCGGAGACTGCAACCCTCATCTGATCCGGTTCCGGGTAAGCCCCCGTGCGCGAGACGCTGCGCGACACAGCAGGCCCAGGGGCGCGTCAACTTTTGGCGTAGTCGGCAGGATTTCGTGCCCGCAACCACCGGGTACTGCGTGCCTGAAAGAGACTGTTCAAACTTACCTGTGGTGAAGATTCCCGCCATCCGGCGCCATTTTCAGCCTTCTTCCCGCCTTCCGTGGAGTTTTCCCGCCGTTGGACGCCATCTTGAAGACGTCGCGCGGGAAGAAGAGGGGCGTGGACTCCGAA
The DNA here is from genome assembly GCF_046119375.1 of Phyllobates terribilis. NCBI lineage: Eukaryota > Metazoa > Chordata > Amphibia > Anura > Dendrobatidae > Phyllobates > Phyllobates terribilis. The sequence continues at coordinate 284,181,886 of NW_027362772.1, forward strand.
AGCGCGCGAGAACTGAAGCCCCGCCTCACGTCCGGACGTCGCGTAAGGTCCTGGAAGGAGCCCAGCAGACGCCGACGTCACAGGAGCGCGACGGAAGGTCCTTAACCCTGACGATCTACTGCGGAGCCGCGGCCTACGGAAGAAGATCATCGCAAGGTAGGCCACGGTCCACTAGGGGGGAGGAGGAAGTCGGATACGGAGGAGAGCTTCACTGCCTCAACCCCCGCCAGCGCCATCGCTGCTGCAGTCATGCCTTTCACCATGCCCTATATCCCGGGAGCGGCCTGGCTACCCCAGTACTCAGGGGAGTCACATACCCTGCATGACTTTAGAGAAAAGCTGGATAGCCTCTTCCAGGTGTACCCCCTCACAGAAGAGCAAAAAGTGAGCATCCTGGTGGCCCAATTAACTGGGGCAGCCCGGAGGGAGGTAAAGTCCTGGCCACCTGGGGGGAGGACTGTCGCAGGGATACTAACCCGGCTGAGGGACACCTTTGATACCCGCACCTCAGCCGAGATCAAGCTTAGATTCTACGGGTGCAAACAGCGGGCACATGAGAGTATAAGGGACTATGCCCTGAACCTACAAGAGGCCCTGAGAGCCATTAAGCAGACCGACCCTGACGGCGTGGGAGACGAGGACAGGCTGTTGACTGAACAATTTATAGAGGGTTTATATTGCAATGCCCACCGAACCCAGTTGCGGGCAATGGCCTTACAGGACCCTCATCTGGGATTTGCACAGTTCAAGGACAGAGCCATCCGGGTGCTCCGAGAACCAGCACCAGGTGGCGTTGTGACCCACAGACGCCCCACTACTACTTACCACCAGGAGGCGGCGCCCTTGTCGGCAGGGCCTGTGGGAGCTGATGCGCAGGCTTTGAGCAATGACCCGGCTCCAGACCTGCACCATCAGGTCCAAGAGCTAGCTAAACGCGTTGATGCGCTAACCCGAACTGTGCAGTCTTTACAGGTTTCTACTCCAGGGAAGATCCAGCTGGCATCCGGACCGGAGGACATCCCGTGGCGTCGACCAAGGAGGACCCCACCGGCCAGAGGAAGACCCAGCGACCGATACAACGAGGACAGACGACCCATCTGCCGCAGCTGTAATCAACCCAGACATATGGCAAGGTACTGTCCTTTAAACTGGCACAACCTAGGGTAGAGGGCCAACCCCTAGGAAAAAGATCATCAGGCCCATCGAACTGGCGCGACAAATATGTGGGAGGACGTCCAGTCTTGCCTGTGGTACTGGATGGCATTCCTATGAGTGCCCTACTGGACACCGGGTCACAGGTCACCACCATCCCGTACGTGCTCTTCAAGCAGTACTGGAATGACTCGGATATTACCCGCTACCCTGACGACGACTTGAGTATCATCGCCAGCAATGGTCAGCCCGTGCCAAAGATCAGATTTAAAGAGGTGACCATTAAAATTGGTAGAGTTGAACTGGCAGCACAGGGACTGATCATTGTAGACATTGACAAACACGAGAGTCACCCAAAGATAACTCTAGGAACTAATGTAATTGAAAATTGTCTTGCAGAGGTGATTTTCCTTTTACAGCAGGTTGCCAAGAACGCCAGCTCCGGCGAGCAGCGAGTGCTCCAAAAAGAGATCCGGGCACTGATGCGACGGCAACAGGTGGAACTCTCCGGCGGTGAGATTGGTAGCGTGAGAATGTGTGACCCTTTCCCTATTGCCATGCCCCCAAAAAGTGAAATGATGATTTGGTGCCAGGCAGCTATTGGTCTGAGAGGTAGAGATTACCAGGCAATGGTAGAACCAGTTTACTCAGACAGTAGGCCCACCATCTTGACAGCACGGGGGGTGGTTAATGTACGCCATGGGAGGGTGCCCGTTCGCATAATCAATATCGGGAAGAGGGAAGTGTACCTGCCCCGGTATGCCACGCTAGCCAAATTATATACCATTAACCAAAATGCTATACAATCTGTGGAACCCTTGCCTCCATCTCACCCGGAGGAAGGTAACGGCTCTAAGAAAACAATGGAGGACTGGTGTCAGCAACTACATTTGGGTACTGACTCCACTCCCTCACACCAGAAACAGGGAGTCTATCGGGTGGTTCAAGAGTACGAGAGAGTGTTTAGTAAACACCCGTTAGACTTCGGGCGAGTCAAGGGGGTAGAACACCACATCCCCACGGGAGACCATCCTCCCATAAAAGAGAGGTATCGACCCGTACCCCCTGCACACTACCAACACGCCAAGGGGATGCTTAGAGACATGAAGGAGGCTGGGGTGATCAGGGATAGCTGTAGCCCCTGGGCAGCTCCACTAGTCTTAGTCAAAAAGAAAGACAACACCATGAGGATGTGTGTAGATTACCGGAAAATCAACCATATCACACACAAGGATGCGTACCCCTTACCAAGGATAGAGGAGTCTTTGGCTGCTTTAAGATCTGCTAACTTCTTCTCTACCTTGGATCTCACTAGTGGGTACTGGCAGGTTCCTGTAGCAGAGGCGGACCGGGAGAAGACCGCATTCACCACCCCGATGGGACTTAGCGAGTTTACCTGCATGCCGTTCGGACTCTGCAACGCACCAGGAACCTTCCAACGATTAATGGAGTGCTGTCTGGGCCACAGAAACTTCGAGACGGTCCTGTTGTACCTGGACGATGTCATCGTATATTCTAAGACTTATGAGGACCACCTGAAACACCTGGCGGAAGTGTTCGAAGCTCTGGCAAGCTACGGCCTAAAGGTGAAACCCTCCAAGTGTCACCTCCTGAAACCAAAGGTGCAGTACCTGGGACACGTGGTGAGCGCTGACGGAGTGGCTCCCGACCCTGATAAGATCACCGCAATTAAGGAATGGCCAAGTCCCTCCAGTGTAAAGGAAGTGAGGCAGTTCCTCGGGTTGGTAGGCTACTACCGCAGGTTCATCCCCGGTTTCACCAAAAAGGCAGCTCCTATGCAGGACCTCCTGATAGGCCAGTCCCGGAAGGCCAAGAACCAGAAGCCGCCCTTCAGATGGGAGAAGTTGGAAGAAGAGTCCTTCCGCCAGCTGAAGATGGCCCTCACGGGGGATGAAATCCTGGCGTACCCGGATTACAGCCAGCCCTTTATCCTCTACACCGACGCAAGTAACATTGGGCTAGGAGCCGTGCTGTCCCAGATCCAGCAGGGGAAAGAGCGAGTAATCGCTTACGCCAGCCGAAAACTGCGACCCACCGAAAGAAACCCTGAGAATTACAGCTCATTTAAGCTAGAGTTCCTGGCAGTGGTGTGGGCAGTCACCGAACGCTTTAAGCACTACCTCGCTTCTTCTCGGTTCGTCGTGTACACGGATAACAACCCGTTGACACACCTGGACACGGCAAGACTCGGTGCCCTAGAGCAGAGATGGATGGCCCGCCTGTCCAACTACGAGTTCACCATCAAATACCGGGCAGGACGCTCCAATACCAACGCGGACGCCCTGTTCAGGATGCCAAACCTACCGGACGTAGGAGAAGATCCAGAGGGACTGGAAGAAGTCGAACTCCCCGCGTTTCACCGTCATGGGACTATCCAGTATTCCCATCGGGTAAGGAGTAAGCAAGGCGCTACGCTTAACCCCTTACCTCACTACAACTGGGCGGAAACGCAAGACAGTGACCCTGCTGTCCGGCTGGTGAAGGAGATGCTGACTCAGCCAGAGGCTCGCCTTGACCCAGACGCTCCGGAGGAAGCCAAGCAACTGTGGGCAGAAAAGAGTAGACTGTTCCTTTACAAGGGGAAGTTGTGCCGCAGGATGGTTAACTCCCGGACGCATGAACTAATCTGGCAAGTAGTGGTGCCCCGACGAGACGCAGCCATGGTGATGGAGGCATACCACGATGGAGCTGGGCATTTCGGATGGAAGAAGCTGGAGTTCCTGCTGCGCGGGCGGTTCCATTGGGTAGGCATGAGGGGAACCATCGAGAGGTGGTGCAGAGACTGTGGCCCATGCAACCTGAGGAGGAAGGACCGTGCCAGCCAGAAGACTCCCCTGCAGTCCATCGTCACCCGGCAGCCGTTGGAACTGGTGGCCTTGGATCATGTAAAACTGACCCCAAGTAGAAGTGGCTACGTCTACGCGTTAACCATCGTGGATCATTACTCCCGGTTCTTGGTTGTCGTCCCCGTCAAGGACTTAACGGCTCAAACAGCAGCTAGAGCCTTCCAGCAGCACTTCTGCCGTCCACACGGGTACCCGGACCAAGTGCTGACGGACCAGGGACCTGCCTTTGAAGCGGAGGTCTTCCAGGAATTCTGCAATCTGTATGGCTGCCGGAAGATAAGGACGACACCCTATCATCCGCAAACTAATGGACTTTGTGAGAAAATGAACCAGGTGGTAATGGATCTTCTGAAAACGTTGCCCCTGGAAGAACGCAGTCTGTGGCCTGAGAAGCTGCCCAATCTGGTGGACCTATACAACCACATCCCGGTAGGTTCCACCAACTGTACCCCGGCTTACCTAATGAGGGCGAGACCTGGTAAGTTACCTGTTGACCTGGAAATGGGAGTCCTGACACCCGAGGACACTTCACCAGAAGCAGACTGGGACACAGAGAGGCAGCAGCAGTACCGGAAAGTACAGGAGAGCGTGGAGCGAAGTCTCTGTCAGGCTAGGGAGAGACAAGAGAAAACTTACAACCAGTATGCTCCCGCTGTTCCCCTGGTGCCCGGAGAGCAGGTCTTGAAGAGGAAAAGACGGCTCCACAAGTTGGACGACCAGTGGGAGAAGGACCCGTACACCGTACTGCCCTCAAGCCACGAGAACCCGAAGGTCTGTACCATCAGTAAAGACGGAGGGGAGACCACAGCCATTGTATCCCGGGATCACCTGAAGAAGTGTCCTGAACAGCTACGGAACCCTGAAGAGGAACAAGAAGACCATCGACCCGTAGAGGAAAGGGAAGATATGGTTAGTACTGTGCTCGGAGACTTCCCTCGGTCTTGGACTCAAGTCAATGGTGCAGTTGTGGTACCCGTACTCACCTTCCTCCAACCAGCATCCCAAGCACCTACGGAGCAACAGGTAGAGCTGGAAGAACAGCCGGTCCAGGAGGCAGAAGACCCCACACCAGCAGACCAGGAGGATCAACCCTCTGCTTGCAGTGAGCCTGCCATATCCCTAGTGAGCCAAAGGGCCCGTAGACCGCTGCCCAGTTTACCCTTAACAGCTCCTACACCCTGTAGTTCAGGGCCAGACAGTCAGCTCCGTAGGTCCACTAGGGCCACTAGAGGCCAGTTACCCGCACGTTGGAGGATTTGAAGTGTATAAATTGTTTTATTTGTGGTTACCTGTTTTTCTTGTTGCTTGTGTATAATTATGTGTTTCTAGTTGTTTATAGGAGTCTTTGGTGGATTTACCGGGAATCCTGTGTACATAGTTGGAGCGTAACCCAGGACGGACTAAAGACTGTTAAGGACTCGGGGCAGGACAGACCCCTACCTGGTTACGTCTCCCTGTTTTGGTGAAATGGACACCTTGCTTTCTTCAAAGACTGCACCCGGTTACGGACATGCCGTGACCACCTTTATGTGTTTCTTTATTGTATTGTTATTGTTATATCTTGTTATGTTTTTCTAAAATATGTTTAGTCCCGGAGTACTAAATTTCACTAGGGGGGAATGTGACACCCCAGGGGTCTGGTTGCCACAGTGATAGAGATATTACGTCTGAGAGCAGGTGGGAGGTCTCTTGGTCAGGAATCCTATGCATGCCACACCTCCTGCACAGTCCTGGGAGGGGAAGAACTTCCCCTATATAAAACTGGGGCTGAGGCAGGGTTAGTGAGTAGAGAAGAAGTAGAGACAGAGAAAAGAAGCAAATATAGGAACAGAACATCAGGAGCTCTGTGGGAGCAGTGTTACAAGGAGTCAGGGGCTGGCAGCTGCAGAGCTCGCCCTGACTGAGAAGATTTCTTACCGGACCCGGAGTCCGAGGCTGTGGGGACTAACTCCTACCCAGCAGCAGAATCCGTCAGGCAGGGGATTCCAGGTCCTCTGGCCAAGAAACCCGAAGGCACGGTCACACGCATGGGACCAGCACCGCCGTCGTGGAGCGGAAGCTACTAGAAGGCCCCGAGTCACCGGCCATACGGGTGAGCACCACACGGTACACTCAGGGACGTGGGCTACTTATACCCGCTTCTAGCAAGGTAGCCAGAAGAGTACAGTTAGTCTGGGAGGCCTACAACTCCACCTGGCCAGGGGAGATCCCATCTGCTCAAGGACTGACCAGGCCCCAATCGCTAGCCAGTACTCCGGGAGGGTCTATCTTTGTCACCAGTAAAGACCCTGAACTACACCGTACCGTCTCCGAGTGGTTCCTGCTACCCCCATCATCCACGTCGGCTGCCCTGAGGCCATACCCCTCCCGTTGGGGGTTATACTATCACGCTGCACAATCCTACCACCGGCCTCAGCGGTCTGCCCTGCAGCAGCAGCTCCTTAGCTGTACTCAACGGGTGGCGTAGTCGTCCAACATCTACCGCTGATACATCGCCGCTCAGTTTGACTCCCTGGGCACGGACCGGGTCACCGCCACGAGACTACAACCCTCAACAGATCCGGCTCCGGGTAAGCTCCCGCATGCGCAACGCAGCACGACACAGGCCCAGGGGCGCGTCACTTGCAGATGTTGTCCTTCCTGGGATTTGAACTCAGGATCCCAGCGCTGCAAGGCTTCAGTGCTAACCACTGATCCAATGTGCTGCCGTTCACCCTCTAATATCTAACAGGCTGGAGAAACTTGCACCTACTGCCACTCTATCTTCAGCTCCTTTGTGAGAAAATGTATTTGGGCAGCCACTCAGTCTACCAAATAAAATTTCTGAGAAGGAAATTGGGGATGGCTTCGCTACTGGTACTGGGGGCAGTGCTAATACCATGGCGTCGTACCATAGTTTGCTGGAAATATTGCAGGCTGGTAGGAGGCAAGCAAATTCCCACAGAAAAGTACCAGCAGTAATGTTCAGGCCACATTTCAAGTGCAAGCAGCTTTAGAGGACTTCCTGGGAGAAATGACACACAGGGTAGATACGGTTTCCCTCTATGCCAGTCCTTTCACCGAGCTAAATACAACTCTTAGCAAAAAAAGTTGTGGACTGGCTCCGTACCGTCCCTGGCCACATTCACCTGTCCAGGGCCCGCCGGAGGAGTCTCCGGTTCTCTGGTGGGCCCGTCCAACCTGGCCGAAAAGCAGCCCTGGCTAAGAAAATTGTGGGGGAAGGTTCCCGGACACTCTATGGCTGCTTTTTTAATGTGGATCAGCCATGCTTATGCATGTTATTTATCAAACCGCATTACAGATCCGGTCATTGTCCAACTCTGTATTAAAGAAATTAAATGCGCAAAGAAAGATGTGTGTGTGTCAAAGCACCACCGACAAGTGTGAGTTGATGTTGGACGGGCTGCCATTGCTTCTGCAACAAGCTGCATTAGAGGACTTCCTGGGAGAAATGACACCAAGGGTAGGTACGGTTTCCCTCTATTCCAGTCCTTTCACCGAGCTAAATACAACTCTTAGCAAAAAAAGTTGTGGATTGGCTCCGTACCATCCCTGGCCACATTCACCTGTCCACGTGTTTGTGGTTAGGCGGTCCTTCCCAGTAAGTGCACTGGGGAGGGTACGGGTAATGTTGTGGGACCCGTGCTTTTGGAAGGCGGAGGCGACACCGGGAGAAACAGAGGCGGCTGGGGACCGAGTATGGACACCCGGCCGCCGCTGGCATGAGGTTATGAAAAGCTTCCGCCTCCACGAGCCTGAAAGGCCACATTTCAAGTGCAAGTTGTCAAAAATTTGGCAGTATAGTATTTCAGCCTGTGGGTGGGTGGGTGCATACTTGCGCTTGCATTCCAAGGAATAGGGTAGGGACAACTGAACGCTGCAGTGGGACAAGAACGTGGACGGTGATTGTTGCAAGTCTGCAACGACAGGTACATGGCAGGAGGCATCTTCGCATGCGCCAAGGATCACTTATGATGGGCACACTTTTAGGCAGTGACCTGGGAGTCAGAAATGCTTCCAGAGGTCTTCCCCATTCTGTTCCCATGTCTTTTCAGCACTGTATGCATGTGTTACACAGCACATGGCCAGATAAGGCTGTAAAATGTTAAAATGACATTTCCTGGTGAATGCATTTGTCTTGATTGAAAGCAATGCAAAAGTGCAAAAATGCATCAAAAACGCTACGTGTAAACATAGCCCAAGCTGTGGAGGAGTAATTTTGTTTTTGGTTATTTATTTTGCCTTATATACAAGTCATTACCCTGGAAAGGATGTTCCTTAACACATTTCCCAGGAAAATCCATTTTGGTTTCGTTTTTGTATGTTTTCTTGTGAGTCCGTAAAAGCGGCATAATACTCTGACAACGTTGTTGACAGCAGTGATCTGGGAGTCAGTGATCCAGGGGTCTTCCCCATTCTGTTCCCATGTAATTTGAGCAAGGTTCCCATTGATTTGGGCAATTTTTAGGCCCCCTGCAGACCACCGGGGAGAGCCACCTGAAAAATGCTCGAGTTTCCCATAGACTTACATTGGGCTCGTTGCTCGGGTCGAGCACCCGAGTATTCCAATTTGCTCGACCCGAGCAACGAGCACCCGAGCATTTTAGTGCTCGCTCATCACTACAATACACCATTCCACAAGGGTCGTATAGTCTCTGATTGGTTCCCAGAACATGGCAGTGAGTTTTCCTGCCTTCCCTTGAGCCTGTATCTTGGGAAAAGGTGCCACAGACTATTCAGAACAGGTCAGTACTTCCATGAAAAGTCTATCTTCAACCTTAAAAACTATGAAACTGTGACATTTGTGTCAACTGCAAGAAACTATTCTTTCCAAAGAGGCCAGTCTGAAGTCTCAAGAGTTCCCAGGCTGTATTACAGCACATTCTGGAGACAAACTCGTCATTAACATGAAATATCACACATTCCAAACCAGGGACACAATTTCTAAGTTGTAATTTTTAATTACCTTATATTAGAAACGTGTCTAAATTGAAATAATGAGTCTCATAAAAAGTAACAATTGACTTTTCAATTCAAAGCTACAGACTTTCAATGCCACAACATTATTTCTACCTCCCCCCTCCCCCCTCAATCTTCACTTTGTTAAAGGGACTTCATCAGCACAGGAGGACTCTTCAAACCAAGTACAGGAGATTGGTGCACCCTTGGTGTGGGCAATCACTTTCATACACCTTCCCACCTGCTTGTTTTCCCCCAATCTCCACCCCCTCTTCTTTGATTGACAGTTTTGGCTTAAGGGAGTAGATAGATGGAAAACAAGCAGGTGAGAAGACCTCTTTAAATGATTGATCACACCAAGGGGACACCGAGCACTTGGACTTGGTTTGAACAGTCATCCTGTGCTGAGAGAGTCCCCTTAATTTGACTTAAATTCCAACTACCATTTTTTTATTTTTATTTTGCAAAACTTAGAAATGTTATCTGTATGACCTGTGCAAATGCACTCAGGTCCTGGGAAGAGGGGAGTCCTTTCTGAAACAAAGTGGCTTGAGAGCCAGGCTGATGTGTCTGATATTTAACCCCTTGCCCTAATATTGATATGTATCACTCCTTATGCATCATTCAAGTAAAGCTGTACATTTTCTGCAAAATGAGCATATACCCCGCAGTAAGTAAATAGATAAATAGTAATAGCACATGTAAATAATATAGGGTACTTAGTTGACACTATTTTGATCAAAAAGCCATCCCATTGTAACAAAGTGTACCCAATCGGGATGGACCGAAACTCTTGAAGTTCTCAGGGTATTTTCTAGTTTTGTTTTTTTCTTAGGTTTGGTCTGTTAACTTACCACAGGGTGAATTTGCACCTACCCACTGCACTTATAAAATTGTCATGCTTCTGGATTTGAACCCTTGATTCTGTGTTCTGTGGTCGCCGTCTCTTTCCTCTCAGCCACAACTAATACACCTTTTCTTTGGTTGTTTTAGTTCTGTTATCTTTGTTTTTGTTTGGTTTGGGGTACCAGGTGTTTTTAATTTACTCTGTTTGTCTGTCCTATCACCTTTCTGGTGCAGCTTTAAATACTTTTCCCTATTGGAGTTTAATGCTGGTGATAGACTTTGTTGGATTAATTCGCTGTAGTTTGTATTGGTTGCAGTTGTTTTGTGTGCGATTCCTTTATCAGAGAAAAAACATAGGGAGGGGATAAAGGAAATATTCAGGTCACCAAGTGCAGATGGTTTGAAGCCTCCATATGAAGAATGTGGTGCACGGACATCAGACCGGCAGCTTGGCAGTAGAAAAACTGAGAGTGATCTAGCATTCGCCAATGATTAGACGTTAAATCATGACTTTGAATGAAAAAAAGGTTTTTTTACAAAGACATGTCAATTAAGTGGGAGCAGGGGAAGGGGAGACATGGGGGAGGGTGATAAAAAATACATGGTTCTATGCGTTTCAAGCTGTGAAGCTCTTAGTCCTGCGGTCAGGCAGGTACTGACCAGAGTCAGAGAATGGCTTTTCCTAGTCTGATCAGGAATCTGTCAGGTTGAGGTCTTTGTCTTCTTGTTTTGCTCGTTACCCGTGTGAATGTGCTTTGGCAATCATAAAACCAACACATGTTCCGGCTCATTTCTTTAGTTTTGCTTTAGTTTTTTGTACTTTGTACATACAGGGGCGTGGCTCCCCCTCTTTCGGCTGGACATTTTGTCCATATAGCTTTCATGTGCAGGTGTCTGAACAGTCGTGTCCGGGTCTTGCTCTGTGCCTGTCTATTTTAAGGTCAAGTGACACATAGTGAGGAGAACTACAAGAGTTAGAGTCCATCCCGATTGGGTACAGATTGTCGCAGTAGGATGGCTTTAAGGCTATGTTCACACGCGTTGGGTTTTTCAGTGTTTTTTGCTGCAGATTTTTATGCAAATTTTCAGATGCGTTTTGCAGTACCAGCAAAGTCTAAGAGAAACCAGAATTCTCTGTTCACACATCTTGGTTTTTTTGTTGTTGCGTATTTTGTTCCTTGGTTAGGTGTTTGGAAAATTGAGCATGTCACTTCTTTAATTGTTTTTTCAGCGTTTTTTCAGCACTTTTTCTCCCATAGGAAGTAATGGGTGGTGATTGGTGAAAAAACGCTGAAAAAATCGCACCAAAATTTACATCAGTGTTTTTGATGGCAAAATAGAATGAGTTTCTTTTTTTCACAGGACTTTATGTACATGCATAAATAGAGACAGAAGGACAGTGGAAAAAATGCTGAAAAAGTGCTGAAGAACAGCACCAAAAACGCATCAAAAAAGCACCAAAACTGCAAGAAAAATACTGAACAAAATGTCCCTGAAGATAAAGTTTTGCTGCAGATTGTGTGAACATAGCCTAAAAGTGTAAGATAGTGACTGGGTAATTGTAGCTACTTTTTGTCTTACGTGGCCTTACAATAAGAATATTTCTAAAACTGATTGGATTGGCTTCGTACGTCTCTAGATCTTGCTAAACTCACAATCCTGAGGTCATGCACCTCTTACGTTTCATATATGTTCTTTTTATTACTAATTACAGTAACTAAACTTTTCTTTGGAAGTATCGAATACAGGGTGCAATGGCTAAAAGGCTGAAACAATAGTATTTTTTTATACAGTCTTCTCCTGGTTTCAATAAATTAGTACCAGTGTCTAGAAATGTAATTGGAGTGCCCTTTACAACCTCCATTTAGTGCAATCTTTGTCATTTCCTGAAGGTTTTTTTTTCTTTCCTGGCATTATTTGGACAGGTTGCAATAGTCTGTTGTGCGGGTCTGAAATACAGTGGTAGGATATTGGATTAGTTGTTATTGTTCTCATTGGTACTGAGCAATGCACCGAATCTTCCAGGATGCATCACTTCTCATCCGCACGAGAAAGATGCCGCAATATGCTTATAGCTAAAACAACAAATCTCCTGCTCGGAGGTTGATCGCTGACTCTGTCTGTGTCAATCTGCACACAGCGCTGGATAAACTCATTCTGCGGGTTGATCGATCCTGGCTGGTTCATCTTTAATGCATTCATTTGGTCCCTTTTTAAAGTGAAATTACGAGATTGCTCAACTCCAGCTGGTTTGGAAATTATTTTTTTAATGCAGCTGTGGATTGTGAAATGGTTCAGTATCGGGATAGGAGGAATTGTTTTAGTCGTTTAGTTTTGTTCTAGGTCATCAAATGTAGCAGTGAGTGATCAGAAATGAGTAATCAGAGCAAATTAAGTTGTAGTAGGATAGGTCATCATTATCAGGTTGGTGAAGGTCCAACACCCAAAAGCCTGAGTTGATATCTGGAGCTGTGGCTGCAAAACTAACTGTGCATAAAGCCGGAATCCCCTCGCTCCATGCACTGTATAATGGCTGTTCTCTGGTACTGCAGCTCAGATCATGTTCACTTCAGTAGGAGTTGAGCTGTAGTACCCTAGAATGGCAACTGCACAGGATACAGAGCTGTACTGGTCTTCCTTAGTAAAATGTGTACTTCACGCAGTCTTCATCTCTTTACACGAAGTAAGGACGGGTCTTCATCTTTCTACAGGAAGTGGGGGTGGGTCTTTATCTCTCTACAGGAAGTGGGGATGGGTCTTCATCTTTCTACAGGAAGTGGGACGGGTCTTCATCTTTCTACAGGAAGTGGGGGTGGGTCTTTATCTCTCTACATGAAGTGGGGATGGGTCTTTGTCTTTCTACAGGAAGTGGGGATGGGTCTTCATCTTTCTACAGGAAGAGGGGGTGGGTCTTTATCTCTCTACAGGAAGTGGGGATGGGTCTTTATCTCTACAGGAATTGGGGCAGGTCTTCATCTCTCAATAGGAAGTGGGGGCAGGTCTTTATCCCTCTACAGGAATTGGGGGAGGGTCTTCATCTCTCAACAGGAAGTGGTTGCGGGTCTTTATCTCTCTACAGGAAGTGGTGGCTGGTTTTTATCTCTCTACAGGAAGTGGGGACGGGTGTTTATCTCCTGACAGGAAGTGGGGGTGGATGTTTATCACTCTACAGGAAGTGTGGGTAGGTCTTTATCTCTCTACAGGGAGTGGGGATGGGTCTTCATCTTTCTACAGGAAGTGGGGGGCGGGTCTTTTTCTCTCTACAGGAAGTGGGGATGGGTCTTCATCTTTCTACAGGAAGTGGGGTGGGTCTTCATCTCTCTACAGGAAGTGGGGATGGGTCGTTATATCTCTACAGGAATTGGGGTAGGTCTTCATCTCTCAACAGGAAGTCGTGGCGGGTCTATATCTCTCTATAGGAAGTGGGGGCAGGTCTTTATCCCTCTACAGGAATTGGGGGAGGGTCTTCATCTCTCAACAGGAAGTGGTGGCGGGTCTTTATCTCTCTACAGGAAGTGGGGCGGGTGTTTATCTCTCGACAGGAAGTGGGGGCGGATGTTTATCACTATACAGGAAGTGGGGGAAGGTCTTTATCTCTCTACAGGAAGTGGGGGCGGGTCTTTATCTCTCTACAGGAAGTGGGGTGGGTCTTTATCTCTCTACAGGAAGTTGAGGTAAGTTTTTATTTCTCTACAGGAAGTGTGGGCAGGTCTTTATGTCCTTACAGGAAGTGGGGGCGAGTCTTTATCTCTCTACAAGAAGTGGTGGGTGGGTCTTTGTATCTCTATAGGAAGTTGGGTGGGTCTTTATCGCTCCCCAGGAAGTGAAATAAAGTCTTTGTTTCTCTACAGGAAGTGGGGGCGGGTATTTGTCTCTCTACAGGAAAGTAGGGTCAGGTCTTTGTCTCTGTTCAGGAAGTGGTGGCAAGTCTTTGTCTCGCTGCCTTTGTTTCCTGTTTATAGAACAACATCTAGGCAAAACAGAGAGGTGGGCTTTCAGTCTATGGCAGCAAACCATTTGATAGTAACAGAGACAATGCATAATGGAAGTGAGAGAAAGGAAGTTTCAATACCTATAGTGCTGACAGAATGCTAATGAAAAGGAGCAGCCACTTTAAATGGAATTGATGAAAAGTTGCAGAGCATAAGAATCAGGACAGCTCCTATTAGACTGTATGTTCCCCCTAAAAGCAGTGTTAACTGGTTGTGCGGCAGCAAAAACATGCTTTTCTACAGGTTTTGTGTGAAAAGACTGATTTGTATTCAATTGTAGCATGTACCTCTATTGTATTCTTGAATTATCTTTTTTTTTCACTCAGGCAATGTCAAATGTCATGATCAATTTTCCTTGTTCCTGCTTTAGCAATTTGTGCCCATACCTGGCAAAAAATATTAAAAGTAAGAAGAACTGGAATCTTACTTGAGTGAGGAAATCCTTATCTCGAAATCACACTTTATGGTTTGCTGCAAAAATAACGTAGCATCCAATGATTCAAGAATGAAAAGTTTTGGGGGAAAAGTTTTCCAACTTTTTAGTTTGGGTCATGGTGCAGCTTTGTACTTGGTCTTAAAATATTGCCTGATGCAATTGCCTGGGTAGATAAACTTGACTCCTGGGTGCTTGCCGCAGCTTTTTTTTGTGCTTTTGATAGATACAGTTGCTGCTATTTGGATTCCTCTGACATCTCGGAAAATAAAAGCTATTTGCTTTAGATTTCTCAGTCGTCTCAATTCTCACTCAACAGTGTCTGCTACACTCGGTTACAGCTTAGCTTCACCTGCTTCAAAGATGCTGACATAGCCGAGCAAAAGAAATGTGAAGTAGGCAGCTTAGGGAAACACAGTGATAGGACGGTATATTGAAATTTGCCAACTGTGTAGCTGAAGTAAGCCAGATAAGCAGCAGAAATATCATCTTATCAAACCTTATCAAGCAAGAGGACTCATATTTATTGATCTTGATGTAGATCTAGATAGCATATAATGGAGAATGGCAAATGCCCTAAGGGCACTGAATCTGCCCCTATTATTTCCCGTGATGCTTTATATTTAATAGCAATGGAAACCACTAAACAACAAAAGTAAAAAAATAAAACTTTTTCACCACCCATTGATAAACTAAGCATTAACCAGATTGCATGCGTTTCTTTCTCATTTTAAACAGAAACCCCTTATTTTTCCTTCATATTTCATTTATTATTATTTAATATATGACCTAACATTTTTGTCGATACATTATCAATGTTTTTTTGTATCTTTCACTTTGTATTGTTTAAAGAAGCACTCCTCCCATCAAAGTTTTTATCTTCTTAATATATTGCAGTCATCATATTATATAGCACTGTGCACTATTAATCGTTTTGCCTTTCTACCCAGTAAATTGTTCTCTTTTCTTTGTTCTATGTAGAAATATGAAATATTTTTTTCCTTGCGGGAGTCATCCCCCTCTTCAACTCCTTGCCCTCTTGTTTCTACAAAGAGCTTAGAAGGATTCAGTTAGTCAGTTTTTAATCAAGTGATGTCATAGACCTAATGGAAAAGAGAAGAATTATCTGGGTAGAAAGGCAAAATGAGCAATTGTAAGTACACAGTGCTATATAATATGATGAATGCAATATATAATAAGAGGATAAAAAATTTGATGAGGGTGCTTCTTTAAAGTGGTTTTCCCACTAACAAAAGTAAATTTTAATCAATAGATCTTGGAATAATAATAAGTTCCACAATTGGATGTGTTTAAATAAATTGTTCCTGTGCTGAGATAATCTTATAAATTGAAAGTGTGATACTAAGTGGCTAAGGGAAAAGTTTCTCCTTTTGGAGAGCACCAAACTTTTTTGTTGACAATTATGGGCCAGGTAATATTCCTTGGGAAAAAAGGGAAAGAAGAAAGCTAGCTCTCTAGTGCCACTTATCGAAGGTACTATAAAAAGATACAAAGCGCAATAGGGTCTCATCTGAGTAATAAGGTTAAGAATTTACTGTCATCTGCAGGGGTTTTGTGTGACACAACCACTCTCATAGCATAGTTGTCAGCCGTTGCAATATCCACAGGTTGGTTTTGCAATATAGGGAGAGCCAGAACAAGTGGACTTGAAGGTGGTTTATTCTCAACGCGTTTCGGAGTCAAAAACGACTCTATTCTCTGGGCAAACACATGTGAAAGTCACATGTGTCACTTTCACATGTAGTTGTCCTGAGGAAGGAGTTCGGTTTGACTTCGAAACTCGTTGACAATAAACCACCTTCAACTATTTTTTCTTCTTATCCATTCTGGTTATAATGCAAATCTATCAGACAGCCATCCTCCCAGGGCTGTGGAGCCGGTAAGCCAAAACACCGACTCCAACTCCTCAATTTCCCTGACTTCTGACTCCGGCTCCAAGACTCTGACTCCACAGCCCTGCCTCACTACTGAGCATGTACATAAAGTGCAGGACAGATTCATCTCAACTAAAAGCTGGGATCCTTAGATCAGAAATAGGACTGACATTTATAGGACATTTCATAACTTTCCCAAATTCTTATGAAAACATTTACAGGACATCCTGCATCGAACTACTACAACCAATTTATTATATATTTTAGGAGTCGAAGTGGGTCCATTTTATACTGACTCGGACTACATCAAAATGGACACCGACTCCACGACTCCGACTCCAGAACCCTGCATCCTCCAATAGGTAAAAGTTAAAAGAGGGGCCATTTGCATTACTTAGTACAATGCAATTATACTACACAGATATCACTGAAATATATCAGAAGACAACATTGGCAGATGCCTTAGGAGCTCTGTCCACCATAGCTTTCAAGACAGCTGAGCCCTTGATTAGGCATATTTTTCTATACCCAGTTGTCATGGGTGTGTCAGGTTTAACAGGCAATCATACTGGATCTGGCTGTAGAAAGTCTCTGCGCTTGGCCTTGCAAACACCTTCTTGATCCTTTCATCATCCCTCTGTCTCTAGGACCCATCGGTGATTCTCATTTTAGTTGGAGATTAGACCTTTAGGACCCAGTGGATCTCCACTTTCTGCTGCTAATTAACACACTCTTGCTGGATCCTTAAATACATTCAGTTTCTCCAGAGAGTTGCTGGTGATAGAGTAAATTCCTCTGTTCAGGTCTGGAGTTCTAGCAGTCGACTAGATTCTCCTTGGAGTTCCTTTGTGGATTGTAGTCATGATCTCTCTGTTGTCTTCTCAAAGCTAAGTGTACCCCCTTGTCTGTTTCCCTGGTTTGTCTTTAGTTGCAGTGGGGCTGACTAGTGCTCACTCCTCCCCCTCCATACCTAGGGCCTAGCTCTAGGGTCAGTCAGGGCTAAGGTATCCTGCTCGTGCGGAACCTATTTAGGGATGATAAGGAAGTCAGGATGTCGTTAGATCTGCTTAGTAGTCTCCACTCTCCCTTTCCCTAGTTGCTGGATTTCCCCCCTTTTCCCGTCGTTGTATGCTGGGTTCTTCCCATACCTAGCATGACACCAGTTGATGGTGGTTAGAGATTTCCATAATTGAAATCTTCAACACTAGAATAAAAAGTAAACTAATTTACATCATTAATAACTTTTCCATGAATCTCACATTCCCCTCCTAGCAAAAGATTTGTGAAGTGATGTGCTGAAATTCTTCTTTTGAGCCCAAAAGTGAGATTTGCTTATTGAACCAAGCCTTGAGAGCTTTTTCTCATCTCCGACATGTAGCTTTCCTTATTTCTAATCATCTATATGCGTACAGTACACATGTTAATGATAAAGAATCACGCATCTGTGAGCTAAAACCCTAAAGCAAACTCATTTCCAAAGTGCCAAGCCACCGTTCTGTTCATGACACTGGTTAATTGATGCGCTGATCTTGCGGATCCACCAAAAGACCTGGCTAATTTACAAGGCTTTCATCCTAAAGGACAACTTCGACCTTATTAATACATCGTGCATAAAGAGAAATAGAGGTAAAGTAGCCAAATAGACAACTGTAAGCAGGTTTAGCATAAACTGTCACCAAGGAACAAGTGGATTAAATTTAATGGTTCGGGCAAGAATATAAATCTGCGCTTATTCTTTCACAGTTTGATTCCCAAACGGAGGATCATTTTTTTTTATATTTATAAAATATTCCACAGTAAACTGGTCTGAGAGTATCAGTGGATTTATAAGAATTCTCCATCATCTAGCAGACTGGACAGACAGACTGACATTTTAAGAAAAAAACGAATAAGTTTAATTGCCACCCTCTTCCCTCATTAAAAGAAAGGATATGTAAAGAATAAGAAAATAAAAAATTCACAACTTCCTCTAAATATCTCCACATCCTTAAAAATCTGATCTTTTACATAAAAAATTATTTAACCAGCACGGTAAAAAAAAAAAAAGAAATTTTGAAACATCAGAATTGTTGTTTTTCAATTTTTGCACTTTTCCAAATTAATACAACAAAAAGTGATCAAAACGTGACATTTACCTCAAAATGGTAGCAATAAAAAGGTCAAACAAACCGTAACGCAGTTCAATTTACTGCAGGCTTCAGAAAATAGCAACAAACTAGTTTTTTTTTCTTTTACAAATTTTTGAATTGCTTTTCACCACTAAAATACAAAAATTCTGGTATCGCTGCAATCGTACTGACCTGAAAAATCACGTTACCGCACAATGAAAGCTATAAAAATAAAACCCAAAAAACAATGGTGGAATTTTCAATATTATAATATATTGTGATCCCCTTTAATAACATTAAAGTTTCCTGCAGCAGTCTGCTGCCATACTTACTGGCTTCCCTGCTGCTGGCAGTGGTAACATGAACATATGATTACTTTGATGTGGACAGAGTGCGGTGAGGGACACAGGAGCATTGGCACTAAAGTGTCAGGATTTAACTGGTCAATATGGACTTTGATTTTCAGCTTTCAGAAAACCTTTCAACTTATTCATTTAAGACAGGTCCCACCTTTGTGACCTGCACCTATGTAATGAAAAAGCATTTCCTCCTCATTCCCACCAGTCAAGTGAGGCAGCTACTGGTTTTAGTTTTGTTGGAAGTAGGGGGGAGGCCAAGCTGAACTTTATGTGTGTCTGGAGGGGCTTAAATGGACGATTACCTGGGTTTTCACTGGAGTTCCTGATGGTGTGGTGTTGGTTGGGCCACAGTTGGACGCCAAGTGCTACTCCAGTACTCCAGCACAGATCTCAGTACTGTGGCAGCAGACCCCAAGGGTCAGGACAATAGACTCAGAGTCCAATGTGGGACTGGATACTGGCAAAAGTGCTAGTCAGATGGGAGAGGGTAGTAGGCAGAGGTACTGGTTCATGTACTTTTCAGGCTCAGATACCACAGGTGCGGTTTCAGGTTCTGGAACTGCCAGATGGTTTTGGATTCAAGTACCACCAGAGAGGTTTCTGGTCAACGCACCGCCAGAGCGATTTCAAGTGCAGGTACCACAGGTGCAGTTTTAGCTTCTGGTACCACCGGATTGGTTTCAGGCTCAAAGTACAGATACAGATCATACTGGAACAGATGCTAAAACAGATGCAGGTTTCGGGACCTGACAACAGGCTTGCAGCTAGCAGCCAAAATTCAATTGTTGCTCAGGCACCTCCCTACAGGTGGAGGTGCCTTAAGTACTAAGTGTCTCCCAGCTATTGGCTGGGGACACACAGGATTGTGCATGCTGTCTCTTTAATTGACTGGGAGTGTGTGAGCATGAGCCCTTAGCATGCCACCAGGGGAGAAGTACAGCGCGCACTGAGACTGGGACACGGGAGTCGGAGCAGGGGGCATAACAGGGCGGGCTGGATAGTGAGTAAGTTGGCGTCCCTGCCGGAAGGGAGGAGCGGAGGCATGCAGAGATGCCGGCGGTACACTTTAGCTACGATCTGGGTATTACATTGTACATTAGATATAAAGAACTGATAGGTGTAAAGAAGACTTCATATTTTTCATTATGAAATGTATCAGGCATTTTCCCTTTTCGAAGGATTGAACATTGCATTGTTGTCACAATTCAGTATTCTGTATAATATCAGCATTACATATTTATAAACTGAGAAAATTAACAGTCTCAAGGATGTGTCAGGTTTAGAGCTTTAAGAATTATGAAACCCCAGCAAATCCAATACTATAAATTCAACTAAGGAGAGTTAGAGAGTAGTTACCCAACTCATTATCGAATGAGAATGTTGAGAAGGCAAAGGGGTTTCTTGAAATCCTTTATTACAGACAGAAAAAAAATTCCATACACATTAGAAAAAAAAAGTGTGCAAAATCCTCTGATTTCATCAGGTTCTGTGTACCATCTAATCTATATGGGGGCTTCAAACCCTCCCAGACAAATTATGTTCTGGTTTTTGGATGTTAAATTCAAAACCAGGAGGTATAAATAAGGAATACAATCATTAGGTAACAGAGTAGTCAGTAAATGAGCCGAGATCTGAAATCTGATTTCCTGAAGAAGTAAGAATACTTCGAAACACGTAGAGAATAAACCATACTGATACCCTCTCTCGATTGGACTCCTTTATTGGATATAATACCAGCAGCACAGTTTAACCACAACTTCCGAATATTCTATTCCAAGGTCTGAAAAATGAGTATTCACTAGAACAACAGGAGCTGAGAACAAGGCTGTGAACCAGGTAAGGCAGAACTTATAACTGGCAATGAGAGACAATGGGTTTACGTAGTGAGCTGCCCCACCCAAGACTCCCAGAAGTAATTAATTAAGCCCCTAGATCCTCATGTGGATAGCACCATAAGCCCCAAAGAACTAAATAGCATGTTGTGTTGTCACTCACAAGAAAAGTATGGTTCCGCCCAGCGATAGATGTGGAAACGAGAGGCAGGTAATGACATGGATGTTACATTCAGGCATTCCAAAATGTACGGTACATTAAGGAACATATTGTTAAACACATACAAAAATAAATCCTAGATATAACAATGAAGTTGTGGGAAAAATACAAAAATAAATCACTAAAAAACATAAAAAGGCCACGTATAACATGATAATGGGTTACAAAAGCAAAAAAATATCACTGCAGACAGTCTAAAGACAAAAAAAGAGTACATGATGGAAATAGCATAAAAGTGTAGACAGTTGTCTAAGTCACTAAAGTAAAAGATCTTGAACTTCTTGAACCAAAATGAGATAGATGTAGTGCACTTATTTCCACAGCAGGAAATGAAACTTTTGGCCTAGGAATAAGTACAATCTAGATGAACAACAGCGCCACCGTATGTTCAATAATGAATGCAGCAAAACTCTATTACCAAGGCAACAATAATGAAATGTGTCCTCATCTGTAATATTTTATGGGATGTTAAAGTATAAGCATGCTGAGCATCACTTGAAGCCCCTACTGTTCCACACCGCTATTCGCCAAGGGGCTTTGTTGACTGGACTGCAGCTGTGATATGCCATCTACCAATCGTGGTGGCTACAGTCAATCTCTAGTCTTGGCAGCCTCTTGCCATCTGTACCTTGGCATAACTGTTAAGATGGTGACGTGTTGAAGATGGGAAGGTAGCAAAGACCAGTGTGCAGCAGCGGAGAGGCAGCACAGGAGCAAGGGATTAAAAAGGTAAAAAGCCTTTGGCCATTTAAAAAAAATTGACATTTGCATAACAATAAAAATGTAAATAAATGTAGTAAAAAGTTGGATAAACCTTTTGCTGCTACAATAATCCACCTCAGAGTTTGCATCCAGAAGGAAAATTGACAGCAAATTGAACACATCTCTTGTCCTTGCTGTACATCCGAGATATGCTGCAGATTTCCACTGCAGATTTGTGTAACATCTGTATCTGTACCTGCGCTTTCCACTTTTGAGGTAAAAAATTAGGACTAGAACTTTCGCTCTGCATCGCCAGCAACGAGGGTGCGGTGCCGGCTGGCGATGCAGAGCAACAGTTCTAGTGGTGTCTGCTGACTTGTAGAGTTGGGAGATACAGAACTAACTGCTGTGTGGTTTGGGTGGGGCTGCAAGCTATTTAAGCTCCTGAAATCCTGCTGTCCACTGCCAGTTATAATCAGACTTGCTTCTGTGTAACTTATCTTGCTATTTTCCCAGTGGACAGTCCTGATTTTTGACCTCGGTTGGCGCTTTGCCTATTCTCCTTCTTTATGGTTTTGTCACTACACCGACCTCCTGGTTCTGACCCACCTACCCGACTATTTTCTTGCTTCTGGTTCATACCTTCGGATAGAAACTCTTCCGTGGAAGCAATCCAGTGGCCCCCATTTGAAGAGCAGATCCCTGTACAGGGATTGAAGGGTCAAGGATGAGGTTCCTTTGGAATCTGCCAGACAGAGTGGCTAGTGCCAAGTCTCTCCGAGGTAGCCATTTTGAGCCTGCGGTCTCTGACAGAAGTAACAATTTGTAAAAGAAAAGTTTACAATTTATTACAGCAACAGAAAAGTGGATTAAACTTTCCTAAACTCCAGCTCAAATTGACCTCCAGGGTGGATTCTAAAGCAATGCACGGGGGTGAAATCTGCTGCGAAACCACAGCAAAATTTAAGAGAAATCTAGATGTAACGCTGTGAATTTAATAGTAGATTTTGATGACCATTACCTGCAAATCAATTACAAAAATCACAGTGGAATATGAGTGTATCGCGTCCTTGCTGTAAGTGGCAATGGAGCACTTCTTACCATTTTGCATGGTTCTGCATTTTAAGCAATAGCCATTCTTTCGCCCAGCACCCGATAACATCCAGACCACTTCCTATGATGAGCCTCATCTGTATAATCACAGATCTGATTTAGCAGCTGTACATAAGCTCATAGCTTTTTTTTTTTCTCTGAATGTTTTCTATGACTGAGTTGAAACCAATTAGTCTCATGGTGGTATCTGCATAAATAATAGATGTCCCAATGATGGATCGCTATTCCGAAAGGTGTAATTACCAAGAGATAATTCCTTCTCTAAATACGATCATTTTATTTTATTCATACCTTTAATATACAGGACGGGGGGCTCCTGTGCTTGCTGTCTTTGAGAAAAATGGACAGAAAGAAGAAGGCAACAATAGTGCACATCAGGATTCCTTTATAGAGGAAGAAAGAGCATAATTTGGTTTCCTCGCTCCTCATTATTATTTTAATTCTAATGGTTCCTTTTGCAGTTTATAATTGGGACAGAAGAAGATTATTTTTTTTATTAAGCGATATAAATAAATCATTTCAGTTTCAAAATATCTGGTAAGGTGAAACTCCCGAATTTTAACTTAAGAATAAAGGTGTGACTCAAACTAAGTATCCCATGGCTAATGGGAGCACCATTAAAGGTAAGTGCAAAAATTACCGCCTGGAAATCTGCACCAGAATCAACAAGGAAATTTGCATGTGTTAAATTTTACTTTAACTTGTAGAATGGCAAAAATCCATTTTTTTTTTTTTTTTTTTCAATAAAATACATTGAATGGTGCAAATTTTCCAACCAAAAATTCTGCACCAGATATTTGTTAATTCATCCTATCTTGCCAACTCAGAAGAACATCTTGGAGGCTTCTGAAAAAAGGAAGGGGTAGAGAATAGATATGGATTAGGTGGAGGATGAGTGTCATAAAGAAGTCAATAAAAGTGGTCAATAAAAGTGATGGAAAGTTTCAGCAACACCACTTTCCAAAGTTTGCAAGTGCGCTAATAGGGCGTAAATTTTTCAATTTATTATTAGGAGGAATGGGACCTCATCTTACTTTTTGCTTTAGACTGAAAAAAGTAAAAATTCCAGGAATTAGGTATGTAGGGTCCTTGCACTGAGCAACTGGTTTTGTTACCACTAGTCACTATTAATCTTCTGACAAGAGGTTTTCAGTAACAAATCAACAGGTAACTCATGTGTAGATGAGACATGCCATGTAACATAATGGGTGTCCTCTTTTTTGAGTGAAGCCCCCTTCTACTCTAAATTATATTCTTCTATCTATCAATAGTGGAATTCTCTTAAGTGAAAGAGAGAGAGAATGGCACTATCTGAGCATAGTAAATTTAAAAATTAGGGAATTTGCTCACTCGATGGAATTGTGCATAGTAAGGCTAAGTGCCCACGATGCAGAAATGCTCCGGATTTTTCCAGAGCGTTTCTGCATCTCCCTGGCAGAAAAAACGCATGCGGATTTTACATGCGTTTTTTCAGCCAGGACAAGCGTTTGTCATGTGTTTTGCACATGCGATTTTGCATGCGGGTTGTCAAGCACTTTCCAAGCGATTTTAGCATCACTTGGAATTGTGCTTGACAACTTGGTCACACTATATAAATCCATGCAACCTGCATGGAAATTGACGCGCCCCCTGGGCCGTGGGGATACAAGGAGCCGGGCAATGTAGATGCTGGGGGTTGTAGTCACCATGGCGGCGACCCGGTCCGTGACCCAGGGCGGTCAAACCAGGGGTAGTCTATGTGTATCTGTTATATATATAGTCCGACTACGCCACCTGTGGAATGCGGTTTTTGGTAACCGCCGCTGCGGGGCAGTCCGCTGAAGCTGGTGGTGTGCGCAGCAGGGTGATGTAACTCCCCACAGGTGGAGTGTAGCTTCAGGGCAGCATGAGTGGATGATGGGGGTGATGGTGCAGGGAATCAGTAGTGACAACGCGGAGTCTTTGCAATGCAGTCTCAGGGTCTTTACTCACAGTTCTCTCACTCCAAGTTATTTCTGCAGGTTTATAACTTCCGGCGTTGTCCTGTGGTTACCAAGTGAGGGGCTCAGTCGAGTCCCAGGCAGCTCTGGAGCATTTAACAGGACCCCCTTCTGTGTGTCCTCTCTGGCCTCTCTCCTTGTATCTCACACCTAGCGGCACCTTTGTCCAGTGTCCTCGGGCCTTGGCGGGCGACGTGTGTTCCGTCCCCTGGCCCTATGTAGCTACTTTCCTGATGGCTGGTGTGAGCGGCCTGCTGTACTTGAAGTGCTGCAGCCTCCGGTTCCCAGTTAAGCCCTGAAGTCTCTGCTGGTTGGGGGACCCGGTTCCCCTTCTTGGCCTGAACCCCTTACTCTTCTAGTAACGGCGGGCGTACGGGTGGCCTGCTGCACGGCCCGTACCCCTAGGGTCCCTTCTCTCCTCGTCCTGGAGCCGTCCTGTTCCCTCTCCTTTCTAGGCTCAGGCCTCTTGGCAGGGCCCGCCTGTGGAGAAGAGCTCATACAGAGCCTCTGCTCCCTGTCACTTCCACTCTCTCAACTCAACTCCCCTCAACTCCCCTCAACTCCCTAATCTAAGATGGTTCCTCACTAATATACCTTTTACTACTGTGCTCCCAGAATCTACGTCCTCCACCCATCCACTACATAGTTCACCCTCTCTAAGTGGTTCCTCCCCACTCCAGCCAGGGGTCAGGGACAGTTGTGCTCTCCCATAGGAGCATTGTCGCCCTGTCCCCCGGAAATGTGGTTTAGTGGATGTAGTGTTAGGGTCCTGAGCCATACTCCTTCCTTACCTGAGAGTGAGATACCACACCTCTGGGTGAGATGCAATACCTCTGTGGCGACCGAACCCTCAGGGGCGCCACAATATTATATAGTGTGACCAAGTTAGTTAAAAAAAAAAAGAATAAAAATGGTAAAAAATAAAAAAAAAACATTATACTCACCTTCCGATGGCCCCCGGTCTCCTTCTCCGGTGTCTTCGGAGGCTCGCGGTGGTGTAAAAGGACCTTCCATGACGTCATTTAGTCATGGGACAGGTCACGCGACTGCCGACGTCAGCGGCTGTGTGATCTGTCACATGACTTAATGACGTCATGGAAGGTCCTTTTAGACCATCGCAAGCCGCCGGGGAGACCGGAGAAGGAGACAGGAGGCCATCAGAAGGTAAGTATAATGTTTTTTTTTTATTTGAAATTCTTTTTTTTTACAGGTACTATGGTACCCGGCTCCGGAGGAGAGTCTCCTCTTCTCCAGACTCGGGTACCATCCGCACATTGAATTGCTTAATATTTGCATGCGCACGTGTAGTCATACGGATATTAAGCGATTCAATGCAAGTCAATGGCAGCAAAAACGCCGCGCTTACACAAAATAATTGGTAGTGCTGCGTTTTTTCCGCAATGATAATCCGCAGCGGAAATTTCTGCAGCATGTGCACAGCACATGCGGATTATCATTGGGGAACATGGCAGACCTTCTACCAAACGGTTTTTAAGCGTTTCTGCGGCAGAATTGCCGCTGCGGAAACGCTTAAAAAAAGCATCGTGGGCACACAGCCTTAGACACAACCCTAGATAGCTTATGACCTAGATCCAATAGTTGTAGCCGACCTGGTGTGCTGTTGGAAATTCCTCCAAGGGAGTTTCGGCAGTGTGTAATAAGGGTGGAGATACCAGGTGAAAGGTGATCCCACGGTATCAAATGAGAATAATACTAGGAATACACCAAAAAATAAAATTTATTTAAAAAACACTGGATAAAGCCGAAACGCGTTGTGTTTTTTAAATGTGTTTTGTTTTATTTTTTTTGTATATTCCTGGTATTATTCTCATTTGGTACCGCGGGGATGCCTTTCACCTGGTATTTCCATATCCTTCTATCTGCATGTGTCAATCAAATGACATCACATCTATACTTTGTGAATATAGGATCTTATCTAATAAAAAGCTAACTGTCAAGGTCACAGACCATAATTCACATATGAACCTGGGAAAGAACTGGGCAATGAGGTTCCAAACATAAAATCAGAAGAAGCTATGGAAGATCCCATTTCTTCATGACTGCAGATGTATGAATCCACCCAGCGCACACACTGCGCGCTGCGAGGATTCACCGGTTACTGAGCCGGGAACAGCGGTGATGTATGCGTTATACATACTCCCGGCCACAGCCCGTCTAGTGGGCACAGCCTTGCTCCATACACTTCTATTGAGCGAGGCCGCACCCCGTCTAGTGACGTGGCCGTCCAGTGGGCGCGGCCATCAATACAAGTGTAAGCTATTCTGAAATGGATTTTCAAAGTAAGTACACCAGCCTCATCAGTTCTAAGAGATTTATGTTTTAATGTATGTAGTTTATATGGTGAAATCTGGTGACAGGTCCTTTTCAATTACACAAGAGTGTCTTGTTATCTGTAATATTCTAGCAGATTGTTTTGGGCCAGGCAATAACAAACACTATGTGAAACACATTTTATTTTTTGAAAGAAAAGTGAGAATGAGACTTTAGATGCATTATGACAGTCTGACCTTTAGTTATTGCCATAAAAGAAATATTCATTAATTTCTTAAGAGATGACTGAAGCAAAAAGGAATACAGCTTTCTTGTTCTAGAAGATAATGCGCAAAGCAATAGGAATTTCCACCTAAAGCCATGATTTCCCTGTGAAAGGCTAATAGATGTCTGATGGATCGCATTTTATGTCTAATCTATTACATTTGTACACTCTCAGATTATGTCACTTTCAATTCTTTCATGAAAATAAGTATTCATCTGACCTTAATGCTTTAATATCACAATTTTGCAATGTATTGTAATACCATGCCTGTCCTCGTGGGGTGCTGTCACCAGGAAATGTACTCAAGAACAACACTAACCAAGATCACCTTTTTTTAAATGTATGTAGTACAATATTCTACAGTGCCACCTAGTGTTTATAATTATTTGAGATTGAGGAACATATTAAAGGGTTATGTGGACTTTATATCAGATGTATTAATATTAATTATATAAATTAAAGCATAGATGTTAGAGATGAGCGAATCACTTTGAGGCTAATTTAATTTGCCTCAAAATTCACAAAAAAATAAAGAAAATTCACCAGAATCCAAGGTTTATTAAAATAATTTAATACAAATTCAGCAAGATAAAAACAAATCGTAGAAAAAGACAGATAAACTGGTATAAATATGCAAATTCATTTTATTGTAGTATATTATAAAGAGTAATAAAAACACAATAAGGAGGGTGGGTGCAATATCAATTCATAAAACAATGTATATCACCTACTATATGGGTTGATATCGGGGGAAAAAAATGGTGGCCTATTAGCTCTAAGTAATATTCATAGACTCTGATTATTGCAATTTGCCTCGTGGCCAAACAGAAACCACACCTAACCTATCCATAGATAATTAATATAATTGTCTTAATGACCAAATTATAAGAGCCCAGTGGCCCCACAAATACTATGGCAATAGGGAAGGTATGATACAATAAATCCAAAGTTGGACAGGCAATCAACAAGTAAGACGACTAGTGTTGAGCGATACCTTCCGATATCAGGAAATATCGTATCGGATTGGATCGGGCCGATACCCAAAAAGTATCGGATATCGCCGATTCCGATACCGGAAACCAATGCAAGTCAATGGGACACAAATATCGGAATGAAAATAAACCCTTTCTTTCCTTGTAGGTTAATTCTACATGAAGTAAAACAACTAAGAATAATGTAGAATGACATGAAAAGCCGGCAATTCATCAGCGCATACACCGGTACCCGACAATTTACAACAGAAAGAATAGAGCTTCACACATAGATTAGATAGATAGAAACATGTCAGTCGCATATATATGAAGTACAGTGACAGTGTTGCTTACTGTACTTGTCATTTAGTGTAAAGGATTTATTTAAAAAAATATTAGTGTTTTCGTGCACCGTCTCTTTAAGAAAGCCGGCCGGCAATTCAGCAGCAGTACCCGACAATTTAGAATAGAAAGAATAGAGAATCATACATAGATTAGATAGATAGAAACATGTCAGTCACATATATATGAAGTACAGTGACAGTGTTGATTACTGTACTTGTCATTTAGTGTTAAAATAAAGGATTTATTTAAAAAAAAATTGGCGTGGGATTCCCCTTAATTTTAGGCTCTAGCGGAGGTTAAGCAGACAGCTGGGGCAAATGTTTGAAGCCTGGGAAGGGGGTAATACCCACGGAGCTTCCCAGGCAACTAATATCAGCCCCCAGCTGAATACCTAGCCTTTACTAGCTAATAAAATGGGGGAACCCCCCCAAAAAAATAACGTGGGGTCCCCCCTAATTTAATAGCTAGCAAAGGCTAGGCAGACAGCTGGGGGCTGATTTTAATAGCCCAGGAAGGGTGCCATGAATATTGGCCCCCTCCCAGGCTAGAAACACCAGCCGTCAGCCGCCCCAGAAATGGCGCATCCATAGAATGCGCCAATTCTGGCACTTAGCCTCGCTCTTCCCACTGCCCTGTAGCGGTGGCAGTGGGGTAATAGGGCTGGGGTTGATGTCAGCTTATAATGCCAGCTGACATCAAGCCCAGGTTAGTAATGGAGAGGCGTCTATAAGACACCCCCATTACTAACCCCATAGTCAAAGTTAAAGAAAAACACAAACACCCAGAATAAAGTCCTTTAATTGAAATAAACACACAATTCTTTATTGTTCTAAATTAAACCATACTTACCATCACGCCCATTCCAGCTGAAGCCAACGATCTCCTGCAATAAAAGAAAAATAATAAAGCAACCTCATCCTTACCTTTCCATGGTTCCCAGGACAGCTTCAGCTCTGCTACATCGAGATGACAGGCTGGACCGCAGCAGAACGCTGCCATCCAGCCTGTCATCCCACAGACACTGAGAAGCGCAGGCATGCTTGCGCTCCTCAGTGTCTCTCTGTGACGTCATCCAGATGAGCCGAGTTCATGTCCAATGAACTCAGCTCACCTCATGCACGTCACTGACAGCGTGGGAAAATTCTCCTGCACTCAGCGCTTCAGCGTGAGAATTCTCCCACGCTGTCAGTGACATACATGAGGTGAGGTCATGTCCAATGAACTCAGCTCACCTCATGCACGTCACTGACAGCGTGGGAAAATTCTCACGCTGAAGTGCTGAGTGCAGGAGAATTTTCCCACGCTGTCAGTGACGTGCATGAGGTGAGCTGAGTTCATTGGACATGACCTCGGCTCATCTTTATGCCGTCACAGCCAGACACTGAGGAGTGGAAGTATGCCTGCGCTTCTCAGTGTCTGCGGGATGACAGGCTGGATGGCAGCGTTTTGCTGCGGTCCAGCCTGTCATCTCGATGTAGCAGAGCTGAAGCTGTCGTGGGAGCCATGGAAAGGTAAGGATGAGGTTGCTTTATTATTTTACTTTTATTGCAGGAGATCGTTGGCTTCAGCTGGAATGGGCGTGACGGTAAGTATGGTTTAATTTAGAACAATAAAGAATTGTGTGTTTATTTCAATTAAAGGACTTTATTCTGGGTGTTGTGCTTTTTAAATACTTTACTAGAAATTCATGGTGGTCATGTCTAATATTGGCGTGACCCCATGAATTTCGGGCTTAGGGCCAGCTGATAATGCCAAGCTGGCCTTAACCCCTTTATTACCCAGTGAGCCACCGCACCAGGGCCCTGGATGAGTTGGGTACAGCGCCAGAAGATGGCGCTTCTATGAACGCGCCATTTTCCGGGGCGGCTGCGGACTGCAATTTGCAGTGGGTGGGGCCCAGAAAGCTTGGGCCTCCCTGCGCTGCAGATTCCAGCCCCCAGCTGCCTAGTTGTACCTGGCTGGACACAAAAATAGGGCGAAGCCCCACGTATTTTTTTTTTTAATTATTTCATGAAATTCATGGAATAATTAAGAAAAAAAGGGCTTCCCTATATTGTTGTGTCCGGCTAGGTACAAATAGGCAGCTGGTGGTTGGGGGCAGCCCGTTCCTGCCTGCTGTACCTGACTGGACACAAATATAGGGCGAAGCCCCACATAATTTTTTTTTAATTATTTCATGAATTTCCTGAAATAATTAAAAAAAAATTGACGTGGGGCTTTGCACTATATTTGTGTCCAGCCAGGTACAGCAGACAGGAACGGGCTGCCCCCAACCACCAGCTGCCTATTTGTACCTGGTTGGACACAACAATATAGGGAAGCCCTTTTTTTCTTAATTATTCCATGAATTTCATGAAATAATTAAAAAAAAAAAAAACGTGGAGCTTCTCCCTATTTTTGTGTCCAGCCAGGTACAACTATGCAGCTGGGGGATGGAATCTGCAGCGCAGGGAGGCCCAAGCTTTCTGCCCCCCCCGCTTAAAATTGCAGACCGCAGCACCCCGGAAAATGGCGCGTTCATAGAAGCTGGATGCTGTACCTGGCTGGCATACAAAAATATGGCGAAGCCCACGTCAAAAGTTTTGGGAAAAATTAATTAAAAAATAAATAATAATTTAGGGACTGCATCTTTATTAACTCCTCAAATGTCATTTAGTGTTAAAATAGAGGATTTATTTAAAAAAAAAATGGCGTGGGATCCCCCATAATTTTAGTCTCTAGCGGAGGTTAAGCAGACGGCTGGGGCAGATGTTTGAAGCCTGGGAAGGGGGTAAAACCCACGGAGCTTCCCAGGCTACTAATATCAGCCCCCAGCTGAATACCTAGCCTTTACTAGCTATTAAAATGGGGGACACCCCCCAAAAAAATGACGTGGGGTCCCCCCTATTTTAATAGCTAGCAAAGGCTAGGCAGACAGCTGGGGGCTGATATTAATAGCCCAGGAAGGGTGCCATGAATAATGGCCCCCTCCCAGGCTAGAAACACCAGCCGTCAGCCGCCCCAGAAATGGCGCATCCATAGGATGCGCCAATTCTGGCACTTAGCCTCGCTCTTCCACGCTGCCCTGGTGCGGTGGCAGGGTGTAATAGTGGTGGGGTTCATGTCAGCGCCAGCTGCCATGAAGCCCAGGTTAGTAATGATGGGCGTCTATAAGACACCCCCATTACTAACCTACAAAGTGTTAAAAAGAAAAAACACACTACACCCAGAAAAAAAATAATTTATTTGAAATAAAACACACCATTTTATTTAATTCTTAGTTTACTAAAAATAATAGTTACCTGTCCACGTTCCTGCGCTGATCTCCCATGCACAGCTGTCACATCTGGAGATGGTGACAGCTGTGCATGGCTGCTGTAAGCTCACACTGCCGGGAACACGTCCGCTCCCGGCAGCGGGAGCCACTGACTGAGGTCACCGGAGTGCATTCAGGCAGCGCAGCTCCGGAGACCTCCTTTACGGCACTGCTGTACCATGGGAATTTCTCACGATACAGCAGGGCCGTAAAGGAGCTAACCGGAGCAGCGCTGCCTGAACTCTGGTGAACCCTTACGGCCCCGTCATTCTAGCGGCGGCAGCGGTTCAGAGCGGTCACATTCTATGTGGCTGCTCTGAACTGGAGATCATCGTGGGACACTCGTGGACTACTACGGAGGGGTAAGGATAAGGTTGTGGTTTATTATTTTATATTTTATTACAGGAGATCGATGGCTTCGGGGAATTAGGTGTCTAGGTGAGTATAAGTGTAGTTTTTTATTTTTTACTTTATTTTAGGTGGCGATCGGCAGGGACAGGTAATGTATGAACTAATTTATTGTAGGTAACCACTGGCCACCAATGACATGTATTTAACATTTATTGGGGCACAGTAGGGCAATTTATATAGCAGGATCAGGCTGATGGGAACTACTGCTCCCATCGAGCTGATCCTGCTGGCACGAGTGGACGGGGGACAGACATAGGCCGATGGGAGTAGTAGTGTCACATTGGCCTATGTCTGCCTGCACGCACACACCCGCACAGACACCGCGCACACCCTCAGACATCGCACAGACACCGCACACACACGCAGACATCGCACACACACCCCACACACACACGCACAGACACTCGCACACACACTAATCATGACCGGTCTGATGGTCTGGGAGGTGAGGCTGACCTGTGCGGCCGTGGGAAAGTTCATGTGAGTTCATGCAATGCAGTCAAGCATGAACTCACATGAACCCTCTGAGGGCACCGCGGCTACTTCAAATGAACAGCTGATCGGCATCACCTGATACCTCAGCTGTTCATTTGAAATAACCGGCGGGAAAGCGCAGCACAGAACGGGAAAGCCGGCGGTGAAGTCTTTTCACTGCCGGCTTCCCCGCCCGGGTCCTTCGCTCCTTGGTGCTGCGCTCCCCGCCCGGTCCTAATTTACGATTGGGATTGGAGGTGGCGAGGGGAGCGGAGGATCGGGGTGGGAGGCTGCGGGGAAGCAGTATGGGGCTGTGTGATTGCTTAAAAGCCGGCGGCTTTTTACCGCGCGCCGGCTTTTAAACAATCAAGAGAATTCTCCCCCGCTGGGATGGCATTCTGATGACAGGCTGGATCTCAGCTGAGCGCTGCCATCCAGCTTGTCATCCTTCAGAGACACTGCAGAGCGCAGGCATTATGGGAACTTCCGATTCCGGTATTCGATATTGTAAAAGTATCGGAATTAAGTATCGGAATGCTCAACACTAAAGACGACTGAGCCAAAATATATGGGTATCAGGAAACCCCCCCCCCATACCTATGAACCCATTAGCATATTGCTTACCAGGGATGGAGGGAGGGTAGTAAAAGTAGAAAAGCGCCCGACGCGCGTTTCGCAGTGCGGCAGACCGCTTTGTCAGGGGCGATGAGATACTCAGTCGTCTTACTTGTGATTGCCTGTCCAACTTTGGATTTATTGTATTATTCCTTCCCTATTGCCATAGTATTTGTGGGGCCACTGGGCTCTTATAATTTGGTCATTAAGACAATAATATGAATTATCTATGGATAGATTAGGTGTGGTTTCTTTTTGGCCACGGGGCAAATTGCAATAATCCGTGTCTATGAATATTACTTAGAGCTAATATGCCACCATTTTTCTCCCCCGATATCAACCCATAGAGTAGATGATATACATTGTTTTATGAATTGATATTGCTCCCACCCTGCTTATTGTCTTTTTATTACTCTTTATAATATACTACAATAAAATGAATTTGCATATTTATACCAGTTTGTCTGTTTCTCCAATTTGTTTTCATGCTCTTTGGACAGTTAAATGGTTAAAACCTAAACAAAGGAATTAATAGAGGGGAATTCGCTGCCCAAGGACGGCTAGTGATTTACCCTCCATGTTTACGTGTTTTTTTTGGCTATGTACAGTTGCTTAAATTCAGCAAGATGCTGGCCTCCAATTTTCCAATCTCAAATAAGCCAGAAAGGGGTTAAAAAAATAATAATACTACTCAGCACTCATCGGTTGTCTTTGTTCTGGTTAGTGGTGTGGTCTTCACGTGCTCTGTATAGTGTCTTTTGGAGCCCAGTATCTTTGGCATCTCCGGCGCTGACTGGTCCACGATGCATCGTTACGTGCGTCAGGTGATGTTATAAAGTTGCAGCAAAGTCAGCACAGAGGACCATGAAATAGCTGAGTGCCCAATGAACCGGAAGTTGCCAGGCACCGGAAGACGCTAAAGATAGCCCACTGAGGACCACACGATAACCAGACCAAAGATGACAACTGGACAACTGCAGGGCTGCACGATGGGACAGGTGAGGACCATGTATATATGTATATATAAATATATATTTTTTCCTATATAGGTTTATTTTTCTCTGGGGTCTGGACTGATTTGCGAATCGAATTCCATCTGATTCGCCCATCAATAATACCAATCATTTCTTTGGACTTTTCTGTACAAGCTGTTGTCCCATTAATTGATTTGTATTCTGTATTTTCCACCTGTTTTCTCCTTTTCAGACTCTACCTTTAAAGAGTTTATTCAAGACTATTTTTATTTTACTATGGGCCTAAAAACTAACAGGCAGACAAGTGCTACCTACCTGCCTGCTGTGCCTGGCGACGACCTCTGCCGGCATCGAGCGATCATCGATCGCTCCTGCCAGCGATTAAGCAGCTTTTGCTGATGTCACGTCGACAGAGCACCTGAATTTTCTCCGCTCTGCTCTGTTGATGGGGTGTGATTGTCGACATCATGCTGATTGACAGCCTAACTGTGGGGAGTTGGCTGTTGATCATCATGACGTCGGCAGTCATGCCCCGTTAACAGAGCAGCCCAGAAGAGGAAGAGGTGCTCTCTTGACGTTGATCAGCTGAATTACCAATAGAAGCAGTCAATGACCCTTCTGTTATGGCAACGGGTAGAACAGTTAGGTAGTTAGTAACTATCTGCCTGTTGGTTTTTAAGCCCATAGTAAAAAAAAAAGTCCTGGATAAACTCTTTAATTTTCAGTTATCTTTGAGCTAGTGGGTTGAAACTAACTGCTTTTATGTGTACAATACACAGAAACTGCAAATATAAGGCATTCCTGCTCTCTTGTCTCTATGTAGCACACAGTCAGAAGCAGCCGCTGTCAGGATTCCTGTTGTCCTTTTACAGTTTGATCACTAGTTCTGCAATTGTCCTTTACTAGGATGGCAGATTCTGAGCCTGTGGAATCCATCTTGTTTCCTGTTTGGGCCTACTTAAAACCGCATGTATTTTTTATATATTGCTTGAGTATTGTGTCTAGCTGTTTAGTCTAGCTCCAGTCTCCAGCTCTGAACTGTCTTACCCAGACTGTTCTCCCCTATCTACGGATTGTTTCCTACAACTCCTTTGCTAACTCCAAGAACATCTACTACCACTTGCTGTTCTGCTCATGCTCCTACGGCCACTGGATTCCTGCAGTGCTACGCCAGTATCGCAACAGCAGCATGGAAGACAAGAGTGCTAAACAGTGTAGATGTGAATCTAGTTTTGGGGTGATAAAAAAAAACTAGAAAACTTCAACACGATCTGTGTTTGTCTCTCTCACACTCTTTCTCTCTCTCTCTCCCTCTGTTCCTCCTTCTTCCCTCTGCATAGACTTCAATAGGCAGCTGTAATCTGATCTCTCAGTGAGTTGGCAGTCCTTTTTGCTTGGATTTTAGCATTTTTTAGGATGACTGATGAGTTCAGGAGGCAAGGGAAGGAGAAGAAGTGGCTTATAAGAGGATAAAAGAAGCAGATTTCTCAGATTAAGATGCATTACAAAGTTTTTCATGTTGTAGTATTGATTTATGAAAAGTTTATGAGCATTTAAATGAAAGGTTCCTATTTTGAGGAATATACCCAGATTTTCCAAAGCAATGCATACAACGTAAATGCATGAATATGATATCCATCTCTACAAGACATGGAAAATCCATCTACAAATCTCGGAAATTAAACACTTGTGCCATTCAGGCTCCGCCTTCACCATATAAAGTTACTTGACTCCATTAAACTCGTGCTGTGCGTGAGGTTAAACACTAATAAGTAAATCACTGGGTTTATTACTGACGGCGTGTTATAATGACATTAATACCTTACAAAGAGGTCATTACTGTTACATAATGAACCATGCCACAATTAAACTCCTACAGGACACTCGCCAACACACACTAAATTACCTTGGAGTAATGATCGCTGTGTCATTGGATATTACTGCAGGAATTAATTGTAGAAAGTTCATTAATAAAGCCCCTAACAGTGAGGGTGGCGTGAAGGAGTTAAATAATTTTGCCATCCTTCGAAATGCAGCTGGTATCATTTTTTGTCGGGTTTCCTGTAGGATGGAGCTTTGTATAGAGGTAATTACGCACACTGCTTTAGAATGACTACTGGTTAATGCTGCCTTTTCACATCCGTCCTGAAAAAAAAAGAGAGAAGTCCTCCTGAGTTTCTAACTAATGCAAAGCGACCTCCTGAGTGTAGAATTGGAAGGGCATGCTGGAACAATGATGGGTTCATAGCTAATGTATTCTGAGATTAGCAGGAACAGGTTTGGGCAGCGCTAACTTTATATCGTGTTTTAGGATTGCTGGGTGAGGATTAGTATAGACAGGTTCAGACAACGCAGATTCTCGCCTAATATGAGTCCTGGATGTGACACTTCAGGAATGGAGAATATGGAGGTGCACAGAGCTATACACGAGACAATGGCATGACATGCAAACTCCACATACAGTGGGGAAAAAAGTATTTAGTCAGCCACCAATTGTGCAAGTTCTCCTACTTAAAAAGATGAAAGAGGCCTGTAATTGACATCATAGGTCGACCTCAACTATGAGAGACAAAATGAGAAAACAAATCCTGAAAATCACATTGTCTGATTTGGAAAGAATTTTTTTTCAAATTTTGGTGGAAAATAAGTATTTGGTCAATTACAAACAAGCAAGATTTCTGGCTCTCACAGACCTGTAACTTCTTCTTTCAGAGGCTCCTCTGTCCTCCACTCATTACTTGTAGTACTGGCTCCTCTGTCCTCCACTCATTACCTGTAGTACTGGCTCCTCTGTCCTCCACTCATTACCTGTAGTACTGGCTCCTCTGTCCTCCACTCATTACCTGTAGTACTGGCTCCTCTGTCCTCCACTCATTACCTGTAGTACTGGCTCCTCTGTCCTCCACTCATTACTTGTAGTACTGGCTCCTCTGTCCTCCACTCATTACCTGTAGTACTGGCTCCTCTGTCCTCCACTCATTACCTGTAGTACTGGCTCCTCTGTCCTCCACTCATTACCTGTAGTACTGGTACCTGTTTGAACTTGTTATCAGTATAAAAGACACCTGTCCGCAACGTCAAACAGTCACACTCCAAACTCCACTATGGTGAAGACCAAAGAGCTTTCGAAGGACACCAGAATCAAGGACAAGTATATTACGTGGTAAAATAAATTTGTTCATTCGAAAGTACAAATCGTTCTGGAGAAAACAAACTCTTATAGGTCTATGTGAACAGCAAAAAAAATCTTACGGCTCTGGGAAGAAGGGGAAGAAAAAATGAAAACGCAAAAGCGGAAATTGGCGGCATTGGGAAGGAGTTAAATTAACCCATCTAGTTTGGAAAGGACGAACAGTGATCCGATGCAAGGAATCATTTTCCCTACAGGGATAAACTATAATATGTTACCCTGTTTTGCACGACTGAAAAAGCAACTCAGCTTATTTGTAAATTGAGCACATTTCCAAGGTGCACCATCCCCGCGGCTTCCACCTTCCTCCGCCGGTTGCTGCACTGGTCTGAATACAATTTGTACATCAACATCGGAGAAGAACTGTCACAGAATATGGAAGACTAATTGACCTGTATGAAAGAAATGACAGGCAAACCCGAGCTAGTGAAATTACAGGTGGCAAAAGATCACATTAAGACATGCTAAAATAGATCTCAGGAGACACAAATGATGGCACTATGCCCCTCCGGCTGGGTACAGGTATAATTTGGGATACCGGATCAAGTAAAAATAACAGTTGCAATAATGTGAATATTCTGACCTTTACAATAATGATCACAGGGCCCTATAGAAAAAAAATCAGAGGGGGCCAAGGTAACAGCTCTGATAAATGTGTCACAATTAGTGTTGAGCGAGCATCAAAATGCTCGGGTGCTCGAAGCTCGGACCGAGCTCACCGTGATACTCGGGTGCTCGACCCGAGCAACAAGCCCAATGTTAGTCTATGGGAGACCCGAGCATTTTTGCGGCGGGACCCCTGGCAGTCTGTAGAAAACCTAAAAAGTGCCCAAAACGATAATGACAGTACAGTCATGGCCAAAAGTATTGAGAATGAGACAAATAGTAATTTTTCCAAAGTTTACTGCTTCATTTTTTGTAATGGCAATTTGCATATACTCCTGAATGTCAAAGAGTGATCAGCTTAACAGCAATTACTGTACTTGCAAAGTCAATATTTGCCCAGAAAATGAACTTTAACCCCCAAAACACATTTCAGCATCATTGCAGTCCTGCCTTAAAAGGAGCAGATAACATCGTTTTAGTGATTGATCCATTAACACAGGTGTGGGTGTTGATGAGGACAGGGCTGGCGATCAATCAGTCATGATTAAGTAAGAATGACATCACTGGACACTTAAAAAGGAGGCTGGTTCTTGGTATCATTGTTTCTCTTCAGTTAACCATGGTTATCTCTAAAGAAACACGTGCAGCCATCATTGCACTGCACAAAAATGGCCTAACAGGGAAGAGTATCGCAGCTACAAAGATTGCACCTCAGTCAACAATCTATCGCATCATCAAGAACTTCAAGGAGAGAGCTTCCATTGTTGTCAAAAAGGTTCCAGGGCGCCCAAGAAAGACCAGCAAGCGCCAGGACCGTATCTTAAAACTGTTTCAGCTGCGGGATCGGACTACCAGCAGTGCCGAGCTTGCTCAGGAATGGCAGCAGGCTGGTGTGAGTGCTTCTGCACGCACTGTGAGGCGGAGACTCTTTGAGCAAGGGCTGGTTTCAAGGAGGGCAGCAAAGAAGCCACTTCTCTCCAGAAAAAACATCAGGGACCGACTGATATTCTGCAAAAGGTACAGGGAGTGGACTGCTGAGGACTGGGGCAAAGTCATTTTCTCCAATGAATCCCCTTTTCGATTGTTTGGGACATCTGGAAAACAGCTTATTCGGAGAAGAAGAGGTGAGCGCTACCACCAGTCTTGTCTCATGCCAACTGTAAAGCATCCTGAAACCATTCATGTGTGGGGTTGCTTCTCAGCCAAGGGAATCGGCTCACTCACAGTCTTGCCTAAAAACACAGCCATGAATAAAGAATGGTACCAGAATGTCCTCCAAGAGCAACTTCTCCCAACCGTCTAAGAGCAGTTTGGCGCCCAAAAATGCCTTTTCCAGCATGATGGAGCACCTTGCCATAAAGCAAAGGTGATAACAAAATGGCTCATGGAACAAAACATAGAGATTTTGGGTCCATGGCCTGGAAACTCCCCAGATCTTAATCCCATTGAGAACTTGTGGTCAATCATCAAGAGACGGATGGACAAACAAAAACCAACAAATTCTGGCAAAATGCAAGCATTGATTATGCAAGAATGGTCTGCTATCAGTCAGGATTTGGTCCAAAAGTTGATTGAGAGCATGCCAGGGAGAATTACAGAGGTCTTGAAGAAGAAGGGGCAACACTGCAAATATTGACTTGCTGCATTAACTCATTCTAACTGTCAATATAACCTATTGGTACTCATAATATGATTGCAATTATATTTCTGTATGTGATATAAACATCAGACAAACACTAATAAAAACCAGAGGCCAGCAGATCATGTGAAAATATAATTTTGGTGTCATTCTCAAAACTTTTGGCCATGACTGTACACAAATAACATGGGGACAGCATGGGGATCGCCCCAGGAAGCATTTCTGACCCCCAGGTCACTGCTGTCAACAACGTGGTCAGAGGTATTAAGCCACTTTTACGGGCTCACAATAAAACGTTCAAAAACAAAACTGAAACTGCTTTCCTGTGAAATATGTTAAGGAACTTCCTTTCTAAGGTAAAGACTTGTGTATAAGGTAAAATAAATAACCAAAAACAAAAATACTCCTCCACACCTTGGGCTATGCTCACAAGTAGCATTTTTATGCGTTTTTGCATTGCTTTCAACCGTGACAAATGCATTCACCGGGAAATGTCATTTTAACATTTTACAACCTTATCTGGCCATGTGCTGTGTGACACATGCATACAGTGCTGAAAAGACATGGGAACAGCATGGGGAAGACCCCTGGAAGCATCTCTGACACCCAGGTCACTGCCTAAAAGTGTGCCCATCATAAGTGATCCTTGCCGCATCAGAAGATGCAGACTTGCAACTATCCCCGTGCAAGTCCTTGTCCCAGGGCAGTGTTCAATTGTACCTCCCCCATTCCTTGCAATGCAAGCGCAAGTATGCAGCCAACCACCCACCCACCCCCAGGCTGCAATACCATACTGCTAGCTTGCTTGCACTTGAAATTGAGCCTTTTAGGCATGTGGAGGCGGAATCTGGCCACCACGTCATGGCTGCGTCGAAGGCCTGGTATCCATACTCAGTCCCCAGCCACCCGGTGGCCGGGTGTCCACGCTTGGTCCCCAGCTGCCAGGGGGCGGCCGGGTGTCCATACTCGGTCCCCAGCCACCCCTATTTGTCCAGGTAACCTTCCCCACACTTTTCTTAGCCTGGCCTGCTTTAGGGCAGCATTGGCCAAGCCCACCAGACAACCAGACTCCTCCGGTGGGCCCTGGCTTCTCCATAAGGGGAGTTGAGAGTGCCAAGGTGAGGAGCATGATGATGATGATAGAACTTAACATCTGCTTTGTTTTCTTGGAATGCAAGTGACGCGCCCCCTGGGCCTGTGTTGTGCAGGGGAACCCGGAACCGGGCCTGTTGTAGAATGCTGGGGGTTGTAGTCTCCGTGTGGCGGTGACCCGGTCCGTGCCCAGGGTGGTCAAACCAGTGGCAGTCTTCATGTATAGCAAATGTCCGACTACGCCACCCGTGGATTGCGGTCAGTGGGGACCGCCGCTGCGCTGCCGACCGCTGAGGCTGATGTTGTTTGCGCAGCTGAGTATGGGATAACTCCCCACGGGAGAAGTATTGCCTCAGGGCAGCTAATGTGAGAGATGATGGGAGTGATGGTGTGAGCGTCCCAGTTCTAATGGTGCTGGTGCGGCGAGGAACCACAGAGACGTGCGGTTGCAGTTTTCAATGCTTTACTCACAGTTGTTGTTCATGTCAATGCTGCAGGCGATGACTGCCCGAGCCGTGCTGCGTCCACCAGTCAAGGGACTCGGTCAACTCCCAGGTAATTCCAGAGTGTGGTTCAGAGCTCCCTTCTCTACCTTTCTCTGGCCGTCCCCACCAGTGACCCACCTTTGTCCAGCTTCCTCGGGCCTTCTGTTGGCGAAACCTCTCCCGGTTTCCCTGACCCTATACGGTATGCCTTTCTGGTGGATGTAGTGAGGGGTCGCACCAAGATGTGGTAACAACCTCCGGTCTTTGGCTGAGGAATCTGTTGCCTCCACCAATTTGGGTTCCGGTACCCTGTTCTGCCAACCCTTCACCCTGTATCTCCTCTGGGCATATGGGGTTCCTTCGGTCCTCGTGTCTCTGGGCCTTTCTCTGTGTTCCTTGCTTCCTTTCTCCTCTATTCCAGTTCCTTTCTTACTTTCCTTTCCGTTCCTTCTCCTCTCTCTTTCTGCTGTTTCTGGCCTCCACTCCAGGCCTGCCTCTGGAGCTGGGCCCAGACTGAGCCACAGCTCCCTGTCAGCCCTCTCTGGCTGAACTCCTGTCTTCTTCTCCTCCTCTCTGAACTGAACCGGACTGAACTGGACCCTGTCCTAAGATGGTGCCCAACTTTTATACCTCCTTCTGACACCCGAGCCCAGGTGACTAGCAACCAATGGGCTCCTGCCTATGCCCAGAGACCCACCCCTATCTGCTCCTACACCACTGGGTATTCCACCCCCTCCCCACTCCAGCCAGGGACAGATGCTGTCGTGCCTGCACTTCTGTCTAGTGGGAGCACCGTTGAGCTGTCCCTCGGAAATGGGGTGTGTGTGGTGCATGCAGCTTACTGAGTCCTGGTCCACACTACATCCTTACCCGGGAGTGGAATATCACACCTCTGGTTTGAGGTGCAATACCCCTGTAGCAGCCGAGCCCTCGGGGTGCTACATTCCCCCCTGGTAAATCACAGCATGTCCTCGGGCTGGAAAAGAGCAAAACAATTTAAACATACAAATTTTTAGAATGCATTCGTATATAAGACAATAACTATAAACCCATCCCTTTATGGGAGGCACTTTTCTTTTTCTTTTAACGTTGCTGGTACTCTTTTTCTTTTCTTTAACATTCTTCTGTCACTACCTATGGTCAAAACTACCGGAACTCTTTTAGCATATAAAACATCACATGAAACATTTGCATTATTATTCTAGCAGCATATAAAACTTTTCAATATAAAACTTTTCAAGTAGAACATTCTTGAGCTCTGGCCGCTGTGCAACTTGCGACCAGGAAAAGGTGCAACAGTCCATTTAATCTGCCTTGAGGTAGACGTTGCGGTTTTTTGTATAAAACCAGTAGGGGGCGCTTTAGGAAGCGCAACTATTTACAGGGATGGCCGCTCTCAGTCCTCGGCCAGTGGGGATAGGGGAATGGCT
Organism: Phyllobates terribilis; assembly: GCF_046119375.1. NCBI lineage: Eukaryota > Metazoa > Chordata > Amphibia > Anura > Dendrobatidae > Phyllobates > Phyllobates terribilis. The sequence goes on from NW_027362772.1 coordinate 284,224,427, forward strand.
GCTCACAGTCCTCAGCCTGGTTAGGGATTGAGGGGGTTAACTTGCACACGGGTAACAGTCCTTTAACTATTCTATTCCACACTAGTCCCAACGGGGACCACACTTCAATCAGCAACAGTTTCAGCAAGTTCTCATAACAGTTCTTGTAACAGTTCTGGTACCCTGACGGGTAACTATATACAGTTCCACTTTACCGTTTACTGGTAACGGTGTCCTCCTGATGCTCCTTGCTCTTCCGGGTAATCTTCTGGTCCGTCCGGATCCTCAGTGTACTCCGTGTCTGGGCGGTACTGCAGTTCCTCCTCCGTGAGCCGGTGAACGTGGAGGGCGTACAGTCCCTTTGCGCCCTTGTGCCGGGTGTAGGTGACCAAGTCACCGGGGTACAGGTCACGGCCGTGATGTCCCTCTGGCAGGTGGCTTTCAATGTCCCTTCTAGTGACGAAGACGTCGGTGTCAGCCTCCGGGTCTCTTATGAAGCCCCAGCCATGCTCTAGCTGGAACTTGACTACGGTCCTGGTGGCTCTGGGACCGCGGATGGCGTGGGTGTCTTGTCGGGCCCTCCTCTTCTGTTCCGCGCTCCTGGCCTGGAGTCGCTCCTCCCTGATGCGCCTCTGCCACCGCTCTCTTTCTTAGGTGGCCAGCTGCTGACGGCAGCAATCCAGGCGCTGGGCTGCTTCCGCCCGGGTCTCCTGGGTGAACCCCATGAGACTCTCGCCGGTGGGGTCCCATGCAAACTGGGCATCCTCCAGCGGGGGTAGAGCGATGTTGGCGGGCTCCGGGGCCGGGATCAGAGGCTCGCTCAGGGGTTGTTCTCCCCGGAGACGGGGGTTGTCAAACTCTGGTGGCCACTCAAAGGGCAGCCCGTCCGGGCTGGTATGTTGGGCGTACAGGTCCGCACCCAGGGGCGGCACCGCGGGCTTCGGACGTGTGGCAGCGCCCGGGGGCACTCGGCCTTGTGACCAGGCCGGTGGTCGCCTGTTGATCGCGCCCGGAGGTGGCACCGCCAAGGTAGGGGGCGCTGGTGAGGCAGCGGCGCCCGGGTGTGCTGGGCCTTGCGTTCTGGCCTGTGACGTCTCCCGCGTTACGGCGCCCGGTTTCAGAGGGCACAGCGCGGGGCGGGGCGTGATGACGGTTCTCGCTGCCTGAGGTCTAGCTGGCGGCGGTGGAGGCGTGGTGTCAGGTACGGTCCCCGGGGCTTTGGGTCCCGCAACGGAGGGTGAGGGCAGGCTGGTGTTCCCAGGGCTTGGGGTGGTGGCGTCCCCATTACCTGCCTCGGTCTCCATGGCCTCCGCGGTGTCGTCTGCAGCTGCCGGTCCCGGCGGGGTCCTCCGCTGGCTGCCTTCGTGCTGCCGGGTCATCTCCTCCTTCCACCCGGCAAACACATCCCGCTGCGCCCGGACCATTCTTCTGTTTAGGTCTTCCAACGCTGCGCGCGCACTGTCCGGGTCTCTAGGCAGCTGGGCCAGCAACTCAGTCAGGCTGCAGGGTGGCTCAGCTTGCAGCAGGCTGCGGGCCAGGGTGCTGGTGGAGTTCTCTGCTCCTTCCATCTCCGGGTGCAGCAGGTCCAGACTGATCAAGGCCGCACCCAGCCCCTCAGTTTTCTTTCCTATCCGCCCCCATGGGGGTTGGTCTTGGGGGCATCTGCTGACAATCACCCTCAGGGGCAGCCCCGCCACGTTGATGGACATCTCCACTGCTGCACTCATGGCTGGTGGGGGCGGGCTCCTTCTTTGGCGCCATTCTGGGACCTGGCCCACGATGGGAGGTGGCTTCCTGCTGTCTTTTGGTGCGCACATAATGGCGTCCGCTCTGCCAGGGCGGGAAAAACGGATGAAGACGGCGGGAAACGGTCCAAGATGGCGTCCGATGGCGGGAATCGGCTTGGGATGGCGGGAAACGACTCCGGACGGCGGGAAACTTCTGGAAATGGCGGGAGACTTCTTTTTAAGGTACATGTGCAGTTTTCTTCAGGCACGCAATACCCGCTTGTGGCGGGTTGGTAATGATCCTGCCGAGTACGCCAAAGTTGACGCGCCCCCTGGGCCTCTGTTGTGCAGGGGAACCCGGAACCGGGCCTGTTGTAGAATGCTGGGGGTTGTAGTCTACGTGTGGCGGTGACTCGGTCCATGCCCATGGTGGTCAAACCAGTGGCAGTCTTCATGTATAGCAAATGTCCGACTACGCCACCCGTGGATTGCGGTCAGTGGGGACCGCCGCTGCGCTGCCGACCGCTGAGGCTGATGTTGTTTGCGCAGCTGAGTATGGGATAACTCCCCACGGGAGAAGTATTGCCTCAGGGCAGCTAATGTGAGAGATGATGGGAGTAATGGTGTGAGCGTCCCAGTGCTAATGGTGCTGGTGCGGCGAGGAACCACAGAGACATGCGGTTGCAGTTTTCAATGCTTTACTCACAGTTGTTGTTCATGTCAATGCTGCAGGCGATGACTGCCCGAGCCATGCTGCGTCCACCAGGCAAGGGACTCGGTCAACTCCCAGGTAATTCCAGAGTGTGGTTCAGAGCTCCCTTCTCTACCTTTCTCTGGCCGTCCCCACCAGTGACCCACCTTTGTCCAGCTTCCTCGGGCCTTCTGTTGGCGAAACCTCTCCCGGTTTCCCTGACCCTATACGGTATGCCTTTCTGGTGGATGTAGTGAGGGGTCGCACCAAGATGTGGTAACAACCTCCGGTCTTTGGCTGAGGAATCTGTTGCCTCCACCAATTTGGGTTCCGGTACCCTGTTCTGCCAACCCTTCACCCTGTATCTCCTCTGGGCATATGGGGTTCCTTCGGTCCTCGTGTCTCTGGGCCTTTCTTTGTGTTCCTTGCTTCCTTTCTCCTCTGTTCCAGTTCCTTTCTTACTTTCCTTTCCGTTCCTTCTCCTCTCTCTTTCTGCTGTTTCTGGCCTCCACTCCAGGCCTGCCTCTGGAGCTGGGCCCAGACTGAGCCACAGCTCCCTGTCAGCCCTCTCTGGCTGAACTCCTGTCTTCTTCTCCTCCTCTCTGAACTGAACCGGACTGAACTGGACCCTGTCCTAAGATGGTGCCCAACTTTTATACCTCCTTCTGACACCCGAGGCCAGGTGACTAGCAACCAATGGGCTCCTGCCTATGCCCAGAGACCCACCCCTATCTGCTCCTACACCACTGGGTATTCCACCCCCTCCCCACTCCAGCCAGGGACAGATGCTGTCGTGCCTGCACTTCTGTCTAGTGGGAGCACCGTTGAGCTGTCCCTCGGAAATGGGGTGTGTGTGGTGCATGCAGCTTACTGAGTCCTGGTCCACACTCCATCCTTACCCGGGAGTGGAATATCACACCTCTGGTTTGAGGTGCAATACCCCTGTAGCAGCCGAGCCCTCGGGGTGCTACACAAGCGTAAGTATGCAGCCTGCCACCCACCCACCCCCAGGCTGCAATACCATACTGCTAGCTTGCTTGCACTTGAAATGAGGCCTTTTAGGCTTGTGGAGGCAGACGCCGGCCACCATGTCATGGCTGCGTCGGCGGCCTGGTATCCATACTCAGTCCCCAGCCGCCCGGCGGCCGGGTGTTCACACTTGGTCCCCAGCCGCCAGGGGGCGGCCGGGTGTCCATACATGGTCCCCAGCCGCCCAGCGGCCGGGTGCCCACAAATGGTCCCCAGCCGCCTGGGGGCGGCCGGGTGTCCATAAACGATCCCCAGCCGCCACTATTTGTCCCGGTGCGCCTTATACACAAGCGTGCATACCAAAACATTACCTGTGCCCTCCCCAGTGCATTTAGTGGGAAGGACAGCCTAACCACAAACACGTGGACAAGTGAATGTGGCCAGGGATGGTCCATCTCACTGACGCCTTCACACTGGGTTAATATTGTGGAAGCCGGGACACAGTTGGACACTGGGATGCAACACGTCCTCCAGACATAGAGGATTGCAGGTCCTGGGTCAATCAGGCTTCAACACAAAGTTCAGAAGGTAGACAGCAGCAGTAGTCGGCCTCCTACACAACGAGTAAATTATTCATGATCATGAGGCCATCCATCTCCTTACCTTTCTGTTCCTTGGAATGCAAGCGCATGTATGTAGTAGCGGCTAGGCCTGAGGGGATCAGCGTTTTGGCGCATATCCTACCTCCTCCGAGGATTGCTGGATGTTTTCCTGCTACTATCCCAGTTCTATGACTCCTGTTAAAACAAAGCTTCAGGTGATGAATGATGGATGAGGTGGTGGCAAAGGAGAAAGAGCAGGAGGAACAGGGACCATTCACATCAATATCAGGCCAGTCAACCACACATGTCTTGTAGGATATGTTTCTGTACCAAAAGGAGCGGTTCGGCTACACATTTATAGGGCATACAGTGAGTGCAATGCCTACCAAAAATTTCGAAGCACTCCAATGCCCCTTGGAAGTGACATAGAGGTCAGAGGGCCTTAACTAAACCGTTTTTCCATTTATAGCAACTGGGTCTCCTGTACACTGTTGGCCTAAGCAGTGAATGGAAGGCTTTCCAAAAATTATGAGGAACTGCAATGCCCCTTGAAACAGACCTGGATTACAGCGTACTAAAAACCTTCTACCCATTATTGGGGAGTGGGTCTCTCTTAGTGTTCTCCTATGCATTGAAAAGAAAAAGCTGACTAAAATTAGGAGAAAATGCAATGCCCTTTGGAAGAGTCATGGAGGTTAGAGGTAATTAAAAACAACATTTCAATGACCCTTGAAGAGCTGTGGAGTTCAGAGTGGTTTAACAAGACAGTTTTAATGCCCCTTGGAAGAGACGTGGAGGTCACAGTAGTTTAACAAGACGGTTTTAATGCCCCTTGGAAGAGACGTGGAGTTCACAGTAGCTTAACAACACAGTTTTAATGCCCCTTGGATGAGACGTGGAGGTCAGAGTGGTTTAACAAGATGGTTTTAATGCCCCTTGGAAGAGACGTAGAGGTCACAGTAGCTTAACTAGACGGTTTTAATGCCCCTTGGAAGAGACGTGGAGGTCAGAGTGGTTTAACAAGACGGTTTTAATGCCCCTTGGAAGAGTGGTGGAGGTCACAGTGGAATAGAAAGACAATATCAATGCCCCTTGGAAGAGTGGTGGAGGTTGCAGTGGAATAAAAGCACAATATCAATGCCCCTTGGAAGAGTGGTGGAGGTGGCAGTGGAATAAAAAGACAATATCAATGCCTCTTGGAAGAGTGGTGGAGGTGGCAGTGGAATAAACAGATAATATTAATGCCCCGTGGAAGAGACGTGGAGGTCACAGTAGCCTAATAAAACGGTTTTAATACCCCTTGGAAAAGTGGTGGAGGTCAGAGTGGTTTAACAAGATGGTTTTAATGCCCCTTGGAAGAGACGTGGAGTTCAGAGTGGTTTAACAAGACGGTTTTAATGCCCCTTGGAAAAGACATGGAGTTCACAGTAGCTTAGCAAGATGGTTTTAATGCCCCTTGGATGAGATGTGGAGGTCAGAGTGGTTTAACAAGACGGTTTTAATGCCCCTTGAAAGAGACGTAGAGGTCACAGTAGCTTAACAAGACGGTTTTAATGCCCCTTGGAAGAGACGTGGAGGTCAGAGTGGTTTCACAAGATGGTTTTAATGCCCCTTGGAAGAGACGTGGAGTTCAGAGTGGTTTAACAAGACTGTTTTAATGCCCCTTGGAAGAGACGTGGAGTTCACAGTAGCTTAACAAGACGGTTTTAATGCCCCTTGGATGAGACGTGGAGGTCAGAGTGGTTTAACAAGATGTTTTTAATGCCCCTTGGAAGAGATGTGGAGGTCACAGTAGCTTAACAAGACGGTTTTAATGCTCCGTACAAGAGCCAATAAAAACATTATTTCCATTATTGGAGAGTGGGTCTCCCATAGTCTTTGCCTATGCCTTCCAAGCAAAAGCTGCCAAAAATTAGGACGGAGGAACTTGCAATGCCCCGTACAAGAGCCATGCAGTACAGCATATTAAAAACATTATTCCCATTATGGGGGAGTGGGTCTCCCATAGTCTTTGCCTATGCCTTCCAAGCAAAAGCTGCCATCCAAGCAAAAGCTGCCAAAAATTAGGACGGAGGAACTTGCAATGGTGGCAACACGGACCACGGTCACCCTGGTGGAATAGTGGTGGTGGAGGCTGAGGATAAGGAGAAGAGCAAAAAACAGCCGAAATGAGGAAGCGTATACCCATGTGTGGGTGTGAAGCAGTGCATGGGAATACACCTCCCGAAACAACACAGTGGATTTGACTTTATGTTACTCTGCTGTCATTTGGTGGTGATGAGAAGTCTGGCCCAATCCAGTCCTTGTTCATTTTGATAAGGGTCAGCTTGTCAGCATTGTCAGTTGACAGGTGAGTACGCTTATCAGTTATAATTCCCCCAGTGGCACTAAAAACACGCTCCGATAACACGCTAGCGGCAGGGCAGGCCAGGACCTCCAAGGTGTACAGAGTGAGTTTATTCCAAGTGTCCAGCTTGGATACCCAATAATTAAAAGGCACAGATGTTAGAACCTTGCAGTTAGGTTTTTTTTTCCTTTGCTGGTCACATGACTTTGTTGGCCTATTTAATCCTGCTCCGCCCTTCTGGCTTTGCTGGACTTCATTGTATATCTACTTTCTAGCTAGCCTGTGCTCTGTATCATACTCTGTTAGTTTGCTTGGTCTACGGACCTCTATGTTCTATCTATTTTGTTTGTTCGTCTGTCTGCTACTATTTCTGTTAGGAGGTGTCCCATATTCCTCCCAGTCCTTAGTGCTTGTAGGGATTCCCTCCCCACATCTATAGGTCTTCGTACAGACTAGATTAGGACTTTAGCAGGTCTGATCGCAGGATCAGGTTCCCTGTTACATCGTAGGGATTCAGCTGAGTCTCATAGTAGGGACAGATCTCCTCTCTTTCCTTAGCTTTGGTAGCAGAACATAACAGTAAGTCCAGCCAGCAAATTCTCTAAGGAAAGATTTTTCTGTTCCATCATGGTGTCGGTTCAGGATTTGGCTCATCGCCTGCAGGGACTCTCTCTGGAGGTGGCCGAGCTCCGTCAGCACGTGAGTAACTGTCCTGGAGCACATTTCATGGAGCCTAAGGTATGTTTGCCGGATTTGTTTTTTGGTGAACACCGAGAATTTTTTTTCATTTAAAAATGCTTGCTTATTGTATTTTCGTTTGAGACCTAAGTCCTCTGGGATTGAATCCCAGCGCGTAGGGTTCATAATGTCACTTTTGCGCAAAGAGCCTCAGGAGTGGGCCTTTTCTTTGCAACCTAGTGATTCATGCTTCAGATCAGTGGATAGTTTTTTTTCTGCTTTGGGACTATTATATGATGATCCTGACCGTGTCGCATCAGCTGAGACTGAGTTGAGACGTCTAAAACAAGGATCGGGTAATGTGGAAAAATATTGTACACATTTTCGTCGTTGGTCCACTCAAACAGGGTGGAACGATTCTGCTCTGAAAAGTCTATTTCTTGCTGGGCTCAGTGAAAGGGTTAAAGACCTGCTAATTGCTTATCCTACACCTGAGGATTTGCAACAGGCTATGCAATTAGCTATACGGGTGGATAGAAGACTGCGTGCTAGGGTTAATGAGAGCAAATCCTCTGCTATGTCAGTTTCTGGTTATGATAATGTGTGTACTAACAGTGGTGAACCGATGGAGATTGGATCGGTGGCACCTCGCTCTCAAGAAAAAGACCGTCGTTTTTCGGAAGGCTTGTGCTTTTATTGCGGAAAATCTGGTCATTTGATTAAAGGCTGTGAGCTTCGGATGAAGAAAGAAAAAAAAAATGGTCAGTCACGCCCGTATTGCCTGTTTAAATTCCAAGGGTATATTTTTAGCTGCTTCCACGATTGCTCAGGAAAAATTAATGGAATTTCGGGTGTTTGTTGATTGCGGGTCTACACTGAATGTAATTGATGGGGGATTCGTGGAAAAACTCAATTTAAAACCTGAACCTTTATCATCCCCCATTGCTGTGGTTTCTGTGGATGGCTCCCCTTTGAAGAATATTACTCTCAAGGTCAGTGAATTTCCTCTCACTATTAATGGTGTTCACCATGAGAAATTGGATTTGGTAGTGTTGAATAACTTGCCTTCTCCAGTAATATTGGGTTTGCCCTGGTTAAAATTTCACAATCCTGTACTGGATTGGTCTACCAGTGAAATTAAATCCTGGAGCCATAAATGTTATGACAAGTGTTGTAATGGGCGTATTGCAGCTTTGGATAGGGGAGAATTGCCTGTTCCTATTCAGGATTTTTGGAGAGTTTTTTCTGAGAAGGAATCGCAGGTTTTGCCTCCCCATAGAGACTATGATTGTTCTATTGAATTTGTCCCTGGAGCGACTCTTCCTAAAAGTCGTTTATTTAACCTTACTATTCCTGAGAGGAAGGCTTTGGAGGAATACATACAGACAAGTTTGGCCGCCGGTCACATTAGGTCCTCTAAGTCTCCTGTGGCGGTTGAAATTTCTCGCATCCTTGACTCTAGACGGTATAGAGGTAGTTTGCAGTATCTTGTGGCCTGGAAAGGTTTCGGACCCGAGGATAACTCTTGGGTGAGGTCAGATGATGTTTCCGCGTCCAGACTTATCAGAGCGTTTCACAGGAGATTTCCTGATAAGCCTGGTCCTAGGGGATCCGGAGGATCCTCTTAGAAGGGGGGGTACTGTTAGAACCTTGCAGTTAGGTTTTTTTTTCCTTTGCTGGTCACATGACTTTGTTGGCCTATTTAATCCTGCTCCGCCCTTCTGGCTTTGCTGGACTTCATTGTATATCTACTTTCTAGCTAGCCTGTGCTCTGTATCATACTCTGTTAGTTTGCTTGGTCTACGGACCTCTATGTTCTATCTATTTTGTTTGTTCGTCTGTCTGCTACTATTTCTGTTAGGAGGTGTCCTATATTCCTCCCAGTCCTTAGTGCTTGTAGGGATTCCCTCCCCACATCTATAGGTCTTCGTACAGACTAGATTAGGACTTTAGCAGGTCTGATCGCAGGATCAGGTTCCCTGTTACATCGTAGGGATTCAGCTGAGTCTCATAGTAGGGACAGATCTCCTCTCTTTCCTTAGCTTTGGTAGCAGAACATAACAACAGAGGAATCACGGAGGACACTGGTACGGTCGGCAAAGTACTCCCTCACCATATTTTGAAACTTTTTACTCCTTGTGAAAGTACCCCACGCTTCAGGGCCTGTAAGCTGGGTGGGTCTCAGAAAACTGTCCCAGAATGTTGAGAGTGTTCCCCTGCGTCTGCTGGATTGGAGTTGCATCTCTCTCGCCTGTACGCCTTGGTTGGTCAACGAACTGTGACCTCTGCCGCTAGCGTGTTCAGATGGGAATTTTTTTAACAGTTCTGCAGCAAGGGCCTTCTGGTACTGCCTCATTTTTGTAGACCTCTCCACCTCAAGAATAAGAGAGTGAAAGTTCTCCTTGTAGCGGGGGTCTAAAAGTGTCACTAACCAGTAATGACTGTCACCCAACATTTTGACAACACGTGGGTCACGGTTAAGGCAGCATAACATTAAGTCAGCCATGCGTGCCAGACTGGTAACGAGCAAGACTTCCGTGTTCTCACCAAGATGACGATTGACCATGCTCTCCTCCTCCTCCTCTTCCTCCTTCTCCTCCCCCTTGTCCTAAGGCCACCCACGCTGAACCGACGGTATGACAGTTGTACAGGTACTACCGTCTACAGCGCATGATGCCAGCTCCTGCTCTTCCTCCTCCTCCTCCTCCTCTCCCTCATTGTCCCCCAATGCACGTTGGGATGAGATGAGGCTGGGCTGTGTGTAATCGACCGCTACGGCTTCTTGATCCATCTCATCATACTCTGGCTGCAATGCCTCCTCTTTAATTGTCTGCAGAGAGCGTTGCAAAAGACAGACAAGTGGGATGCTGATGCTAATGATGGCATCATCGCCACTCACCAACTTGGTGGACTCCTCAAAGTTTGTCAGGATGGTACATATGTCAGACATCCAGGTCCACTCCTGAGGTCTTATGTGTGGAGTCTGACCTGAATATCGACGGCCTTCTTGCAGCTGGTACTCCACAACTGCTCTCTTCTACTCACAAACCCTTTGCAACATGTGGAGGGTAGAGTTCCAACGTGTGGGGACATCACACACCAGTCGGTGTGCCGGAAGCTGCAAACGCTGCTGCAACACAACAAGGGCGGCGGAAGCTGTAGCCGACTTCCGAAAATGAGCTGACAGGCAGCGTACTTTCACAAGCAGATCTGGCAACTCGGGGTACGATTTAAGAAACCGCTGAACCATGAGCAAGGCATGGTACGTGTGTGATCTCGCCTCGCCTCAGAGCCGCCACCTGGTTACGGCCATTGTCACATACGACCATGCCTGGATGTAGGTTCAGCGGTCTCAGCCACAGATCTGCCTGCTCTTTCACAGCTGTCCACAACTCACAAGCAGTGTGAGGTTTATCACCTAAGCTTATGAGTTTCAGCACAGACTGTTGCCGCCTGGCTGAGGCAGTACTGCAGTGCTTCCAGCTTGTAACTGATGTGGTGATATCTGAGATGGAGGCTGAACATGAGGAGGAAGAGGAGGATGATGCGCAGGAGCTGTACACTGCCCAGGTGACTGGAAGTATTATCTGCTATCCAATTAATAACCTGTTCACACTGATCAGTTCGCAATAGTGGTGCTGTTGTGCACTTCCATAGTAATTCGGTCAAGAACTGGGAGCGAGAAGATGTGGCTGTTGGTTGTGGCACATTTTCACCTTGGCCATGGCCCCGTCCTCTGAACGCACCATCACCAGAACGTCCAGTTCCACGTCCCTTGCCACGCACCTTGCCCATTGTAAATGAAGTAAAATAGCTTACACTCGCATTATCAATGGCAAAAGGGTAATAAAAAGGAGATTTGAACCGTGGAAGAGGAAAACCACAGTTCTATTTCTCTGGATTACACCAGACGCTTTTAAACAGATATATTGGTGTCTGAACAGTCAGCGAGACACTGAAAATGTTTTTTTTATGGAAAAAAGAAAAAAAAGTGGATAATACAGAGATTTGAACCGTGGAACTGCAAAACCACAGTTATAATTTCCTGGTGTATACCAGACTTGTTAAAATAGATAAATTTGTGTCTGAACAGTCAGCGACACACTCAAACTGGGTTTTTTTTATGGAAAAAAGGCAAACAGGTTGATAACACCCAGATTTGAACTGTGGAAAAGGAAAACCACAGTTCTAGTTATCTGGCCTACACCAGACTCTTTTAAACGGATATATTTGTGTCTGAACACTCACAGACACACTAAATTTTTTTTTGGGTGGGGAAAAAATACCAAAAGGTTAATAAGACGGGTAATTGTACAGTCTGACTGAGGAAAAAAAAACAAAAAAAGATTTAGATGAAAAAAAATGGATTTTTCCTGGCCCCTGAGACGGGGGGATAAGTCTAGCAATTTGACCAGCAGGAGCACACAGGACTGTAATGCAGTGTTTGTTGGTATAACCACTGCGTCTCCTATACAGCCTGCCTGCCTGATATCTGGGATGGATATTAGTCCTGAGAAGGACTGTTTGTTTGATTTTGCAGGCTTTAGAGACCCTACACTAACTATTTCGCAGTATAAATCTCTCCCTAGCTCAACAGCACTGACCCTACACTGTCTGATCCGGAGCGACTGTGTCCGGGCGGCGCCCGGTTTTAAATACTCGAGGTGACACTGTGCGGCCAGCCAATCACTGTAATGCCCACAACCAACATGGCTGCGGCATTACAATGACTGGCTGGCAATGCCTGCATGTTCATTGGCTCTGTAAAGAGCGCCAAACATGCAGGGCGGAGACCCGAGCTCCCACCCGAGTAACCCGGAAATGCTCCGTGCTCGCCGAACATCCCTAGTAGTGAGATGCGAGTACCGAGCTGTGTTGAGCATGCTCGCTCAACACTAGTCACAATATAAAAGTTAGTGCCACCCTTTAGTGCCATTTTCACTCTATTTCATTTCTTGTCAATCTCAAGATATAATTATATTGGTAAAGTCTTCATTCTGTCTTAATTATATAATTCTTGATGCATGTGGACACCAGAAGGGGGCGCTAACAATATGCAATGATACAGATAGTATTCAAAATAATGGGAGCTGAATAAATTTGTATACAGTGGCTTGATTAGGGCAAAACCACCGTCAACAGTGTACATATTGGAGACATTGCATGAGGTTGAAGCTCAAATTAAATTTTGCATTGTAGAGGTTGGTAAGCAGGTTGGTAAGAGGTTGGTATCTTGAGGCAAACATATGGTTATAAACAGGAACAGTAGATGTATAACCAATGTTATGGTGGAGGTGCAATTACTCACAGATACAGAAGATTTGCAATTATAAGTCAGTATAAGAAAAATCAAGTACCTTGCTTGCAGAGACAAAGGTATGAATAACACCTGTTAGCAGAAACAGAGGTGTTACATGTGGCTTGACAAAGCAGAGTCTGAAAACAGAGATGAGATTGTAACTAGTTACTTGATAATAGTAGAGATATACTATACATAAAAACAAACACTTGCAACAGAGATGCAATACCTTGTTAGCAGAGACTGAAGTAGGAACAATTTTGAGAACAATATAGAGTAGTTGGTTATCTGTAATCTTCATAGCAGAATTGTAGATCTACACAAGTCCTACAGATGTTGGACTGAGTTTGGAAGTAAATACTGGAAGTTGAATGGAAGTCAGAGGTAGCGGGGAATATAATTAAACATCTAGCTGGAGCTCATACAAGTGGAAGGTAAAGCTAGCTCCTGACAATCACGTGGTTGCTGAGATCCAAGCTTTTTCAATACTCAGGCAGTGGACGGATGCATGTGACTCGCCCCCTGGGCCGTGGGGCACTCGGATCCGGGCAATAGGGAGACGATGGGGGTAGTAGTGGCGACCCGGTTCCGTGGCTCAGGGTGGTCAGGCCAATGGTAGTCTGCTACGTTCTGCTGATAATGTCCGACTACGCCACCCGTGGATTGCGGTTATTAGGAACCACCGCTGCATGCAGACCGCTGGGGCTGATGAGGTGTGCAGCTAGGGTAGTGTGACTCCCCATGGGAAGAGTGCGGCCCCAGGGCAGTATAATGGATGGTGGGAGTGATGGTAGTGAGAATCCCAGTGCTGATAGTGCTGGAGGAGCAAGGAGCACACAGACAACAGGTTGCAGTCCAGGGTCTTTACTAGAACAGGTAAATTGACCCACAAACAGTCCCGGCTAGGAAGGGACCTGGATGTCTGAGAGCAACGGGGAAATTGGCCCTGGTCAGGGTGAGGGTGTAGGCCTACCGTGCTTTCTGCGCTCCTTCTGGCTATCTCCTCCTGATAAGGTAACAGCCCACGTTTCCAAGCTTTCCGTGTATTCTCGCCTGTATGGCCTGCGACGTGGGTTCCTTTCTGCTTCCAGCCTTGTACGGCTTTACTGGTCCCTTCGGTTGTGGCAGGGCCTCCAGGCTTCTTAGGCCAAGGAATGTACAGTCCCTTGCGGACAGGTTCTCTGCTGGGGGATGTGGAATCCTTCCAGCCTCAGACACCAAAGTCTGGTAAAATTAAGTCTTTTCTCTGCCAAGACAGGCTCTCTTCGCCTCTTGTCTCTGGCTTGTGGCTCTCCTACTGCCACACTTCCTCTTAGGTGCAACACAACTTTCTGTCCCTGCTCTGGGACACCTCTCAGTGCTGAGGCAGGTCGTCCAGTTCTCCCTAACCCTGCCCCCAGCACCAGTTTTTATAGGGGCAGCCTGCTCCCCCTACTGGCCTGAGACAGGAGGTACTGCATGCTAATGTTCCCCTGACTAGAGAACCTCTCCCTTGCTCTCAGACACAGCTTTATTACATTTTGTGGCATCCAGGCCAGGGTGACACATTCCCCCCTAGTAAAATTTAGTACTACGGGACTAAACAGTAAACAAAGACAATATGCATAGCCACAAAACATTAATAGACAGACGACGCACAAATTGAGTTCTTAAGGTCACAGTGTGGCCTGTGACCGGGTGTCCATATCACCAATACAACGGGGAGCCTTAACCAGGTGGGGGTCTGTCCTACCCCAAGTCCTTTACAGTCTTAGTTCATTCCTGGGTTAGGCTCCGAACGCAGTCCATACAAGGTCCCGGTTATAAAAAGTCCATAACCTTTGAGTCCTTACGGTAGCTGCAAGAAACTGAAACACAGAATTACCAAACATGCATGTAACTTGGCAAACAATTCAACATTTGACAACAGGGTTATTTACAATTTTAGTACACTCTATATTCTCCAGCGATCGGGTATCTGCCCCTTTGTGCTCCTGGTTGACCTCCTTAACCCACTGTCTGGTGGTGGACTAACCTGGCTTTCCCCACTAGCGTTAGGGGTACAGCTACCAGGTAGGGCAGGCAGCTGTCTGCGGGTCCTTTGGCTTACCGCAGGCATGGCAGGCTCACTGTCAGCAGAGGGTTGACTCTCCTGGGCTGCTGGTACAGGCTCTTCTGCCTCTGGAACCGCTTGCTTCTCTTCACCTTCCGGCTCTGGTATTGGTTGTTGCTGTGCCGGTTGCAGGAAATGCAGGACGGGTACCACTATGGCATCATTTATGCGAGTCCAGGACTGAGGGAACTCTCCGAGAACGGTGCTGATCATTTCTTCCTTGTCCTCTGCGGGTTCAAGGTCACTCTGACCCTCTTCTGCACTACGGAGTTGCTCGGGGCACCTTTTGAGGTGGTCTCTGGAGACGACACTAGTGGTTTCTCCTCCGTCCTTGGTGATTACGCACACCTTTGGGTTGTCATGGTCAGACTGCAGTACGGTGTAGGGTTCCCTTTCCCACTGGTCGTCCAACTTATGTAGCCTTCTTTTTCGCTTTAGGACTTGCTCACCAGGTTCTAGGGGACCAGCAGGGGCGTGCTGATTGAAGAGTTTTTCTTGCCTCTCTCTCACCTGGGCCAGGCTCTTCTCCACACTCTCCTGTACCTTCTTGTACTGCAGTTGCCTTTCCGTATCCCAGTCCGCATCCGGGGAGGTGTCCTCAGGTATTAGGACTCCCATCTCCAGGTCTACGGGCAGCTTACCTGGTCTAGCTCGCATCAGGTAAGCCGGGGTGCAGTTTGTAGCATTCACCGGGATATTGTTGTATAGGTCTATCAGGTCCGGCAGTTTTTCTGGCCACAGGCTGCGTTCCTCCAGGGGCAACGTCTTCAGGAGATCAATGACTATATTGCTCATCTTCTCACACATCCCGTTAGTTTGGGGGTGGTAAGGCGTTGTACGAATCTTCTTACAGCCATAGAGGTTGCAGAACTCTTGGAAGATTTCAGCCTCGAACACTGGACCCTGGTCTGTCAGGACCTGTTCCGGATACCCGTGAGGACGGCAGAAGTATTGTTGGAAGACTCTGGCCGCTGTTTGGGCTGTCAAGTCCTTTACCGGGACCACCACTAGAAAACGGGAATAGTGGTCCACGATTGTCAGGGTAAAGATGTATCCTGACCGGCTTGGAGCCAATTTGACGTGGTCCAGAGCTACCAGCTCAAGAGCCTGCGTGGTGACGATGGGCCTCAAGGGTATCTTCTGGCTGGTGCGGTCCTTCCTCCTTAGGTGACAAGGGCCACAGTCTCTGCACCATTTTTCTACAGCTCCTCTCATGCCGACCCAAAAGAACCTTCCTCTTAGTAGGAACTCCAGTTTCTTCCAACCGAAGTGTCCCGCTCTGTCATGGTAAGTCCCCAGGACCATAGCTGCATCTCGCCTTGGGACCACGACTTGCCAGGTCAGCTCGTGCGTCCGGTGGTTAACAATCCTTCTGCACAACTTGCCTTCGTAGAGGAACAGCTTGCTCTTCTCTTTCCATAGCTGCTTGGCTTCCTCTGGGGCATCTGGATCTAGGCGGGCGTCTTCCCGGGTCAGCAGATCTTTCACCAGGCGGACTGCAGGGTCACTATCTTGGGTCTCGGCCCAGCTGTGGTGAGGTAGGGGATTCATCATCACAGTTGTTAGATCCTCCTCCTTCACGCGGTGAGAGTGTTGAGCGGCTCCATACCGGTGAAACGCGGGGAGTTCTACCTCCTCCAGCTCTTCTGGGTCTTCGTCACCTTCAGGTAAGTGAGGCATCCTCGACAGGGCGTCTGCGTTGGCATTGGTTTTGCCGGCCCGGTACTTGATCACGAAGTCATAGTTGGAGAGACGGGCCATCCACCGCTGTTCTAGGGCACCCAGTCTTGCATTGTCAAGGTGTGTCAACGGGTTGTTGTCCGTGTACACTGTGAACTCTGCGGAGGCCAGGTAATGCTTGAAGCGTTCCGTCACGGCCCACACCACCGCCAAGAATTCTAGCTTGAAGGAGCTGTAATTCTCCAGGTTCCTCTCGGTGGGCCTCAGCTTCCGGCTGGCGTATGCGATCACCCGTTCTCTGCCCTGTTGGTTTTGGGACAGTACGGCTCCCAGTCCCACATTACTGGCATCTGTGTGGAGAATGAAAGGCTGGCCGTAATCAGGGTAGGCCAGGATCTCATCCCCCGTGAGGGCCATCTTTAGCTGGCGGAAGGATTCCTCTTCCGGTTTATCCCACTTGAAGGGTGGCTTTTGACTCCTGGACTTAGACTGTCCGATCAGGAGGTCCTGCATAGGAGCTGCCATCTTAGTGAACCCAGGGATGAACCTTCGGTAGTAGCCTACCAACCCGAGAAACTGTCTCACCTCTTTGATGTTCGAGGGGCTTGGCCAGCTCTTGATTGCCGTGACCTTGTCAGGGTCGGGGGCCACTCCTTCCGCGCTTACCACGTGCCCTAGGTACTGGACCTTTGGTTTCAGCAGGTGACACTTCAATGGTTTCATCTTCAGGCCATAGCCTGCCAGGGCTTCGAACACCTCGGCCAGGTGCTTTAGATGGTCCTCGTAGGTCTTCGAATAGACGATCACGTCGTCCAGGTAAAGGAGGACCGTCTCGAAGTTTCGGTGCCCTAGACAGCATTCCATCAGCCGCTGGAAGGTCCCTGGTGCGTTGCAGAGCCCGAAAGGCATACAGTTGAATTCGCTCAGTCCCATCGGGGTGGTGAAGGCGGTCTTCTCCTTGTCAGCCTCTGCCACAGGAACCTGTCAGTACCCGCTAGTAAGGTCCAAAGTTGAAAGGAAGTTAGCTGATTTTAGTGCAGCTAAAGACTCTTCTATTCTAGGCAGCGGATATGCGTCTTTGTGGGTGATACGGTTGATTTGTCTATAGTCCACGCACATTCTCATGGAGCCGTCTTTCTTTTTGACCAGAACCAAGGGGGCTGCCCAGGGGCTACAGCTGTCTCTAATGACCCCAGCTTCTTTCATTTCTCTCAGCATGCCCTTGGCGTTCTGATAATGTGCAGGGGGTACAGGCCTGTGTCTCTCTTTTATTGGTGGGTGGCTCCCTGTGGGGATGTGGTGTTCTATCCCCTTTACTCTGCCGAAGTCTAGCGGGTGCTTACTAAAGACTCTCTCATACTCCTGTACCACCCGGTAGACTCCTTGTTTTTGGTGCAGGGGAGTGGAGTCAGCACCCACGTGGAGTTTCTGGCACCAGTCCTCCTTTTGTTTCTGGGATCCATTACCCTCCGCCTGTGGAGATGGAGGCAAGGGTTCCACGGCCCTGATAGCTTTGTGTTCGACAACAAACAGTTTGGCGAGTGTAGCGTACCTGGGTAAGTGTACTTCCCTCTCCCCAATGTTGAGGATGCGGACAGGCACCCTCCCATGACGGACATCAACCACCCCCCGGGCTGTCAAAATGGTGGGCCTGCTGTCTGAGTACACGGGTTCTACCATGGCTTGGTAGTCTCTACCTCTCAACCCGATTGCAGTCCGACACCAGATCATCATTTCACTTTTGGGAGGCATGGAAATGGGGAATGGGTCACTCAGTCTTACGCTACCGATCTCACCACCAGACAGTTCTACCTGCTGCCGTCTCATCAGGGCTTTTATCTCCTTGTTGAGGACTCTCTGTTGGCTGGAACTAGCATTCACCGCCACCTGTTGTAGAATTACAATTACCTCTGAAAGACAATTTTCAATTATGTTAGTACCCACAGTTATTTTAGGGTGACTTTCATGACGGTCAATGTCCACAATAATCACTCCCTGTGCCAGTAGTTCAACTTTACCAATTTTAATGGTCATCTCCTTGAACCCCATCTGCGGCACGGGTAAGTCATTACTGGCGATGATGCTCAAGTTACTGTCTGGATACCGTGTGATATCAGCATCAGTCCAATACTGCTTAAAAAGTACATAATGGATTGTGGTTACTTGCGACCCATTATCCAGCAAGGCGCTCATGGGGATACCGTCCAGCACCACGGGTAAAACCGGGCGCCCCCCAACGTACTTATTACGCCAATTGTAAGGGCCTGGTGATCTTATGCCTGGGGGTTGGCCCTCTGCCCCAGGTTGGACCCGTTTAAATTATAGTACCTGGAAATGTGTCCGGGCTGGTTGCATCGACGGCAAATGGGCTGTCCATCCTCTGCGTAGCGGTCTGTGGGCCTCCCTCGGAACGACGGGATCCTCCTCTGTCGACGCCACGGGACATCCTCCGGACTTGAAGCCAGCTCGATGGGTCTT
Source organism: Phyllobates terribilis (assembly GCF_046119375.1). Taxonomy (NCBI): domain Eukaryota; kingdom Metazoa; phylum Chordata; class Amphibia; order Anura; family Dendrobatidae; genus Phyllobates; species Phyllobates terribilis. The sequence continues at coordinate 284,242,969 of NW_027362772.1, forward strand.
GATGGGTCCACTTGTAACGCCTGGACGGTCCTGGTCAACGCCGTGACGCTCCTGGTCAGCTCCTGGACTTGGTGGTGCAGGTCTTTCGACGGGGCTTGGTTCAGGGCCTGTGCATCAGCCCCCACGGGGTCCATAGAGGAGGGCGCCGCCTCCTGGTGGTAGGTGAAAGCAGGGCGCCGGGGGTTTATAGCGCCACTGGTTGCAGATTCACGGATCACCCTTATGGCCCTGTCCTTAAATTGGGCAAAGGTCAGAGCAGGGTTCTGAAAGAACATGAGGCGCAGTTGGGCCCTGTGGGCGCTAGACAGCAGACCTTCTATGAATTGTTCTGTTAGCAGCTTATCCTTTTCCTGCACGCTGCCAGGGTCAGTTTGTTGGATGGCCCTTAGGGCTTCCTGCAGATTTAGGGCATAGTCTCTGATGCTGTCCTGTGCCCGCTGCTTACATCCATAGAACCTCATTTTAATTTCAGCGGAGGTACGTGTGTCAAAGGTACCCCGCAGCCGGGCCAGAATACCCTTCACAGTCCTTTTCTCCTCAGCGGGCCATGACTTTACCTCCCTTTGGGCTGCGCCTGTTAACTGCCCTGTTAGTATGCTGACCTTCTGTTCCTCTGTCAGGGGGTAGACTTGGAGCAAACTGTATAGCCTTTCCTTGAAGTCAGTTAGGGCATGGGGCTCCCCTGAGTACTTGGGCAGCCAGGCCGCTCCAGGGATGTAGGGCAGGGAAAAGGGCATCACCGCTGCTGCAGCTGCGTTGGTGGTAGTGGGCGCCTCTGAGTCCGACATCTTCCTCCCCCCTAGTTAAGCGTGGCCTACCTTCCGACGATCCTCTTCTGTAGGCCGCGGCTCCGCTGATGCTGCTATGGACGAGGACCTGGCGTCGCGTCCTGATGACGTCAGCGTCGCTCTCTCTCCCTTCCAGGACCTTGCGCAGCGTCGGTGCGTGGGGCGGAGCTTCGAGTCTCGCGCGGTTTGGACGTCCACGCCTCTCTTCTTCCCGCGCGGCGTCCTGAAGATGGCGTCCGATGGCGGAAAACAGCTGCAGATGGCGGGAAGACGGCAGAAGACGGCGGGAAACGGTCCAAGATGGCGTCTGATGGCGGGAATCGGCTCCGGATGGCGGGAAACGACTCCGGACGGCGGGAAACTTCGCCACAGGTAAGTTACAAAAGTCTTTTTCAGGCACGCAGTACCCAGTGGTTGCGGGCACGAAATCCTGCCGACTACGCCAAAGCTGACTCGCCCCCTGGGCCGTGGGGCACTCGGATCCGGGCAATAGGGAGACGATGGGGGTAGTAGTGGCGACCCGGTTCCGTGGCTCAGGGTGGTCAGGCCAATGGTAGTCTGCTACGTTCTGCTGATAATGTCCGACTACACCACCCGTGGATTGCGGTTATTAGGAACCGCCGCTGCATGCAGACCGCTGGGGCTGATAAGGTGTGCAGCTAGGGTAGTGTGACTCCCCACGGGAAGAGTGCGGCCCCAGGGCAGTATAATGGATGGTGGGAGTGATGGTAGTGAGAATCCCACTGCTGATAGTGCTGGAGGAGCAAGGAGCACACAGACAACAGGTTGCAGTCCAGGGTCTTTACTAGAACAGGTAAATTGACCCACAAACAGTCCCAGCTAGGAAGGGACCTGGATGTCTGAGAGCAACGGAGAAATTGGCCCTGGTCAGGGTGAGGGTGTAGGCCTACCGTGCTTTCTGCGCTCCTTCTGGCTATCTCCTCCTGATAGGGTAACAGCCCACGTTTCCAAGCTTTCCGTGTATTCTCGCCTGTATGGCCTGCGACGTGGGTTCCTTTCTGCTTCCAGCCTTGTACGGCTTTACTGGTCCCTTCGGTTGTGGCAGGGCCTCCAGGCTTCTTAGGCCAAGGAATGTACAGTCCCTTGCGGACAGGTTCTCTGCTGGGGGATGTGGAATCCTTCCAGCCTCAGACACCAAAGTCTGGTAAAATTAAGTCTTTTCTCTGCCAAGACAGGCTCTCTTCGCCTCTTGTCTCTGGCTTGTGGCTCTCCTACTGCCACACTTCCTCTTAGGTGCAACACAACTTTCTGTCCCTGCTCTGGGACACCTCTCAGTGCTGAGGCAGGTCGTCCAGTTCTCCCTAACCCTGCCCCCAGCACCAGCTTTTATAGGGGCAGCCTGCTCCCCCTACTGGCCTGAGACAGGAGGTACTGCATGCTAATGTTCCCCTGACTAGAGAACCTCCCCCTTGCTCTCAGACACAGCTTTATTACATTTTGTGGCATCTAGGCCAGGGTGACACACATGAGCCAGCCTTAAAGGGCATAGAGAGATGATATCTATGGTGCGTTTTGTGCTACCATAGTAACAAAATGTGGACTAGCACAGATGAAGCGAGCCTTAGGGAAAGGCAGCAAGACCCAGTGCTGGAACTAGGACATGTGTTTAACATACAGTACAGACCAAAAGTTTGGACACACCTTCTCATTTAAAGATTTTTCTGTATTTTCATGACTATGAAAATTATACATTCACACTGAAGGCATCAAAACTATGAATTAACACATGTGGAATTATATACTTAACAAAAAAGTGTGAAACACCTGAAAATATGTCTTATATTCTAGGTTCTTCAAAGTAGCCACCTTTTGCTTTGATGACTGCTTTGCACACTCTTGGCATTCTCTTGATGAGCTTCAAGAGGTAGTCACCGGAAATGGTTTTCACTTCACAGGTGTGCCCTGTCAGGTTTAATAAGTGGGATTTCTTGCCTTATAAATGGGGTTGGGACCATCAGTTGTGCTGTGCAGAAGTCTGGTGGATACACAGCTGATAGTCCTACTGAATAGACTGTTAGAATTTGTATTATGGCAGGAAAAAAGCAGCTAAGTAAAGAAAAACGAGTGGCCAACATTACTTTAAGAAATGAAGGTCAGTCAGTGCGAAAAATTGGGAAAACTTTGAAAGTGTCCCCAAGTGCAGTTGCAGAAACCATCAAGCACTACAAAGAAACTGGCTCACATGAGGACCGCCCCAGGAAAGGAAGACCAAGAGTCACCTCAAGAGATGAGCGGTGTTCGACTCGAACTGTTCGTCAATCTCAAATTCGAGCTGTTTTGGGCGGTGTTCGAGCCGTTCAGCATACACGAACGATTTTAAAAAAATTCGGCTGTTCGAGGTTATTTTCGATAACTGTTCGTGCACCAAAATCATAACTGGATTTTTTCTCAGTAATGCTAAAAATTTGTGTTAATACGCATTTACAGTGGGGAGGTGCAATCTGTCAGCCTATCAGCAGTGCACACACGGAGCGTACTGCTTTTTTTCACACAAGCAAGGGCATGTGTCATTGGCAGTGTATGTCACATGTCCTTGCCCTATAAGACCCAGCCATTTTCCACGTCGCCACCATTTTCTCACTGCTGCAGCTGCGTGTTAGACGGCACCGCTGTTGCTGTGTGCGCTATACTTTGAGTGTTAATTTCAAGCCAATTTTCGCACAAATCTACAGATAGCTTGGGAGTAGGGAATAGTTGTGATTGCAGTCCTTTTGAGGACTAGGTTACATCATTTCCTACGACTTTTATCATGCAGGTCTGTGCTCTTAAATAGATAGGTTGGGAGTAAAGACTAACTGTAATTGCAGTCCTTTTGAGGGCTAGGTTATATCAGTTCCTATCACTTTTTGCCAGGCAGGTCTGTGCCAGTGCTGTGCAAGTTTTTTTCACAGCATTTGGCTAAATCTAGCTAAGCAAATTCTTTTTGGCCTCTTGCAGTGTGTGTAGCCTATCTGTGTTGCAAGCTACACCACCTGTGTATAGAATACAAATTTTTTTACTGCACCTAGCCAAGTAAAACCTTTTGGGCATAGCATCATTCTATTAGTCCATCTATACTAACCTCCACCAGGTTTCAAATTCAAAATAATTTTTATCTGCATCTAGCTCTGAAAAACATATTTGGGCTTGTAGCAGTGTGTGGGACTTGTTCTATTAGTCCATCTATACTAACCTCAACCAGGTTGCGAATTCAAAATAACTTTTATCTGCATCTAGCTCTGAAAAAATATTTGGGCTTGTAGCAGTGTGTGGGACTTGTTCTATTAGTCCACTATACTAACCTCCACCAGGTTGCAAATTCAAAATAATTTTTATCTGCATCTAGCTCTGAAAAAATATTTGGGCTTGTAGCAGTGTGTGGAACTTGTTCTATTAGTCCATCTATACTAACCTCCACCAGGTTGCAAATTCAAAATAATTTTTATCTGCATCTAGCTCTGAAAAAATATTTGGGCTTGTAGCAGTGTGTGGGACTTGTTCTATTAGTCCATCTATACTAACCTCCACCAGGTTGCAAATTGAAAATAATTTTTATCTGCATCTAGCTCTGAAAAAGTATTTGGGCTTGTAGCAGTGTGTGGGACTTATTCTATTAGTCCATCTATACTAACCTCCACCACCACCTGTGTATGTAATAAAATTGTTTTACTGCATCTAACCCAGCCAATACTTTTGGGCTAATACCACAGTTTGGCCACTCAGCTCTGCTCGGTTCCCATCCATTGTTATTTGTGCAAACAACTCCAGAGTTGTCAATTAGTTAACCACCAAAATTAGTGGAAAAAGGCCTGCAGCTGGTGGAAAGAGGAATAGGCGTGTTGGGAAGGGAAAAAAAAGTTGTGTCCGTGGGGTAGGTGTTAAAGCAACAGTAACATCTGCAGAAGAAAGACCATCTTCCAGTCAAACTAAGATGTCTACTTCTTTTAGCGGACAATGTGATAAGATCTCTTTCTTACGTCCACGCCAATCGCTACAAATTCCAAATGAGGCACATAAACAGCAGGTGCTTCAACGGATATCAAGTGCTCCTTTAAGTGGGCTCTCCTCCACCTCAACTTCAACATCACAAATACTCCAGTCCTCAGAGGTGTCACCCCAATCGCACTTGCTTCCTCACAGCTCCCAAGTCTCCAGCTGCCAGTCTGAGTATGGGGTAGAACAGATGGTTGAGTCTGCAGAGCTGTTTACTCATACTATAGCCTGGGAATCAGAGGTCGGCTCCAGAGCTTCTGTGAATCCAGACGAGGAAATGATCTGCACTGATGCCCAGAATCTTTATGAGTCGGATCCAGGACCAGAAGCAGAAGGTTCTGACCATAATGTAGACCCTCATTCCCAAACTGTAACTCCTGTTGGTGGAGACAATGAGGAAGACGATGATGAGACTCAAATACCTGATTGGAGCGACAACTTGAGTTTTTTTGTCAGGGCAGGAAGAGGTTGGCTCTGAGGACGACGGGTGTGATAACACACAGGGTTATGATGACGAGGTTGGAGATCCCACTTACTGTCAACCCACAGTCAGCCAGTCGATGAGGTCAGCAGAGGAGGTGGGGGAGGATGCTATTGACGACGAGGTCAGGTTGCGCCTTCCTGGACAGAGACGTAGTACTGGAAGCACGTCAACAACTGCATCCTCAAACACAACTCTGCCTCTGACCACAAGTCGTGGTGGCTCTTCAGGTCGCATGGGTGCTAAGCCTTGCATAGCCTGGGCATTTTTTCAGATCGATAAGGATGACCCAACTCGTGTTATCTGTAACATTTGTCAGCAAAAGCTAAGTAGAGGTCAAAAAATACATAGTTTGAGTACTTCATGCATGAACCGGCATATGAATATGAAGCATAAGTTGCAGTGGGAAGCTCACTGTGCTCCAATGCGGCCTAGCCGGCCGGGCCAACCATCGTCTGCCACATCTTGTGCATCCGCGGCCTCTTCATCCTCTGTGACTGGGGGGACAGCATTCACACCTGTTTTGGGACGCAGACCTGCCACCTCTTTACCCGCAACAGCCAGCGTCATTGACAGGTCATCATTTTCTTTGGAGGTGGAAAAACCAGCTGGTGTTCAGCGCTGTCCGACATCGATAGCACCACCTTTGGATCAAGGCAACCTAACATATCCGCCTGCATCTTCCTCACAGACCGGCAGTTTGCCGGGGACACCCTTCTCAACCCTGTCTAAGCACAACAGCCAGCCCTCGGTCCCTCAGATGTGGACAAGTAAAAGACCATTTCCTCCTAGCCATGAGAAGGCTAAGAAGTTGAATTTCACCATCTGCAAGCTCTTGGCTACAGAAATGCTGCCTTTCCGCCTGGTAGACACAGAGGATTTTCGAGACCTTATGTCCGTCGCAGTGCCCCAGTACCAGATTCCCAGTCGGCACTACTTCTCAAAGAAAGGTGTGCCTGCGCTCCACCAGCATGTCACACACAACATCACCGCTTCTTTGAGAAACTCTGTGTGTGACTGGGTGCATTTCACCACAGACACTTGGACGAGTAGGCATGGACAGGGGCATTACATGTCGCTGACTGGGCACTGGGTAACTATGGTGACAGCAGGACAAGGGGCTGCTGTCCAAGTCTTGCCGTTCCCACGAGTTGTGCGTCAATCCTCTTTATCTCCAACTTCCTCCACTGCTTCTGCCTCCTTAACCTCCTCTCAGTCCTCCACCTGCACCCAAAGCCTGTCTGGTCATCCCACAAGCTTTCTAACTGTGCAGAAGGGATCCTGCACACCTCCTTACTATGCTGGCAGCAGGGCTCAACGTCAACAGGCGGTTTTTACTTTGAAATGTCTGGGAAATGTGAGTCACACAGCTGAGGAGTTGTGGTCAGCTCTGGAGAACCAGTTTCATGAATGGTTGTCTCCACTGGACCTGAAACCAGGGAAGGCCGTGTGCGACAATGCTGCAAACCTGGGTGCGGCCCTTCGCCGGGGCAATGTCACACACGTGCCTTGTATGGCTCACGTGTTGAACCTGGTTGTCCAGCAATTTTTAGCCCACTATCCCGGACTAGATGGCCTTCTGCAGAGGGCACCGTCGCTGTGTGCTCACTTCCGCCGTTCGCATCCCGCAGCTCAGCGTCTTACATCTCTACAGAAGTCGTTGGGCCTGCCACTTCACCGGCTAAAATGCGATGTGCCTACTCGGTGGAATTCAACTCTGCACATGTTGCAGTGACTGTGGCAGCACCGACAAGCCCTGGTGCAATATGTTCTTACGTATAGCCTGGGCCAACAAGATCCAGAGGTGGGGCAAATCACGCTGACGGAGTGGTCTCAGATCAGGGACCTATGCACCCTTCTGCACAGTTTTGAAATGGCGACGAAGATGTTTAGTGCTGACGATGCCATTATCAGCATGACTATTCTGGTGATTTACATGCTGGAGCACATGTTAAACAGAATTCGGAGTCAGGTGGTGGCACAAGAGGAGGTGGAGGAAGTAGAGGAGGAGGAGTTGTATGCGGAAGGGCTAACATCTGCAAGGTCCAGACGGTCGGCAGCAACAAGGTGACAGACATGTGTGGGTGGGGGAGATGGTTTTACCAGGGCGCACGGTAGCAGCCAAACTAGTGAGGAAGGTGCAGGAGCCCAGGAAGAAGTGGAGGACGAACTGATGGAAGACTCATCAGATGAGGGAGACCTTGATCACATTTCTGTTGTGCGAGGTTGGGGGGAGAGGGCAGAGGAAGGAAACATGATTGTTACCTCGCCACCAACACAACAGGGACTTGGTGCTCCTGGATGCGCAAGACACATGAGTGCCTTCTTGCTGCACTACCTGCAACATGACCCTCGAATTGTGAGAATTAGAAATAATCCTGACTATTGGGTTGCCACACTGTTAGATCCCCGGTACAAAGGTAAATTTGCAGAAATTATCAGCAGATAATCAGAGTATCAGCAGAGACTGTTGCAGAATCTTACATGTGCTTTTCCACAAAACACCAGTGGTGCACGTAGTGAATCTCACAGTTCCAACTTGCCAACCGTGGGACCGTCGAGTGTTCAGCATTCAAAACGTAACAGAAACACAGTATCTGCTGGTAACATCAATTTTGCGGAATCATTTCACCACTTTTTTAGCCCATCCTTTGCAAGGCCACAGGAGACAAGAAGTCTGACACATAGTCAACGCCTAGAGACGATGGTACAGGAGTATCTCCAAGTAAACATTGAAGCCATGACTTTGTCACTGGACCCTTGCTCTTTTTGGGCTTCCAATCTGGATAAATGGCCGGAGTTCGCCACTTACGCCTTGGAGATCTTGTCATGCCCCGCAGCCAGCGTTCTGTCTGAACGTGTGTTCAGCGCTGCTGGTGGTGTGCTGACAGATAAGCGCATGCGGCTCTCCACTGATAATGTAGACAGACTCACGTTCGTAAAGATGAACAAATCATGGATCCGAAAGGACTTTTCTACCTCTGTGTCATCCTGGGGGAGTAAAAGCTTGATGATTTGTTAAAATCACCTCACCAACCGTTTTAAGCTTTCAAATTACTAATCATGTTTATCTGTACCTTGGCTGGAAAATAATTTGGGCCTTGTAGCAGTGTGCAGTACTGATTCTATTAGGCCATCTATACTAAACTCCACCAGATTTAAAATTACTAATCATGTTTATCTGTATCTTGGCTGAAAAATAATTTGGGCATTGTAGCAGTTTGCAGTACTATTAGGCGATCTATACTAAACTCCACCAGATTTAAAATTACTAATCATGCTTATCTGTATCTTGGCTGGAAAATAATTTGGGCCTTGTAGCAGTTTGCAGTACTGATTCTATTAGGCCATCTATACTAAACTCCACCAGATTTAAAATTACTAATCATGTTTATCTGTATCTTGGCTGTAAAATAATTTGGGCCTTGTAGCAGTTTGCAGTACTGATTCTATTAGGCCATCTTTACTACACTCCACCAGATTTAAAATTACTAATCATGTTTATCTGCATCTTGGCTGGGAAATAATTTGGGCCTTGTAGCAGTTTGCAGTACTGATTCTATTAGGCCATCTATACTAAGCTCCACCAGATTTAAAATTAATTATAATTTTTAGCTGCATCTAGCCCGGAAAATAATTTTGGGGCTCCGAGATGCGCAAGACACATAAGTGCCTTCTTGCTGCACTACCTGCAACATGACCCTCATATTGTCAGAATTCAAAGTAATCATGACTACTGGGTTGCCACACTCTTAGATCCCCCAAACTTTTCGATCAACCTTTTCATTTTAATAAAGACCAAAAAAATGGTCATTTTTGAAATTATAAGCATTAGCAGGTTATTAGAAACTGAAATGAAACAGTTTTCAACTCAAAACTTTATTCTAAGTGATGTTACATTTTCACATAGGACCCCTTGTTCGAAAGGAGCTTCTGAACTCTCTCGTCCATTGAATTTGTCAGCTTTTGGATGGTTTCTGCTTCAATTGTTTTGCATGAGGACAGAATACCCTCCCAGAGCTGTTGCTTAGATGTGAACTGCCTCCCGCCATCATAGACACTCCTTTTGATGATGCTCCAGAGGTTCTGAATGGGGTAGAGGTCAGGGGAGCATGGGGGTCACACCATAAGTTTGTCCCCTTTTATGCCCATATCAGTCAGTGATGCAGATGTGTTATGTGCAGCATGAGACGGTGCATTATCATGCATGAAAATGATCTTGCTGCGGAATACACGGTTCTTGAACCATGGCAGGAAGTGCTGTTTGAGAAACTCCACATACATTATGGAGTTCATCTTTACCCCTTCAGGGATCCTAAAGGGGCCGTCAATCTCTCTCCCCATGATTACAGCCCAAAACATTACTCGACCTCCTCCTTGTTGGCGCCATAGCCGTGTTTGCATGGGGTGTCCATCAACCAGCCATCCTCTACTCCATCCATCTGGACCATCGAGCGTTGCACAGCACTCATCGGTGAACAAAACAGTTTTGAAGTCAGTCTTCATGTATTGTTTGGCCCACTGGAGCCGTTTCTGCTTGTGTGCAGTGGATAGAGGAGGTCGACAGGATGGCTTACGCACAGCTGCAAACCTCTGAAGGACCCTGCATCTTGTTGTTCGGGGGACGTTGGAGGCACCAGCAGCTTCAAAAACTTGTCTCCTGCTATGACAAGGCTTTTTTGCCGCTGCTCTTTTAACCTGACGTAATTGCCTGTAGGAAAGAGTCCTCAATTTTCCCTTATCAGCACGTACACGTGTGTACTGTGAATCACCTACATACTTCTTGATTGTGCGATGATCAGGATGAAGTGTCTTGGCAATGTTGATTGTAGTCATGCCTTGACCTAAACTCTCCACAATTTGTTGCTTCTCAGCAGCCGAAACATCCTTTTTCTTTCCCATTTTGGCAGAAAATGTAGGCTGCTTAATAATGTGGGACAGCCTTCTTAAGTAGTCTTGCCTTTCATTGGGCACACTTGCCAAATTAATTAGCACAGGTGTCTGCAATTGCTTACAGTGATATAAAGAGCCCTGACACACATCACCATCAATGAGTTTAACTGACAAACAAAAAAATTCTTACCTTATCACTCCTAAACACTTTTTACATAATAATTTGGAACACAGTGTACATGTTCTTACAGTTCTAACTTGCCAACCGTGGTCTGTATGGAGTTGTTCAATAAAGGGCCCAAAATTAAGATAACATAGACGGGAGAGGTCTCTATGAATACGAATTCCTATGTATTTGATACCCTGTGAGGGCCAGGCTAAGGGAAAGTTGGACTGGATGGAATCCTGTATGGATTTGGGGGGGGTAACATCGAGGGCCTCAGACTTCGCTGCATTGATTTTAAAATTTGACCATGTAACAAAGTGATCTATTTCAGCCATAACAGCAGGGATGGATATATGTGATTGAGTGATATATACTAGGACATCATCAGCAAATGCAGAGCACTTGTACTCGGTGTCTCCCACCTCAATCCACCTAATATTGGGGTTATGGCGAATTGATGAGAGCTGGTGCTCCGTCACTAGGATGTATAAGAGAGGGGACAGAGGACATCCCTGCCTTGTCCCATTGGTGATTATGAAAGGTGATGAAAATGTTCCATTTATCTTCAGCCTAGGTGACGTATTGCGATACAGGGCCGTGATTTTACCTATAAAAGGGTCCCCTAGATCCCTACCCCAAGCTTTTTAAGAGAATAATATATGGCGTGCCAGGAGACTCTATGGAATGCTTTCTCAGCATCCAACGAGAGTATCTAATTACAAATTTTTAACTGCATCTAGCCCAGGAAATACTTTGTGCCTAGTAGCAGTGTCTGCTAGTCAGCGGGTTATCCCAGCTGTTAAGCAAGCTACACCACCTGTAGTTTGGACACTTAATTTTTTCAAAGGAAATGGTTCGGGCCCCCGGGACACTCAGTGAAGAGCATCGGGGAGGCACCCCAAGGCACAGGGGCTGGGACTGGCGGTAGGACGCCTTGCGGTGGACCGCCAAGCTCGATCCTTATAAAAGCTTTTTTACTGCAGCAGCTTTAGTGGACGCTACTGGAGCTGGAATTAACGCGGCTGCTGGCATGAGACTTGCCCTTCAATAGATCCTTGTAAAAGGATTTAAAGTGTACTCATTCAAATTAGAGAGACAATTTAAATTAAAAAGCTTAGAGCTGCCTCCACCACAGTGGGGCTCGCTCGACCCACCAGCGGACAGGCACCAGTATTGGGAGAGGAAGGCTGGCCGTCAGGGTCCACCGCGGCTCTGGCACAAACCCAGCGACACGGAGGTCGCACGGACAGGAACGGACTGGCCGTGTCAGCTTCGCACTTTTTTGGTTTTAGAAGGGCATGACATGCCTATATCTGTGTCTCCCTCTCCTTTTACTCCTCCACCTCTTTTCTTTTCGCATGACTATATGTACTTGTCACTTTTCCATGTGTTAGTTGTGTCTTCTGAGCAGTTTGTCAGCTTTTGGACACCTTTGAAGTGTTTTCTATGTGTTTTCTATGTGTTTCTATGTGTTTTTGTTTGCCTGCCATTGGTTTTAACGGTGTTCGACGATGTTCGACGAACAGTTCGGCGAACATACGGGTGTGGCTCAACACTAGTCACCTCTGCTTCTGAGGATAAGTTTATCCAAGTCACCAGCCTCAGAAATCGCAGGTTAACAGCAGCTCAGATTAGAGACCAGATCAATGCCACACAGAGTTCTAGCAGCAGACACATCTCTTCAACAACTGTTAAGAGGAGACTGTGCAGCAGGCCTTCATGGTAAAATAGCTGCTAGGAAACCACTGCTAAGGACAGGCAACAAGCAGAAGAGACTTGTTTGGGCTAAAGAACACAAGGAATGGACATTAGACCAGTGGAAATCTGTGCTTTGGTCTGACGAGTCCAAATTTGAGATCTTTGGTTCCAACCACCGTGTCTTTGTGCGACGCAGAAAAGGTGAACGGATGAAGCTGACTCGCCCCCTGGGCCGTGGGGTACCCGGAACCGGGCCTTCTGGTGTACGGTGCTGATGGGGGTAGTAGTGGCAACCCGGTCCCGTGGCTCAGAGCGGTCAGACCAATGTTGTGGCAGTCTATTTATAGATTTGTGAATGTCCGACTACGCCACCCGTGGATTGCGGGCAGAGATAACCGCCGCTGCAAGGCAGACCGCTGAGGCTGGTGTTGGTGTGCAGCACAGGGGTAGGATAACTCCCCACGGGAAGAGTGTAGCCTCAGGGCAGTGTAAGTGGATGCTCAGGGTGATGGTGCAGGCGCAGCAGAAATCACACAGAGTCCAATGATGCAGTCCAGGGTCTTTTACTCACAGTTGTTATCCAAGTCACTTCTGTCAGCAGGGACTGCCCGAGCCGTGCTGCGTCCACCAGGTGAGGAGCTCGGTCAACCCCCAGTCAATTCAGGAGTATGGCACAGGACCCCCTTCTGTCCTTTCTCTGGCCTCTCGTGCCCAACCAGTGACCAAACTTCTGTCCAGCTACCGCGGACCGTGTCGGGTAAGCGTTGGCCTCCGCTTCCCGCTATCCTATATGGCGCCTTCCTAGCAGGTTTGGCGGGGGGTCGCACCAATAAATGATCACGACCTCCGGTTCTTGGCTGAGGGATAATTTACCTCCACCAACTTGGGAATCCGGTACCCTTTCACAGCCTGACCCTTCACCCGATATAACGCGGGTTTACAACGGTTGCTGTCCGTTCTGCTCTCTTAGGGTCCCTTCTGACTTCTTGTTTCTGGAGCCCTTCCACTCCTCTGTCTCTTCTCCTTCCTTCCTTCTCCTTCTCCTCTTTTCCTCTCTGGCCCCGGCCTTCTCTCTAGGTCTGTCTTATGGAGCTGAGCTCAGGCTGAGCCTCGGCTCCCTGTCAGCTCTCTACTCCTTCACTCTGCTCTGCTTCTCCCTGACTTAAGATGGCTCCGACCTTTTATCTGCTTCTCTGTGTCTGAGCTCAGGTGACCTGCACCCAATGAGCTCCTTCTTGTGCTCCAGAAACCGTCCCCTTCTGCTCCTACACCACTGGGTTCTCTCCCCCCTCCCCACTCCAGCCAGGGACATGGTCAGTTGTGCCTGCATAAATGGGAGCACCGTCGAGCTGTCCCCCGGAAATGGGGGGAGTGTGTATGTGTATGTGCAGCTAACTGAGCCCTGGTCCACATTCCATCCTTACCTGGGAGTGGAATATCACACCTCTGGTTGAGGTGCAATACCCCTGTAGCAACCGAACCCTCGGGGCGCTACATTCCCCCCTGGTAAACCACAGCACGTCCTCGGGCTGGAACAGAGCAAAAGACAATTCAAAAACATGCAAGTTTTTAGAATGCATTCACATATAAGATTATAAACCATTATAACTCATCCCTTTATGGGAGGCAATTTTTTTTTCTTTTAACGTTACTGCCACATTTTCTCTTTCAGCAATTATTATAAGACTTTCTTCACATATATAAAACATTATAAAACTCTTTTCACTTTTATAACCACATCTGTCACATATAAAACATTTTCTTATAAACATTCTTCACGTAAAACTTTGGTTAACTGGTCACAGTGCACTTTGCAACCAGGTGTCCATCTTTCTATTAAGTGCAAACGCATGAACACAAACACGAGGGACCCGTTCGTAAACCCTCAACGTAGGCCCTGGGGTGGCTGCAGGGCGTAGCTGATCCAGCTGCTGGACCTCGTCTTCTGCCACCTCTAACGGGTTTTTGTTCTGAGGTCAGTTGTTGTGGTAGTCTCTTATAAAACCAGTAGGGGGCACTTTAAGAAGTGCAATTATGTAGAAGATTGACCGCTCCCAGTCCTCGGCCGGATAGTTCAATAATTTGGCTGCTCCCAGTCCTCAGCCGGTTTTAACTGACTCGATGTCGGGTAACTCTATGTAACTGTCACTTTACCCTGACGGGTAACTATATACATTGTACGCTGCCGCTCCTTAGTAGCGGCGTCCTCCTTGCGCACCTTCTTCCTCCTCAAAGTGTTCTTCAGACCCGTCCGGGTCCTCAGCAGTGTGACTCTCTGCGCCCACCTGGTGGATGTTGAGGGCATACCCGCCCCTTGCGCCGCGGTGCAGTAGGCCTCACGGCGGGGACTGGAGAGGGCCGCTGTTGATGACGCCCGGGATCCGCGGCTCCACCAGGGGGTCCGGGAGCAGGCTGACGCTGGCAGCGTCCGGGACAGGGAGACTCCTCTTACCTGCTCCCGCGACCGCTCCTGCGTCACGCGTCTTCTCCTGGCGCTGGTCGGGACCCGCGACGGCTGGGGCACTGCAATGCTGGGCAGCTTAGTCTGCTGCCGGTCCGCCATCTTGCTCTCCATTCCTGATGTCTTTCTGCTCCTTCCAGGACCTTGCGCAGCGTCCGGACATAGGGCGGGGCTTCAGGTCTCGCACGGTTTTGGTGTCCACGCCTCTCTTCTTCCCAAGCGGCGTCCCAAAGATGGCGCCCGATGGCGGGAAAATGGCCGCGGATGGCGGGAAATGGCTGCGGATGGCGGGAAGCGCCACAAGGTAAGTATTACAGTCTTTCTTCAGGCACGCAATACCCGCTGGTGGCGGGTTGGTCACGATCCTGTCGACTACGCCAAAGCTGACTCGCCCCCTGGGCCGTGGAGTACCCGGAACCGGGCCTTCTGGTGTACGGTGCTGATGGGGGTAGTAGTTGCAACCCGGTCCCGTGGCTCAGGGCGGTCAGACCAATGTTGTGGCAGTCTATTTATAGATTTGTGAATGTCCGACTACGCCACCCGTGGATTGCGGTCAGAGATAACCGCCGCTGCGAGGCAGACCGCTGAGGCTGGTGTTGGTGTGCAGCACAGGGGTAGGATAACTCCCCACGGGAAGAGTGTAGCCTCAGGGCAGTGTAAGTGGATGCTGGGGGTGATGGTGTAAGCGCAGCAGAAATCACACAGAGTCCAATGTCCAGGGTCTTTTACTCACAGTTGTTATCCAAGTCACTTCTGTCAGCAGGGACTGCCCGAGCCGTGCTGTGTCCACCAGGTGAGGAGCTCGGTCAACCCCCAGTCAATTCAGGAGTATGGCACAGGACCCCCTTCTGTCCTTTCTCTGGCCTCTCGTGCCCCACCAGTGACCAAACTTCTGTCCAGCTACCGCGGACCGTGTCGGGTAAGCGTTGGCCTCCGCTTCCCGCTATCCTATATGGCGCCTTCCTAGCAGGTTTGGCGGGGGGTCGCACCAATAAATGATCACGACCTCCGGTTCTTGGCTGAGGGATAATTTACCTCCACCAACTTGGGAATCCGGTACCCTTCCACAGCTTGACCCTTCACCCGATATAACGCGGGTTTGCAATGGTTGCTGTCCGTTCTGCTCTCTTAGGGTCCCTTCTGCCTTCTTGTTTTTGGAGCCCTTCCACTCCTCTGTCTCTTCTTCTTCCTTCCTTCTCCTTCTCCTCTTTTCCTCTCTGGCCCCGGCCTTCTCTCTAGGCCTGCCTCGTGGAGCTGAGCTCAGGCTGAGCCTCGGCTCCCTGTCAGCTCTCTACTCCTTCACTCTGCTCTGCTTCTCCCTGACTTAAGATGGCTTCCACCTTTTATCTGCTTCTCTGTGTCTGAGCTCAGGTGACCTGCACCCAATGAGCTCCTTCCTGTGCTCCAGAAACCGTCCCCTTCTGCTCCTACACCACTGGGTTCTCTCTCCCCTCCCCACTCCAGCCAGGGACATGGTCAGTTGTGCCTGCATAAATGGGAGCACCGTCGAGCTGTCCCCCGGAAATGGGGTGAGTGTGTATGGGTATGTGCAGCTAACTGAGCCCTGGTCCACACTCCATCCTTACCTGGGAGTGGAATATCACACCTCTGGTTGAGGTGCTATACCCCTGTAGCAACCGAACCCTCGGGGCGCTATAGACTCTACATACCTGGTTCCCACCGTGAAGCATGGAGGAGGAGGTGTGATGGTGTGGGGGTGCTTTTCTGGTGACACTGTTGGGGATTTATTCAAAATTGAAGGCATACTGAACCAGCATGGCTACCACAGCATCTTGCAGCGGCATGCTATTCCATCCGGTTTGCGTTTAGTTGGACCATTATTTATTTTTCAACAGGACAATGACCCCAAACACACCTCCAGGCTGTGTAAGGGCTATTTGACAAAGAAGGAGAGTGATGGGGTGCTACGCCAGATGACCTGGCCTCCACAGTCACCAGACCTGAACCCAATCGAGATGGTTTGGGGTGAGCTGGACCGCAGAGTGAAGGCAAAAGAGCCAACAAGTGCTAAGCATCTTTGGGAACTCCTTCAAGATTGTTGGAAGACCATTTCCGGTCACTACCTCTTGAAGCTTATCAAGAGAATGCCAAGAGTGCGCAAAGCAGTCATCAAAGCAAAAGGTGGCTACTTTGAAGAACCTAGAATATAAGACATATTTTCAGTTGTTCCACACTTTTTCGTTAAGTATATAATTCCACATGTGTTAATTCATAGTTTTGATGCCTTCAGTGTGAATATACAATTTTCATAGTCATGAAAATACAGAAAAATCTTTAAATGAGAAGGTGTGTCCAAACTTTTGGTCTGTACTGTAGATATAAAGAAAAGAGAGCAGCACTTTACTCCAAGTGTGAACAGGGTACAAGCCTCAGGTTAACGACTTTGTATTCTTCTTTATGTAATATAAAAAAATTACAGCACTCCAAAGTACAGTGGCAAAAATTTAGATGGGATTTATTCACCAATGTGACATGGTACTATTTATTATGCTCAGAGGTCACCAAACCACAAAAAATTAAAAAAAACTTTAACATTGATGGCCTGTTCTTAGGATATTTTATCAATGTCTGTATGGTGAGGGTGCGACAGCTGTTCCTGGTGTCAGAAGTGGCTGTAACTGCTCAGTTATGTAGCTGCACAGCACAGCTCCGTCAACTGTATAGTGGCCGCGTTCGGGTACTGCACATCGGCCCCCTATACCAGGGGTCCTCAAACTTTTTAAACAGGGGGCCAGTTCACGGTCCCTCAGACCATTGGAGGGCCGGAATATAGTTTTTAAAAAAAACTATGAACAAATTCCTATGCACACTGCACATATCTTATTTTGAAGTAAAAAAACAATACAGGAACAAATACAATATTTAAAATGAAGAACAAGTAAAGTTAAATCAACAGGTATTTCAATAGGTAGGTAACTGTACCCAATAGGCAGCATAGGTCCTCAATAGGCAGGTAAATGTCCCCAATAGGCAGCATAGGTCCCCAATAGGCAGGTAAATATCCCCAATAGGCAGGTAAATGTCCCCAATAGGCAGCATAGGTCCTCAGTAGGCAGGTAAATGTCCCCAATAGGCAGCATAGGTCCTCAATAAGCAGGTAAATGTCCCCAATAAGCAGCATAGGTCCTCAATGGGCAGGTAAATGTCCCCAATAGGCAGCATAGGTCCTCAATAAGCAGGTAAATGTCCCCAATAGGCAGCATAGGTCCTCAGTAGGCAGGTAAATGTCCCCAATAGGCAGCATAGGTCCTCAATAAGCAGGTAAATGTCCCCAATAGGCAGCATAGGTCCTCAGTAGGCAGGTAAATATCCCCAATAGGCAGCATAGGTCCTCAGTAGGCAGGTAAATGTCCCCAATAGGCAGGTAAATATCCCCAATAGGCAGCATAGGTCCTCAATGGGCAGGTAAATGTTCCCAATAGGCAGGCTGTTTCCCCCTTATAATGCCATATGCAGGCTGTTCCCCCCCCTTATAATACCCAATGCAGGCTGTTCCCCCCTTATAATGCCCCATGCTGTATGCCACCCCCCATATAATGCCCCATGCAGGATGTCCCTTTCTCACACCATATAATGCCCCATGCAAGATATCACTCCCCTGTCTTGATAATGCCCCATGCAGCATGTCACTCCCCCATATAATGCCCCATGCAGCATGTCACCCCCCCATATCATGCCCCATGCAGCATGTCACTCCCCCATATAATGCCCCATGCAGCATGTCACTCCCCCATATAATGCCCTATGCAGCATGTCACCCCCCATATAATGCCACATGCAGCATGTCACCCCCCATATAATGCCCCATGCAGCATGTCACCCCCCCATAGAATGCCCCATGCAGCATGTCACCCCCCCATATAATGCCCCATGCAGCATGTCACCCCCCCATATAATGCCCCATGCAGCATGTCACCCCCCCATATAATGCCCCATGCAGCATGTCACACCCCCATATCATGCCCCATGCAGCATGTCACACCCCCATATCATGCCCCATGCAGCATGTCACCCCCCATATCATGCCCCATGCAGGATGTCACTCCCCCTTATAATGCCCCATGCAGCATGTCACCCCCCCATATAATGCCCCATGCAGCATGTCACACCCCCATATCATGCCCCATGCAGCATGTCACTCCCCATATAATGCCCCATGCAGCATGTCACCCCCATATCATGCCCCATGCAGGATATCACCCCCCCATATAATGCCCCATGCAGCATGTCACCCCCCATATAATGCCCCATGCAGCATGTCACCCCCCCATATAATGCCCCATGCAGCATGTCACCCCCCATATAATGCCCCATGCAGCATGTCACCCCCCCATATAATGCCCCATGCAGCATGTCACTCCCCCATATCATGCCCCATGCGGCATGTCACTCCCCCATATAATGCCCCATGCAGCATGTCACCCCCCCACATAATGCCCCATGCAGCATGTCACCCCCCCATATAATGCCCCATGCAGCATGTCACCCCCCCATATCATGCCCCATGCAGGATGTCACACCCCCATATAATGACCTATGCCTCCATACATCAAAAAAAAAAATCCAATACTCACCTCACTTCTCACTTGCTGCCGCTGCTCTACTCTGGTCTGGACTCCAGCGTCGCAGCGGCATTGTCCCGCTCTGCGCTGCCTGTGACGGCACTCGGGAGGGCGCGGTGTAAAGACGTCACCGCACCCTCTGACCTGAGACGTCACAGGAAGCGCAGAGCAGGAAGACAGCGGATCTGCGGAGGCACGGGGAGAGGTAAATATCCGCCTGCCGGGGCCCTGAGCAAGCGGCGGAGAAGGGCGGGCGCTGACACAGCTCTCCTCTCCTCCGCCCATAGCCCGGCGGGCCGGATAAAAGTCCTCCACATGTGGCCCGCGGGCCGTAGTTTGAGGACCCCTGCCCTATACAGATCAATAGAGGGTGAATGTGCGGTACCTAGCCACGGCCACTTTTCCATCGAGCTGTGCAGCTCCATAACTGAGCAGTTCCAGTCGCTGATGACACCGGGAACAGCTGATTGGCGGGGTGCTAGGTGTCGCACCCCCGCTAAACAGACATTGAAGACCCACCCTAAGGATAGGCCATCAATGTCAAAGTCCCGTACAACCCATTTTAAAACAAATGGGAAGGGGTTAAAAAAAACAATAAACGATCATACTCAGTTTGCCTTTTACCTGTCCCTGCAAGTGGCAGAGACAGGTGAGGGGCGAGGCGAGTGTGACATTTTAATGCTTTTTAACCCCTTCCTGGCTTATATGAATTTAGCAAAATGGTGGCCAACTGAATTCTAAAAAATTTAATTTCTCCTAATTTGGGGTAATTGTAGACAAATTTGATTTACTCATTCTTAATAATAGATAATAAATAAGTATATAGATAATATGTAGACAGATGGTAGGTAGATAGATAATAGATAGCTACATAGATAGATGATAGATAGATAGTTGGATGATGTATAGATAATAGATAGATAGATAATAGATAATAGATAGATGATAGATAGATAATAGATATATGGATAGCTAGATAGATATATAGATAGATAATAAATATGAGATGGATAATAGATAGATAATAGATAGATGATAGATAGATAGATAGATAGACAGATAATAGAGAATAGATAATAGATAGATAAATAATAGATAGATGATAGATAGATGATAGATAGATAGATAGATAGATAATAGATAGATGATAGATAATAGATAGATAATAGATGGATAATAGATGATAGATAGATAATAGATAGATGATAGATAATAGATAGATAATAGATGATAGATAGATAGATAGATAGATAGATAGATAGATAGATAGATAGTGTGAGGCAGTGACCGGGATCATATACGAGGGACGTTATATAACCCCAGAATGTGTACAGAGACCTATTAAATCCATTGGAGTGCATTGCAGTCACAAACTCACCTGCGGCTGCAATGCAGGAATGAAGGTGAGCATTGACCTGGTCAGGCTATCTGGCTAAGGCAGATTAGTAAAACCCGGCAGGGCCTTCATTTCTTGGAGGAGGCTACAAGAAGGCAGTGGGGGAGGCCTCCTCCCTCCAACCCGGGTTTTCCAGTGGCTCTTGCCACAGGTCCTTTATAAACCCTGCACTAAGGATTAGTGTTGTTCTATGTTGAAACCTGGTAGGAGGATAGCAGGAAAACTCGGCAGGATTGAGTGTGGCTGAACCCACACCTGGGAAGGCTCTGCACCTGTCAGGCTCTGAGTGGCCCGGCGCCCACGGCAACCGTTGTTTAAGGACTCGTATTAACCAGGCTGCGAACCGGAGGATTTTTCTGTTTACTCGTGAGTTGCTGAATAAAGCTGTTTATGTTGGACTTGCTTGGGTCACTGCCTCAGTTACTGCACGGTGTGAACACCGCCGCTTTACAATAGATAGATAGATAGATAGATAATAGATAGATGATATATAGATAATAGATAGACAATGAATAGATAGATAATAGATATATGGATAGCTAGATAGATAGATATATAGATAGATAATAGATAGATGACAGATAGATGATAGATAGATAATAGATAGATGATATATAGATAATAGGTAGATAATGAATGGATAGATAATAGATATATGGATAGCTAGATACTGTAGATATATATATAGATAGATAATAGATATGAGATCGATATTAGATTCAGTGGGAAAGGAAAGTATTCGGACCCCTTTAAATTTTTCACTTTGTTTCATTGCAGCCATTTGGTAAATTCTAAAAAGTTCATTTTTTCTCATTAAAGTACACTCTGCACCCCATCTTGACTGAAAAAAAAACAAAATATAGTATAAGTATTCAGACCCTTTGCTCAGACACTCATATTTAAGTCACATGCTGTCAATTTCCTTGTGATCCTCCTTGAGATGGTTATACTCCTTCATTGGAGTCCAGCTGTGTTTAATTAAACTGATAGGACTTGATTTGGAAAGGCACACACCTGTCTATATAAGACCTCACATCTCACAGTGCATGTCAGACCAAATGAGAATCATGATCTCAAATGAACTGCCCAAGGAGCTCAGAGACAGAATTGTGGCAAGGCACAGATCTGGCCAAGGCTACAAAGGAATTTCTACTCAAGGTTCCTAAGTGCACAGTGGCCTCCATATTCCCTAAATGGAAGAAGTTTGGAACCACCAGAAGTCTTCCTAGACCTGGCTGTCCAGCCAAACTGAGCAATCGTGGGAGAAGAGCCTTGGTGAGAGAGTTAAAGAAGTACCCCAAGATCACTGTGGCTGAGCTCCAGAGATGCAGTAGGGAGATGGGAGAAAGTTCCACAAAGTCAACTATCACTGAAACCCTCCACCAGTCGGGCCTTTTTGGCAGAGTGGCCCAACGGAAGCCTCTCCTCAGTGCAAGACATATGAAAGCCCGCATAGAGTTTGCTCAAAAACACATGAAGGACTCCCAGATTATGAGAAATAAGATTTTCTGGTCTGATGAGATGAAGATAGAACTTTTTGGTGATAATTCTAAGCGGTATGAGTGGAGAAAACCAGGCACTGCTCATCACCTGACCAATACTATCCCAACAGTGAAACATGATGGTGGCAGCATCATGCTATGGGGGTGTTTTTCAGCTGCAGGGACAGGACGACTGGTTGCAATTGAAGGAAACATGAATGCGGCCAAGTACAGAGATATCCTGGATGAAAACCTCTTCCAGAGTGCTCTGGACCTCAGACTTGGCCGAAGGTTCACCTTCCAACAAGACAATGACCCTAAGCACACAGCTAAAATAACAAAGGAGTGGCTTCAGAACAACTCTGGACCATTCTTGACTGGCCCAGCCAGAGCCCTGACCTAAACCCAATTGAGCATCTCTGGAGAGAACTGAACATGGCTGTCCACCAACGTTCACCATCCACCGTGACGGAACTGGAGAGGATCTGCAAAGAAGAATGGCAGAGGATCCCCAAATCCAGGTGTGAAAACCTTGCAGCATCATTCCCAAGAAGAATCATGGCTGTACTAGCTCAAAAGGATGCTTCTACTCAATACTGAGCAAAGGGTCTGAATACTTATGACTATGTGATATTTCAGTTTTTCTTTTTTAATAAATTTGCAAAAATTTCTACATTTCTGTTTTTTTTCAGTCAAGATGGGATGCAGAGGGTACTTTAATAAAAAAAATGAACTTTTTAACTTTTTAGAATTTACCAAATGGCTGCAACGAAATAAAGAGTGAAAAGTTTAAAGGGGTCTGAATACTTTCCGTACCCACTGTAGATAATAGATAATGGATAGATAGAGATAGATAGATAGATAATAGATAAATAACAGATAGATAATACAGATAGATAGATAGATACAGTACAGACCAAAAGTTTGGACACACCTTCTCATTTAAAGATTTTTATGTATTTTCATGACTTTGAAAATTGTACATTCACACTGAAGGCATCAAAACTATGAATTAACACATGTGGAATTATATACTTAACAAAAAAGTGTGAAACAACTGAAAATGTATCTTATATTCTAGGTTCTTCATAGTAGCCACCTTTTGCGTTGATGACTGCTTGGCACACTCTTAGCATTCTCTTGATGAGCTTCAAGAGGTAGTCACCGGAAATGGTTTTCACTTCACAGGTGTGCCCTGTCAGGTTTAATAAGTGGGATTTCTTGCCCTATAAATGGGGTTGGGACCATCAGTTGTGTTGTGCAGAAGTCAGGTGGATACACAGCTGATAGTCCTACTGAATAGACTGTTAGAATTTGTATTATGGCAAGAAAAAAGCAGCTAAGTAAAGAAAAATGAGTGGCCATCATTACTTTAAGAAATGAAGGTCAGTCAGTCAGAAAAATTGGGCAAACTTTGAAAGTGTCCCCAAGGGCAGTTGCAAAAACCATCAAGCGCTACAAAGAAACTGGCTCACATGAGGACAGCCCCAGGAAAGGAAGACCAAGAATCACCTCTGCTTCTGAGGGTAAGTTTATCCGAGTCACCAGCCTCATAAATCGCAGGTTAACAGCAGCTCAGATTAGAGACCAGGTCAATGCCAAACAGAGTTCTAGCAGCTGACACATCTCTACAACAACTGTTAAGAGGAGACTTTGTGCAGAAGGCCTTCATGGTAAAATAGCTGCTAGGAAACCACTGCTAAGGAAATGCAACAAGCAGAAGAGACTTGTTTGGGCTAAAGAATACAAGGAATGGACATTAGACCAGTGGAAATATGTGCTTTGGTCTGATGAGTCCAAATTTGAGATCTTTGGTTCCAACCACCGTGTCTTTGTGCGACGCAGAAAAGGTGAACGGATGGACTCTACATGCCTAGTTCCCACCATGAAGCATGGAGGAGGAGGTGTGATGGCGTGGGGGTGCTTTGCTGGTGACACTGTTGGGGATTTATTCAAAATTGAAGGCATACTGAACCAGCTTGGCTACCACAGCATCTTGCAGCGGCATGCTATTCCATCCGGTTTGCGTTTAGTTGGACCATCATTTATTTTTCAACAGGACAATGACCCCAAACACACCTCCAGCCTGTGTAAGGGCTATTTGACCAAAAGGGAGAGTGATGGGTTGCTACGCCAGATGACCTGGCCTCCACAGTCACCAGACCTGAACCCAATCGAGATGGTTTGGGGAGAGCTGGACCGCAGAGTGAAGGCAAAAGGGCCAACAAGTGCTAAGCATCTCTGGGAACTCCTTCAAGATTGTTGGAAGACCATTTCCAGTGACTACCTCTTGAAGCTCATCAAGAGAATGCCAAGAGTGTGCAAAGCAGTCATCAAAGCAAAAGGTGGCTACTTTGAAGAACCTAGAATATAAGACATATTTTAAGTTGTTTCACACTTTTTTGTTAAGTATATAATTCCACATGTGTTAATTCATAGTTTTGATGCCTTCAGTGTGAATGTACAATTTTCAGTCATGAAAATACAAAAAAATCTTTAAATGAGAAGGTGTGTCCAAACTTTTGGTCTGTACTTTAGATAGATAGATATGTGTCACCCCAGGCCTGGATGCCACAAATATTAAAGGCTGTGTCTGAGAGCAGGAGGGAGGTTCCCTGGTTAGGGACAATTAGCATACAGCATCTCCTGTCCCAGGCCAGTAGGGGGAGCTGGCTGCCCCTATAAAAGCTGGAACTGGGGGCAGGGTTAGAGAGAACTGGACGACATAGCTCAGGACTGAGACTTGTCCCAGAGAAGGAGGGACAGGTCAGCTGTAGCTGAGGAGTCCGTGAGGCAGAGGAGAAACTGCAAGCCAGGGACAGAGGTGACGAGAGCCGGTCCTGGCTGAGAGAATCGATCTAACCGGACATTGGGGTCCGAGGCTGTCTGGGTTATTAAGCCCAGCAGCAGAGAACCAACCCGCGAGGGATTTCAGGTCCCTTGGCCTAAGAAGCCTGGAGGCTCCGCCACACAGAGGGACCAGTACAGCGAGGGGAAAGCAAAAGGTACCCAAGGCCCGAGTCGCAAGCCATACAGGCGAGAAGTACACGGCCAGCTCAGGGACGTGGGCTATTAAACCTCGAAGAGGGGGATAGCCAGAAAGAGCATAGAGAGAACGGTAGGCCTACACACTCACCCTGACCAGTGGGGCTCGCCCGAATGCTCTCAGACACCGAGGCCCATTCCTAACCGGTACTATTGTTGGGTCATTAATAATTCCTACAATAAAGACCCTGGACTGTTTGAAGCGGACTCTGAACTCTTACTGTTGCGGCCTGCACTATCACCCCCAGCATCCACCTACACTGCCCTGAGGCTACACTCTTCCCGTGGGGAGTTATCCTATCCCTGTGCTGCACACCAACACCAGCCTCATCAGTCTGCCTTGCAGCGGCGGTTATCCATGACCGCAATCCACGGGTGGCATAGTCGGACATTCAAAACACTGATAAATAGACTGCCACAATTTGGTCTGACCACCCTAAGCCACGGGATCGGGTTGTCACTACTACCCCCATCAGCACCGTACACCAGAAGGCCCGGTTCCGGGTACCCCACGGCCCAGGGGGCGAGTCAGCTTTTGGCGTAGTCGACAGGATTGTGACCAACCCGCCACAAACGGGTATTGCGTGCCTGAAAAAGACTTTATACTTACCTGAGTGAAGTTTCCCGCCATTCGGGGCCATTTCCCGCCAATCGGAGCCGTTTCCCGCCATCGGGCGCCATCTTCGGGACGCTGCGCGGGAAGAAGAGGGGCGTGGACGTTAAAACTTCGCGAGACCTGAAGCCCCGCCCTACGCTGAGATGCTGCGCAAGGTCCTGGAAGGAGATCCAGCGGACGCCGACGTCATCACCGAGCGACGCAAGGTCCTCGCCCAGAGCATCGCGAGCGGAGCTGCGGCCTACAGAAGAGGATCGCCGGAAGGTAGGCCACGGTTAACTAGGGGGGGGGAAGATGTCGGACGCGGAGGAACCCTCTACCACCAGCGTAGCCGCTGCAGCTGTGATGCCATTTTCCATGCCCTATATACCCGGAGTGGCCTGGCTGACACAGTATGCCGGCGAGTCGCATACCTTGGGCGACTTTAAAGAAAGGCTGTATAGCCTGTTCAAAGTTTATCCCCTGACAGAAGAACAGAAAGTAAGCATACTGATAGGGCAGTTAACTGGTGCGGCCCAGCGGGAGGTAAAGTCTTGGACAGCTGAGGAAAAAAGGACTGTAAGGGGGATTCTGACCCATCTACGGGACACCTTTGATACCCGTACCTCAGCAGAAATCAAAATGCGGTTCTATGGATGTAAGCCGCGAGCTCAAGATA
Organism: Phyllobates terribilis; assembly: GCF_046119375.1. Lineage (NCBI taxonomy): Eukaryota > Metazoa > Chordata > Amphibia > Anura > Dendrobatidae > Phyllobates > Phyllobates terribilis. Next base: position 284,269,228 of record NW_027362772.1, read on the forward strand.
GCATCAGAGATTATGCCCTAAATTTACAGGAAGCCTTGGGGGCAATTAAGCAAGCTGACCCTGGCAGCGTGCAGGATCCAGATAAACTATTGACTGACCAGTTCATAGAAGGTCTGCTGTCCAGCGCCCACAGAACCCAGCTGCGCCTCATGGCCCTACAGAACCCTGATTTGACTTTTGCACAGTTCAAAGATAGGACCATCCGGGTGCTCCGAGAACCCGCACCAGGTGGCGCTGTAGCTTCCCGGCGCCCTGCCATCACTTACCACCAGGGGGCGGCGCCCTACCCCGCAGACCTTGTGGGGGCTGATGCACAGGCCCTAAATCCATCCCCGCCTGCAAACCTGCACCATCAGGTCCAAGAACTAACAAAGAGTGTTGCTGCATTGACCAGGACCGTACAGTCGTTACAGATGGACCCGTCAGGACCAATCAAGCTGGCTTCCAGTCCGGAGGATGTCCCGTGGCGTCGACAGAGGAGGATCCCGTCGTTCAGAGGGAGGCCCACCGACCGTTACACTGAGGATGGACAGCCGATTTGCCGCTGTTGCAGCCAGCCGGGACACGTAGCCAGGTACTGTACTTTAAATGGGTCCGACCTGGGGCAGAGGGCCAACCCCCAGGCATAAGGTCATCAGGCCCGTCTAATTGGCATGATAAGTACGCGGGGGGACGCCCAGTTTTACCCGTAGTGCTGGACGGTATCCCCATGAGTGCACTGCTGGATACCGGGTCACAAGTAACTACCATCCCCTACGTACTTTTCAAGCAGTACTGGAGTGACACTGATATAACTTGTTATCAAGACAATGACTTGAGCATCATCGCCAGCAATGGTCAACCCGTGCCACAGGTGGGGTTCAGAGAGATGACCATTAAGATTGGTAAAGTTGAACTGTCGGCACAGGGAGTGATCATTGTGGAGATTGACCGTCGGGAAAGTCACCCTAAAATAACCTTGGGTACTAACGTGATTGAAAATTGTCTTTCAGAAGTAATTGTAATTTTGCAGCAGGTGGCGATGAATGCGAGGTCCAGCCAACAGAGGGTCCTCCAGAAAGAGATAAGAGCCCTGATGAGACGCCAACAGGTAGAACTGTCTGGTGGTGAGATCAGTAGCGTGAGGATGAGCGACCCGTTCCCCATTGCCATGCCTCCCAAAAGTGAAATGATGATCTGGTGTTGGACTGCAATCGGGTTAAGAGGGAGAGACTACCAAGCCATGGTAGAACCCGTGTACTCAGACAGCAGGCCCACCATTTTGACAGCCCGGGGGGTGGTTGATGTCCGCCATGGAACATTGGGGAAAGGGAAGTACACTTGCCCCGGTACGCTACACTAGCCAAATTGTATACTGTTGAACACAATGCTGTCAGGGCCGTGAAACCCTTGCCTCCATCTCCCCAGGCGGAGGGTAATGGCTCCCAGAAACCCAAGGAGGACTGGTGCCAGAAACTCCATGTGGGTGTTGACTCCACTCCCCTGCACCAAAAACAAGGAGTCTACCGGGTGGTTCAGGAGTACGAGAGAATCTTTAGTAAGCACCCGCTAGACTCCGGCCGAGTAAAGGGAGTGGAACACCACATCCCCACGGGGAGCCACCCACCAATAAATGAAAGATACAGACCTGTACCCCCTGCACACTATCAGAACACAAAGGGCATGCTGAGAGAAATGAAAGAAGCCGGGGTCATTAGAGACAGCTGTAGCCCCTGGGCAGCCCCCTTGGTTCTGGTAAAAGAGAAAGACGGTACTATGAGAATGTGCGTGGACTATAGACAAGTCAATCGTATCACCCATAAAGACGCATACCCGTTGCCTAGAATAGAGGAGTCTTTGGCCGCACTAAAATCAGCTAATTTCTTCTCTACTTTGGACCTTACTAGCGGGTACTGGCAGGTTCCTGTGGCAGATGCTGACAAGGAGAAGACCGCCTTCACCACCCCGATGGGATTAAGTGAATTCAACTGTATGCCATTCGGGCTCTGCAACGCACCCGGGACCTTCCAGAGGCTGATGGAATGCTGTCTAGGGCACCAAAACTTTGAGACGGTCCTACTCTACCTGGATGACGTGATTGTCTATTCAAAGACTTACGAGGACCATCTGAAACACCTGGCAGAGGTGTTCGAAGCCCTAGCAGGCTTTGGCCTGAAGGTGAAACCCTCAAAGTGTCACCTGTTGAAACCGAAGATACAGTACCTAGGACACATGGTGAGTGCAGAGGGAGTAGCCCCAGACCCCGACAAGGTTACAGTAATCAAGAACTGGCCAAGCCCCTCTAACATCAAAGAAGTGAGGCAATTCCTCGGGTTGGAAGGCTACTACCGAAGGTTCATCCCCGGGTTCACAAAGATGGCAGCTCCAATGCAGGACCTCCTGATAGGTCAGTCTAAATCCAGAAGTCACAAGCCACCCTTCAAGTGGGACAAGCCGGAAGAGGAGTCCTTCCGCCAGCTGAAGATGGCCCTCACGTGGGATGAGATCCTAGCCTACCCCGATTATGGCCAGCCTTTTATCCTCCACACAGACGCCAGTAATGTGGGGCTGGGAGCCGTACTGTCACAGAACCAACAGGGCAGAGAAAGGGTGATCGCTTACGCCAGCTGGAAGCTGAGGCCCACTGAAAGAAACCCGGAGAATTACAGCTCCTTTAAGCTAGAATTCTTGGCAGTGGTGTGGGCCGTCACAGAACGGTTTAAACATTACCTGGCCTCTGCAAAGTTCACTGTGTACACGGATAACAACCCGTTGACACACCTGGACAATGCAAGACTTGGTGCCCTGGAACAGCGGTGGATGGCCCGGCTATCAAATTATGACTTCACAATCAAATACCGGGCAGACAGAACCAACGCCAACGCAGATGCCCTATCGAGAATGCCCCACCTACGCGAAGGAGAAGAAGACTCAGAAGAGCTGGAGGAAGTAGAGCTCCCTGCGTTCCACCGGTATGGGGCCACTCAGTATTCTCACCGGGTAAGAGACAAAGACCTAACCACCGTCATGTTTAACCCCTTACCCCACCACGGCTGGGCTGAAACGCAAGATAGTGACCCTGCAATTCGCCTGGTGAAAGACCTTTTAACCCAGGCAGATGCTAGCCCTGGCCCGGAAGCTCCAGAGGAAGCCAAGCAGTTATGGAAGGAGAAAAGCAGGCTATTCCTCTACGAAGGTAAGCTGTGCAGAAGGCTTGCCAACCACCGGATGCACGAGCTGGCCTGGCAGGTAGTGGTCCCAAGATGAGATGCAGCAATGGTCCTGGAGGCCTACCATGACAGAGCGGGACACTTCGGGTGGAAGAAACTGGAGTTCCTACTGAGAGAGCGGTTCTACTGGGTCAGTATGAGAGGGGCCATAGAGAAGTGGTGCAGGGACTGCGGCCCATGTAACCTCAGAAGGAAGGACTGTACCAGCCAGAAGACACCCTTGAGGCCCATCATCACCAGGCAGCCTCTTGAGCTGGTAGCTCTGGACCATGTGAAATTGGCTCCAAGCCGGTCGGGCTACGTCTATGCCCTGACAATAGTGGACCACTATTCCCGGTTCCTGGTGGTGGTTCCCGTTAAAGACTTGACAGCCCAAACAGCGGCCAGAGCCTTCCAACAACACTTCTGCCGTCCACACGGGTATCCGGAACATGTCTTGACAGATCAAGGTCCAGCGTTTGAGGCGGAAATCTTCCAGGAGTTCTGCAACCTCTACGCTGTAAGAAGATTCAGACAACGCCTTACCACCCGCAAACCAACGGGCTGTGTGAGAAAATGAATAATATCGTCATTAATCTCCTCAAAACGTTGCCCCTGGAGGAACGCAGCCTGTGGCCGGAGAAGCTGCCAGACCTGATAGTCTTATACAACCATATCCCGGTGAATGCTACCAACTGCACCCCGGCTTACCTGAAGCGAGCAAGACCAGGTAAGCTGCCTATGGACCTGGAGATGGGAGTCCTGACACCCGAGGACACCTCCCCAGATGCGGACTGGGATACGGAACGGCGGCTACAGTACAAGAAGGTACAGGGGAGTGTGGAGAGGAGTCTGGCTCAAGCGAGAGAAAAGCAAGAGAGGCTCTTCAACCAACATGCCCCTGCTGGTCCCCTGGAACCTGGTGAGCAGGTCCTGAAGCGGAAGAGGAAGCTTCACAAGCTAGATGACCAGTGGGAGAGAGACCCATACACAGTACTGCCGTCCGACCACAACAACCCGAAGGTATGTGTAATTACCAAGGATGGAGGAGAAACCACTAGCACTGTGTCCAGAGACCACCTAAAACGGTGCCCCGAGCAACTGCAGATTCCAAGTGAAGATCAAGATGACCTTGAGCCCGCAGTGGACAAGGAAGAAATGGTCAGCACCGTTCTCGGAGAGTTCCCCCGGTCCTGGACTCGGATAAATGATGCCATAGTGGTACCCGTCCAACACTTCCTTCAACCTACCCAGCAGGAGCCTACAGGAGAGCAGGAAGAGCAAGAAGAACAAGCAGCCCCGGAGGCAGAAGAACCCATGCCAGCAGCCCAGGAGAGTCAACCTTCTGCTGACAGTGAGCCTGCCATGCCTGCGGTAAACCAAAGGACCCGCAGACACCTGCCTGCCCTGCCTGTAAGCCCAGCTGGTAGCTGTACCCTAATTGATAGTGGGGAAAGCCAGGTTAGACCACCACCAGACAGTGGGTTACGCAGGTCAACCCGGATCACTAGGGGTCAAATACCAGCTCGCTGGAAGATCTAAATGCTGTATATTGCGAATGTTTTATACTTGTTACCTGGTTATTAATACTGTTTTCCCAGTTTTTCTAGATACAATGGACTGACAGGTTATGAACAGTGAATAACCGGAACTACCATGTAGATAGTTGCACTTGGTGCCCTCTTGCGAAGATGGCCACAGAAGAAAAACCTGTCCGGCGTGGCCTCCTTGTGGTCCAAAGTAGTTAGCTTTTACCTTGCCGCCACGCCCAAGGCCAGGAACTTGGGGTTTATAGGGACAGGTCCCCACACTGTGGAAAACTTCACCTTGTTGGGTGATATGGACACCCGGTCACGGAAGCGCCGTGACCTTAAGGACAAAATGTACTTGTAAATATGTTATGTTGTCATTTATAACCTGTATTTGTGTTTCCTGTTTAGTCCGGAGTACTAAATTTTACTAGGGGGGAATGTGTCACCCCAGGCCTGGATGCCACAAATATTAAAGGCTGTGTCTGAGAGCAGGAGGGAGGTTCCCTGGTTAGGGACAATTAGCATACAGCACCTCCTGTCCCAGGCCAGTAGAGGGAGCTGGCTGCCCCTATAAAAGCTGGAACTGGGGGCAGGGTTAGAGAGAACTGGACGACCTAGCTCAGGACTGAGACTAGTCCCAGAGAAGGAGGGACAGTTCAGCTGTAGCTGAGGAGTCCGTGAGGCAGAGGAGAAACTGCAAGCCAAGGACAGAGGCGACGAGAGCCGGTCCTGGCTGAGAGAATCGATCTAACCGGACATTGGGGTCCGAGGCTGTCCGGGTTATTAAGCCCAGCAGCAGAGAACCAACCCGCGAGGGATTTCAGGTCCCTTGGCCTAAGAAGCCTGGCGGCTCCGCCACACAGAGGGACCAGTACAGCGAGGAGAAAGCAAAAGGTACCCAAGGCCAGAGTCGCAAGCCATACAGGCGAGAAGTACACGGCCAGCTCAGGGACGTGGGCTATTACACCACGAAGAGGGGGATAGCCAGAAAGAGCATAGAGAGAACGGGAGGCCTACACACTCGCCCGAATGCTCTCAGATACCCAGGCCCATTCCTACCCGGTACTACTGTTTGGTCATTAATAATTCCTACAATAAAGACCCTGGACTGTTTGAAGCAGACTCTGAGCTCTTACTGTTGCGGCCTGCACTATCACCCCCAGCATCCACCTACACTGCCCTGAGGCTACACTCTCCCGTGGGGAGTTATCCTATCCCTGTGCTGCACACCAACATCAGCCTCAGAGGTCTGCCTTGCAGCGGCGGTTATCCCTGACCGCAATCCACGGGTGGCGTAGTCGGACATTCAAAACACTGATAAATAGACTGCCACAATTTGGTCTGACCACCCTGAGCCACGGGATCGGGTTGCCACTACTACCCCCATCAGCACCGTACACAAGAAGGCCCGGTTCTGGGTACCCCACGGCCCAGGGGGCGAGATAGATAGATAGATAGATAGATAGATAGATAGATAGATAGATAGATAGATAGATAGATAGATAGATAGATATTCTGCATCAGTATACAGGGTGACCATACAGTAGTATTTCCATTGTATCCTGCTATTTATATGACGTATCATTGCACTGATGTTTATGCCGCAGCTTTTGGTTTCATGCCTAGAATACGCGACCTACACAGCCGCCTGTTGAGCAGTTTCCTTCACAGAAGGCAGTAAGAAATCCCGACCGCCTTTTTTTTTCTATACAGAGAAAAAAAAAATAATAAAGTGCTTAACGTTTAATGGGAAGTGACATATGGTCTCATTTTTTCCTTCAAATCTGCGCAGACAAAGAAAAAAAATTACAAATCCCCAGTAGGCAGATTTGTCATGAATAGTAATACCAACATCATTTTGGGATGATTAGGAGTTACAATTAAGGGTTATTAATAATGACACAAATAGCCAGATTTAAGGGCCTCATTTTGTACTGAGTAATATTCATTGCAGCTCTGTTTAAACAGCTCCGTTCACTGACAGAATGGATGAGATAATCTCTTATCTGCAGTTTCTTCTAACCGTTCCCTAGGGGAGAGACGGCGCAGGACCTTGGACATAGGGAATGAGGCAGCGTGGGGTGGAGGCGCTCTCAATGCATCTGGGGTGAGGATATCCACTGGATTCAGAGCATATTACAAAGTATCAATGCAAAACAGCCTCACATCAGGAAATGATGTGCTGATCTCAGAAGTCAGCTGCTCGGAGGATTTGCATAGAATTGCATCTAATAGTCATCAGGATCGGTGGGCATCATCTAAAACGCATTTTCTATTAGGTCACTTCGAGGCTTGGCTTCTGCTCAGGTTATGTTTGCTCATTTGCAAAGTAATATACATACTGTATACTCCATATATGCAGATACGTATACATGGATCTGTAATCCAGTGCCCAATTATCCAGATGTACTGCTGCCGGGTGGTGGCCTTTCTCTGTTCCACCATGGAAAGGAAGTCTTATGCTATAATAATACCTATAGCCTTTATTACTAAATCTATAATACAAAGGGGTGTACTCATCTCAAACATTTATGGCATATCGGTATGTAATAAATGTCCAATAGATGAGGTTCCATAGAGTGTCCCATTCCCAATGTTCCATAGAGATGAGTGGATAGTGCTGCACATGTGCAGCTGCTTCTCCTTTGACCAACGCCAAGACCCTTATTCCCAAGGTAGGTACAGATTCTAATGGGTTCCACAACCATAGGATAATTATGGCCTATTGATAATATATACCATGAACAGATGGATAGTGCTGCACATGCGCAGTTGTTTCTCCTTTGACCAAACCAAGCACCAGGACCCTTGTTCCCAAGGTAGGAACAGATTTTAATGGGTCCCACAACTATAGGATAATTATGGCCTATCGATAATATATACCATAAATGGATGGATAGTGCTGCACATGCGCAGCTACTTCTTAGGCCAAGACAAGTTCCAGAACTCTTGTTCCCAAGGTAGGTACAGATTCTAATGTGTCCCACAACCATAGGATATTTATGGCCAATCGATAATACATACCATAAACATCCAATAGATTTTGGTCTCACATGCTTGCTCCTCCTTTTTTGGAGCTCAGATAGAAATGAATGGATAAAGCTGCATATGCACATAGGCGTGGGCCAAGGTCTTCATTCTCAATATAGGTGTAGATCACAAAGTGTCCTACAACTGTAGGATATTTGTGGCATATTGATAGAATATGCCATAAATGTCCAATAGATGAGGGTCCCACTGCACACACTCAGCAATTTTGGGATTTTCCATAGAGCCACGCATGCACAGCCACTGTGTCAGGGCCTCCATTCCTGGAATAAGTTCATTCATAAAATATAGAACGAATAGATGAGATTTGAAGTGGATATCACAGGTCTTTCTGTTTCTTGTGAGCCGTTCCCAATGTGGCTGAGTTCTGGGCCACCTTGAGCTGATGTTCCATAGCTCTGGAGTGACTGTTCTGAACAGTTTTTTCCATCTAAAGTTGCCGTTTGCCACCTGGAAGCTAGTTGCTATACAAGGGCCTGTTGCCCTGCTGCTAAAGAGAACATAGACACACCGGTTTGGCCAACCAAAGTTGCTCAGATGAGGAGGTCATTTATGGGAGAAGAAAAGGAGGGATTGTTTTAGGAAAGTTATATGTTTTATTATATGTGTATAGAATGGTCAGGGACGACCACATTTTGCTGTGGGGGAATGAGGGAGGGTGGCGGGCTGATGAAGATGCCGTGGCAACAGGTGGGTTAAATGTGTTGCAAGTTATGTGTTATGTTATGTCTTATGATTAGTGTGATAACGTTTACTATGTTTTATCCCTATGGCTGTTATTGTATGCCAGTTCTCCTACTCCTACAGGCTTTGCCTCAGGCTGTCCCTGGGAATGCGGGAGGTCTGTCCACTAGGGGAACCATAGAAAGTATAGGGACATAGTTTGCATTATATTGCTTAGACACTAGATGGTTAACACTGGGATTAGCCCACAGGTTGAGAGGGGTTAGGAGAGTTTTTAGAGAAAACAATTTCCGGGTTGCTAGGCAGTCTAGTCAGGGTGTGGAGTTTGTGACTTCCACACCATAGTGACCTCTGGGTCCATGACCCTTACAGCACAGGACTGGTGCAAGACCTGTACAAGAGAGTGGAGTGAGAGGAAGCAGGCTGAACAAGCAGGAAAACAGGTTCTAGAAGCAGATACAGCAGAAAAGGAAAGTGTTCTGTCAGTGTGCATTTTCTGATAAGAATGAGGGCACGTCTAATGCTTCAAATGGACTCCAGGACAGTGTTGGACTTATAGTCCGGAAGGGGACCTGACAATCAGGACTCTGTCTCCCAGAAGAGGAAGATGTCAGCCGGGTCGCAGGTGGAGAAGTGGATAGTGAATTTCTAGACAGGATGGGGACAAAGACTGCTAGGACACAAAACCAAAGGAACATCACCACAAAAAGACTGTGTCTTAATCTGTATGCTGCAGCCGTCTGTAAATGAATTGCACAGTAAAGACGAACCTGTTAACCCGGACTTCAAGTCTCCTGTGTTGTTTGCAGTCGGTCCTGAGGATGAAGAGGTAATGGGGACTGCCGAAGTAACAGTGACTAAAGAATAGACTCCATCACACAAAACACTCCACTCTCAGTCCTTTATAGAAGAGGGGTTACAGGGCGCAGAGAACTCAGTGTGTTGAAACAGGCCCTGTGACCCCCTTCAGAGGCCCAGACAGATGATAACATGGGATCACGCCGGGCCATCTGCAAAGCCCAACGTGGAGCACAACAGAGTTCAGCAGACAGGGGTGAGGGGAGCAAAGCATGGATTTGAAAAAGGTGAGTATCATGGCCATTCTGACATGGATTTTCTCAGTAAGTACTCCAGACTAATCGGGTCCAAGAAATCAATTAAATTATGTATGCACTTTCCATTGAGAAGTCTGGTGACAGATCTATTTTAAAAAGGCTCAGAAGACCAGTAAAAGAAATAATACTAGAAATTATAATCACCCTTAGAGACCCCCTGTCCTGGCACTTACCCGATTCCTGCCGGTCTGTGCTTCCTGGTCCTATTCTTCGTGCAGCAATAATAGGTGGAAATAATTGCTCAGCCAATGACCGGTAGCAGCAGTGACCCTTCCTAGCCAGTGATTAGCACCAGAAATGGCATTTTCATCCATTTCTAATTTGTCAAGCACGGGACCATGAAGTAGAGAACAGCAGGGACCAGTAAGCACTGGAATACGCTCTACACGGGTCATTGAGGGTGATCAGACATTTAAGCATAATCTTAATCGGCTTTTAAAGAAAATAAAAATGAGCATAACCAAGTATTAAAAATCTGTTTTAGTTCTTTTTACCCCTTTCTTAGCCATTTAATGTCTATTTTTTCTAGCGGTGATCACAAAGATGAAAAGTTTTCTGTTTTTACTTTAAAGAAGTGAGAAACCGAGCGGCCTAGCAGGACTGTAAAATGCTGTGCCGAAAGGAGCATTAACCATTAACGATGACACTTCATGCCGGGAGATGATGCATGGTACTTTGTGTTGTGCAGTAAACCAAATTCAATCATAAAGACGATATAATAATGTGAAAGCAACAACCACCTAGGACTACAATGGAGAACAGTCACTCCGCCGGTCTCATCATATACTCCAAAGGTGGCGGTCTACACATATCTGAATTATAGTTGTGAACCGGAGCTATAACATGTATTAAAGTGCAATGTTTTATTATGAAGAGAGGGTGACAGCGGGTTTAATTCCGTTCTGTATTCAGCTACCAAATAAATGACCCCGGCTTGGGGTATACTTGGCATTGTGCTGCCAGCTGTGTGATGAGCATGGACTGATTCACAAATTACTTTGTCGGATCCAACATACCAATTTTGGAAGCGGAGAGAGAGATTTGGGGGATTATAGCTTCGGTGGCGGATGGCTCCGCACGGTGGGGCTCAGATTGGATGCAGAGACCAACATTAGCCAACATTAACCCAGTGGGGGCTTGATGTTCCCACGGTTATTTTTCCTTACAGCACGGAACTGGCACTTCCAAAGGAGAAATTTGTATAAAGAGCAGAAAAAGGTTCAATTTAGATAAAAGCTAAAGCCGTGAATTACTGTGGTCATGTAATGCATTACCCTGACTGCTTCCCCTCCTACCCAAATATCCCTCCTGGCTGACTCAGAAATGTCTTTATACCACGACTGCCGCTGTCACTCAATGCAGAAAAGTCAGGAAAAATCCCAGGTAATTGGCGTAATTGTGCACAAAACACAAAATTATACGATGATTAGAGGGAAACAAAGGGAATTCCTCAACGTTTTGCAACACGAACAGTTTGATTTAGGAAAAACGATTTTGCATTGTTGTAAACGACAAAGGAAACATAACAGGTTTTGTATAATATCATGTCTTTTTTATATATCTTCTGTATAGTAGAGAATGATAGCTCTCGCTGCGGAGACTTTCGAGGAAGATTTAGCGTTCGTACGGCTCCTTTGGGGAAACTACGTTCCTTTAACTATTATCCGTTAATCGTACAATAGAAAATGATGTAATGAGCGTAAATCAGTCCACATGACGTTCCCCTCCATTTACAATTCTTCTCGCTAATTCTGGATGTCTAGCTCATGTTCAACTACCATTCAAATCATATTTTGAGACTTTGGAAGGAATTCATTAAGGATTTTGTTTCAGGTTTTTTTTTTTATAAAAAAAATGAGCAATGCCGCTAGTGTCTTTGTGCAAAAATTTACAATTTCTCACCAGTGTAACACCCATTGCCGGCACCCCTGCATGGTTTCCCTCATCCTTGCATGTGAAGATGCCGGCATATTCACCGCCTCGGCTGCGACAGCGTCCTCACGCTCCTCTAACCCCTACCCCTGTGCACGCCGCTCTGTCTTCCAGTGGCGCACCTAGAGCATGCATGCACACTCTCCTGCTCTTAAAGGGGCAGCGCACGCCCCTGCAAAAATGCCACCAGCCAATAGCCGGGAGGAATCTTGTATAAAAGGCACCCTCCCCAATAGGGATGTGCCTGAACAACTCCAATAGTTTTTTAGTGGTAGTTCATGTGTGCAACTGTACGTTGCCAAGTCTCCTGTCCTTAGTCTAATATAGTTATTTCCCTGTACTGTACTGTCCCTGTAGTCCTGTGTAGTTTATATGTTACTCTGAAGCAGCTCCGGTGGTACCTGAACCGTTTCTCGAGACGTGTGTCTGAAGGAGAGCCTATTCCATTGTCTGTACTGTCTGTCAGTCTCCAAATCTTTCCTGTCCTTGTCTTCGCTCCCGTGTCCCCGTCCAGCATAACTGACCCCTGGGATCAGCAGCTGCAGTACCGGAGACTGCCTATGGGTGGTGCTTGGAGGCTACCTGCAGATCAAGCCTGAATCCTCCATCAGGAGCTCCAGTGAACACCCGGTAGCCACTTAGCTATGCCCCTCTTGGGCAAGCCCGGCCTCGTGGCACAGTGGGTCCACGAACCATGTGCGCCACCTGCGAGCATGACAACCATTTTACACTGCTCTTACTATGTTTAAAAATGTGGGAGTAAGCTGGGTGTGCACAAAATGTTGAAAACTTACTAAAGTAGCGTAACGGATTACGAAGTGGAAAATCAGCTTAAGTCAGTGATCTTAAAGGGGTTGTCCGGCCTTAGGCTAGAAGTCTGCAGTCACTCTATGTAACTGCAGACTTGTGAATCCTCACAATTACTCTGATTCTGAACTGCATCCATTACTGGGCTATTATCATGCCTCTGGATTCGAACCCTTGATTCTGTGTTCTGTGGTTGGCGTCTATTTCCGCTGAGCCACAGCAGATTTACTTTTTCTTTGGGTGTTTTAGTTCTGTTATCTTTGCTTCTGTTGGTTTTGGGTAAAACGTGTTTTTCATTTACTCTGTTGGTCCTATCGACTTTCGGGTGCAGCTTTAAATACCTTACCCTGCTGGTGTTTCCTGCTGGTGATAGACTTTGTTGGATTCATTCACTTAGCTGTAGTTTGTGTTGGCTGCAGTTGTTTTGTGTGTGATTCCTTTACTCCTTAGGGAACTGTTATTCTAGCGATCCTAGGCACTGCTAAGGACATTCAGGGTAAGCCGCCATTGCGTTATCTTAGGGTGCCAACCTCTGCAGCCAGGAAAGGATAGACCAGGGTCAGAGAAGGGCTTTTTCCTAGTCTGAACAGGTACCTGTCAGGTTCAGGTATTTGTGTTCCTGGTTTGTACGTTACCTGTGTGAATGTGCTTTGGCAGTCATAATAGCCATACAGCCATTGAATACCTACTTAATATTATTACTACTATGAATACCGTCGTTTTTATGTTTATGTCTGTTGTTTTTGTTACTTTATACTACTGTTATCATGACTTATTTTAAATCCAAATGCTATTTCCGACATTCTTACGTTGGATGGATTTTCTAGACCTCCATCTGCTTACCCATCTATGCTGATCACATGCACGCTTTAAAGGCGATTCTTCATCATCGGAGTTTAAATAAAGGACTCTTTAATATTTATAGTCCCGGTGTGAATACAGAACGTACGCCCCAATGCACCATCGCTATAGAGCTCGTCTTCTAATTATCTGTCACTTTATAATCCATGTTTTCTAGGGCTTACACTATCAACTTGCCCCTATAAAAAAAAAAAAATCAGAAAAGTTCCCTCTAAGCAGTTTAACCACTCTAACTGCCTCTCATAGCTGATCTCCTGTCACTTATCTTGCACAGTCTCACCTCTTTCTCTCCAGCGCCTCGGCCTTTTCATACGCTTTGATTTCCATTCCCAGGTAATTGCAGGACTCAGCAGAGAGCCGTCCGCATTTGCATTAGTTCTTTGCATGTATATATTTTTATTTTTAACAGGCTGCCTGTCAAACTGGTGAACTTGCTTATTTAGTGTCCCGGTGATCCATGCTCATCCTCATCCTGTTATGACAGGAGACCAGAGACCTCACAACCAAGGAAATTACATACTAATAATATGACAAGAGATTTGTACCCAACATTTTAATGCAAAGAAAACAACATAATGCCGTTACTCCGCTGAGGACATGGTCCTTTACTGCTCCTTATTACTTCTGTTCATACAGACATTGCCCATTTTATCTCCGATCATACAGCACGCACATATTGGAGAATTCGTTGCAGTATGAAATGGTATGTAATGCTGGTGGAGAGGAAGCAATATGCTGAGACTAGATTTTTATACTGGTATACTGATTACACTCTGAGCAAGGAATACAAGAATACTATTATCATAATATAGAAAATTACAGTACTTAAAGAGGTTTTCTATTTTTGGGGGATGTTATAAACTTTAGAAATAAACATTATTTACCGCTAAGTTCCCAGTCACTTCATCTTGCCGCTCCAGTGGTCCTCATCAGTAACAATAGTGGTGTTGTACCATCCATCAATCACCTGAGCCTGTAACTCCTATACAGCCAGGCCAGTTATTGGTTGCAACTATTGTAGCTCCGGCATCCCTGCACGCTTCTCTCCTCCCCCGGCAGGGACGCCGACTCACTCACCACCGCGGCCCCCATCCCGCACTTGCCCGATCTCTGGGCACTGAGTTTAGGGTGTGCGCGCACTCCCTCCTTCTTAAAAGGACAGCACGCGCTGTCCTCAAGCATCCCCAGCCAATGGCTGAGAGATACTTATTATTTAAGGCACCTCCACCTGTTGGGAGGTGCCTGAGCGACGTATTCATGTTCACTCTGCTTTTTGGGTGCTTGCTAATTCTCAGATCCCCTGTCCTAGTTTATCTTACAGTACCTGCCTGTAACTGCCTGTATATCAGCTGTACGAGCCTGCACCTGCCGTGCCCACCTCTATACCAGCCATACCTGCCTGCACCAGCATGCAGCTGCCGTGCTCACCAGTATTCCTAGCCTACCTGCCTGCACCAGCCATGCCCATCTGCATACCAGCCGCTTCTGCCAGCATCTGCTGTTCCTGAGTTCCTGCTGTGCCTGCCAGTACCAGCTGAGCTTTCCCTTTCTAGGCCATTCCAGCTCCCTGCCCTTTGGGGGTGAACTGCCATTCATCCGAGGTCCATTCTGGAGTATCACTTGGTGTCCAAATGGAGCCAAGCCTAACCCCACCTTCAGGGGTTCTAGCAAAGAGTCAGGTGTTCACCTAGTTACGCTCCCGCCAGGCTCTCCTTGGACCACGGCACAGTGGTTCCACTACCACTTCCATTACAACTGTCAGGTAGTTGCTGATTGTTAGGTGTCGGGCATTTGCTGGATCTGAAATTGGGTCAGAATCATCAGTGGACTCTGTGGTCTCCCATTCCGTTCCAGCCAGGGCAGAGGCTGCTCAGCATCGCCGTCGGTCCCAACGCCTAACTAGTGCACGAGATGTACAAGTTGTCTCCTAGTAGTGTTAAGCATAGGTTGCGGAGGAGAACAGAGCTGCTACAGCCTAAGTCCAGGATGCACTGCACTGAGCATGCCCGTGACATGGCAGACCGTGATTGGTGGTTTGGTGTCAGCTGATCCGGTGACCTGATTGGCCGCGGGTGACGTCATCAGTAGTGCGACCAATAATGCGACTGTGGGCAGGGCTTAGTCTTTAAATAGCCCGCCCACAAGCATGGCGGTGCGCTCTGATCATTCCGATTAGGTTGTGTACATGTGTGGACGCTTGTCTGTTTGGGCTCCACGTACTCCCTAGCTGCTGTCTCCGTGACCTGCTGTGACGCCTCATTCTCGAAAGAGCCCTTTTAGTTTTGAGTTTACCCTGGGTGATGGGGGACTCGGCGTTGGGTCCTAAGATGAAGAGATGGAGTGCAGCCGTGGCCCGGACCCGACCCGTGCTCAGGGCCATCACATGAAAAGGAAGATGTTGTGGGCTCGTCCAGCTTGAGTGGCTTATTTAACGACTACGCCACATGTGGTGCCTGGTGAAGGGTCACCAGCGCCGCTGCAGTCCGAGGCCTGGTGTCATGGCGGCCTAAGTTCTCACTGCTCCCCACAGGCGGAGCAAGGCCTCGGGGCAGGCAGACAGGATGAGGGGGGGGGAATAGTAGTAGTGCGGGGAGTACGGGCACCGCGTCGCGTGGTATGGCGCATAATGAACAGTCCAGAGGCCATAGGGGTGAACTTCCAAGGCTTTACTCACTTAGATGGCAAAGGAAGGCGACTCCCTGCTCCCCGCGGAGTCCTGCGGTCACCAGAGACGGGGATCCGACAACCTGCGAGAAAGTCCAGCATTCAGTCGTGTCCCCTCATCAGAGTATTCCTGCACTACAGACTTCACCCTTTCCCGTCTGTGCGTGTGTAGATAGGCCGGGTCTCCCTCTGAGCTCCTCTCAGGACCAGTGCGTGGGTGGCAATTCCTCTCCATCCGATGCCCGCTGGGATCCTCTGGGCCTACCGGGCTTTCCCGACCAGGACATGGAGTAGCAAGGTGGGGTATCGGGGGCCGGTACCCCTTTTGCAGCCGGAGTCCCTCCGAATATATCAGGTTGGCTAGGACAGGTGGCGTACCTCGCTCCGTCTGCATCCTGCCTGGGATCCATTTGCTGTGGAGCCACACTCTAGAGCTCCCGGGCCTTCTTGCTCATGGTCCTCGACCGGGCTGAGATATTCCTTATCTCCCGCCTGCCCATCATCCAAAGGCCTAGGGACTAGGGCCGTGTCTCCATCCCCTGCAGGCCCACACAGGATCCACTTTCAGGGTAGGAGATCACGTTCTGACACCAGTCAGGGTACAGCCATAGAACAGCCGAGTACTGTCCGGATACAGTCAGAGAACAGGACCAAGAACACAAGAACCAAGAACCAAGATGGCTTTCTATTATATCACAAATTTTAAAGTGTCACTAACTTGTAAGTCCTCCACCCTCACCCACTAACTGGTTCCTACCACTTTGTGTTCCCCAGTCTCCCTGTAACCAGGGGAGCAGCACCTAGTGCATACTAGCTCCCTCTGGTGGAGAAGTGTGGTGTTGGATGCAAGAGGTTGGGTCACGACTATCACACTGGCCTTACCTCAGAGGAGGAACACCACACTCCATTAGAGAAGTGCAGCATCCCTGTGGCGGTCGAACCCACACTGCCAATGCCAGAGTTCGCTCGGCTGATTAGCACAGGTCGCTTAGGCAGGCTTAGCGTGCTCTCTAGCTGCTCTCTCCGTGACATGCCGACGCCAGAGTTCGCTCGGCTGATTAGCACAGGTCGCTTAGGCAGGCTTAGCGTGCTCTCTAGCTGCTCTCTCCGTGACCTGCCAATGCCAGAGTTCGCTCGGCTGATTAGCACAGGTCACTTAGGCAGGCTTAGTGGGGGGAGGCAGGTAGTTTCCGTTTGGCAGTCTGGCTCCGACAAGGGGGTTGCTATATGCCCCGAGCAGACTGCGGGTTCCGTATCCCTGGCACCGCCTGTTAGCCACTTGGAGAGTTACCCTGCAGGCCGGTCACACACCGGCAGGGAGCACGTACACTCCGGCGTGAGTCACACACACTTCCTAGCCCCTGCTGCGTAGCCTCTGTGCAGTCAACAGAGCTACAGCTACGTTAGTTGTCGCACATCTTCCGTGTAGTTAACGGAGATAGTGCGAATCCTTTTCCCGTCCAGGTGTGTAGTAACACTGGAGGGATTTACACTTTAAGTTGGTTGTTTTACACTCTAAACCCAGTGGGTGTTCGGTCGCAGTCTTCTAGGCTGCATTGCGGACCCCGGGTTCGGTTACATTTCATTTTAATAAAGTTGTTGCAACCGTCCCCTTAACACTGATGCATGAGATCCTAAAAGGGTAAAAGAGAGAAAGTGGTGCTCCAGTAAGGAACTAGGTAGACATGTAGCGAATAAATTTGAAAGCCCTTAGTCCAGCGGCCACATCAATATTTTGTGGCTGCCAGACGGGAGCCCTGTGAACCATCTCCTACCTGCCAGCATTCTCGATCCTCTGCTCCTCTTTTGATTAGTCAGCCTGATGCGATGTCATCATTGTGTCATGATGTTCTGATGTTGACAGCCACTTCAATCTTTGGATCCTGGTGGCACCCGTTGCCCACAAGCAGAGTAGCAAGTGCATCTTTCTTCTGCTACTTTGAATCGATGGATGGGATGCCATTACTATAAGTACAAGCATGGACTACCCCAAGGTCAATAGGTAGATTTTGTGAAATCATGGAAAACCCCTAAAATATTTAAGATATTGTTATTGGACAGTGCTCGCTCCAAGGTAGCCAGTGTTGTCAATCACCAGCGAGGGAGGCAGGGCATCAAAACCATTTGTCGGAACAGTGCACTGAGCCTCTCGACCACACCAAGGGCGCACCAAGCTCCATAATTAGCATTTTTTCTTAAACTAATTTCTGCAGAATAGAGGCAGCGATTGGAACACTAAAGTTGGGAATTTTATAAAGGCTTTATCCCTATGAGGCTGTACGATAATTATACATTGTCAGTTGCAGATGACCATATTTTCGGTCCAAGTCCGATCTGACAAAATATCAGATCACATTCGGATCAATATTATTATATAAAATAGAAAAGACAAATAGGGTCTGCATACTTTTAGTATTAAATTATTGCACAGGTGCACAAATACGCTAAGTGGCCAATATACTAACATATACATACACGATGCGTCAGCACACTGCGACTAAAAAATACATGAACTCTAAAATGACTGCAAATGTTGACAACGTAAAGGTAAGTAGTTAGCGTTTTTCAATCAAAGAGCGCAAAATTTATCCAACCACGTCAAGGTGACCTTTTTATATGGATGGTGCCTAGCCACTGAATATCCTACTTCTCTATGTACCAAACCAGCCCCATGTGAACCCTAGGAGCAATTAGTAGATTTTTTTGAAATCTTGATAAAATCCTATAAAAATTTAATATATTGTTATTGGACAGTGCTCGCTCCATACAAGCCAGCTCAATCAATCCAATCCCAGGAAAAAATTGCAGTACATATGTATTGCATCCATAAATAGGATCGCAGTCAATGGGTCTGTCAAAAAAATCAGACCGCACTAGGGTGATATCTGAGTGCGGTCCAATTTTCACAGACAGCCAGAATGGAGAAGATGGAGAAATGTTTTTTTTACACCTTTCCTACATCCGAGAGAATCAGATCACACAGTGATCACACAGAGTGATCAGAGTGTAATTAGTGTAATTGGCCCGATTCTCTTGGGTGAGAGAAAATACGGTTGTGTGACCCTAGACTAATTCTAGCAAGAGGCTTCAGAGCATGGAAAAGTTATGTTAGGCTTTTTTTACGACATGAGTTACCTTTTTACTCTTTACGAACTATAGTCATACCATATATGAAAAAAACATAAATTGCAATTTTTAACCCAAGTTTCCAAAACCTAATTTACAAGCAAAGAGCGGCGTCATACATCCCCTATCCCGCTGTGTGCCGTGCTTCGGTTTCCTGGTATGTGGTATTCCTGTGGAGTAGAGAAAGCTGTCAAGCATAGATCTATCTCCACCATACATAACCTGGCTGTAAAATCTAAAATCACCTCTGACGTGATCTTGAATTTTATGGACTCCTTAAATTCGCTGTTCGAGAACATAGGAAATCTGAAATTTGATGCCCAGGGACACACAAAGCCAGCGGCCGACCCTGAACTAAAAAACTGGACACTCGCTAACTCTTTATTGCCTGTGCACCTAAAATAGCATCATAGAAAAAGACGCCTCGGCGGACCACCTTAGAACAATTCACAACTTTTTTTTCTTCCTCCGGAATACATCGTGTGACAAGTTTCAGCTAAAAGCCCAAGGGATTTGCCAACTGAAATGGATTCTATCATTTATTAAATCTGACAATATGGCATCATTCTGTAGGAAGGACGGAGCACAAACTTTCCGTGGCAGCAATAAAAAAAATACCTCTGACCTGGAATACAAGGGGCACAACACGAACCACTAGTTAAATGAAGCCAAGAGAGTTGTACAAACTGGGAAAATGTGACACTGAGTTTTCAGGCTGCAAGTAGCTCTTCATTTTACAGATTCTCTACTTCTACCCTCCAGGGACGTCACTCTGGCTTTTTTTTTCCAATAGGGAATAAAAGTTTTGACTTGGATATCATAAAATGACAACATTGAAAAACCTCCTGTAACTATAGAAGTGACTGCAGGTGACGATGTGTCGCGTTCTAGTATCAAAGAAAAGATTTTTTTTAAATTTTTGCTGTTTTATATTTTTTACTGATATGAAGAGACAGATTTGGTTGGTTGTCATTTCTTATTCACCTTTTCTGGCTCCAATGCCTCTATAGTGGCCAGGTCCTTCTGATCATCTGCACTTCAGGTTGCCTAAGCAACCTGACCCCCTTTTAATGACGTCTTCCTCCAGAGAAATTTTGTCTGGGTCAGGTAATTGGACAACACTGGAGTATTTAGATAGTCGGCATCCTGTCACTACTTAGTTCTTCCACTGTACCGCTCTGCTATTCCATGGTTCCGGCATTACTACACTAGTCATCACTGCTGGTCCAGTTCTGATACACCAGTCACAGCAGATGTCACAACTCTGCTACACCAGTCATCACAGGCTCTTCTGCACCACACATCGCTAATCCAGCCCTTTTACACCAATCATTGCTGATCCAACTCTGTTCCATCAGTCATCGTTGATTCAGCTCTTCTACACAAATCATCGCTGACTCAGTTCTGCTACACCCGTCATCGCTTATCCAGCTCTTCTACACCAATCGTTGCTGATCCAGTTTTACTACATAAATTATCAATAGTCCAGCTCTGCTACACCAATTACCACTGACTCAGTTCGGTTAAATCAGTAATCACTGGTTGAGCTCTGCTACATCAGTCATTGCTAATCCAGCTATGCTACACCAGTAATTTCTGATCCAGCTCTTCTACATCAATCATTTCTTATCCAAGTATGCTACATAAGTCATTGCTAATCCAGCTCTGCTACATCAGTCATCATTAATCCAGCTCTGCTAAACCAATCATTGCTGACCCAACTCTGCTACATCAGTCATCGTTGATCCACCTCTGCTACACCAATCATCGTTGATTCAGTTCTGCTACATCAGTCATCACTGATCGAGCTCTGCTACACCAGTCATCACTGATTGAGCTCTGCTACACCAGTCATCACTGATCGAGCTCTGCTACACCAGTCATCACTGGCTCTTTTACACCAGTCATCACTGGCTCTTTTACACCAATCATCGTTGATTCAGTTCTGCTACACCAATCATCGTTCATTCAGTTCTGCTACATCAGTCATCACTGATCGAGCTCTGCTACATCAGTCATCACTGATCGAGCACTGCTACACCAGTCATCACTGGCTCTTTTACACCAGTCATCACTGGCTCTTTTACACCAGTCATTGCTGATCCAGCTCTTCTACACGATTGCTGATCCAACTCTGCTACATCACTCATTGCTGAATCAATTCTGCTACATCAGTCATCACTGATCCAGCTCTGCTACACCAGGCATTGCTCATCCAGCTCTGTTACACCTGTCATTACTCATTCAGCTCTGCTCCATCTGTGCCAGCTGTCTGAGCTGCTGAAGAACTGCTTTTTCCGACTGGATGCTTCAAGGATCCACCTCATCCAATGAGATTAAGTCATCATAGTTAGAAGTGCACTGCTAGCCCATATCTTGCATCACTAGTCAATAACACATCTTTCTATGAAGTCTATACTACTTCTTTCCTTCTAGATAATTCACTGCAAGATTTTGGCATTTTGATCATATCCCTTTTCTTATCAGACCATCTCCTTGTTGAGCGAGTCCAAAAACTGTGCCAAAAGCACATAATAAATGTAAATTAATTGAATTGTAATAAATCACAGTTTATCCATTTCAATACAGCTGTCAATCACTGAGAGTGACAATTAAATGGTGCAAATGCAACTGGCTCCCATTGGACATCCTGTGACGCGATAGCGGGGTGCAGATGAGTTGTCATTGCTGACGGTGGTATGTTGAAGACCCCTATGCCTGCCATCCTTGTCCTCATATGATGCCCAACCTAAGGATCGTTGCAGTATATAGAACTAGCAATCAAATAATCACAGGTTCAAGTCCCCAAAGGGAACTAAAAGATAAAGTAAAAGATATTTTTTGTATTGAATCGTTCCCCTTTTTTCCCCTTTTAACATACAAAAAATAAACATATTTATATCATCACATCCATCAAATTATCCCATATGGTAAATTATGTCATGAAAAAAAAAGAAAGAAATGTCAGAGTTGTTTTTTTTTTGGTTTGGTTACCTGCCTATAAAAATACAGTAAAAAGGTGAAAAAAGTCATATGTAACTTACAAGGGTATTAATAAAAATATCAGCTAGCCGCCCAAAACACAAGTCTTTACACAACTATATATCTAAAGACGGAAAAATAAAAAAGTTACAGATTCCAGAAATGGAGACACAAACCAGTTTTATTTTTCTTCAAATTTTCAGATTTTTTTTTCACCCTTTAAATAAAACAATTCTAGTTTGGTTTCTCCATGATCGTACTGACCTGGAGAATCTTATTTACAGGTTATTTTTTTTACTGCAAATTGAAGGTCATAAAAACAAAACACAGAAACTGAAGGCAGAATTTCTTTTTTTTCTTTCTCTCCATTTCGCTTGACATTTTTGTCACATTTCTCTGTAAAGTTTATGGCAAAGTGAATGGTGTCATTCAAAGCGACAACTCGTCCCGCGAAAAAAACATTACCTCATACGGCTATTTGGATGGAAAATAAAAAGAAGAAGAGGAGAAGAAAATAAAAACTGAACGTTTTCCGAGGTGGAAAGAAGATAAAGGGGTAAAAAAAGTATTTTTTTTCTCCTCTATTATTTTGGTCATTACTTAATAGCAAGAAAAGATTCTTCCATATGAACAGAGGTCTAGAAAGTTTAGAAAAGCAACATCTCCTTATTTTGAGAAAAGCCAAGGGGAACAGTAAAAGCATACATTTACATGTATTCATACATTTTCAGGAGGAATAACAGAGGCAGAGCACAATATAGAGTTATAAGAACAGATGCTCTAAAGTGATTTCCTTGAAAATACAAGTATGTAGCAGATGAGATGAAGATAAGTCAGAGACCTCTGCTGATAATTATTTTAATGTATTTGTGTTCCTCTAATTATTACATAAGTTTCATTGTATGAATGCAGCGTTCAGTTGGTTAATTAACGACGATGTACACAGAAAAACAAACACTGAAATAATTCCTCCACTGTTATTTACATGAGGTTTGAAAAATTTCACTGTAATGCTAATGCCGGCATCCCTGCATGGACCCTCTCCCTACTCCTGGCAGGGACGCTGACACACTCACTGCCTCAGCCTCTCAGCAGTGTCTCCAATCTCTGCACGGCTGCCTGGTCTCCTGGGCCCATACATGGCGTGTGGGTCTCCTGGCGGCGCACTTAGTGCGTGAGCGTGCATTTTAAAGGGGTAGTGTACCTCTTAAAGGGGTAGCATGCACAGTCTGAATCTGCCCCCAGCAAATAGCTGGGAGGCGTCTAGTATTTAAGGCACGCTCCCCTGTAGGGAGGTGGCTGTACAATGCCTTCCTTAGTGTTAGTTTGAGTTTGTCCCTGCTAGTTAGTTGTCAGGTCCTTGAACCTATTCCTGAAACTGTGCCTGAACGTATTCTGTTAGAACTTGAACCTGTTGCTGTACTCGCCTAGTCTCAACCTGTTCCTGCTATCTGTGTTACCTGAACCTGAAGGCGCTCCGTCGGTACCTGAACCTGAAACCACTCCGGCAGTACCTGAACCTGAAGGTACTCCGACGGTAACTGAACCTGAAACCACTCCAGCGGTACCTGAACCTGAAACCACTCCGACAGTATCTGACCCTGAAATTGCTCCAGCAGTACCTGAACCTGAAATTGCTCCAGCAGTACTTGAAGCTGAAGCCACTTTGGCAGTGCTTGTGTGGCGCCCCTGCGTGTCCAGTTGCCGCAGAGGTACTGCATCCCATCCAGAGGTGTGGTACTGACGCGCCCCCTGGGCCATGTTGTTAGGGATACCCGGAGCCGGATCAGATGGGGGTTGTAGTCTCCGAGTGGCTGTGACCCGGTCCGTGCCCAGGGTGTCAAACTCAGTGTGCGGCAGTCCTTATAGATGTTATTAGTGTCGACTACGCCACCCGTTGATTTGCGGTCAAAAGGCCGCCGCTGCAAGATGGTCCGCTGAGGCTGGTGGTGTGTATGCAGCTGCGGTAGTATAACCCCCAACGGGAGGGGTATAGCCTCAGGGGGTCAGCCGTGGAGGATGGTGGTTGTGAAGGTGCAGCAAGGAGACTCAGAGGCATAAAATGCAGTTCCAGGGTTTTACTTACTGGTGTTGCTCGGGTCACTGTGTACAGCAGTGACCACCCAAGCCGTGCTGCGTCCACCAGGTCCTGGACTCGGTCAACTCCCAGGCAACTCCGGAGTGTGGTCCTGAGCTCCCTTTCTGACTTGTCCTCCTCTCCGGCCTTCCCCACCAGGGATCCACCTAAGTCCGGCTCCCTCGGGCCTCTTGTTGGTAAACCCTTGTCTCTGGGTTCCCTGACCCTATTCTTGGTTTGCCTTCCGGGTGGATTTAGTGGGTGGTCGTGGCAGATCCTGCCCACGACCTCCGGTCTCTGGCTAAGGATTAGGGCCCTCCACCAGCTTGGGATCCGGTACCCTTGTGCCAACTCTTCACCCTCTGATCTAATTTTGGGTTCTTGGAGTTCCCTCTTCTCCCCCTCTGGGTCCTTCTTTCTCCTCTCTCTCTCTCTCTCTTGGCCTTGGAGCTGGCTGAGCTGCTCTGCTTCTCTGACTCAACTCTGACAGACTGACCCTGATCTAAGATGGTTCCCACCTTATATACTCCCTCTTTGTGTGAGCTCAGGTGACCAGCACCCAATGAGCTCCTAGCTTTACCCAGGCTGCTCCCCCTATCTGCCCCTACACTACTGGGATGTTCCACCCCCCTCCCACTCCAGCCAGGAACAGACACTGTCGTACCTGCACATAAACTGGTGGGAGTACCGTCGGTCTGTTCCCCGGAAATGGGATGTGTGTAGTGCATGCAGCTAACTGAGCTCAGCTCCACACTCCATCCTTACCCGGGAGTGGAATATCACACCTCTGGGTTGAGGTGCAATACCCCTGTAGCAGCCGAATCCTCAGGGTGCTACATTCCCCCCTGGTAAATCACAGCACGTCCTCGGGCTGTAAAATAACAAAACATCCAAAAACATACAATTTTTTTTTTTTTCATAAACATCATAAACATATAAAACAATATATATATATCATAAAACTTTTCATATAAAACTCCTCATTAGAAACATTCTTGTTCCTCCGGCCACGGTGCAACTTGTGACCGGGTAAAGTGCGACAGTCTCTCTTGGAAGAAAACAGTTTCCTATAAAACCGGTAGGGGGCGTTTTAGGAAGCGCAACTATATACAAGGGAATTATGGCCGCTCTCAGTCCTCGGCCAGGTATTAGGGAGGATTGACCGCTCTCAGTCCTCGGTCAGTGGGAATAGGGACACACGGGTTTCAGTTCAATCTGCTGGTCCCAACGGGGACTATATTTTAACTAGAACAGTTCTTATACCCTGACGGGTAACTATGTACAGTCTCTCTCTACCGTACTTCAACGACGGCGTCCTCCTGCTCCTTCTTTAGATTCTTCAGACCCGTCCGGGTCCTCTTGCTCCTCCTCACACCGCAGCTCCTCCTCCGTCAGGCGATGCACATGGAGGGCGTAGGGTCCTTTGGCACACTTGTGCCGGGTGAAGGTGACCTCGTCCCCTACATACAGGTCACGACCTCTGTGTCCCTCCGGCAGATGGCTTTCTACGTCTCTGCGGGTGACAAAGACGTCGCTGGGGGTGTGATGATCCCTGATGAAACCCCAACCGTGCTGCAGTTGGAATTTAATTACAGTCCCGGTGGCACGGGGACCGTGGGCTGCACGGGGGTTCCTCCGGGTCCGGCTCTTCTGCTCTGCGCTCTGGATTTGCAGCCGCTGCTCTCGGACCCGCCTCTCTCTCCTCTCCCGGTCGAAGACCTCTAACTGCTGCCGGCAGCACTCCGCACGTTCAGCTGCGGCCGCCCGCGTTTCTTGGGTGAATCCCATGAGGTCTCCTCCGGTGGGGTCCCACGCAAACTGCGCTTCCTCCAACGAGAGTGGGGTGATCTTAACGGGCTTCGGAACCGGAATCAGGGGCTCATCTAGGGGTCTTTCTTTTTGGAGCTCAAGTTGGTAATACTCCGGTGGCCATATAAAGGGCTGCCCATCCGGGCACGTATGCTGGGCGAACAGGTCTTCACCCAGGTGCGGCACTCTAGATGTTGAGGGCGCGGAGGTGGTAGCGGCGCCCAGGTTTACCAGGCCTTGCGACCAGGCTTGGGGCACCCTGAAGGTGAAGGGCACCGTAAAGACGGCGGCGCCCGGGTGTTCCTGGCCTTGCGACCAGGCCGGTGGTTCGGCAGAGGTAGGGGGCGCTGTTGGTACTGCGGCGCCCGGGGGCACTCGGCCTTGCGACCAGGCCGGTGGCGTCTCCTGCTTGGCCGCGCTCTGGATTGAGGCGCATGACGTAGCAGGGGGCGTGGCCGCGGCTCCGGCTGCTTGAGGCCTAGCTTGGAGCGATGACGCAGCGGCTACGGGAACGGTGAGTGGGGCTTCAGGCTCTGCGACGGGGAGCTGGGGCAGGTTTACGGCTTCTGGGCACGGGATGCTGTCGTCCCCATTACCTGCCTTTATCTCTTCGGCTCCCTCCGCGGTGTCGTCTCCGGCCGTCGTCCCTCCTTCGCCGTACTCAGAGGTGGACTTGCTCCTCGCTGCGGGTGGCATGCTTCGCTGGCGGGCTCCAGCCTGCTGGGCCATCTCTCGAGTCCACTCCGCCAGTGTTTCCTGCTGCACCCGGGCCATCCTCCGTGCGAGGCCCTCCAACGCGGTCTGTGCACGCTCCCGATCTCCGGGGAGCTGCGCCAGGATCTCCAGCAGGCCTTCTGGAGTGGCGACCTGCAACAGGCTCCTGACCACTGGGTCGGTGCTGCCTGACTCTCCCTCCATCTCCGGGTGTGTTCTCTCTGGACTCTCCTCCAGACTCCTCCAAGCTGCTCCCATCTTCTTTCTTTTGTTCTGTCTACGCCCATCCCGAGGGCGGTCCTGGGGCAACTTTGTGATTGCCAGTTCCAGGGGCAGTTCTCTCACGCTGATGGACATATCAATCATCACAGTCTCTGCTGGTGGGGGCGGTTTCCACTTTTGGCGCCATTTTCGGTCCTGGCCCACGATGGGAGGTGGCCTCTTGCCATCCTTTGGCACGCCCATAATGGCGTCCGCTCTGCCAAGGCGGGAAACCTTCTCAGATGGCGGGAACCGCTTCCCAGTGGCGGGAAACTCTGTGGATGGCGGGAAAAGACTGCAGATGACGGGCAAATGGCGGGAACTGATCCGAGATGGCGTCCGGTGGCGGGGACCCTCTGGAATTGGCGGGAGACTTCTTTTTGAGGTAAATGCGATCTTTTCTTCAGGCACGCAGTACCCGGTTGTTGCGGGCACGTGATCCTGCCGACTACGCCAAAGTTGACACGCCCCCTGGGCCATGTTGTTAGCGATACCCGGAGCCGGATCAGATGGGGGTTGTAGTCTCCGAGTGGCTGTGACCCGGTCCGTGCCCAGGGTGTCAAACTCAGTGTGCGGCAGTCCTTATAGATGTTATTAGTGTCGACTACGCCACCCGTTGATTTGCGGTCAAAAGGCCGCCGCTGCAAGATGGTCCGCTGAGGCTGGTGGTGTGTATGCAGCTGCGGTAGTATAACCCCCAACGGGAGGGGTATAGCCTCAGGGGGTCAGCCGTGGAGGATGGTGGTTGTGAAGGTGCAGCAAGGAGACTCAGAGGCATAAAATGCAGTTCCAGGGTTTTACTTACTGGTGTTGCTCGGGTCACTGTGTACAGCAGTGACCACCCAAGCCGTGCTGCGTCCACCAGGTCCTGGACTCGGTCAACTCCCAGGCAACTCCGGAGTGTGGTCCTGAGCTCCCTTTCTGACTTGTCCTCCTCTCCGGCCTTCCCCACCAGGGATCCACCTAAGTCCGGCTCCCTCGGGCCTCTTGTTGGTAAACCCTTGTCTCTGGGTTCCCTGACCCTATTCTTGGTTTGCCTTCCGGGTGGATTTAGTGGGTGGTCGTGGCAGATCCTGCCCACGACCTCCGGTCTCTGGCTAAGGATTAGGGCCCTCCACCAGCTTGGGATCCGGTACCCTTGTGCCAACTCTTCACCCTCTGATCTAATTTTGGGTTCTTGGAGTTCCCTCTTCTCCCCCTCTGGGTCCTTCTTTCTCCTCTCTCTCTCTCTCTCTTGGCCTTGGAGCTGGCTGAGCTGCTCTGCTTCTCTGACTCAACTCTGACAGACTGACCCTGATCTAAGATGGTTCCCACCTTATATACTCCCTCTTTGTGTGAGCTCAGGTGACCAGCACCCAATGAGCTCCTAGCTTTACCCAGGCTGCTCCCCCTATCTGCCCCTACACTACTGGGATGTTCCACCCCCCTCCCACTCCAGCCAGGAACAGACACTGTCGTACCTGCACATAAACTGGTGGGAGTACCGTCGGTCTGTTCCCCGGAAATGGGATGTGTGTAGTGCATGCAGCTAACTGAGCTCAGCTCCAGACTCCATCCTTACCCGGGAGTGGAATATCACACCTCTGGGTTGAGGTGCAATACCCCTGTAGCAGCCGAATCCTCAGGGTGCTACAGTACCCCACTCTCAGGTAAGAAGGGAGCACTACCCGGGACCCACCCACCTACATCCAACACGACACCACTCCAGACCAGCAGGCGGGGCAAGATGCACTTGCTCACTGCTGATCCCTGTCCCTGGCTGGAAGGGGGGGAACCAGAAGAGAGGGAACCATGTAGTGGGTGTGGGTGGAGGAAGAGATTCAGGGGAGCACTGAAAGGAAGAGTATAAAAGGAAGGTAGAAAGTTGCAGAAAGGGCCAGTCCTGCTCAGGAGAGCAAGGAAGGAGTTCAGTGGAGAGGAGAGAGAGAGGAGTAGGGCCCTGTCAGAGTGGCCCAGGAGGAGGAAAGTGAGGAAAGAAGATAGGAGCAGTGAGGAGGGCTCCAGAGAGACCGAAGGGATCCCAGGGGCACGGCGAGTGCAGAGACCACCCGTGCGCCCAAATTCATGCTGATGACTCGCCCCCTGGGCCGTGGGGCACTCGGATCCGGGCAATAGGGGGAACGATGGGAGTAGTAGTGGCAACCCGGTTCCGTGGCTCAGGGTGGTCAGGCCAGTGGTAGTCCGTTATGTGTTATTGATTATGTCCGACTACGCCACCCGTGGATTGCGGTTATTAGGAACCGCCGCTGCATGCAGACCGCTGGGGCTGATGAGGTGTGCAGCTAGGGTAGTGTGACTCCCCACGGGAAGAGTGCAGCCCCAGGGCAGTATAATGGATGTTGGGAGTGATGGTAGTGAGAGTCCCAGTGATGATATTGCTGGAGAAGCAAGGAGCACACAGACAACAGGTTGCAGTCCAGGGTCTTTACTAAACAGGAAAACTGACCCACAAACAGTCCCAGCTAGGAGGGGACCTGGATGTCTGAGAGCAACGGGGAAATTGGCCCTGGTCAGGGTGAGGGTGTAGGCCTACCGTGCTTTCTGCGCTCCTTCTGGCTATCTCCTCTTTATAGGGTAACAGCCCACGTTTCCGAGCTTTCCGTGCTTTCTCGCCTGTATGGCCTGCGACGTGGGTTCCTTTCTGCTCCCAGCCTTGTATGGCTTTACTGGTCCCTTCGGTTGTGGCAGGGCCTCCAGGCTTCTTAGGCCAAGGAATGTACAGTCCCTTGCGGACTGGTTCTCTGCTGGGGGATGTGGAATCCTTCCAGCCTCAGACACCAAAGTCTGGTAAAGCTAAGTCTTTCTCTGCCAAGACAGGCTCTCTTCGCCTCTTGTCTCTGGCTTGTGGCTCTCTCCTACTGCCACACTTCCTCTTAGGTGCAATCAACTTTCTGTCCCTGCTCCACTCTGGGACACGTCTCAAAGCTGAGACAGGCAATCCAGTTCTCTCTAACCCTGTCCCCAGTACCAGCTTTTATAGGGGCAGCCTGCTCCCCCTACTGGCCTGAGACAGGAGGCATTGCATGCTAATGTTCCCCTGACTAGAGAACCTCGCCCTTGCTCTCAGACACAGCTTTATTACACTTGTGGCATCCAGGTCAGGGTGACACATTCCCCCCTAGTGAAATTTAGTACTCCGGAACTAAACAATAAACAAAGACAATATGCATAACAATAAAACATTAATAGACAGACGGCGCACAAATTGAGTTCTTTAGGTCACAGTGTGGTCTGTGACCGGGTGTCCATATCACCAGCACAACGGGGAGCCTTAACCAGGTGGGGGTCTGTCCTACCCCAAGTCCTTCACAGTCTTAGTTCATTCCTGGGTTAGGCTCAGAATGCAGTCCATACAAGGTCCCGGTTATAAAAAGTCCATAACCTGTGAGTCCTTACGGTAGCTGCAAGAAACTGAAACACACTATTAATAAACATGCAGGTAACTTGGCAAACAATTCAACATTTGGCAACAAGGTTATTTACAATTTTGTGCATCCTATATTCTCCAGCGAGCGGGTATCTGTCCCTTTGTGCTCCTGGTTGACCTCCTTAACCCACTGTCTGGTGGTGGACCAACCTGGCTTTCCCCACTAGCGTTAGGGGTACAGCTACCAGCTGGGTGTACAGGTAAGGCAGGCAGCTGTCTGCGGGTTCTTTGGCTTACCGCAGGCATGGCAGGCTCACTGTCAGCAGAGGGTTGACTCTCCTGGGCTGCTGGAACAGGCTCTTCTGCCTCTGGAATCGCTTGCTCCTCTTCACCTTCCGGCTCTGATGTTAGTTGTTGCTGGGCCGGTTGCAGGAAATGCAGGACGGGTACCACTATGGCATCATTTATGCGAGTCCAGGACTGAGGGAACTCTCCGAGAACGGTGCTGATCATTTCTTCCTTGTCCTCTGCGGGTTCAAGGTCACTCTGATCCTCTTCTGCACTGCGGAGTTGCTCGGGGCACCTTTTGAGGTGGTCTCTGGAGACGACACTAGTGGTTTCTCCTCCGTCCTTGGTGATCACGCACACCTTTGGGTTGTCATGGTCAGACTGCAGTACGGTGTAGGGTTCTCTTTCCCACTGGTCGTCCAACTTATGTAGCCTTCTTTTTCGCTTTAGGACTTGCTCACCAGGTTCTAGGGGACTAGCAGGGGCGTGTTGATTGAAGAGTCTTTCTTGCTTCTCTCTCACCTGGGCCAGGCTCTTCTCCACACTCTCCTGTACCTTCTTGTACTGCAGTTGCCTTTCCTTATCCCAGTCCGCATCCGGGGAGGTGTCCTCAGGTATTAGGACTCCCATCTCCAGGTCTACGGGCAGCTTACCTGGTCTAGCTCGCATCAGGTAAGCCGGGGTGCAGTTTGTAGCGTTCACCGGGATGTTGTTGTACATGTCTACCAGGTCCGGCAATTTTTCTGGCCACAGGCTGCGTTCCTCCAGGGGCAACGTCTTCAGGAGATCAATGACTATATTGTTCATCTTCTCACACATCCCGTTGGTTTGGGGGTGGTAAGGCGTTGTCCGTAATTTCTTACAGCCATAGAGGTTGCAGAACTCCTGGAAGATTTCAGCTTCAAACGCTGGACCCTGGTCTGTCAGGACCTGTTCCGGATACCCGTGTGGACGGCAGAAGTATTGCTGGAAGGCTCGGGCCGCTGTTTGGGCTGTCAAGTCCTTTACCGGGGCCACCACTAGAAAACGGGAATAGTGGTCCACGATTGTAAGGGCGTAGATGTATCCG
Organism: Phyllobates terribilis; assembly: GCF_046119375.1. NCBI lineage: Eukaryota > Metazoa > Chordata > Amphibia > Anura > Dendrobatidae > Phyllobates > Phyllobates terribilis. The sequence goes on from NW_027362772.1 coordinate 284,300,752, forward strand.
GACCGGCTTGGAGCCAATTTGACGTGGTCCAGAGCTACCAGCTCAAGAGGCTGCGTGGTGACGATGGGCCTCAAGGGTGTCTTCTGGCTGGTGCGGTCCTTCCTCCTCAGGTGACAAGGGCCACAGTCTCTGCACCACTTTTCTACTGCTCCTCTCATGCCGACCCAAAAGAACCTTCCTCTTAGTAGGAACTCCAGTTTCTTCCAACCGAAGTGTCCCGCTCTGTCATGGTAAGCTCCCAGGACCATAGCTGCATCTCGCCTTGGGACCACGACTTGCCAGGTCAGCTCGTGCGTCCGGTGGTTGACAATCCTTCTGCACAACTTGCCTTCGTAGAGGAACAGCTTGCTCTTCTCCTTCCATAGCTGCTTGGCTTCCTCTGGGGCATCTGGATCTAGGCGGGCGTCTTCCCGGGTCAGCAGATCTTTCACCAGGCGGACAGCAGGGTCACTATCTTGGGTTTCGGCCCAGCTGTGGTGAGGTAGGGGATTCATCATCACAGTTGTTAGATCCTCCTCCTTCACGCGGTGAGAGTGTTGAGCGGCTCCATACCGGTGAAACGCGGGGAGTTCTACCTCTTCCAGCTCTTCTGGGTCTTCGTCACCTTCAGGTAAGTGAGGCATTCTTGATAGGGCATCCGCGTTGGCGTTGGTTTTGCCTGCCCGGTACTTGATCACGAAGTCATAGTTGGAGAGACGGGCCATCCACCGCTGTTCGAGGGCACCCAGTCTAGCATTGTCCAGGTGTGTCAACGGGTTGTTGTCCGTGTACACGGTGAACTTTGCGGAGGCCAGGTAATGCTTGAAGCGTTCCGTCACGGCCCACACCACCGCCAAGAATTCTAGCTTGAAGGAGCTGTAATTCTCCGGGTTCCTCTCGGTGGGCCTCAGCTTCCGGCTGGCGTATGCGATCACCCGTTCTCTGCCCTGTTGGTTTTGGGACAGTACGGCTCCCAGTCCCACATTACTGGCATCTGTGTGGAGAATGAAAGGCTGGCCGTAATCAGGGTAGGCCAGGATCTCATCCCCAGTGAGGGCCAACTTTAGCTGGCGGAAGGACTCCTCTTCCGGTTTATCCCACTTGAAGGGTGGCTTTTGACTTCTGGACTTGGACTGTCCGATCAGGAGGTCCTGCATAGGAGCTGCCATCTTGGTGAACCCGGGGATGAACCTTCGGTAGTAGCCTACCAACCCGAGAAACTGTCTCACCTCTTTGATGTTCGAGGGGCTTGGCCAGCTCTTGATTGCCATGACCTTGTCAGGGTCGGGGGCCACTCCTTCCGCACTTACCACGTGCCCTAGGTACTGGACCTTTGGTTTCAGCAGGTGGCACTTCGATGGTTTCACCTTCAGGCCGTAGCCTGCCAGGGCTTCGAACACCTCGGCCAGGTGCTTTAGATGGTCCTCGTAGGTCTTCGAATAGACGATCACGTCGTCCAGGTAAAGGAGGACCGTCTCGAAGTTTCGGTGCCCTAGACAGCATTCCATCAGCCGCTGGAAGGTCCCTGGTGCATTGCAGAGCCCGAAAGGCATACAGTTGAACTCACTCAGTCCCATCAGGGTGGTGAAGGTGGTCTTCTCCTTGTCAGCCTCTGCCACAGGAACCTGCCAGTACCCGCTAGTAAGGTCCAAAGTAGAAAAGAAGTTAGCAGATTTTAGTGCGGCTAAAGACTCCTCTATTCTAGGCAGCGGATATGCGTCTTTGTGGGTGATACGGTTGATTTGTCTATAGTCCACGCACATTCTCATGGTGCCGTCTTTCTTTTTGACCAGAACCAAAGGGGCTGCCCAGGGGCTACAGCTGTCTCTAATGACCCCAGCTTCTTTCATCTCCCTTAGCATACCCTTGGCGTTCTGATAATGTGCAGGGGGTACAGGTCTGTGCCTCTCTTTTATTGGTGGGTGGCTCCCTGTGGGGATGTGGTGTTCTATCCCTTTTACTCTGCCGAAGTCTAGCGGGTGCTTACTAAAGACTCTCTCGTACTCCCGTACCACCCGGTAGACTCCTTGTTTTTGGTGCAGGGGAGTGGAGTCAGCACCCACGTGGAGTTTCTGGCACCAGTCCTCCTTTTGTTTCTGGGAGCCATTACCCTCCGCCTGAGGAGATGGAGGCAAGGGTTCCATGGCCCTGATAGCTTTGTGTTCGACGACAAACAGTTTGGCGAGTGTAGCATACCTGGGTAAGTGTACTTCCCTCTCCCCAATGTTGAGGATGCGGACGGGCACCCTCCCATGACGGACATCAACCACCCCCCGGGCTGTCAAAATGGTGGGCCTGCTGTCTGTGTACACGGGTTCTACCATGGCTTGGTAGTCTCTACCTCTCAACCCGATTGCAGTCCGACACCAGATCATCATTTTACTTTTGGGAGGCATGGAAATGGGGAATGGATCACTGAGTCTTACGCTACCGATCTCACCACCAGACAGTTCTACCTGCTGCCGTCTCATCAGGGCTTTTATCTCCTTGTTGAGGACTCTCTGTTGGCTGGAACTAGCATTCACCGCCACCTGTTGTAGAATTACAATTACCTCTGAAAGACAATTTTCAATTATGTTAGTACCCACAGTTATTTTAGGGTGACTTTCATGACGGTCAATGTCCACAATAATCACTCCCTGTGCCAGCAGTTCAACTTTACCAATTTTAATGGTCATCTCCTTGAACCCCATCTGCGGCACGGGTAAGCCATTACTGGCGATGATGCTCAAGTTATTGTCTGGATACCGTGTGATATCAGCATCAGTCCAATACTGCTTAAAAAGTACATAAGGGATTGTGGTTACTTGCGACCCAGTATCCAGCAAGGCGCTCATGGGGATACCGTCCAGCACCACGGGTAAAACCAGGCGCCCCCCAACGTACTTATTACGCCAATTATAAGGGCCTGGTGATCTTATGCCTGGGGGTCGGCCCTCTGCCCCAGGTTGGACCCGTTTAAATTACAGTACCTGGAAATGTGTCCGGGCTGGTTGCATCGACGGCAAATGGGCTGTCCATCCTCTGCGTAGCGGTCTGTGGGCCTCCCTCGGAACGACGGGATCCTCCTATGTCAACGCCACGGGACATCCTCCGGACTTGAAGCCAGCTCGATGGGTCTTGACGGGTCCACTTGCAACGCCTGGACGGTCCTGGTCAACGCCGCGACGCTCCTGGTCAGCTCCTGGACTTGGTGGTGCAGGCCTTTCGACGGGGCTTGGTTCAGGGCCTGTGCATCAGCCTCCACGGAGTCCATAGAGGAGGGCGCCGCCTCCTGGTGGTAGGTGATAGCAGGGCGCCGGGGGTTTATAGCGCCACTGGTTGCAGATTCACTGAGCACCCTTATGGCCCTGTCCTTAAATTGGGCAAAGGTCAGGTCGGGGTTCTGAAAGAACATGAGGCGCAGTTGGGCCCTGTAGGCGCTAGACAGCAGACCCTCTATGAATTGTTCTGTTAGCAGCTTATCGGTTTCCTGCACACTGCCAGGGTCAGTTTGTTGAATAGCCCTCAAGGCTTCCTGCAGATTTAGGGCATAGTCTCTGATGCTGCCCTGTGCCCGCTGCTTACATCCATAGAACCTCATTTTAATCTCAGCGGAGGTACGTGTATCAAAGGTACCCCGCAGCCGGGCCAGAATACCCTTCACAGTCCTTTTCTCCTCAGTGGGCCATGATTTTACCTCCCTCTGGGCTGCGCCAGTTAACTGCCCTGTCAATATGCTGACCTTCTGCTCCTCTGTCAGGGGGTAAACCTGGAACAAACTGTATAGCCTTTCCTTGAAGTCAGTTAGGGCATGGGGCTCCCCTGAGTATTTGGGCAGCCAGGCCGCTCCAGGGATGTAGGGCAAGGAAAAGGGCATCACCGCTGCTGCAGCTGCGTTGGTGGTAGTGGGGGCCTCTGTGTCCGACATCTTCCTCCCCCCTAGTTAAGCGTGGCCTACCTTCCGACGATCCTCTTCTGTAGGCCTCGGCTCCGCTGCTGCTGCTATGGACGAGGACCTGGCGTCGCGTCCTGATGACGTCAGCGTCGCTCTCTCTCCCTTCCAGGACCTTGCGCAGCGTCGGTGCGTGGGGCGGAGCTTCGGATCTCGCGCGGTTTTGACTTCCACGCCCCTCTTCTTCCCGCGCGGCGTCCTGAAGATGGCGTCCGATGGCGGGAAACAGCTGCGGATGGCGGGAAGACGGCAGAAGACGGCGGGAAACGGTCCAAGATGGCGTCTGATGGCGGGAATCGGCTCCAGATGGCGGGAAACGACTCCGGACGGCGGGAAACTTCTCCACAGGTAAGTTTACAACAGTCTTTTTCAGGCACGCAGTACCCGGTGGTTGCGGGTACGAAATCCTGCCGACTACGCCAAAGCTGACTCGCCCCCTGGGCCGTGGGGCACTCGGATCCGGGCAATAGGGGGAACGATGGGAGTAGTAGTGGCAACCCGGTTCCGTGGCTCAGGGTGGTCAGGCCAGTGGTAGTCCGTTATGTGTTATTGATTATGTCCAACTACGCCACCAATGGATTGCGGTTATTAGGAACCGCCGCTGCATGCAGACCGCTGGGGCTGATGAGGTGTGCAGCTAGGGTAGTGTGACTCCCCACGGGAAGAGTGCAGCCCCAGGGCAGTATAATGGATGTTGGGAGTGATGGTAGTGAGAGTCCCAGTGATGATATTGCTGGAGGAGCAAGGAGCACACAGACAACAGGTTGCAGTCCAGGGTCTTTACTAAACAGGAAAACTGACCCACAAACAGTCCCAGCTAGGAGGGGACCTGGATGTCTGAGAGCAACGGGGAAATTGGCCCTGGTCAGGGTGAGGGTGTAGGCCTACCGTGCTTTCTGCGCTCCTTCTGGCTATCTCCTCTTTATAGGGTAACAGCCCACGTTTCCGAGCTTTCCGTGCTTTCTCGCCTGTATGGCCTGCGACGTGGGTTCCTTTCTGCTCCCAGCCTTGTACGGCTTTCCTGGTCCCTTCGGTTGTGGCAGGGCCTCCAGGCTTCTTAGGCCAAGGAATGTACAGTCCCTTGCGGACTGGTTCTCTGCTGGGGGATGTGGAATCCTTCCAGCCTCAGACACCAAAGTCTGGTAAAGCTAAGTCTTTCTCTGCCAAGACAGGCTCTCTTCGCCTCTTGTCTCTGGCTTGTGGCTCTCTCCTACTGCCACACTTCCTCTTAGGTGCAATCAACTTTCTGTCCCTGCTCCACTCTGGGACACGTCTCAAAGCTGAGACAGGCAATCCAGTTCTCTCTAACCCTGTCCCCAGTACCAGCTTTTATAGGGGCAGCCTGCTCCCCCTACTGGCCTGAGACAGGAGGCATTGCATGCTAATGTTCCCCTGACTAGAGAACCTCCCCCTTGCTCTCAGACACAGCTTTATTACACTTGTGGCATCCAGGTCAGGGTGACACACTGACGTGGAGGGATCAGGCCACAGTAGGGGACCAGCCCCAGCCTAGTGGAGTACTTTAGGTCTCAGCTAGCAAACCGGAGGCTGCAGCATTTCTGGTGCTGCAGCCACACTCCACACATAATCGCCGAAAATGTGGCCATAGAGGACCAAGGGGACAAAGAGGACGTCACCCGACAAGGCCCACGGCCACTGGCTTGGGACACTGAGAGTTTGGGATACCTGAGAGTTTGCTGGATCACTACCCTGGAGGACATAGAATGACGTGGGCGGTTATAACCGGCTGCAGTGGTAACCTGGAACTGCCTAGAACTGTGAATTAAGCCTGAAGACTGCACCCCACTGTGTCCTTGACTCATTACTGCGTCACCAGCCCTGCATTACACTGCACCAACAAATTCTACCTCTTAAAATCATCTACACTGCCCTGGAGCTTAGCTCTGCCCGTGGAGAGCTGAACCAACTCTGCTGCGTCACCATCAGCTCCAGTGGATCTACACCACAGCAGCGGCCTCATATAGCCGCATACCACAGGTGGCGTCACAAACATCTTCCCCAAACAGTTTATTTTCCCCATTTAACTGTTCTTTATTTGACCACCCGGGGTCACGGATCGGGTCACTGCCACCGTGACATCCCCAGCACCGACCGGCACGGCTGCCGAGTACCCCACGGCCCCAGGTGGCGCGTCACCTGAACCTGAAGCCGCGCCGGTGATGCCTGAACCTGAAATCACTCTGGCAGTACCTGAACCTGAAATAACTCCAGCAGTACCTGAACCTAAAACCACTCTTGCGATACGTGAGCCTGCAGCCGCTCTGGTGAAACCTCAACTAGTACGAGTGTCCATCCTGTCAAGTGTTCAAGGATCCACAATGTCAGAATCTGCAGCAGTATCCAGTCCTGCCTTGGACTCTTAATCCGTGTCTAGGATCCTGAGTCTGACCCTTGGGGTTAGTTGCCACAGTACTGGGGACTGCCCTTGGAGTGGTACCTGGCGGTCACCTGCAGCTCGAGCCTAACTCCACCATCAGGATCTCTAGTGAAAGCCAGTTGCCACTTAGCTACGCCCCTCCAAGGGTAAGCCTGGACCGTGGCACAGTGGGTCCACGATCTACGAGTGTGACTATTGTGGTTGTAATGTAGCAGGTGCAGATATATTGGATTGACCCCAGGGCACTAAGGAGCCCAGAAAGTTCCTTCTGACATGCTTGTAAGAGGGTGACCGGGATGGTCATGTGCTCTCCCTTGATTAGAAAAACAGTTATAACTTGTGTATACGAAATAAAATTTAGATTGCATAGAACCTTATAGGCACCAGGGTGCATGGTTAATGTATTGCTATAATATGTGGATGACTCAATGTGCTCTGATAAATGTATTACATATAGGGAAAGGATGATATTAGTACATAGGCCATAGGTTTAGATTTAGCTATAAGATAGGATTGGATACAGTGCAGTGGTGGGCACAATAAGTTAAGGAAGTAGACAGGTTTAGGATAGAAACAGTTAATGTGTTCAGGAACAGCCCCAGTGTGGGAGGGCCAGTTAACCAGAGGAATACTTTCTGGTTAGTGCAGTTAGAGTGAGAGATTAGTTGGAGAGAGAGCAGTAGTTGGAGGTCTGAGGGCACAAGGAGCACGGACTGTTCAGCAGCAAGAGAACATCAGCCATAAACTCGGAGCGGACATTCTTGGAACGTCTGGGGCCTATGTCCAACTGAGGCATTGAGAAGCATGCCTCAATATCTTCCTAGGAGAGGAAATCGGATGGGGCATCACATAAGATAGTTGGGACAGCACTCATGGAAGCTGCAGAGCCGGAGGGAGTATCCCAGGGGCCATAGATGCCAGAGAGGAAAAGGATAGCTCAGGGCGATAGAACAGCGGACATCAGAACGTGCTGTGCTATGCACTTTGAAAATAGAAAAGTTTGTGCCCAATACTGCGTGTTTCAATATGATGAAAATGGACAGTTAAGGAAACTTCTTTATTATAAAACAAATTTGATGTCACTTTGCTTGAACAGTAAAAGGCTGCATTATTCATGGCACAAAAAGCAGGAAAAAATACTGTAAAAATGTTTGTGAATATATTCTTACTCTTGTACACTTCTAGTTTTCTATTGTATAAACAAAGAGCTAAGAGACCCTCCGTTAGACTCTGCTGTACTCCACACATTTGTCTGCGCATCCCTTGATTTCTTGCTGGTGAAACTCTTAAAGTGAACCTGTTCGCAGGATTTTGCTAAGTAAACTACAGGCAGCATCATGTTGGGGTTGTTACACTGATTAATATGATACCTTAGGTGAAGAAATCCATCTTGTGGTTCTTGTGTAATCAGTGTTTGTGGTTTTGAGTTAATGATATGCCTGTGCATATCATCCGTTAACACTTTTATTAACACTTTTCTTTTGTCTACAATTTGTTGCCTTGGCGACCAACCACCGCTGCTAAACAGCATTTACAACTTACAAACTCTTTACTATTGGGTTAGTAAACCCTGTTTTTGAAGGATCTCCGGGATCACTGGAGCGCTCTGTTACCTGCTAATACCGGCCCGTTTCAGCTCTTTGCTTACAGGCTAGACTGCAGAGGTGGACGGTCTCCAAGGTAACTAATTTTAAAGAAACGAAAAGTGTTGATATCTCAAGAACGGTTGCAAATTTTAATAAGCAGTAAATTGCAAAAGTGTTTGTTTTTACAAGCTCTATGCTGACAGTGTCTATCTATGAAGATGGGAATAACCCTTTAAATGCCTTTGATCAATAGAGTTTCAATATACAGTTCAATAATGTTTGAATATACAGTAAGAGAACGAGTATTAAATAATAGTAATTAGTGATTTTTCCTATGATTTCACCATCCTCTCTATCAAGAGAGTAAGCGAGGCGCTTTTCAATACAAGTATGCACACATTGGACAGCAGTCTGAAGGAGTGTATATCATATTATTTAGCCCTGGTAGCCATAGAAGCAGGACTGCGACAAGTTCTGTTCATTTCACAAGGGTTCTTATCAGCAGTAAATAGAATAACCATACTACGGAGCTGCGGATTTCATAAATGGGTTTTATGTATTTTAAGGAGAAATACCCTTTCATAACTGAACTGGATACCATGACACAGATGGTCCGATTGCTTCCTTCACTTTTTCCAGTTTACTTTGACTTCGCTACAAGATAAGCCCAGGTCTCAGACCCTAACTCTGTGCCATTACAGGGCAGCTGAGATCAATATGACAATATGAAAGTGCTAGATAAGGACAGAATGAGAGGAAGAAGATAGAATTCCGGGAAACCGGGTTACGGGCAGTGAGAAGTAAGACACGTCAATAAGAATGTAAGATACAGTAATAAGAAACACAAACTATCTCCGCACACTCGGAGATAAGGCAAACAATAAGTGAAACTGCTAAAAGCCAAGATATACTGTACAGATAGGGATATGACATCAACAAAAACTACCTGGACATGTGCAACTGATGAGAAACTCCATACATGTAAAATGCCGAGGACACACAAATCGGTAAATGTTTCCAAATAGATGAGTAAGGAAAGGAGGCAAAAATATTCCAATATACAGTGGGGAAAATAAGTATTTGATCTACTGCCGATTTTGTAAGTTTTCCACCTACAAAGAATGGAGGGGTCTGTAGTTTTTATTGTAGGTACACTTTACCTGTGAGAGACAGAATCTAAGAAAAATCTAGAAAATCACATTGTATGATTTTTACATAATTAATTTGCATTTTATTGTATGAAATAAGTATTTGATGCAATAGAAAAACAGAACTTAACATTTGGTACAGAAAACTTTGTGTGCAATTACAGAGGTCAGACGTTTCCTGTAGTTCTTGACCAGGTTTGCACACACTGCAGCAGGGATTTTGGCCCACTCCTCCATACAGATCTTCTCCAGATCTTTCATCTTTTTGGGCTGTCACTGGGCAACATTGAGTTTCACCTCTTTCCAAACATTTTCTATTGGGTTCAGGACTGGAGACTAGCTAGGCCAGTCCAGGACCTTGAAATGCTTCTAACGTAGCCACTCCTTAGTTGCCCTGGTTGTGTGTTTCAGGTCATTGTCATGCTGGAAGACCCAGACACAACTCATCTTCAAGGGAAGGAGGTTGTTGGCTAAAATCTTGCGAAACATGACCCCATCCATCCTCCCTTCAATACGGTGCAGTCGTCCTGTCCCCTTTGCAGAAAATCACCCCCAAAGTATGATGTTTCCCCCATCATGCTTCACGGCTGGGACGGTGTTCTTGGGGTTATACTCATCCTTCTTCTTCCTCCAAACACGGCGAGTGAAGTTAATGCCAAAAAGGTCTATTTTGCTCTCATCCAACCACATGACCTTCTCCCATGCCTCCTCTGGATCATCCAGATGGTCATTGGCGAGCTTCTAACTGGCCTGGAAATATGCTGGCGTCAGTAGGGGGACCTTGGGTGCTCTGCAGGATTTTATTTCATGACGGCATAGTGTGTAACTAACGATAATGTCTGAGACTGTGGTCCCAGCTCTCTTCAGATCATTGACCAGGTCCTCCTATGTAGTTCTGGGCTGATTCCTGACCTTTCTCAGAATCATCCTTACCCCTCGAGGCGAGATTTTGCATGGGGCCCCAGATCGAGGAACATTGACAGTCATCTTGTGTTTCTTCCATTTTCTAATAATTGTGCCAACAGTTATTGCCTTTTCACCAAGCTGCTTGCCTATTGTCCTGTAGCCCATCACAGTCTTGTGCAAGTCTACAACTTTGTCTCTGGTGTCCTTAAACAGCTCTTTGGTCTTGGCCATGGTGTAGAGGTTGGAGTGTGATTGATTGTGTGGACAAGTGTCTTTTATACTGGTAACGAGTTCAAACAGGTGCAATTAATGCAGGTAATGAGGGTTTCTTAAAGAAAAACTAACAGGTCTGTGAGAGTCAGAATTCTTGCTGGTTGGTAGGTGATAAAATACTTATTTAATGCAATAAAATGCAATTTAATTATTTAAAAATCATACAATGAGATTTTCTGGTTTTTATTTTGAGATTCTGTCTCTCACAGTTGAAGTGTAACTACGATAAAAATTACAGACCTCTCCATTCTTTGTATATGAGAAAACTTGCAAAGTTGGCAGGGTATCAAAAACTTATTTTCTCCACTGTACTGAGCAAGAAGGGCAAAAAATATCATATCCAGAATATTTAGGCTATGTGTTTATGGAGTTGTTTTCGAAGCAGAAGACGCTTTAGGAAAATGCTGTAATGTTTTTTCTGATATCACTCTGGACGCCATTTGTGGCAGCTTTGCTGTCAATGTTTTCTTTTTAATTCCTTAAGTAACATCGTTGCCAGAAGAATGGGCTGGTTAATTCTTTTAGCATCATGGCTTTTGAAGCTCTTATTGGTTACAAAAAAAAGTTACACAGAATGAAACATGTACTGCAAGTCAATTTTATATTGTTCTCCATATGATCATTCTTTTTGGCTTTTTTTTAACACTTTTTTAGGCAAGTGAATCCACCTTAAAAAGATGTTGTGTGCACAGACCTTTAAAAAGAAGGTATTCCCATCTGGACAATCTATTTTTCTATATGAAAATCCGCTAGTGATCATCTGATCGCTGTATATTTGCCAACAGCGATCAATGATTGCTTGGAAAGCATTTAATTAGTCACAAGTTTCTCCTACAGTGGCCACTACAGGGGAAATGCAGTATGACACGGTGATCATTCAAATGAGTGCACACACTATACAGTGCCTACAAGTAGTATTCAACCCCCTGCAGATTTAGCTGGTTTGATAAGATGCAAATAAGTTAGAGCCTTCAAACTGCAAACGAGAGTAGGTTTTATGAATAGAAGCATAAATCTTACAAACCAAAAAGTTATGTTGCTCAGTTGAATTTTATTAAATTTTAAACATAAAAGTGTGGGTCAATTATTATACAACCCCTATGTTTAATATTTTGTGGAATAACCCTTGTTTGCAATTACAGCTAATAATCGTCTTTTATAAGACCTGATCAGGCCGGCACAGGTCTGTGGAGTTATCTTGGCCCACTCCTCCATGCAGATCTTCTCCAAGTTATCTAGGTTCTTTGGGTGTCTCATGAGGACTTTATTCTTGAGCTCCTTCCACAAGTTTTCAATTGGGTTAAGGTCAGGAGACTGACTAGGCCACTCCAACACCTTGACTTTTTCCCTATTGAACCAGGCCTTGGTTTTCTTGGCTGTGTGCTTTGGGTCGTTGTCTTGTTGGAAGATTAAATTACGACCCATCTTAAGATCCTTGATGGAGGAGCGGAGGTTCTTGGCCAAAATCTCCAGGTAGGCCGTGCTATCCATCTTCCCATGGATGCGGACCAGATGGCCAGGCCCCTTGGCAGAGAAACAGCCCCACAGCATGATGCTGCCACCACCATGCTTGACTGTAGGGATGGTATTCTTGGGGTCGTATGCAGTGCCATCCAGTTTCCAAACGTCACGTGTGTGGTTGGCACCAAAGATCTCGATCTTGGTCTCATCAGACCATAGAACCTTGAACCAGTCTGTCTCAGAGTCCTCCAAGTGATCATGAGCAAACTGTAGACGAGCCTTGACATGACGCTTTGAAAGTAAAGGTACCTTACGGGCTCGTCTGGAACGGAGACCATTGCGGTGGAGTACGTTACTTATGGTTTTGACTGAAACCAATGTCCCCACTGCCATGAGATCTTCCCGGAGCTCCTTCCTTGTTGTCCTTGGGTTAGCCTTGACTCTTCGGACAAGCCTGGCCTCGGCACGGGAGGACACTTTCAAAGGCTGTCCTGGCCGTGGAAGGCTAACAGTAGTTCCATAAGCCTTCCACTTACGGATGATGCTCCCAACAGTGGAGACAGGTAGGCCCAACTCCATGGAAAGGGTTTTGTACCCCTTGCCAGCCTTGTGACCCTCCACGATCTTGCCTCTGATGGCCTTGGAATGCTCCTTTGTCTTTCCCATGTTGACCATGTCTGAGTGCTGTTCACAAGTTTGGGGAGGGTCTTAAATAGTCAGAAAAGGCTGGCAAAAGAGATCTTTAATCCACACATGTGAAGCTCATTATTCTTGGTGCCTGAACTACTTCTTAATACTTTAGGGGGACCAAACATAATTCTTGTGGTTTGAGGGGTTGAATAATAAATGACACTCTGAATTAACCTTTTACATTTAAAAAAAAAAAAAAAAAACTTGCTGCAGTGCATTTCCCACTTCCAGGCTGATCTACAGTACAAATGTCACAATGCCAAGTTAATTCCGCATGTGTCAACCAGCTAAATCTGCAGGGGGTTGAATACTACTTGTAGGCACTGTATATGGCCACATTCACATGTTCAGTATTTAGTCAGTATTTTACATTCAGTACTTGTAAGCCAAAATCAGGAATGGAACAATCAGAGGAAAAATATAAGGCCACTATCAGTATTTGGTCAGTATTCAATCAGTATTTTTTCTCAGGAGTGGGAGACAAAACCAGGTGAGGAACAATCAGAGAAAAGGTATAATAGAAACAAGTCACCAATTCTGCATTTATCACCCACTCCTGGTTTTGGCTCCCACTCCTGAGAAAAAATACTGACCGAATACTGACTAAATACCGTGGCCTAATAGAAACACTTGCACCACTTTAATCACCAACTCCTGGTTTTGGCTTACAAATACTGAGGTAAAATACTGACCAAATACTGAACAAGTGAATGTGGCCTAAAACATAGACTCTTAGTTTAGCAGCTGAAACCTGCAAGAATCAATGATTTCTGGGGAAGAAGTGGAATGTAGAATAGGGGGCTTTGGTCCTCTTTATTCATATCTCTTCCCTGGCCACAATATTTGTTGGGATAGAATGGGTCTCACTTTTGGGAACCTCACCAATTAACCAAAATGAGGAGCATCTACAGTGAAGGAAATAAGTATTTGATCCCTTGCTGTTTTTGTAAGTTTGCCCACTGACAAAGACATGAACAGTCTATAATTTTAAGGGTAGGTAAATTTTAACATTGAGAGATAGAATATCCAAAATAAAATCAAGAAAATCACATTGTATAAATTAGATACAGTGGTGGCCAAAAGTATTGGCACCCCTGCAATTCTGTCAGATAATACTCAGTTTCTTCCTGAAAATGATTGCAATCACAAATTCTTTGGTATTATTCTCTTCATTTAATTTGCTTGCAAGGAAAAAACACAAAAGAGAATGAAGCAAAAATCAAATCATTGATCATTTCACACAAAACTCCAAAAAAGGGCCGGACAAAAGTATTGGCACCCTCAGCCTAATACTTGGTTGCACAACCTTTAGCCAAAATAACTGCGAACAACCGCTTCCGGTAACCATCAATGAGTTTCTTACAATTGACGCGCCCCCTGGGCCGTGTGTGTGTGTGGCGATACCCGGAACCGGACCTGTTGTGGATGCTGGTGGTTGTAGTCTCCGTGGCGGCGACCCGGTCCGTGCCCAGGGCGGTCAAACCAAATGGCAGTCTATATGCTGAATGTCCGACTACGCCACCCGTGGATTGCGGTCAGAGTGAACCGCCGCTGCAGGGCAGACCGCTAAGGCTGGTGTTGTGAGTGCAGCAGAGGGTAGTATAACTCCCCACGGGAAGAGTATAGCCTCAGGGCAGCAAGTGCGGATGTTGGGGGTGATGGTGCGCGGGAGCAGCAGTATCGACACAGAGTCATGTAATGCAGTCCAGGATTTTTACTCACAGTTCTTTATCCACATTACTCCAGCTGGTCATAACGTCCCACGTCGCACTGTGCTCACCAGGTGAGGGACTCGGCCTACTCCCAGATAACTTTGGAGCGTTTCACAGGACCCCCTTTGTGTGTCCTTTCTCTGGCCTGTCATACCCCACCAGTGACCTCGCTTCTGTCCGGCTGCCTCGGGCCTTCTCGGGTGAACATTGGTGCCTTTTCCCTGACCCTATGTGGTGCCTTCCTAGCGGGTGTAGCGAGGGGCTGCACCACATAAAATGTCACAGCCTCCGGTTTCTAGCTGAGGGTAGTTCCCCGCCTCCACTAGCTTCGGGGACCGGTCTCCCCCTTTGGCCTAACCCCCCTACGCAGGTAGATTCGGGCGTGCGGTGGCGACTCACCGGTCCACACCCCTGGGGTCCCTTCGTTCCTTGTTCCTGGAGCCTCCTCTGCTCCTCTTCCTTCCTTCTCCTTCCTCCAGGCTCCGGCCGTTCTCTCAGGCCTGCGGAGCAGAGCTCGGTCTGAGCCTCTGCTCCCTGTCTTCTCCTCTTACTCACAAACCTCTCTCCTTGCTCTTTCAGTGCTGGCTGGGCCTCACAGGCTAGGCCCGCCTACGGAGCAGAGCCCCATGCAGAGGCCCTTACTCTGTCACTTCCTCTCTCTGACTGCACTGAACTGAACCCAGAACTAAGATGGTGCCCACCTTTTATACCTCCTTCTCAATGCACCCAGGAACTGCCCTCTCCCTCCTATGCACTACAGGGTCCCCCCTTCCTCGGTGTTCCCTCCCCCCACTCCAGCCAGGGACAGGGACTGTCGTGCTCTCCTTGGAGCATATCGGTCGCCCTGCCCCCCGGAAATGTGGTGTAATGCATGCAGGTGTCGGGGTCCTGATCCACACTCCATCCTTACCTGGAAGTGAGATATCGCACATCTGGTTGAGATGCAATACCTCTGTAGCGACCGAACCATCGGGGCGCTACACAATGCTCTGCTGGAATTGTAGACCATTGTTCTTTGGCAAACTGCTCCAGGTCCCTGATATTTGAAGGGTGCCTTCTCCAAACTGCCATTTTGAGATCTCTCCACAGGTGTTCTATGGGATTGAGGTCTGGACTCATTGCTGGCCACCTTAGAAGTCTCCAGTGCTTTCTCTCAAACCATTTTATAGTGCTTTTGGAAGTGTGTTTTGGGTCATTGTCCTGCTGGAAGACCCATGACCTCTAAGGGAGACCCAGCTTTCTCACACTAGGCCCTACATTATGCTGCAAAATTTGTTGGTAGTCTTCAGACTTCATAATGCCATGCACAAGGTCAAGCAGTCCAGTGCCAGAGGCAGCAAAGCAACCCCAAAACATCAGGGAACCTCCGCCATGTTTGACTGTAGGGACCGTGTTCTTTTCTTTGAATGCCTCTTTTTTTTTCCTGTACACTCTATGTTGATGCTTTTTCCCAAAAAGCTCTACTTTTGTCTCATCTGACCAGAGAACATTCTTCCAAAACGTTTTAGGCTTTCTCAGGTAAGTTTTGGCAAACTCCAGCCTGGCTTTTTTATGTCTCGGGGTAAGAAGTGGGGTCTTCCTGGGTATCCTACCATACAGTCCCTTTTCATTCAGACGCCGATGGATTGTACGGGTTGACACTGTTGTACCCTCGGACAGCAGGGCAGCTTGAACTTGTTTGGATGTTAGTCGAGGTTCTTTATCCACCATCCGCACAATCTTGCGTTGAAATCTCTCGTCAATTTTTCTTTTCCGTCCACATCTAGGGAGGTTAGCCACAGTGCCATGGGCTTTAAACTTCTTAATGACACTGCGCACGGAAGACACAGGAACATTCAGGTCTTTGGAGATGGGCTTGTAGCCTTGAGATTGCTCATGCTTCCTCACAATTTGGTTTCTCAAGTCCTCAGACAGTTTTTTGGTCTTCTTTCTTTTCTCCATGCTCACTGTGGTACACACATGGACACAGGACAGAGGTTGAGTCAACTTTAATCCATGTTAACTGGCTGCAAGTGTGATTTAGTTATTGCCAACACCTGTTAGGCGCCACAGGTAAGTTACAGGTGCTGTTAATTACACGAATTAAAGAAGCATCTCATGATTTTTCAAACAGTGCCAATACTTTTGTCCACCCCCTTTTTAGGTTTGGTGTGGAATTATATCCAATTTGGCTTTAGGACAATTCTTTTTGTGTTTTTTCATTGAAGACAAATTAAATGAAGATAATAATACCAAAGAATTTGTGATTGCAATCATTTTCAGGAAGAAACTGAGTATTATCTGACAGAATTGCAGGGGTGCCAATACTTTTGGCCACCACTGTACATTTGTTTGCATTTTGCAGTGAGAAATAAGTATTTGATCCCTCTGCCAAACAACACTTGGTTGCAAAACCCTTGTTGGCAAGCACAGAGGTCAGACATTTTTTGTAGTTGATGATGAGGGTTGCACACATGTCAGGAGGAGTTTTGGTCCACTCCTCTTTGCAGATCATCTCTAAATCATTAAGATTTTGAGGCTGTCGCTTGGCAACTCGGAGCTTCAACTCCCTCCATAAGTTTTCTATGGGATTAAGGTCTGGAGACTGGCTAGGCCACTCCATGACCCTAATGTGCTTCGTTTTGAGCCACTCCTTTGTTGCCTTGGCTGTATGTTTTGGGTCATTGTCTTGCTTGAAGACCCAGCCACAACCCATTTTTAATGTCCTGGAGGAGGGAAGGAGTTTGTCACTCAGGATTTTACGGTACATGGCTCCATCCATTCTCCCGCTGATGTGGTGAAGTAGTCCTGTGCCCTTAACAGAAAAACACCCCCAAAAACGTAATGTTTCCACTTCCATGCTTGACAGTGGGGACGGTGTTCTTTGAGTCATAGGCAGTATTTCTCTACCACCAAGCACGGTGAGTTGAGTTAATGCCAAAGAGCACAATTTTTGTCTCATCTGACCACAGCACCTTCTCCCAATAAGTCACATAATACTCCAGGTGTTCATTGGCAAACTTCAGACGGGCCTGCATATGTGCCTTCTGTTATGTTCTGCTACCAAAGCTAAGGAAAGAGAGGAGATCTGTCCCTACTATAAGACTCAGCTGAATCCCTACGATGTAACAGGGAACCTGATCCTGCGATCAGACCTGCTAAAGTCCTAATCTAGTCTGTACGGAGACCTATAGATTTGGGGAGGGAATCCCTACAAGTACTAAGGACTGGGAGGAATAAGGGACACCTCCTAACAGAAATAGCAGCAGACAGACGAACAAACAAAATAGAAAGAACCTAGAGGTCCGTAGACCAAGCAAACTAACAGAGTTAGATACAGAGCACAGGCTAGCTAGAAAGTAGATATACAATGAAGTCCAGCAAAGCCAGAAGGGCGGAGCAGGATTAAATAGGCCAACAAGGTCATGTGACCAGCAAAGGAAAAAAAACCTAACAGCAAGGTTCTAACAGTACCCCCCCTTCTAAGAGGATCCTCCGGATCCCCTAGGACCAGGCTTATCAGGAAATCTCCTGTGAAACGCTCTGATAAGTCTGGACGCGGAAACATCATCTGACCTCACCCAAGAGTTATCCTCGGGTCCGAAACCTTTCCAGGCCACAAGATACTGCAAACTACCTCTATACCGTCTAGAGTCAAGGATGCGAGAAATTTCATATTCCCCGTCCTCCACCACCGGAGGAACAGAGGCAGAGGCGTCACCATCCGACACAACAGCTTTTTTTTAACAGAGAGACATGAAAGACCGGATTAATTCTCCAGGAGGTAGGAACCTCCAACCTAACAGCAGATTGGTTGACAACCTGAAGCACCTTAAAGGGCCCTACAAACTTGGGACCCAATTTCTTAGAAGGAATCCTCAACCGCAGATTCCTAGAGGACAACCAAACCATGTCACCAACAGCGAACAAAACCTCCTGTCGTTTCCTATCAAAGTAGTCTTTAGATTTTCTGTTGGCCTCCTGAAGATTACCACGCACATCCGTCCAAACTCTTTCCAAATCACCGGAAAAATTCTCCTCCTCAGGCACGGCAGATCCCAACTTGGAGAACGACCCAAACGACGGATGTCTCCCAGAACAACAAAAAAAAGGCGAACAACCAGCAGAAGAAGATGTATGATTGTTCAGAGCAAATTCGGCAAGTGGCAGAAACTCAGACCACCCCTCTTGATTGTCTGCCACAAAACAACGCAAGAACTGCTCAACATCCTGGTTTTTCCTTTCTGTCTGGCCATTAGATTCAGGATGATATCCGGACGAAAACGACAAATGAATTCCCAACCTGTCACAAAAGGCACGCCAAAAACGAGCCACGAACTGAGGACCCCTATCAGAAACAATGTCAGTAGGAACGCCATGAAGTCTGACAATTTCCTTGACAAAGGCCTTAGCGAGAGTTTTAGCGCAGGGCAGTTTGACGAAGGGAACCAAGTGACACATCTTGCTAAAACGGTCCACGACCACCCAGATGACAGTAAAACCCTCAGAGGGGGGAAGGTCAGTTATAAAGTCCATAGCCAAATGTGTCCAAGGAGCACTGGGGACCTCCAAAGGACAAAGCAACCCCGCAGCAGGAGTATGTGAGGACTTAGATCTAGCACATATAGTACATTGGCGCACCCACTTAATGACTTCCTTCTGCCATCCAGGCCACCAAAAACTGCGACCCACCAGTCTCTTGGTCTCAGAGATTCCGGGATGACCTGCCAACCGAGATTCGTGACACTCAACAAACAAATCTCTCCTAAAGGTCCCAGGCACAAACAACCTCCCATGAGGAGTGTTAGATGGGGCATTCTCCTGAGCTTTAAGAATCTCATCTTCCAAAACGGAGTCTAAAGCAGCTATCACAACACCTTCTTGTAAAATGTTTTCCTCTTTCTCAGCACCGACTATGGGAGAAAAACTGCGAGACAAGGCATCCGCCTTAACATTCTTAGTACCAGGGATGTAAGTAACGGAGAAATTAAACCGCGAGAAAAACAGTGCCCACCTAGCCTGACGGGCATTCAGGCGCTTGGCAGCGTCAAGATATATCAGATTTTTATGATCCGTAAGAACCTGAACGGGAAATTCCGCACCTTCCAAGAAGTGGCGCCAGTGTTCAAATGCGAGTTTAATAGCCAATAATTCCCGATTACCAATATCGTAATTCAATTCAGTCTCCGAAAATTTTTTTGAAAAAAATGCACAGGGATGTAATCCATCCCCGTTATCCTGAGACAATACTGCGCCAACCCCCACAGAGGAAGCATCAACCTCAACCAAAAACGGCCTAGTAACATCAGGCTGCATAAGGATGGGAGCAGAGGTGAACCTCTCCTTGAGATACACAAAAGCTTCAATGGCCTCAGAAGACCACTGAACCGCATCAGCACCTTTCCTGGTGAGATCAGTCAGAGGTTTGACAATACTAGAAAAATTTTTTATGAATTTTCTATAGTAATTGGCGAAACCCAAAAACCTCTGTATTGATTTCAAACCAATAGGCCTAGGCCATTCCTGCACAGCCTGAACCTTAACCGGATCCATCTCAAAACCTTTGCTGGAGATAATGTAGCCCAAAAAACTAATTCTCTGTACAGCGAACTCACATTTCTCCAGCTTAGCAAAAAGCGAATTGTCCATTAATAACTGTAATACCTCACGCACGCTCCGCCAATGAGACTCCAGATCTGGCGAATAAATCAAAATGTCATCCAAATACACAACCACATTTTTACCGATCAAAGGTCTAAGGATGTCATTAATCAGATTCTGAAAAAATGCAGGAGCATTAGTAAGACCAAAAGGCATAACCAGATTCTCAAAATGACCCACAGGAGTGTTAAAAGCAGTCTTCCATTCATCACCCTCCTTCATGCGCAACAGATTGTATGCCCCCTTAAGGTCAATTTTAGAGAACCACTTGGCCCCCAATAACTGGTTAAACAGATCAGGAATCAATGGCAGTGGGTAAGGATTGCGTACCGTAATTTTGTTAATCTCACGAAAATCCAGACAAGGACGTAAACCGCCGTCCTTTTTTTTTACAAAAAAAAATCCAACCGCCACAGGAGACTTAGAGGGCCTAATGTGACCGGCGGCCAAACTTGTCTGTATGTATTCCTCCAAAGCCTTCCTCTCAGGAATAGTAAGGTTAAATAAACGACTTTTAGGAAGAGTCGCTCCAGGGACAAATTCAATAGAACAATCATAGTCTCTATGGGGAGGCAAAACCTGCGATTCTTTCTCAGAAAAAACTCTCCAAAAATCCTGAATAGGAACAGGCAATTCTCCCCTATCCAAAGCTGCAATACGCCCGTTACAACACTTGTCATAACATTTATGGCTCCAGGATTTAATTTCACTGGTAGACCAATCCAGTACAGGATTGTGAAATTTTAACCAGGGCAAACCCAATATTACTGGAGAAGGCAAGTTATTCAACACTACCAAATCCAATTTCTCATGGTGAACACCATTAATAGTGAGAGGAAATTCACTGACCTTGAGAGTAATATTCTTCAAAGGGGAGCCATCCACAGAAACCACAGCAATGGGGGATGATAAAGGTTCAGGTTTTAAATTGAGTTTTTCCACGAATCCCCCATCAATAACATTCAGTGTAGACCCGCAATCAACAAACACCCGAAATTCCATTAATTTTTCCTGAGCAATCGTGGAAGCAGCTAAAAATATACCCTTGGAATTTAAACAGGCAATACGGGCGTGACTGACCATTTTTTTTTCTTTCTTCATACGAAGCTCACAGCCTTTAATCAAATGACCAGATTTTCCACAATAGAAACACAAGCCTTCTGAAAAACGACGGTGTTTTTCTTGAGAGCGAGGTGCCACCGATCCAATCTCCATCGGTTCACCACTGTTAGTACACACATTATCATAACCAGAAACTGACATAGCAGAGGATTTGCTCTCATTAACCCTAGCACGCAGTCTTCTGTCCACCCGTATAGCTAATTGCATAGCCTGTTGCAAATCCTCAGGTGTAGGATAAGCAATTAGCAGGTCTTTAACCTTTTCACTGAGCCCAGCAAGAAATAGACTTTTCAGAGCAGAATCGTTCCACCCTGTTTGAGTGGACCAACGACGAAAATGTGTACAATATTTTTCCATATTACCTGATCCTTGTTTTAAACGTCTCAACTCAGTCTCAGCTGATGCCACACGGTCAGGATCATCATATAATAGTCCTAAAGCAGAAAAAAAACTATCCACTGATCTGAAGCATGTATCACTAGGTTGCAAAGAAAAGGCCCACTCCTGAGGCTCTTTGCGCAAAAGTGACATTATGAACCCTACGCGCTGGGATTCATCCCCAGAGGACTTGGGTCTCAAACGAAAATACAATAAGCAAGCATTTTTAAATGAAAAAAATTCTCGATGTTCACCAAAAAATAAATCCGGCAAACATACCTTAGGCTCCAAGAAATATGCTCCAGGACAGTTACTCACGTGCTGACGGAGCTCGGCCACTTCCAGAGAGAGTCCCTGCAGGTGTTTAGCCAAATCCTGAACCGACACCATGATGGAACAAAAAAAAATCTTTCCTTAGAGAATTTACAGGCTGGACTTACTGTTAAGTTCTGCTACCAAAGCTAAGGAAAGAGAGGAGATCTGTCCCTACTATAAGACTCAGCTGAATCCCTACGATGTAACAGGGAACCTGATCCTGCGATCAGACCTGCTAAAGTCCTAATCTAGTCTGTACGGAGACCTATAGATTTGGGGAGGGAATCCCTACAAGTACTAAGGACTGGGAGGAATAAGGGACACCTCCTAACAGAAATAGCAGCAGACAGACGAACAAACAAAATAGAAAGAACCTAGAGGTCCGTAGACCAAGCAAACTAACAGAGTTAGATACAGAGCACAGGCTAGCTAGAAAGTAGATATACAATGAAGTCCAGCAAAGCCAGAAGGGCGGAGCAGGATTAAATAGGCCAACAAGGTCATGTGACCAGCAAAGGAAAAAAAACCTAACAGCAAGGTTCTAACACCTTCATGATTAGGGGGACCTGGCGGGCACTGCAGGATTTTAAACCTTTAAGGCGTGTTACCAATGGTTTTCTTGGTGACTGTGGTCCCATCTGCCCTGAGATCATTAACAAGTTCCCCCCGTGTAGTTTTAGTCTGATCTCTCACCTTCAAAGATACCCCATGAGGTGAGATTTTGCATGGAGTCCCAGATCGATGTCGATTGACAGTCATTTTGCATTTCTTCTATTTTCTTACTATTGCACCAACAGTTGTCTCCTTCTCACCTATTGTCTTACTTATGGTTGTGTAGCCCATTCCAGCTTTGTGCAGGTCTATGATCTTGTCCCTGACATCCTTAGAAAGCTCTTTGGTCTTGCCCATGTTGTAGAGGTTAGAGTCTGATTAATTGAGACTGTGGACAGGAGTCTTCTATACAGGGGATTATGTAAGACAGCTGTCTTTAATGAAGGTAACGAGTTGATTAGGAGCGTCTAACTGGTCTGTAGGAGCCAGAACTCGTAATGGTTAGTAGGGGATCAAATACTTATTTCTCACTGCAAAATGCAAATAAATTTATACAATGTGATTTTCTTGATTTTTTTGGGATATTCTATCTCGCAATGTTAAAATTAACCTACCCTTAAAATTATAGACTGTTCATGTGTTTGTCAGTGGGCAAACTTACAAAAACAGCAAGGGATCAAATACTTATTTCCTTCACTGTATCTCCTGTTCTCTTCTATTTCCTCCCTGGCCACAAGACCAAAACTTAGATTTCATTGCTAAATTAGTGTGAGTCTCGGTACTGGGACTTTCATCTTTCATACTATCCTTGTTCTATCTTGACCACAAGACCAAAACCAAATCCAAAGTGCTACATTGATGCAGGTTTTACTGATAAGATCCTGACCTAATGTCACGCACAGAGTGAGAAAGACTAAGTGCAACACGAAGGGATGAGGGGCAGGAGTGGAGACCCCTAGGCTGATCTAATAAGACCCTGCCTACCTTACCAACCCCATATTGGTTCCACACCAATCGCCGAGCAGGAAACCTAAGCCTTATATATCCCCAGAGTTAGGTCCTTGATAGGGAGCGGGGGGGGGGGAGCACTGGTGAGTCCCCACTAAACTAAAGACAACAAGGGAGACAAAGAAAGGGGGAAAACTTTGCTTGAGTAGACACCAGAGAGATAACATCAAACGTCCTCCAAGGGAACCAGAGAGGAAGTGGGCTGACTGCTATAGCTCCAAGCCTTCACAAGGGAACATGTGAATATCACCGGTGGCTCCCTGCAGGAGAATGAGAGTTTATAAACACCCAGACTAGGGTGTGTCAGTCAGAGCAGGAGGGAGGTTGCCACTGGGTCCAAGAGTGAGAAGGATTTAAGAAAACTTCTGCAATGCTAAACGCAGTGACCTTCTGCAGCCAGATGCAGAGCGACTGTCTCACATCTGACACACCCGTGACACCTATCTCCAGGAAGAGGGAATTGTTCCCCATGTTCTCCCCTAACCAGAAGACTGAGACCTGTAAAAGTTGAGTGGAGAAGCTGGTCACACATGTGCCATATGGCATTGTTGAAAATAGCGCTGCTCTTTGCTATCTTTCTTGCCATACACTGCAGGAGGGCGCATACATGACCAGCTTAATTTTTCAACTTCTTGCAATCGCGCTGTTGTGGCCAAGAACAGGGAATATAGGTCTTCCATTGTGGAAATTGGTGAGGGCACCAGTGGTGGGACTTATACCAATCCAACAATTATCTACTATCCAGATAACGCGAATCTTCTATAAATTTCCTAATAAATGAGTCCCCTCCTCCACCTACTTTCTTACATTTAGAACTTAATAAATTACCCACAATTCAAATCATGGATTAATTGGCAGAACTTTACATACAGTCTGGTATTATTTCAACATTACAAATGCCAAATTGTGGATAATTTACCAGACTTGACAATGAAAAGGCGGATGACCGCGCCGCCGACTGGGTCACTGTTATCAGATCTTTAATTAATTTCATCAACATGAGTCACAAGTGAAGTCATTTTCATTCCGATACGTGGATTACGTTCTCCGGATTCCTATAAATCCACGCTCTCAGTAATTGATTCCTCGTCTGCACATATGGCCAGCGTTTGTGAAGATGACAACATTGTTCCATCGTCAGATGTAAAAAAAAAGATGAATTAATGTGTCATGTTCAATGCGGAGAAAAGACCACGCGAGAAGATACAAACAATTCCTGCTGATGGAAAATAAATTAGAGAGTGTTAGGTAAAAAACACACATTGGCTCGCGTTGATTAGCAAACGGGCAAGCTGAGAGTGAATCGGAAAGGATGGAGGCCAAAAAGGGAGTTCAAGGAAGGACAGGGGTGGCGTTGACTGGCGGAAAGGTAGAAGGTCACATGGGAGTAAAATGCCTGTAATGCTTGGCGAAGGAGAGCACAATTGCCCCCTTTTTTTAGAAGGTGTCGTGCTGCATAACCTTTAAAAATCAACGTCAGAAATGGTATGGGGATGAGAGGTAGGCAGGGAAATGAAGCAAAGATGAGAAGATTGCGAGGAGGTGCTTTCTGTTTGAGAAGGATTGTGTGTATGCGTGTTGGGAGGGGGTGAATGTCTGCGCGTTTCATTCTGCCGAGAAGATCTTAGATGTGGGTGATTAAATCTGGCATTTCTGCCAAACGAACTGACCCATAAACATGAGTCACAGAGGAGAGTTCCCGGCTCATTGGAGGATTGAGGACGTGGAGGGAGGAAGCTTAGGCAGCTGCAAGCAGCAGAAATATGGAAGATAAGCTGTAGTGCTGTGCTGGTGGTAACTCTGAACTGTTGCACACATGCTAAACTGCTGTGCACGCCGGCAGTTACGATTTACAACTGCACGCTGCCTGGACACCATTTCTGTGTGTCATGGTGAAAAGCTGCTAATAGACGTATGTGCGCTGAAAATAAAACCGCACAATTGTGCAAAATAAATCAATTTTTTAAAGCAAGGGTCAGCAAACGGTGACAATCTGACACTACAACTCCCAGCGTGTCCTGACAGCTGCAGGATATACTGTAGTTTTGCAACAGTTGGAGTTCCGTAGTTCCGCTTTACAAGATATCTGGAGAATTAAACAATGACGTAATATTAAAAAAAGAAATATAAATCCTTTATTAAGAATGAAGTCAGTTTTTGTTTTTGCATTTTCAGACCTTTAACTCCCCTTAAGGCCTCATTCACACGTCCGATTTACACGTACGAGTGACATCCATATTTTTTACTGATAGCACTCGTACCTGTGATAGTATACGAGGACATTCACATATCCGATTTTTTTCTCGGACTGAGGGGTCTGCGGAAAATAAGGGAGACATGTCCGATTTTGATCCAAGGGTCAGATCAAAATAAGCAATGCAAGGCAATCCGAGTGCAGTCAGAATGGAGAAGGTGGAGAAACTTTTTTTTCATTTCTCCAAGTACAAGAAAATTGTATGACACTTGTACCACACTCTGATCAGACTCTGATCAAACTCTGATCAAACTCGGATTAGAATGGTCCGGTTTGCTCATACATTAATAAATCGAACGCCTGAATGAACTGGTTTTATTTTTCCGTTACCATAGGAGGGTTTGTTATTTATGGGGCAAGATGTAGTTTTGAATGACAATATCCATTTAAATGAACTGAAAAACGGGAAAAAAAATTCAAATGAGGAGAAGTGGTGAAAAAAAAATACAATTCCGCCATTTTTTTTTTGGGGGGGGGGTTCATATTTAATTTTATATATTTTATGGTGTTCATAGTTTAGTAAAAAATTGTTCTGCAAGTCAGTGCGATTAAGATGGTACCAAACTAGTATAGATCTCTTTATATGTTTAAGTGGTCAAAAAAAGAAAATCAGAAATTTGTTAAAAATAAGACTTGTTTTTGTCACCATTTTCTGACACCTGTAATTTTTTATATTTTTCCGTATATAGAGCTGAGCAAGGGCTTGTTTTTCTGAGTTAGGAGCTGGCGATTTTACTGGCACCATTTTTCACTTTTTTGTTAGTCCTCATGGGTGCCTCGAACCCGCAATTGCTTAATTGCCTGCACTATATACCAGAAGTACTTGAGCCATACAGCATACGACAAATTTTACAATCTCCTATGAAGCCCATCCTGAGAAACAAAGATGGCAGCGATGGGGGCATCCTGCAATCGTTTCACTGAGCCAGAATCAATTTGAATACCTCTATATGTGATTGCCCGCAGCAGTTAAAGGGTTAAACAGCAGCGATCATAGCTAGCTCCAATCGCTGCTGTTGTATAACACAGATGGCACCTACCAAGTATGAATCGGGCACCATACACCCGCATTGGACATGCAGGTGCCAAGAAAAGGTTAAAAAGTAACATAATAATGAAATAAATGTAAATCCTTTAATAACTCACACATGTCCCCCCTGTTTCTCAAATAGTGGAACAGATTTATTAAAACTGCCTAAAAGAAAAATTTCCTTTGTTGCCCACAGCAACCAATCACAGCACAGCTTTCATTTTCCAAGAGCAGAATTTGAAATGAAAGCTGCCCTGCGATTGGTTGCTATGGGCAAGAAAGGCAATTTTTCTTTTAGACAGTTTTGAAAAATGTTTTTTAAGAAATGTCAGGTCAGAATTGAAGACAAAATGGAAAACATAGGGTGGGCTAACAAAAAAAATAGACCCCTGTTTCACTCCTGGGGTTTATACAGGAGGACGCTTATCAGGCCTCGTTTGTCAAAACTGTCTTGCAGTTAAACAGTTTGCTTCCCATAGCAACCAATCAGAGCTCGGCTTTCATTTTACC
Source organism: Phyllobates terribilis (assembly GCF_046119375.1). Lineage (NCBI taxonomy): Eukaryota > Metazoa > Chordata > Amphibia > Anura > Dendrobatidae > Phyllobates > Phyllobates terribilis. Next base: position 284,327,648 of record NW_027362772.1, read on the forward strand.
TCAGCAGTGTAAGAAATGAATGAGGTCCCTCGTCTCCTTCCTTGTTAGTCAGAAGTTGGCTCAGGAGGGGATTCTCAATCCGGCAATAGCTCGTATATATGATTTGGTGGCATAAAACGAGATTTGTGGCCATGCCTATGACGCGCCCCCTGGGCCATATTCTTTAGTGGGAATATCCGGAGCCGGATCAGATGGGGGTTGTAGTCTTCCGAGTGGCTGTGACCCGGTCCGTGCCCAGGGTGTCAAACTCAGTTGTATGTGGCAGTCCTACAGATGTTATAAGTTCTTTATTGTCGACTACGCCACCCGTTGTGTTGCGGTCACTATGGCCGCCGCTGCAGCAGGGTCCGCTGAGGCTGATGGTGTAGGTGCAGCTTTTGGTGGTATAACCCCCAACGGGTGGGGTATAGCCTCAGGGGGTCAGGTGCAGAGGATGGGGGTTGTGGTGGTGCAGCGTAGATGTAAAATGAAGACAGAGTCGGGTTGTGCAGTTTAGGGTATTTACTCACTGCTGATGTTCCGGTCACTCCAGCTTCAAGTGACCTCCCGAGCCGTGCTGCATCCACCAGGTCCTGGATCCAGCCAACCCCCAAGCGAGTCCGGAGCGTGACCCTGAGCTCTCCTTCTGTCCTTTCTCTGGCCGTCCCCACTAGTGATCCACCTAGGTCCAGCTCCCTCGGGCCTTCTGTTGGGTGACCCTTGGCCTTGGGTTCCCTGACCCTCCACGTGGTATGCCTTCGTGGTGGATGTGGTGGGTGGCCGTGGCAGACGCTGCCCACGGCCTCCGGTCTCTGGCTGGGGTGTGTTTTTGCCCCCACCAGCTTGGGTTCCGGTACCCTGATGCCGACTCTTCACCCGTGGATTGGATTTGGGGTCTTAGAGTCCTCTCTTCTGCTTCCCCCTCTGGGTCTTTCCTTCTTTCTCCTCTCTCTCTCTGGATCTGCTCTGCTCCTCTTCCTGTGACTCCTCTGCAAAGGCTGACAGACTGACCCTGTTCTCTGATGGTGCCCACCTTATATACACCCTCTATGTGTGAGCTCAGGTGACCAGCACCCAATGAGCTCCTATCTTTACCCAGGCTGCTCCCCCTATCTGCCCCTACACTACTTGGGATGTACCACCCCCCTCCCACTCCAGCCAGGAACAGACTCGGTCGTACCTGCACATTTCTAAGTGGGAGTACCGTCGGCCTGTTCCTCGGAAATGGGATGTGTGTAGTGCATGCAGCCTACCGAGCTCAGTTCCACACTCCATCCTTACCCGGGAGTGGAATATCACACCTCTGGATTGAGGTGCAATACCCCTGTAGCAGCCGAATCCTCAGGGTGCTACATTCCCCCCTGGTAAATCACAGCATGTCCTCGGGCTGTAAGACATAAACAACACCAAAACATACATTTTTTTTTTCATAAACATATAAAACATATTAAACAACATATCTTAGCAGATAAAACATCCTCGTCGCCTCAGGCTCCTCCTCCGGTCACTGTGCAACGTGTGACCGGGTAAAGCGCGACAGTCTCTCTGGAAAACTGGTTTTCCCTATAAAACCGGTAGGGGGCGCTTTAGGACGCGCAACTATTTACAAGGGATGTGGCCGCTCTCAGTCCTCGGCCAGGTATTTAGGAAAGGGATGACCGCTCTCAGTCCTCGGTCAGTGGGATTTAAGGAAATACGGGTAACAGTTCACACTTGCTGGTCCCAACGGGGACTATTTTTAGCAACAGCAACAGTTTCAGTTTCAGTTTATGGTGCCCCGACGGGCAACTATATACAGCTCCTGCTTCGCTGTACTTAACGACGGCGTCCTCCTGCTCTTGCTTTATGGTTACCTTTGGCTCTAGTTTCAGACCCGTCCGGGTCCTCTTGTTCTTCCTCCTCACACCGCAGCTCTTCCTCCGTCAGGCGATGCACATGGAGGGCGTAGGGTCCTTTGGCACACTTGTGCCGGGTGAAGGTGACCTCGTCCCCGATGTAAAGGTCACGACCTCTGTGTCCCTCCGGTAGGTGGGACTCAACGTCTCTCCTCGTCACGAAGACGTCGCCTAGGGTGCGGTGGTCTCGGATGAAGCCCCACCCATGCTGCATGTTAAACTTTATCACAGTCCCGGTGGTGCGGGGACTATGCGCTGCACGGGGGTCTCTCCTGGCCCGGCTCTTCTGCTCCGCGCTCCTTACTTGAGCTTGCTGTTCCCGGACCCGCCTCTCTCTCCGCTCCCTCTCAAAGTCCTCGAGCTGTTGGCGGCAGCACTCAGCACGCTCCGCTGCAGCTGCCCGAGTCTCTTGAGTGAACCCCATGAGATCTTCTCCGGTGGGGTCCCACTCGAACTGCGCTTCTGCTAGCGGGGGCGAGATCCTCTTTACGGGCTTTGGAGCCGGGATCAGGGGTTCATCCAGGGGTCTCTCTCTCCGGAGTCGGGGATGGTGAAACTCCGGTGGCCATATAAATGGCTGCCCATCCGGGCACGTATGCTGGGCGTACAGGTCCTCTCCCAGATGCGGCACTTTAGGTCTTATGGGCGCGGTGGTGTTAGCGCCCGGGTTGCCCGGGCCTTGCGGCCAGGCCTGGGGTATCTGGAAGGTGAAGGGCACCGTAAGGACGGCGGCGCCCTGGGCTACTTGGCCCTGCGACCAGGCCGGGGGCTCCGCGGAGGTAGGGGGCGCTGTTGGTATTGCGGCGCCCGGGGGTACTAGGCCTTGCGACCAGGCTGGTGGTACTTCCTGCTTGGTCACGCTCGGGGTCGAGGCGTGTGACGTCACAGGGGTCGCGGCTCCCATTTGAGGCCTAGTCTGCGGCGGTGACGTTGCAGCGACGGGCACGGCAGGATAGACTTTGGGCTCTGCGACGGGGAGCTGGGGCAGGTACGCGGTTTCCCGGTTTGGGGTATAGACGTCCCCTTTACCTGCCTCCACTCGTTCGGCTCCCTTCTCGGCGCCGTCTCCGGCCTTGAGTCCTCCCGCGCCATCCTCAGAGGCGGTCGGTCTCCTCGTCTTGGGTGGCGTGCTCCGCTGACGGGTCTCGGTCTGCTGGGCCATCTCTCGGCTCCACTCCGCCAACGTCTCTCGCTGCAACCGGGCCATCCTCCTTGCGAGGCCCTCCAGAGCGGTCTGCGCACACTCCCGGTCTCGGGGGAGCTGTGCTAGGACCTCCACTAGGCCTAGTGGGGTCGTTGTTTCCAGCAGGCTCCTGACCAACGGGTCGGTGCTGCTCTGCTCTCCTTCAGTTGTCTCCAGCAGGCTCCTGGCCAGCGGGCCGGTGCTGCTCTGCTCTCCCTCTTCTGTTTCTAGCAGGCTCCTGGCCAACGGGCCGGTGCTGCTCTGCTTTCTCGCCATCTCCGGGTAAGCTCCTCCGATATTCTTCTCCAGGCTTCTTGCCTCCGGGTGCGCTCGCTCTAGCCTGCTCCAGGCGGCACCCATCTTTGTTCTCTCCTTTCGTCTCCTCCCCCTTCGAGGGCGGTCCCGGGGCCACTTGGTGACTGTCAGCTCCAGGGGCTGTTCTTTCACGCTGACAGACACCTCTAGCATCACAGTCTCTGTTGGTGGGGGCGGTTTCCACTTTTGGCGCCATTTTCGGTCCTGGCCCACGATGGGAGGTGGCCTCTCGCCACCCTCTGGCACGCCCATAATGGCGTCCGCTCTTCCAAGGCGGGAAACCTTTGGAAATGGCGGGAATTGCTTCCCAGTGGCGGGAAACTCTGCAGATGGCGGGAAAAAGCTGTTAATGGCGGACAACCAGCTGGAATCGACTGGTGATGGGGTCCGATGGCGGGGACCCTCCGAAACCGGCAGGAGACTTCTTTTTGAGGTAAACTCGCACTTTTCTTCAGGCACGCAGTACCCGGGTGTTGCGGGCACGTAATCCTGCCGACTACGCCAAAGTTGACGCGCCCCCTGGGCCATATTCTTTAGTGGGAATATCCGGAGCCGGATCAGATGGGGGTTGTAGTCTTCCGAGTGGCTGTGACCCGGTCCGTGCCCAGGGTGTCAAACTCAGTTGTATGTGGCAGTCCTACAGATGTTATAAGTTCTTTATTGTCGACTACGCCACCCGTTGTGTTGCGGTCACTATGGCCGCCGCTGCAGCAGGGTCCGCTGAGGCTGATGGTGTAGGTGCAGCTTTTGGTGGTATAACCCCCAACGGGTGGGGTATAGCCTCAGGGGGTCAGGTGCAGAGGATGGGGGTTGTGGTGGTGCAGCGTAGATGTAAAATGAAGACAGAGTCGGGTTGTGCAGTTTAGGGTATTTACTCACTGCTGATGTTCCGGTCACTCCAGCTTCAAGTGACCTCCCGAGCCGTGCTGCATCCACCAGGTCCTGGATCCAGCCAACCCCCAAGCGAGTCCGGAGCGTGACCCTGAGCTCTCCTTCTGTCCTTTCTCTGGCCGTCCCCACTAGTGATCCACCCAGGTCCAGCTCCCTCGGGCCTTCTGTTGGGTGACCCTTGGCCTTGGGTTCCCTGACCCTCCACGTGGTATGCCTTCGTGGTGGATGTGGTGGGTGGCCGTGGCAGACGCTGCCCACGGCCTCCGGTCTCTGGCTGGGGTGTGTTTTTGCCCCCACCAGCTTGGGTTCCGGTACCCTGATGCCGACTCTTCACCCGTGGATTGGATTTGGGGTCTTAGAGTCCTCTCTTCTGCTTCCCCCTCTGGGTCTTTCCTTCTTTCTCCTCTCTCTCTCTGGATCTGCTCTGCTCCTCTTCCTGTGACTCCTCTGCAAAGGCTGACAGACTGACCCTGTTCTCTGATGGTGCCCACCTTATATACACCCTCTATGTGTGAGCTCAGGTGACCAGCACCCAATGAGCTCCTATCTTTACCCAGGCTGCTCCCCCTATCTGCCCCTACACTACTTGGGATGTACCACCCCCCTCCCACTCCAGCCAGGAACAGACTCGGTCGTACCTGCACATTTCTAAGTGGGAGTACCGTCGGCCTGTTCCTCGGAAATGGGATGTGTGTAGTGCATGCAGCCTACCGAGCTCAGTTCCACACTCCATCCTTACCCGGGAGTGGAATATCACACCTCTGGATTGAGGTGCAATACCCCTGTAGCAGCCGAATCCTCAGGGTGCTACATTCCCCCCTGGTAAATCACAGCATGTCCTCGGGCTGTAAGACATAAACAACACCAAAACATACATTTTTTTTTTCATAAACATATAAAACATATTAAACAACATATCTTAGCAGATAAAACATCCTCGTCGCCTCAGGCTCCTCCTCCGGTCACTGTGCAACGTGTGACCGGGTAAAGCGCGACAGTCTCTCTGGAAAACCGAGCTCAGTTCCACACTCCATCCTTACCCGGGAGTGGAATATCACACCTCTGGATTGAGGTGCAATACCCCTGTAGCAGCCGAATCCTCAGGGTGCTACACCTATATTCAGTATTAAAGATTCTCGGCTAAATATGTGATCATGGGCGTGGACATGGCCACCTTCCGCCAATTTTGAGCACAGTTTATTGATTACACGCCGAATTCAAAAACTGAGTTTGTTTTTTTATTGCCCATTTTACGTATAGGAAGAACTTCCACTTTTTTGCTGGATCCATTTCTGGCTTTTGAGGTCCTCTACTAAAACTTAGAAAGTTAAAAAATGTGTTTAAGAAAAAAATCCAAGTGAAAAAAAACACCCATCGTCTTCGCGATAAAAAAAACTGTAATGACAACATAATGAAATCACATATTATTTATCCCGCACTGTGAGCACCATGAAAAATAAATTAAAAGCTCTGTGCCAAAAGTTGCTGTTCTTTGTTAATTCTGCTGTAACAGGGTGTTCTGTAGAAGATGAGATTCCCCATCACTATGTGCTATTTGTGTCCGGAGACTGCCACCTACTGCCCAAGCAGAACCCTGGGGAACCAACAGGAAGGGGAAGAGTTTCGGGAAGGACGAGTCCAGACAGAACACCAGGTCAGGTGACCTTTGTGACTCAGTTCCTCAATATAATAGACGGGGAAGAGATTTGGCACCAACCAGTGAAACCAGCAGGACGTGTGCTGAGAAGGGCGCTTAGGCCAAGACACCGGTACGTGCTAGGAAGTCCGAACCAGCAGGTTGTTGTACGCCCGCAAGAGGGATCCAGACGACGCCAGTTAACATCTATGGACCAAACCATGCCAGTCAAGACCTGAGGCCCAAACCTGCACCAATCAAGATCCATAGACCAGACCATGCCAGTCAAGACCTGAGGCCCAAAGCCATGCCAGTAAAGATCCATGGACCAGACCATATCAGTCAAGGCCTGAGGCCCAGACCTGCTCCAGTCAAGATCCATGCACCAGACCATGCCATTCAAGACATGAGGCTCAATCCCACGTCAGTCAAGATCCATGGACCAGACCAAGCCAGTCAAGACCTGAGGCCCAGACCTGCTCCAGTCAAGATCCATGGACCAGACCATGCCAGTCAAGACCTGAGGCCCAAACCTGCGCCAATCAAGATCCATGGACCAGACCATGCCAGTCAAGACCTGAGGCCCAAAACCACACCAGTAAAAATCCATGGACCAGACCATGCCAGTCAAGACCTGAGGCCCAGACCTGCTCCAGTCAAGATCCATGGACCAGACCATGCCAGTCAAGACCTGAGGCTCAAACCCACGCCAGTCTAGATCCATGGACCCGACCAAGCCAGTCAAGACCTGAAGCCCAGACCTGCTCCAGTCATGATCGATTGACCAGACCATGCCAGTCAAGATCCATGGACCAGACCATGCCAGTCAAGACCTGAGGCCCATCCCTCGTTCAAATGGGCCCGATAGACAACCGTCTCAGGTCAAGCACCGAAGACCTGGCAAGGATTCCCAGCAGGAGGTGGACGTCCGCAGCGGGAACAGGAGGAGCGACTGAGTTGGTCCATTACTTCCAGCACTGACGTATGGTACAGGGTACATTCTGGCATGGTACAGCAGATGGTACGGGAGGCAACCAATGCAAGAAAGGTCCAGAGAGCACTGATTGACTTTGTCAGAAGGACTTGTGGCCTAGTAGGAACAACCAGAGGCTCCCGCTAGGGCCTGTAACCTAAAGAGGATCATTGTAGTGACATCTTTAGTACTGTGACTATTGCCCTCATTAGGAATTTGCCAGGTAACATAGAGCGAGCCTGCTGCAAGAGTTATAGTGTGCTTGAATACACATTGTATATTGTATATTGTGTACTGTAAATACCTGCCCTCATAGGATCTATTTCCCGTAAACACTACCACCTCCTCTTATAGGGAAATAAACAGTTAAATTGGTTCCTTCCACCTTGTTCTGTCTGCGTGTTGCATCCAGTAACCTGTTTACACCGCCTCTTAAAAAATGCAATAAAAAAGTGATCAAAAAGTTACATATACTTCAAAATGGCACCAAAGAAAAATGCAAGTTGTTCTCCTCCAAAGAAAATATATAAATAAACCCTTTGATGGAAAAGTAAAAATGTTACATCTTTGAATGAAATATATATATATATTTAAAAAAAATTCTTAACTCTAAAATTTGTGACATACTTGGAGAAGGCATTGAAAAAATATTTTCCTTGATTTCTACTTTTCATAGTTATGGATTTTGTTTTGAGCTGTTGTTGAGAACCTATTTCTTACTCTACATTGGACACAAAGCCTTTCGCCAGTCAAATGATTCAAGCTCCGGCTCAGTACCCGGCAAAGAAATCAGACATGTTCTGCCACTATCTCTCTCTAAATCTTTGGATTCAGGGCAAAACAGATGCTCGAAGATGCGTCACAGTCAGCCCCTCTAAATGCGGCTGTCGTGCACATATGTGCCAAACTCTTACTTCCTATTAATAGTTTACAACCCAGTAATATTCGCAGCATAATATCTACAAATTATAATTACAATGTATTTTCAAAACCTTTTTTTGGTCTGCCAAAAAAAAAAAAAAAAAAGTCCTCCAGAATATGTTCCATTTATAATTGTTTGAACGGCTATCGAGACAGCTGCGTAAAAGCCATTGCCTCTTTTATAACAGCTCCATGTGACGCCGCAAACCGGGATTAGTGGATTATTTTAGTCTATGGGAAAGATATCCCATTGTGATAATTTTCTTAGAGACATTTTATTAGAGAAGGCTTAAGCAACGTGTGCAACTCCAGCTGGGATCACTAGAGGATAGGAGAGCATTATGGGATATATAGTCTAGGTCTCTATTACTTGTTAGTGCTACCATAGTCAAGCCTCTACCCTAGCAAGCACAAAATGGACCTAAGACCATTATATAGGTTTTCCAGGTTCAATACATTTTTCAGATGGGCATATGAAGGAAGCAAAACTCACCCAGCTGTGCCCTTGCGGCTCCAGCACAGACCCCCATTGTGCTCTCGGACAGAACCAGGACACTATCAGATGCACAGCATTAATGTCAGAGTTGATCTAGGTTTGCTAAGATCCAGCAGATCTGCTATGATTGGCAGGCATCTGGCAATCATGTGTGTTGAGGAGATAAATGTTTTCCTCAGCCCTGCCAAATCTCACAGTTAGGACTCAGTCAGAGGTCTGATTTTTCAACTTACGAGAAAAAGGGACCAATTCTGATCAGACTCAGATCAGAGTGTGGTCTGAGTGTCATCAATTTTTCTCGTATGTGAAGAAAAAAAGTCTATCCACCTTCTCCTTTCCAACAGTCTGTGAAAATCGGACCGCACTTGGAGGTCATCCGAGTGCGGCCCGATTTTTCCATGAACCCAAAGACTTGGATTGCCGATTTGAATCTGATCTTCAGATCGAAACTGGACATGTCTCTTCGATTTTCCACAGACGTGAATGGCCCCATTGTTTATCACAGGTACGAGTACTATCCGAAAACTATGGATAGCACTTGCACGCAAATATTGGATATCTGAATGAGCCCTTAGGATGTGGTAGTTGTCCCAAGGATAATAGAATAAAGAACGAATGTGAAGTGTGACAAAGTTGGGTGGACACAGTAAGTGTTTGTACAGAACGCCTGTATTCATGAAGCCTATAAATATATAAACACTCCAGGAAGCCCCTGGAGATTGTTGGAAATTACATGAATGAGTATTTCTACCATTCTCACTAACTGTAATTTGAATCCCAGAAACTTCTAAGTTGGAGTGAGGGTCCTCATAACCCTGTGATAAACAGCTTCTGTGTAAAGGCGCAGTTAGACGGCTGTATAACATGCCAACATGTCATATAGACATGGTAGTGCTCAAAAGTTACTGTGAAATTGCAGGCTTCCCATGAATGAGTTTTGACTCCAATTTTTGCCTATGGCAAAAGGGGTTCACATGTTCACTACAGTTGGGGTGTAATCGATATTAGAATATGATGTAGCCCCTTTTACAGAACCCGAGATTTCAATATTAAAAATACATAGGTGATTACAATTCAAAGTGATGTAAATTAAAGAGGGAATCTAATAAACAACATAAGTTACCTTTCTACAGAAGAGAGGATAAATGACTGTTTGCGTAGGGTCTGGCTACTGAGATCCCCACCGATACCAAGAATGGGCAATCCAAATTCAATCCAAAGTGAGCATGTGCGACCACCACTCCTATAGAGAATAAATGGAGCACTGGTCGCACATGCTCACTGCTGCCTAATGTATGCCACCGTTTTTGGGATTTGTGCCACCCATTTTTGGGATTGGCGGGGCTCTCAGTAGCTAGACCACCAGCACCATCATACCCTTACAATCTATCCCGTGAATAGATGATAAATGTTGCTTACAGCACAACCCCTTTCGATATAATTCTAGTGGAGCTGGAATGTGTGTTTATGGAAAGATATCAATATAATATGATTATAATATATAGAAATAGGTTGTAGAATAGGTTATAGAAAATAAATAGAATATTTTGCACTATATGGATATATAATGTGTTAATTTGACATTAATATTCCTATTTTATAGCAGCAAAAATAAATTTACAAGTAAATATTACTTTCCATCAACTAATATGGAGCCAAAATTAAAGCTTCATATTTTATCACTTATTGGACGGATGAAATACTAAACAACAAGCCATTGTCAAGGATTCCAACAATCAAGTAATTATATTCCAGCATTAGACAAGCTGAAAAGTAAAAGTCCCCATTCATTGGGGACCAATAAAAAGGAATTTTCATTTATGAATCAAAAATGCTTTCAAAAATACGATTAATGTTTTTGGATTTGGCTGCAATGCAATAGCTTATTTTCCATGCACTGGGCTGCATTTACACGTAGCTATTTCTGAAATGTTAAATATTCACTGAATAGTAATATTTATAACAAAAAATGTTGCACAGATGTTTAGAATTTCATGCACTTATGTTAACAAAAACTATTAAAAAAAAAAGCGCAATTTGTATGACCGCAATGAGCAACATTGTAATAATATCACCCATAATGTGAACATCATTAAAAAAAATTGCCAGAATTGCTGTTTTTTGTTCATCCGCTATCCAAAAAAAAAATATATATATATTCTGTTGATATGAAAAGAAAGTTATAGCTTTCAGATTAATGCAGCAAAAAAATATATATATATAAAAAAAAATGCGATTGTAACATGACAAAAAATTGCAGAAATACAATTTTTCTATATGGACTGATCTATGGCCAACACATATACAATATATAGCAGACCTAGCACCTATCATGGAGAAAAGAGAAAATACGAATAGAAAATGTATGACCAGGCCTGCAAAATACCAGAGAAAAATGTGCAACTCTACTGAAGAATAACATAACTATAGGTCATTGTACAAAGGCAAATTTCTGCCCATAGCCTCCCCTGATTGATGATATGACAATTCAATCAGGGCTCATTTAAAGGATATTGGCACCTTTGGGCGCACATTTTTGGGCTAAAAATCATTTTTGCAATTTGGTTATGTTAAAAATTTTGCACCATTTGCCTTCTATAGCTTTTGTGTCTTCGTTGAATGCAGAATGAGTTAGACCACAGACAGCATCAAAGCTCAGCTGAACTTTGATGTGATAATAAATCAGTTGAGAGGCGCTCAGAAAAAGACAAAAAAAAAAAGTTGTAAACTTCCCGATAAAACAAGCTAGTTTTAAGGATGGTTTATACGATCCAGTTTGCATATTTTTGGGGAGACCTGAGGCCAATAACTAGCAGAAAATATGTTTTGCTCATTCGTTTTCTGATCATTACCATATTTACAAGGTGAGAAGAGCGGGTATGAGCATTGTTATGAAGGCCCTTTTGGTCTATATCACCCAATGTTAAAGGGCTTTAGGGAGCCTGATAATAGGCGCAAAACATTGTGACCCAGAAGCCAAGTGCAAAATGAATCTGGCCTTACTTGACTTCAACCTGCAATCCCTAGTTAACTGTTACACTGGTGTTTCATTGCTTGCACAGCTTCTAAAACTCATGGCGGACATTACACATTCTCCATTATGGCACCATAGATAAATCACAGCTCCAGGTATAGACAGGGACTCGGTATTTTAAAGTGAATATCTAAGGGTTCCCTAAAATTCTAGACTCTGAGTTGCAAGGAAGCGGCTCATGCACGTTCCTGGGTGACTTTCTGCAAGAACATGAAAAAGAAACTGTCTGTGTGATAATTAATCCCCCGGGAAGTTACAGCCTGACATCCCGCTGCCACTGCCAGGGAGAAGCACTTCAAAGCAGGACTGTCCGTCTGTTTGTGATAATAAGACAAGAACACGGAACACGGACACAGAGACTGTCACACATGAAAAGAGGAAAGGAGGAGCAGGGGACATCAGAGAGCGAAAAAGAGGGTGCAACGACACTGGCGGAGATCTCTCCGTACACTGTAATATAGCTACTAAGCTCGTCTTTAGGGGGAGTTCAGTGGAACTAAAAGAATCAATGTTCACCTTCATCATCCACTCAACACACAAATAACACCCCAAATATAAGCAGCGTCTACTCTCCCGGTTGACCAATACATGATACCTAATAGCTTTCGAGAGGAATGCAATCTCACTGCTTGTATTCCTTGAAAGGGTTGGAAATGTGCAGCAAATAGTAGGAACATTTGTGGGTTTTGGTAATAACAAGCATTGCCTTAAAGGTGTTGGCCAATTTTTTTTCTTTACAAACACTGCTTGTGTCCTTCACCGGTCTATCTGACTTCTTCTTCTAGCATGTGACGATCATCGGCCACAGAGGTCAACAAAGTCATCTCTGTGGACAGTGAAGAGCTACAGTGGCCATGCACAGACCCTGCCAGAAAAACAAGCAGACCTACGGGGGACCTGGGCAGTAGTATTGAGAAGTGGGAAGAGATTGATTAGTGAGTATTTTTATTTTTTTTTTGGACTATTTCTGGTGACCCCACCCACCCACAAGTAAAGATGCTGGGTATAAGAGTTCAGTCAAACCTAAGGTCTCATACACACCTGATGAAGGCTCTATGAGTAGAAACTCGTTGTGTGATCCTATTTAAAGACTCCCTCTCTCTTCCCTTTTTTGTACATCCATGTCCCTTATGTGTATTCATGGCTTTATGATTTTTTAATAGACCTACAAATATTAATCCCTTGTGGAATATCCTCCATGTCAGTGCACCACGTTTGGAAGATTCAACAATTTTTTGCTTATTCTTTCTTCCACGGGAGCTCCTCAGAATCCATTTGTCTCAGTTTGTTCACATGGTAGCTGTCTGTCGGGTAGGACAAATATACCACCACCGTCTATGGTAGAGCTGCAAACCGTGGTCTGAGAACCCTGATAATGGACAAATTCCTCAAATAGAGTTGTGCCTATCAGCACAACTTGCTCAGGTGAGCGTAAAAGATTTAATATTCTTTTCAAATTTTTAGTCTCTACTTACTAAGCTCAGGTAGCGCTCTCTTTACCTTTTTCCTCCACATCTTTCTACCCAGGAACAATCACCTGGTCTAAGAATAAAAAAGTGAACAACCCCTTTAATTATAACAGCAGGGAAAGCGGCACTTGCCATAGATAATTTCAATAAAACACACTTTATTTCAGTCACAGGATTGGAGACAGAAAAATCAATAAAATGAGCAACAGCTGTTTCGCATGAGAAAACGCTTCTTCTGGAGTGTGAGCCAGAAGTGTGTACTCACGCGAAACAGCAATTGCTAATTTCACTGATGTCTCTGTCTGCAGTTCTGTGACTGAAATAAAGTTCTTTTTATTGAAATTGCCAGTGGTGAGTGCCGCTTTTCCTGCTTTCCTCTGAAACCCATGATTTAATACATGTAGCACCGAAAGATATGGAGATTATAATCTGGATATTTTTTGTTTGATTCCATCTCTGTTTTGAATTGGGTTTGGTGATCGTGCCAACATTTTTTTTCTTTTTTGGTCTTTATTCAGTCGTCTTGCAAAGTTTTAAGAAGTGGGATAAAGGAACTATTAAAATTTTGGGTACGGTAACTGAAAATTCAGAATCTTGGGTTTTATGAAAAGAAAGATTTAATGGTTTGTCTCATCAAGATGATCAGCTGAGAGGAAGTTGGGAAATGTGAATTATTTGGCGACTAGTCAAATGAATGAACAGCCATGTAATACATGGTCAACTGTTTGGAGTGGCAATTTGGTCTGACTAATATGAGGGCTTCAAGTACAAGATCCATTATATGTATGAATCCTCAAGGCCCTAGGTTCATGTGGGCACGTAAAGGCATGGTAGTATTGGAGTCCGCAGGCAGACAGGACACCGGGAAGAAGATATGGAGCAGATACTGGAAGCACTGGGGACCACAGGCAGAAAGGACACCAGGATGCAGATACGGAGGAGATACTGTAAGCACTGGAGGCCACAGGCAGACACTACACCAGGAATCAGATATGGAGCAGATACTGGAAGGACTGGAGGCCGCAGGCAGACAGGACACCGGGAATCAGATATGGAACAGATACTGAAAGGACTGGAGGCTGCAGGCAGACAGGATACCGGGAATCAGATATGGAGAAGATACTGGAAGCACTGGAGGCCACTGGCAGACAGGATACTGGGAATCAGATATGGAGCAGATACTGGAAGGACTGGATGCCACAAGCAGACAGAAAATCAGGACGCATATATGGAGCAGACACTGGAAGCACTGGTGGCCACAGGTAGACTGAAAACCAAGACGCAGATATGGAGCAGATACTGGAAGGACTGGAGGCCACAGGCAGACAGGACACCGGGAATCAGATATGGAGCAGATACTGGAAGGACTGGAGGCCACAGGCAGACAGGACACCGGGAATCAGATATGGAGCAGATACTGGAAGGACTGGAGGCCACAGGCAGACAGGACACCAGGAATCAGATATGGAGCAGATACTGGAAGGACTGGAGGTCACAGGCAGCCAGGATACCGGGAATCAGATATGGAGCAGATACTAGAAGCACTGGAGGCCACAGGCAGACAGGATAGCGGGAATCAGATATGGAGCAGATACTGGAAGGACTGGAGGCCACAGGCAGACAGGATAGCAGGAATCAGATATGGAGCAGATACTGGAAGTACTGGAGGCCACAGGCAGACCGAAAACCAGGATGCAGATATGGAGCAGATACTGGAAGGACTGGAGGCCGCAGGAAGACGGGACACCGGGAATCAGATATGGAGCAGATACTGGAAGCACTGGAGGCCACAGGCAGACAGTGGCAACCAGATATAGAGCAGATACTGGAAGGACTGGAGGCCGCAGACAGACAGGACACCGGGAATCAGATATGGAGCAGATACTAGAAGCACTGGAGGCCACAGGCAGACAGGATACAGGGAATCAGATATGGAGCAGATACTTTAAGGACTGGAGACCACAGGTAGACAGGATAGCAGGAATCATATATGTAGCAGATACTGGAAGCATTGGAGGCCACAGGCAGACTGAAAACCTGGATGCAGATATGGAGCAGAAACTGGAAGGACTGGAGGCCGCAGGCAGGGAGACAGGACACCGGGAATCAGATATGGAGCAGCTACTGGAAGCACTGGAGGCTTCAGGCAGACACCGGGAATCAGATATGGAGCAGATACTGGAAGGACTCGAGGCCGCAGGCTGACAGGACAGCTAGAATCAGATATGAAGCAGATGCTGGAAGCACTAGTGGCCACAGGCATACAGGGCAGTGGGAATCAGATTTGGAGCAAATGCTGGAAGCACTGGAGGCCACAGGCAGACAGGGCAGTGGGAATCAGATTTGGAGCAGATGCTGGAAGCACTGGAGGCCACAGCCAGGATAGCGGGAATCAGATATGGAGCAGACAAGTGAAGCGCTAGTGGCTACAGGCAGACAGGACAACAGGAATCAGATATGGAGCTGACACTGGAAGCACTGGTGGCCACAGGCAGACAAGACAGCTAGAATCAGATATGGAGCAGATGCTGGAAGCACTAGTGGCCACAGGCAGACAGGGCAGTGGGAATCAGATTTGGAGCAGATGCTGGAAGCACTGGAGGCAACAGACAGACAGGACACCAGGAATCAGATATGGAGCAGACACTGGAAGCACTATATGCCACAGGCAGACAGGTCACAAGAGAGTTAAGAGTCTTAATACTACAACACAGATGTGTGTCTTTGTGGGCTTTATATATGCCGACATTTACATTGGAGCCTGCCAAGCTACTTGCAAAGCCGGATGTGGAGCACAACAGAGTTCAGCAAACTGGCATGACGGGAGCAGAGCCCAGACCCGGGATAGGTGTGCTACAAAAATGAGGGTGAAGATAGATATAAAAAAAAGAAGTAAGTGGGATAGTGCGCTAAACTGATTGGCTATGCCAAGGGTGCACCGAGTGAATATGCTTTGTTTGAACAGTCATTTTGTGCTGACAGTTTCCCATTATATTGAACCCATCTAGGTTCGATAGTAAATTCTAGTACAACAATAACAATGATACCTTTCTTGCAGTAATGCAATGTGGCAGAGCTGAGGAATTAGGCCCTTTGACAAGAATATAAGTGCACTGGGGGGCGTGACAATGTACTCCAAGTGCATTGACGCACCCCCTGTGCACTTCCAGACTAATTTTCAAGTGGCTTCAAGCTTAATTTCTCAGCTTTGGAAGATCACATTACTATAAGGCAGGTATCATTTTTATTGTTGTTCTAGGATCTATATAGTCATACCACTAGATCATCAGTAAAATAATCTCTGAATCTGTTGATCTGTTATATACTGTAATGTGGCCCTCTGTTGGTTAATGGTCAGTCACATTCCTTTTAATAAACTCATAGTCAGACAGTCAGAGCTTATTACTGTAAAAGACACATCAGATGTCATTAAGATGCTGTATACATCATTATGAAATATACATGTGATACAGACACCAGTAGTAAGACGCGACATGATGAATGCATGATAAAACACCAGGAAAGCAGGCCACACCAAAGTGAAGTGTAATGTGGCCTGACAACGGCGGTCCCAAGGTATTCTCCTGTAGTCACACTTTTACCGTATCCAGACACCTACTCATGCTAATCTACGCTGGTGTCATCCATGCAGAAGCTGAGATGTAACAACCTTTATTTATAGCCCATTGTGTTTGTAGTGAGCAGATAAATGTTTAGGGTAAATTTGCAAACTCAGATCATGTCTGATATTACTATTATATACATGACTTGATAGACGCTTATACCTAGTTACGTTTCTAGCATGATCCAATGAAGTGCTATATTTAAAGGGATATCACCCTCAAGACCCCAGTTGTACTCAGATTTGTGTCCTTATTATTGTGCAGCATCTTGTGGATTTTATATCCTGACCATTGTTTCTGATTTTGCTACATCCTGACCATTTTGTTGCTTCGTTCTTTTGGATCCATACTTGGTACTTTGCCGACGTTCTCCATTACTTGATTTTCTAACCGAAACATGACCATCACCATTGGTACATCTGTCCAAATCAGACTGTGTTCCCTTTATTAAAGGAGTTTTCCACTTTAAAAAAAAATGGTCTACAAAACAAAAGAACTGGTGTAAAATAATAAAAACACTTGACGCTCACCCTCTCCGGGTTCAGCACCATCTCAGTGTTTTGGCAGCAATGTCTCGTGCATTCTATAAAAGCAGAACTGTTGAGTAGAGATGACCGAACCCGAAGTTACTAATTCAGCGTTCGTACCGGACATAAACGCCAAACACGGACTTTCAACGGAAGTCTGTTGCAATGTTCAGAGTTCTGCAGGAAGTCCGTTGCATAGAGAGATATTTTTTTCCAGCTCCAGAGTACGGATCCCCATTGTTTTCAATGGGGTTCAGGTTCTGGTTCAAGTTCGTGTACTGTTTGGCACCCGAACCGAACTTTTGACTATAGTTCGGGTCGGGTACCAGAACCCGAATTTCTACAGGTCCGCTCATCCCTATTATTGAGTTCAGTAATTGGCTGCATATGATGTGAGACGCCAAAGTGACAGCACAGCTACAACCTAAAGACTTAGCAAAACCAAAAAAAAGGCCATGACACCTGTTAGTATAAGTGTACACCGCGTGCAGAATTATTAGGCAAATGAGTATTTGGATCACTTTGATACTTTTTATACATGTTGTCCTACTCCAAGCTGCATAGGCTTGAGAGCCAACTACCAATTAAGTAAATCTGGTGATGTGCATCTCTGTAATGAGGATTGGTGTTGACTAATGACATCAACACCCTATATAAGGTGTGCTTAATTATTAGTCAACTTCCTTTCCTTTGGCAAAATGGGTTAGAAGAGAGATTTGACGGGTTCTGAAAAGTCCAAAATTGTGAGATGTCTTTGCGAGGGATGCAGCAGTCTTGAAATCTCCAAACTTTTGAAGCGTGATCACCGAACAATCAAGCGTTTTATGGCAAATAACCAACAGGGTCGCAAGAAGCGTGTTGGCCAAAAAAGGCACCAAATAACTGCCCATGAATTGAGGAAAATCAAGCATGAAGCTGCCAAGATGCCATTCGCCACCAGTTTTGCCATATTTCAGAGCTGCAACGTTACTGGACTATCAAAAAGCACAAGGTGTGCGATACTTAGGGACATGGCCAAGGTAAGGAAGGCTGAAAAACGAACACCTTTGAACAAGAAACAAAAGATAAAACGTCAAGAATGGGTCAAGAAATATCTTAAGACTGATTTTTCAAAGGTTTTATGGACTGATGAAATGAGCGTGACTCTTGATGGGCCAGATGGATGGGCTAGAGGCTGGATCAATAAAGGGCAGAGAGCTCCACTCCGACTCAGACACCAGCAAGGTGGAGGTGGGGTACTGGTATGGGCTGGTATCATCAAAGATGAACTTGTGGGACTTTTTCGGGTTGAGGATGGAGTGAAGCTCAACTCCCAGACCTACTGCCAGATTCTGGAAGACAACTTCTTCAAGCAGTGGTACAGGAAGAAGTTGGTATCGTTCAAGAAAAACATGATTTTCATGCAGGACAATGCTCCATTGTAACGGGTCTGGGAGGCGGAACCTCTGAGCTACTATACAAGGGGGCGGTCCTTGTAAGGGAGCGGGTGGCGACCAGGCAGGCAGTCACAGCAGGTGACCGGGACAGTCTCTGGGTGTACGGGCAGGAGGTCACGGCAAGTGACCGGGACAGTCTCTGGATGAACGGGCTGGAGGTCACGGCAAGTGACCGGGGCAGTCTCTGGGTGAACGGGCTGGAGGTCACGGCAAGTGACCGGGGCAGTCTCTAGGTAAAGGGTAGGTACGACCTGTGATGGCTGAACCTCCAGGTAGGCTAGCAAGGCAGATGGAGGATGTGTGCTCCCAGGTGAGCAAGCGAGAGTCTCTGGAATAGCAGGTGGTCACAGCACGTGACGGCGAAGCCTCCAGGTAGGCAAGCAGGCAGGTAGCGGAGAAGCGCTCCCAGGTGAGCGGGCAAGAGTCTCTGGAATAGCTGGTGGTCACAGCACGTGACGGCGGAGCCTCCGGGCAGGCAAGCAGGCAGGTAGCGGAGAAGCGCTCCCAGGTGAGCGGGCAAGAGTCTCTGGAATAGCTGGTGGTCACAACATGTGACGGCGGAGCCTCCGGGCAGGCAAGCAGGCAGGTAGCGGAGGAGCGCTCCCAGGTGAGCGGGCAAGCTGGTCCATAGACAGACTGACAGGAGTAGAAAGGCAGACCGTCGGACCTCAGGCTAGCAAGCAGGCAGGTAGCTGATGTGCGCTCCCAGGTGAGCGGGCAAGCTGGTCCTTAGACAGACTGACAGGAGTTGTAAGGCAGACCGTTGGACCTCAGGCTAGCAAGCAGGTAGCAGGAATAACAGGCAGGAAACAGACAGCAAACTGGCAGGACTCTGGCAGGAATCAGGCAGGTAACTGGCAGGTAACTGGCAACGGGACCTGAGGGCTGAAGCAGAGTAGAACAGTGCAACAACATTGCTCGGGCACCTCCATTTTGGAGGAGGTGCCTTATATATGGTGAAGTCCTCCGGCCATTGGCCGGGGACTCCTTAGGACGGCGCGCGCGGCCCCTTTAAGAGGAAGGGAGAGCGCGCGCGCGCGCCCTAAGCACAGTGGCCGGGAAGGAGCGCGCGCTGCCAGCAGAGCGGGAGGAGGACGCCGGGCACGGAGCAGGGAGGTGAGGGGAACAGCGTCCCTGCCTAGCAGAGGGCAGGGACGCCGGCGCTACAGTACCCCCCCCCTTTAGGCCCCCCCTTTTTTAGGCCAGACAGAAATTTAGCAAGGATAAGAGGGGCATGGATGTTCTCCCGGGGCTCCCACGTTCTCTCCTCAGGACCAAACCCCTTCCAATCTACTAGAAAAAAGGTCTTTCCTCTTACCCTTTTGGTGGCAAGAATGTTCTCTACCTCAAACTCGTCCTCAGCAGAAACCGGAGCAGGAGGCGTACCTGTAGACTTGGAAAAAGAGTTAAGTACCACAGGTTTGAGGAGAGATACATGGAAGGAGTTAGGGATCCGTAAGTTGGCCGGGAGTTTCAATTTATAGGCCACCGGGTTGATCTGACTGATGACCTCCAGGGGGCCGATGAACCGAGGCCCTAACTTGTAAGAAGGTATCTTGAGTCGGACATATTTAGATGAGAGCCAGACTTTATCTCCGGGACGAAATTGTGGAGGATCCAGGCGTTTTTTGTCAGCGTGTCTTTTCATCCGTTCGGACGACTGAAGGAGTGCGGATCGGGTACTCTCCCAAATGGAGGAAAATTTGCCAACGAGAGATTCCGCAGCCGGGTTGTCCACAGAGGTGGAGACAGGAAAAGGAATCCGAGGATGCTGACCGAAGACTACAAAAAATGGGGATTTGGAGGAGGATTCGCTCTCGTGATTGTTATAAGAGAACTCGGCCCATGGTAGGAGATCCACCCAGTCTGAATGATGGGCATTAACGAAGTGCCGGAGGTAACTGGTCAGGTTCTGATTGATCCGCTCCACTTGACCATTGGACTGTGGGTGGTAAGCGGAAGAGAAGTCCAGGGTGACGTCTAGCAGTTTACAAGTGGCTCTCCAGAAGCGTGAGGTGAACTGTACCCCACGATCCGACACGATGTGGAGGGGCAGGCCATGAAGACGGAAGATGTGACGAATAAAGTCTTTAGCTAGCTCGGGTGCAGACGGGAGGCCTGGCAGGGGAACGAAATGAGCCATCTTGGAGAAGCGGTCAGCGACCACCCAAATGACCGTACAACCGGCAGAGACTGGGAGGTCTGTTATAAAGTCCATTGCTATATGCTGCCAGGGGGCAGCAGGTACTGGGAGCAGAAGGAGGCGACCGGCTGGCAGATGTCTCGGAACCTTGTTGCGGGCGCAGGACACACAGGCAGAAACAAAGTCTATTACGTCCTTGTGCAGGGTAGGCCACCAGTAGTGCCGGGTAATAAGCTGGAGGGTCTTTTTCTGACCGGCATGGCCAGCCAGTTTAGACGAGTGACCCCAGTGAAGGATCTTCTCCCGATCAGGTACTGATACGAACGTCTTTCCGGGAGGGAGACGATTTAGACTCACGGGAGCCACCTGTATTACTCTGGCGGGATCGATGATGTGTTTCGGATCTTCCTCGAGATCAGACACCAGAAAGGATCGAGACAAGGCGTCCGCCTTGACGTTTTTGTCAGCCGGGCGAAAATGAAGAACAAAATCAAAGCGAGCAAAAAACAAGGACCACCGGGCTTGGCGCGGGTTAAGTCTCTGGGCATGCTGGAGATAAGCCAAGTTCTTGTGGTCAGTGTAAATTATTACCGGGTGAAGAGCCCCCTCGAGCAGGTAACGCCACTCCTCCAATGCCAGTTTGATGGCCAATAACTCTCGGTCTCCTATGGAATAATTGCGCTCTGAGGAGGAGAAGAGTTTAGAGAAGAAGCCGCAAGTTACCATCCTCCCGGAAGATGATTTTTGAGTAAGTACCGCTCCGGCTCCAGAGGAGGAGGCGTCAACTTCCAGGAAGAACTGCTTGTTGCCGTCCGGGCGATGCAGCACCGGGGCGGAAGAGAAGGCCTGTTTTAAGGAAAGAAAGGCCTCCTCTGCTTCGGGCGGCCACTCTTTGGGATTAGTACCCTTACGGGTGAGCGCGGAAATTGGGGCAGTCCGGGAAGAGAAGTGTGGTATGAAGAGGCGGTAGTAGTTGGCGAAGCCCAGGAACCGCTGAATGGCCTTCAACCCCTCCGGTCGAGGCCATTTCTCGATGGCAGACAGTTTCTCTGGATCCATTCGTAGGCCGGTCTGAGAAATAATGTAGCCCAAAAACGGAAGCGAGGTCTGCTCAAAGAGGCACTTCTCGTATTTAGCGAAGAGGTGATTCTGCCTGAGCCTGTGCAGGACCTGACGAACGTCCCTCCGGTGAGTCTGGAGATCCGGAGAGAAGACCAAGATGTCGTCCAGGTACACCACTACGCAGGAGTAGAGAAGGTCCCGGAAGATGTCATTGACCAACTCTTGAAAGACGGCAGGAGCGTTACAGAGACCAAAGGGCATTACCAGATATTCATAGTGGCCGTCCCGGGTGTTGAATGCCGTCTTCCATTCATCCCCCTGACGGATACGAACCAGGTTGTACGCCCCACGGAGGTCCAGTTTGGTGAAGATTCTAGCCCCTCTCAGACGATCAAATAACTCCGGAATGAGCGGAAGGGGGTACTTATTCTTCACCGTGATTTGGTTAAGGCCTCTATAGTCTATACAGGGACGGAGAGAGCCGTCCTTCTTTTTTACGAAGAAGAAGCCTGCTCCCGCCGGGGAGGTAGATTTCCGGATGAATCCCCTGGCCAGATTCTCCTCAATATATTCGGACATCGACCGGGTCTCAGCAGCGGATAATGGATAAATACGCCCACGGGGAGGAGTAGTACCGGGTAACAGGTCAATAGGGCAATCGTATGGTCTATGAGGGGGTAGTGTCTCTGCTTCCTTTTTATTAAAGACATCAGCATAAGACCAATAAGGAATCGGAAGTCCAGGTAGATTAGCTGGGGTAGGAGAAGGACGAACGGGATGGACGGGAACCAGACAGGTCTTATGGCAGTCCTGTCCCCAGCGAAGGACTTCTCCGGTCTGCCAGTCAAGCACGGGTGCATGTCTCTGGAGCCAAGGTAGACCTAGCAAGAGGGCGTGAGAGAGTCCAGGCAGAACATGAAAGGAGATACTCTCAGAATGCAGCATTCCCACCTGTAGAGTAATGGATTCGGTGATGAGTTGGATGGGGCGTGGTAAGAGACCCCCATCCACGGCAGCAACAGACAAGGGTACAGCCAGAGGTTTGGTGGGGATGCGATATTTCTCTACCAGGGACTGTGAAATAAGATTCCCGGCTGCTCCAGAGTCCAGTTGGGCTAGTTCGAAATAACGGTTCTCCCCGCAGACGATTGAAACTGACAGCAGCAGAGATGGAGAGGATTTATTCTTGTCTAGGTCGACCTCTCTGAGCGAACCTAGACACAGGCGTTTCCCGACCTCTCTGGGCAGGCACGGATCCGGTGCTCCTTACTGCCACAGTAGAAGCAGCTCCCCTCGGCACAGCGTAAGTCCTGACGGGTTTTGACCATCTTGGTCTGGTCGACCTGCATAGACTCAGGAGAGTGTACCTGGGGAGAGACGGAGGGAGTGACGGGTTTCTGAAAGGTAGGAGCTAGACGTGGAAACCTCCTCTCACGGGTGACCTCTTTGGCACGCTCCTGGAACCGTAGGTCAATCCGGGTGGCAAGAGTTATTAGGTCATCGAGAGTGGTAGGAATGTCCCGACCGGCAAGTTCATCTTTAATACGGCCGGACAGACCCTCCCAGAAGACAGATACCAGAGCGTCGTTATCCCAGGCCAGCTCCGAGGCAAGGGTACGGAACCGTATGGCATATTGGCCCACGGTGAGACTTCCCTGACGGAGGCGTAGCAGAGATGATGCGGATGAGGTCTTCCGTCCGGGTTCGTCGAAGACTTTCCGGAAAGCCGTGAGGAAGGCAGGCAAGTCGGACACCAGGGGGTCTCCTCTCTCCCATAGAGGATTTAGCCAGGCCAGGGCCTCCCCGGTGAGATGGGACATGATGAAGGCAATTTTGGCCCGGTCGGAGTTAAACTGGTGGGACAATAGTTCAAAGTGCAGGGTGCACTGATTTATGAAGCCCCGAGCCTGGGCGGAGTCGCCTCCGAAGCGAGGAGGTGCAGAAAGCCGGGGTCCGGGATAGGATACCATGGTATTGGTGGGCAGCGGAGCTGCCGGGTTGCGAGTCATGGCACTGGCGGTGGTTGCTGGTGGAGCAGTCAGAGTATCCAGGCGAGAATTGACATTCCGCAGGTGACCCAGGATGGACTCCTGTTGGGACCTCTGACGGGACAGTTCATGACAGAGGTCCGAGAGCGAGGGAGCTTGGGTGCCACCGGGTTCCATGGCCCGAGCAAACTGTAACGGGTCTGGGAGGCGGAACCTCTGAGCTACTATACAAGGGGGCGGTCCTTGTAAGGGAGCGGGTGGCGACCAGGCAGGCAGTCACAGCAGGTGACCGGGACAGTCTCTGGGTGTACGGGCAGGAGGTCACGGCAAGTGACCGGGACAGTCTCTGGATGAACGGGCTGGAGGTCACGGCAAGTGACCGGGGCAGTCTCTGGGTGAACGGGCTGGAGGTCACGGCAAGTGACCGGGGCAGTCTCTAGGTAAAGGGTAGGTACGACCTGTGATGGCTGAACCTCCAGGTAGGCTAGCAAGGCAGATGGAGGATGTGTGCTCCCAGGTGAGCAAGCGAGAGTCTCTGGAATAGCAGGTGGTCACAGCACGTGACGGCGAAGCCTCCAGGTAGGCAAGCAGGCAGGTAGCGGAGAAGCGCTCCCAGGTGAGCGGGCAAGAGTCTCTGGAATAGCTGGTGGTCACAGCACGTGACGGCGGAGCCTCCGGGCAGGCAAGCAGGCAGGTAGCGGAGAAGCGCTCCCAGGTGAGCGGGCAAGAGTCTCTGGAATAGCTGGTGGTCACAGCACGTGACGGCGGAGCCTCCGGGCAGGCAAGCAGGCAGGTAGCGGAGGAGCGCTCCCAGGTGAGCGGGCAAGCTGGTCCATAGACAGACTGACAGTAGTAGAAAGGCAGACCGTCGGACCTCAGGCTAGCAAGCAGGCAGGTAGCTGATGTGCGCTCCCAGGTGAGCGGGCAAGCTGGTCCTTAGACAGACTGACAGGAGTTGTAAGGCAGACCGTCGGACCTCAGGCTAGCAAGCAGGTAGCAGGAATAACAGGCAGGAAACAGACAGCAAACTGGCAGGACTCTGGCAGGAATCAGGCAGGTAACTGGCAGGTAACTGGCAACGGGACGTGAGGGCTGAAGCAGAGTAGAACAGTGCAACAACATTGCTCGGGCACCTCCATTTTGGAGGAGGTGCCTTATATATGGTGAAGTCCTCCGGCCATTGGCCGGGGACTCCTTAGGACGGCGCGCGCGGCCCCTTTAAGAGGAAGGGAGAGCGCGCGCGCGCGCCCTAAGCACAGTGGCCGGGAAGGAGCGCGCGCTGCCAGCAGAGCGGGAGGAGGACGCCGGGCACGGAGCAGGGAGGTGAGGGGAACAGCGTCCCTGCCTAGCAGAGGGCAGGGACGCCGGCGCTACATCCATCACATGCATCCAACTACTCCACAGCGTGGCTGGCCAGTAAAGGTCTAAAAGAATAAAAAATAATGACATGGCCCCCTTGTTCACCTGATCTGAACCCCATATAGAACCTGTGGTCCATCATAAAATGTGAGATCTACAGGGAGGGAAAACAGTACACCTCTCGGAACAGTGTCTGGGAGGCTGTGGTGGCTGCTGCACGCAATGTTGATCGAAAACAGATCAAGCAACTGACAGAATCTATGGATGGAAGGCTGTTGAGTGTCATCATAAAGAAAGGTGGCTATATTCATCACTAATTTTTTGGGTTTTTGTTTTTGCATGTCAGAAATGTTTATTTCTAAATTTTGTGCACTGATATTGGTTTACCTGGTGAAAATAAACAAGTGAGATGGGATTATATTTGGTTTTTATTAAGTTGCCTAATAATTCTGCACAATAATAGTTACCTGCACAAACAGATATCCTCCTAAGATAGCCAAATATAAAAAAAAACACTCCAACTTCAAAAATATTAAGCTTGGATATTTATGAGTCTTTTGGGTTGATTGAGAACATAGTTGTTGATCAATAATAAAAATAATCCTCTAAAATACAACCAGCCTAATAATTCTGCACACAGTGTAATATGCAGGTGCACATATACACGGGGGCACCGCCTGGAATAAAAACACAAAAAAAAATAGTAACACATATTACAAAATATGTTCACCTGCTTATTACACTTATACGAACATGTGTGCTGGTCCTTGTTTTTTGTTTTGTTTCAGTTTCTTGTACTCAGTACATTTGGTGGTGTGGCCACCCCTTTGGGCTCTGCACCATGATATACTCAGCCAGTGTTGGACTGGAGTGCTAAGGGTCCACCAGTAACATCAACTTCAGGGCCCCATTTTTCAGCTACATACAAATATGACTTTACCCTTATTCACTAATTTCTATAGCAATAAACTTGGTTGTTATTAAATGAATAAGATTCTGCCTTTGTCTGTATATAGTGAATTAAGTATATTGAGCCAAGTACTGATCATATAAGAGAGTGATGGCCCACCGGAGGATTTTCCTGTTCTCCGGTGGGCCAGTCCAAGTTTGTACTCATCTTTCCACCGGTAAGTTCCAACACAGTCAGGCACTGGTCCTGCTCTGTCCCCTGTCTCTTTTGAAGCATGGCTGGCTCATAGTGAGATGAGTTACTAGAATTATCTCATTCAATGTATCTCATTGAAGAATTTAAGCAAGAAGAATAGGAGGGCTCTTTTCCGCTCGGCTAGCAGATACACATGTGGTTAAAATTGTTGGTACCCCTCGTTTAATGAAAGAAAAACCCAAAATGGTCACAGAAATAACTTGAATCTGACAAAAGTAATAATAAATTAAAAATCTATGAAAATGAACAAATGAAAGACAGTCATTGCTTTTCTACCCTGCTTCCACAGAATTTTTTTTAAAAATTAAACTCATGAAATAGGCCTGGACAGAAATGATGGTACCCCTGAAAATAATGTGACAAAAGGGACATGTTAAATCAAGTTTTGTCCACTAATTAGCATCACAGGTGTCTACAATCATGTAATCAGTCAGTGGGCCTGTGTATATGGCTACAGATACTCACTGTGCTGTTTGGTGACATGATGTGTTCCACACTCAACAACATGGACCAGAGGAAGCAAAGGAAAGAGTTGTCTCAGTAGATTAGAAAGAAAATTATAGAAAAGCATGTTAAAGGTAAAGGTTATAAGACCATCTCCAAGAAGCTTGATGTTCTTGTGACTACAGTTGCACATATTATTCAGAAATTTAAGATCCATGGGATTGTAACCAACCTCCCTGGACGTGGCCGCAGGAGGAAAATTGATGACAAATCAAAGAGACAGATATTACGAATGGTAACAAAAGAGCCCAGCATAACTTCTAAAGAGATTAAATGTGAACTTCAAGCTCAAGGAACATCAGTGTCAGATCGCACCATCCATCGTTGTTTGATCCAAAGTGGACTTCATGGGAGACGACCCAGGAGAAAACTATTGTTGAAAAAAAATCATAAAAAAGCCAGACTGGAATTTGTCAAACTACATGTTGACAAGCCATAAAGCTTCTGGGAGAATGTCCTATAGACAGATGAGACAAAAATGGAAGTTTTTGGCAAGGCACATCAGCTCTATGTTTACAGACGGAAAAATGAAACATATCAAGAAAAGAACAATGTCCCTACTGTGAAACATGGAGGAGGCTCTGTTATGTCCTGGGGCTGCTTTGCTGCATCTGGCACAGGGTGCCTTGAATCTGTGCAGGGTACAATGAAATCTCAAGACTATCAAGGGATTCTAGAGAGAAATGTGCTGCCCAGTGTCAGAAAGCTTGGTCTCAGTCGCAGGTTATGGGTAGAGATGAGCGGTGTTCAACTCGAACTGTTCGCCAATCTCAAATTTGAGCTGTTTTGGGCGGTGTTCGAGCCGTTCGGCGAACACGAACGATTTGAAAAAAATTCGGCTGTTCGAGGTTATGTTCAATAACTGTTCGTGCACCAAAATTATAACTGGAATTTTTCTCAGTAATGCTGAAAATTAATGTTAATACGCAGTTTGAGTGTACAGCGGGGCGGGGGGAGGGGCAGGGGATGGATCTCTGCAGGAATAATGAAGAACTCCATTTTTTTTCTCTTTCCCACATTTACAGTGGGGCGGTGCAGTCTGTCAGCCTATCAGCAGCGCACACACGGAGCGAAGTGCTTTTTTTCACACAAGCAAGGGCATGTGTCATTGGCAGTGTATGTCACATGTCCTTGCCCTATAAGACCCAGCCATTTTCCCCATCGCCACCATTTTCTCACTGCTGCAGCTGCGTGTTAGACGGCACCGCTGTTGCTGTGTGCGCTATACTTTGTTAATTTCAAGCCAATTTTCGCACAAATCTACAGATAGCTTGGGAGTAGGGAAGAGTTGTGATTGCAGTCCTTTTAAGGACTAGGTTACATCATTTCATACGACTTTTATCAGGCAGGTCTGTGCTCTTAAATAGATAGGTTGGGAGTAAAGACTAATTGTAATTGCAGTCCTTTTCAGGGCTAGGTTACATCAGTTCCTATCAGTTTTTGCCAGGCAGGTCTGTGCCAGTGCTGTGCAAGTTTTTTTCACAGCATTTGGCTAAATCTAGCAAAGCAAATCCTTTTTGGCCTATTGCAGAGTGTGTTTGTCAGTGGAGTAGCCTATCTGTGTTGCAAGCTACACCACCTGTGTATAGAATACAATTTTTTTTACTGCACCTAGTGAAGTAAAACCTTTTGGGCATAGCATCATTCTATTAGTCCATCTATACTGACATCCACCAGGGTGCAAATTAAAAATAATTTTTATCTGCATCTAGCTCTGAAAAAATATTTGGCCTTCTAGCAGTGTGTGGGACTTGGTTTATTAGTCCATCTATACTAACCTCCATCAGGTTGCAAATTCAATATAATTTTTTTCTGCATCTAGCTCTGAAAAAATATTTAGGCTTCTAGCAGTGTGTGGGACTTGTTCTATTAGTCCATCTATACTGACCTCCATCAGGTTGCAAATTCAATATAATTTTTTTCTGCATCTAGCTCTGAAAAAATATTTCAGCTTCTAGCAGTGTGTGGGACTTGTTCTATTAGTCCATCTATACTGACCTCCATCAGGTTGCAAATTAAAAATAATTTTTATCTGCATCTAGCTCTGAAAAAATATTTGGCCTTCTAGCAGTGTGTGGGACTTGGTCTATTAGTCCATCTATACTAACCTCCACCAGGTTGCAAATTAAAAATAATTTTTATCTGCATCTAGCTCTGAAAAAATATTTGGGCTTGTAGCAGTGTGTGGTACTCATTGTGTTAGGCTATCTATACCAAGCTCCACCAGCTTTGAAATTAATAATAATTTTTAGCTGCATCTAGCCCTGAAAATAATTTTTCTTCCCAATAGTGGTAGCAATAGAAATATGGGGCGCACGCCTGGCTAACAAAAATATACGCTTCATAACAAAAAACACCAGCCTAGCGCATTGCATTAATAAGATGGCATCATCGTCTCTCCCAGTGCTAGGCCTACTACGCCGGCTAGCATTCCTGTGCCTAAAACACAATGTATGGGTCCGCGCTACCCACGATGCTGAGGGGTCTAAAGCTGCTGCTAACGCTTTATAACAATTCAATTGGCAGATTTTCACAGAGCTCTTCCCCAACGCCCACCCATCGGGCAAGAGTTGCCCACCGTCCCTATGGGATCTAGTGGCGAATAGTTGATGCCATTAATCAGAGCATCAGTTGCCCCGTCGACGTGGCAAGCATACAGTAAGGCATGGGAAGAGTGGACACGACTAGTAGCAGGCAGACGGGTTGACCAATGTGAACAAGCCAGATCACAAATCACCATAGAATTTCTCCACCAGCTAATGATGAGGGGCATATCAGGGGCGTCAGCGCAGCGGTGTCTGACCGGAGTAGCATTTCACTTCCAACTACTGAATTGGGGAGATGTGACAAAGATTCATCATCAGACAATCCATAAAAGGGTGGAAAAGGGGTCAGCCAAGTCAGGAGTGTAGACGTCCCGTCCCGTGTCACTAAAACTGATTTCTCACATCATATCCCTAACACCATTAACATGACACTCACAATTTGAAGCAACACTACTGTCTACTGCATTTGTGATCGCCTTCTTTGGGGCGCTATGCATAAGCGAATTAGTCCCTCAATCCAAAATTACCACCAGTGGAGGCTTATTACACCAGGACGTAGTCATAACCAATAATGCAATACGTGTACGCATACGCCAATCGAAAACGGTTCCAGCGGGCAGGGGCACTTGGGTACTTCTACAACCCACAAACGGTACACTGAGTCGGGTAACAATAGTAAAAACATATCTAACCATCAGATCACAAAGTAATTTCTTCCTATCACACATTGATGGAACGCCATTATCAAGATACCAGTTCCAAGCTATATTTAATAAATGCATAACATCGGCAGGGAACCAACCCAAAGATTACGGGACACACTCATTCCGCATAGGCGCAGCCACGGAAGCAGCAAGAGCAGGACTGTCAGAAACGGAAGTTCAGAGGATAGGGAGATGGCGATCCACATGTTTGGCGAGTGTAGCATCGGCGTCCCTGCCTCCTGCTAGGCAGGGACGCCGTTCCCCTCACCTCTCCGCTCCGTGCCTGGCGTCTTCCTCCCGCTCTGCTGGCAGCGCGCGCTGCTTCCTGGCCTCTGTGCTTAGGGCGCACGCGCGCTCCCCCTCTCTTAATGGGGCCGCGTGCGCCGTCCTAAGGAGTCCCCGGCCAATGGCCGGAGGACCTCACCATATATAAGGCACCTCCTCCAAAATGGAGGTGCCCGAGCAATGTTGTTGCAAAGCCTTTCAACTCTGCTTCAGCCCTCAGGTCCCGTTACCAGTTACCTGCCAGTCACCTGCCAGATTCCTGCTTGATACCTGCCTGATACCTGCCTGATATCTGCTTACCTGCTTGCTATCCTGTGGTCCGACAGTCTGCCTACCAGCACCTGCCAGTCTGTCTATGGATCAGTTCGCCTGCGGACCAGGAAGTACCTGCCAGATACCTGCCTGATACCTGCCTGCCTGTCCAGAGACTCTTACTCGCTCACCTGGGAGCGCTCACCTGCTACCTGCCTGCTAGCCTACCTGGAGGCTTAGCCATCACTTGCTGTGACCACCTGCCTGTCCAGAGACTCTTACTCGCTCACCTGGGAGCGCTTACCTGCTACCTACCTGCTAGCCTACCTGAAGGCTCTGCCGTCACTTGCCGTGACCACCTGCCTGTCCAGAGACTCTTGCCCGCTCACCTGGGAGCGCTCACCTGCTACCTGCCTGCTAGCCTGCCTGGAGGCCCTGCCGTCACTTGCCGTGACCACCTGCCTGTCCAGAGACTCTTACCTGCTCACCTGGGATCGCTCACCTGCTACCTGCCTGCTAGCCTATCTAGAGACTCTTCCCTGCTGTCACTTGCCGTGACCACCTGCCCGTCTAGAGACTCTTTCCCTGCTGTCACTTGCCGTGACCACCTGCCCGTCTAGAGACTCTTACCCTGCTGTCACTTGCCGTGACCATCCGCCTGTCTAGAGACTGTCCCCGTCACTTGCCATGACTTCCTGCCCCTTCTACCCAGAGACTGTCCCTGTCACTTGCCGTGACAACCTGCCCGTCTTCCCTGGGAGCCACCCGCTTCCTTACAAGGACTGCCCCTTTGTATAGTTGCTCAGAGGTTCCACCTCCCAGACCGGATTTGTTATCCAAACATGGTTTGTTTCTTTTTCAGGTGACGCTAAGCCAACAGTGTGGGCGATAGGCCACTCGTATATATATTGGGCAGAAAAAAGGGTGAAAGTCCGCCCAGGTGGGAGGAAATTAGAGTTTCATAACACATATTTCAACTGGAGAGGTATTAGAGGCCTGCTATGGCCACAGGTACTAATGGAGGTAATCAAGGTAGGGAGAGAGGCAAGAGGTCTGGTCATCTTAGTTATACAAGCCGGGGGGAACAACCTAGGTCATCACAAGAGCGCATAACTAATGGCAATAATGAAACTAGACACTGAGCGCTTCAGAGAATTTTTCACAAAACTAGCTATAGTATGGTCAGAGATTGTGTCGATAGAGGTATGGGAAGGTGCGCGAGACATCACGGACATCGAACGGACAAGGCGGGTAATAAATATTCGGATGGCAAAATTTAGAAGAGACAGAGGCGGTGTAGTGATACAACACGACAACTGGAAGGAGATAAAGCAGGCCTCATACGGCCCGATGGTGTTCGCTTAATGGATACTGGACTGGACATATTCCTGTCAGGACTCCAGGACAGAGTGGAACAAGCGTTAAGAGTGATGGGTGGGGGTCAGAGTCCTGCATATGAGTACGCAGGATCCTCCGTGGCCTGGAAATAGAAAGGGCATGATGGAGAGTTACACTTGTTGACCAACTTGCCGGAGTGGAGACCCAGGGCATGCTGCAACAAGCTGAATTATTTTAGAAATAAAATGCCTTTCTAATGGAATGAGTATAAAGAGTTAATAAAGCTGTGACCGATCCTTACCCATCCAGTTGTAATAGTTACATTATTGTATTGTCAAGGAAAGGGGGGCGGTAGGGGGGCTGAGCGTCTGGGTTTGGTTGGGGGTCCCCACAGTCTGCCTAGGCTAGATGCATTTATTAATTCTTATTAGATACACAGGCGGTGCAGTTTGCTTCGCAGCTGGGCTACTGCGTCCAAAGTATTGCCTAGGCTAGATGCAGTTAAAAATTCTACGCTGACTAGCAGACACTGAAGCTTTGGAGCAGACCTCTGAGTAAACAGCTCTTCAGACTCAACCATCTGTGTTACCCCAAGTCATAGTGTATGTAGTTTCTTCCAGTTAAAAGGGGGGGGGAGCGACCCAACCCACCTCGAATTGACGATGCCAACGTCACGTAAGACACAGCAAGGGGACTCCAAAAAGAGTCTCCATTTTTTCCCAAAATTTTGGCACAGACACCACTTAAGTGGCATCAATTGCCCCACAGTTGCTTAAAACGGTTGGTGAGGTGATTTTACCAAATACTCAAGCTTTTAGTCTCCCCAGGATGACACAGGGGTAGAAAAGTCCTTGCGAATCCATGATTTGTTCATCTTTATGAACGTGAGTCTGTCTACATTCTCAGTGGACAGCCGCGTGCGCTTATCTGTCAGCACACCACCAGCAGCGCTGAACACACGTTCAGAGAGAACGCTGGCTGCAGGGCATGACAAGATCTCCAAGGCGTGAGTGGCGAGCTCTGGCCATTTTTCCAGATTGGAATCCCAAAATGAGCAAGGGTCCAGTGACACAGTCATGGCTTCGATGTTCACTTGGAGATACTCCTGTACCATCCTCTCTAGGCGTTGACTATATGTCAGACTTCTTGTCTCCTGTGGCCTTGCAAAGGATGGTCTAAAAAGTGGTGAAACGATACCACAAAATTGCTGTTACCAGCAGATACTGTGTTACTGTTACGGTTTGAGTGATGAAGACTCGACAGTCCCACGGTTGGCAAGTTAGAACTGTGAGATTCACTACGTGCACCACTGGTGTTTTGTGGAAAGGCACATGTAAGATTCTGCAACAGCGTCTGCAGATACTCCTGCATGCGTAAATTCCTTTTTATGGCAGGAATTATTTCGGCAAATTTACTTTTGTACCGGGGATCTAAGAGTGTGGCAACCCAGTAGTCGTGATTACTTCGAATTCTGACAATCCGAGGGTCATGTTGCAGGTAGTGCAGCAAGAAGGCACTCATGTGTCTTGCGCATCCAGGAGGACCAAGTCCTTGTTGTGTTGGTAGTGAGGTAAGAATCATGCTTCCTTCCTCTGCCCTCTCCCCCCAACCTCGCACAGCAGAAATGTGATCAAGGTCTCCCTCATCTGATGAGTCTTCCATGCCCATCGCCAGTTCGTCCTCCACTTCTTCCTCGGCTCCTGCACCTTCCTCAACAGTTTGGCTGCTACCATGCGCCCTGGTTAATCCCTCTCCCCCACCCTCCCATGCCTGCCGCCTTGGTGCTGCCGACCGTCTGGACCTTGGAGATGTTATACCTTCCGCATACGACTCCTCCTCTACTTCCTCCACCTCCTCTTGTCCCACCACCTGACTCTGAATTCTGTTTTGCGCCAGCATGTAAATCACCGGAATAGTCATGCTGATAATGGCATCATCGTCAGCACTAAACATCTTCGTCGCCATTTCAAAACTGTGCAGAAGGGTGTGTGGCACCCCTGAGGGTTCAGTCGCCACAGAGTTACTGCATCTCAGCCAGAGGTGTGGTATCTCACCATCAGGTAAGGAAGGCATATGGCTCGGGACCCTAACACCTGCATCCAACACATACCCGCAGTGGGGGTAGGGCGAGATTGCTCCTAAGGGAGAGCACAGTCCCTAGCTGGCGGGAGGGTCCTATGTAGTGGGTGCTTAGGGGAGCAGCTTAGGAGAGCACATGACAGGGAGAGTATAAATAGGAAGCCATCTTAGAAAGAGCAAGCCAGTAAGAGGAGGAAAAGTGACAGGAGCAGAGGCTCTGCATGAGCTCTGCTCCGGAGGCGGGCCTAGCCTGGGAGGCCCAGGACTGAAGGAGAGAAGAGAGGAGTGGGAGCAGGAAGGCTCCAGGAACCGAAGGGACCCTAGGGCTACAGGCCATGCAGAAGGCCACCCGTACTCCCGCTGCTACCAGGAGGTAGAGGGGTCAGGCCAGATAAGGGGAACCAGTCCCTCAACTAGCGGAGAAACAGCAAGGCTCAACTAGAAACCGGAGGCTGCAGCATTTCATGTACTGCAGGCCAAAGTCTACACCAGTCTCACTAAGAATGTAGCCACATAGGACCCAGGGGACGGAACACACGTCGCCCGCCAAGGCCCAAGGATACCGGATAGAAGTGTCACTGGGTGTGAGGTGCAGGGAGAAGGCCAGAGAATGGACACACAGAAGGGGGTCCTGCTAAGTACTCCGGAGCTATCTGGGGGTGGACTGAGCCCCTCACTGAGTACGCACAGCACGACGGGGGAGATTGCTCTGGTACCTGTAATCTGGACTGCAACAACTGTGAGTAAAGATCTTGGGACTGCATCACACGGACTCTGTGTTCATTACTGACTCCCTGTACTACAACCACCATCATCCACCCACACTGCCCTGAAGCTACACTCTTCCTGTGGTGAGTAATAATACCATTGCTGCAAAACCACCAGCTTCAGAGGACTGTTCCGCAGCGGCGGCCCCTTTGGCCGCACTCCACAGGTGACGTAGTCGGACATTATAAAACCCATATATACAAATTACCCTTGGATTGACCGCCCTGGGTCACGGACCGGGTCACCGCCACAGTGACTACAACCCCCAGCGTCTACCGGCCCGGCTCCGGGTACCCCACGGCCCAGGGGGCGCAACAACTTCATAGGTCCCTGATCTGAGACCACTCCTGCAGTGTGATTTGCCCCACCTCTGGATCTCGTTGGCCCAGGCTATACGTCAGAACGTATTGCACCAGGGCTTGTCGGTGCTGCCACAGTCGCTGCAACATGTGCAGAGTTGAATTACACCGTGTCGGCACATCGCATTTCAGCCGGTGAACTGGCAGGCCCAACGACTTCTGTAGAGATGTAAGTCGTTGAGCTGCGGGATGCGAACGGCGGAAGTGAGCACACAGCGACCGTGCCCTCTGCAGAAGGCCATTTAGTCCGGGATAGTGGTCTAAAAATTGCTGGAATACCAGGTTCAACACGTGAGCCATACAAGGCACGTGTGTGACTTTGCCCCGGCGAAGAGCCGCACCCAGGTTTGCAGCATTGTCACACACGGCCTTCCCTGGTTGCAGGTCCAGTGGAGACAACCATTCATGAAACTGGGTCTCCAGAGCTGACCTCAACTCCTCAGCTGTGTGACTCACATTTCCCAGACATTTCAAAGTAAACACTGATCCCGTTGAGCCCTGCTGCCAGCATAGTAAGGAGGTGTGCAGGATTCCTTCTGCGCAGTTAGAAAGCAGGTGGCATTATCAGACAGGCTTTGGGTGCAGGTGGAGGACTGAGAGGAGGTTGAGGAGGCAGAAGCAGTGGAGGAGCTTCGAGATAAAGAGGATTGACGCACAACTCGTGGGGACGGCAAGACTTGGACAGCAGCCCCTTGTCCTGCTGTCACCATAGTTACCCAGTGCCCAGTCAGCGACATGTAACGCCCCTGTCCATGCCTACTCGTCCAAGTGTCTGTGGTGAAATGCACCCTGTCACACACAGAGTTTCTCAAAGAAGCGGTGATGTTGTGTGCGACATGCTGGTGGAGCGCAGGCACACCTTTCTTTGAGAAGTAGTGCCGACTGGGCATCTGGTACTGGGGCACTGCGACGGACATAAGGTCTCGAAAATCCTCTGTGTCCTCCAGGCGGAAAGGCAGCATTTATGTAGCCAACAGCTTGCAGATGGTGAAATTCAGCCTCTTAGCTTTGTCATGGCTAGGAGGAAATGGTCTTTTACTTTTCCACATCTGAGGGACCGAGGGCTTGCTGTTGTGCTTAGACGGGGATGAGTAGGGTGTCCCCGGCAAACTGCTGGTCTGTGAGGAAGATGCAGGCGGACATGTTAGGTTGCCTTGATCCAAAGGTGGTGCTCTCAATGTCGGAGAGCGCTCAACACCAGCAGGTGTTTCCACTTCCCAATGAACTGACAACCTGCAATCACACTGGCTGTTGCGGGTAAAGAGGTGGCAGGTCTGCATCCCAAAACGTGTGACTGCTGTCCCCCCAGTCACAGAGGATGAAGAGGCTGCGGATGCACAAGATGGGGCAGACGGTGGCTGGCCCGGCCCGCTAGGCCGCATTGTAGCACAGTGAGCTTCCCACTGCAACTTATGCTTCATATCCATGTGACGGTACATGCATGAAGTACTCATACTATGGATTTTTTGGCCTCTACTTAGCTTTTGGTGACAAATATTACAGATAACACGAGTTGGGTCATCCTTATCGATCTGAAAAAATGCCCAGGCTATGCAAGGCTTAGAGCCCATGCGACCTGAAGAGCCACTACGACTTGTGGTCAGAGGCAGAGTTGTGGTTGAGGATGCAGTTGTTGACGTGCTTCCAGTACTCCGTCTCTGTCCAGGAAGGCGCAACCTAACCTCATCGTCAATAGCATCTGTGACGCCCCGCTGCGCTTGGTATCACAGATCCTAGAAAAGTGCATTGATGGAATCCTCCACAAGAGGCCCCCATAAACATTCACACATCTCCACCTTCCACCTCAGACCAGCAGAGGGAGCCCGTTAGGAATATAAATAGGGAAGGTGGAGCTAGGCAGTTCAGTTCCTCTGAAGAGTTCCTGCAGTAGAGAAGCCTAAGAGAGGTCAGTCTGCAGTGGAGCTCAGTCTAGTCTAGAGAACTCAGTTAATAGTTCAGCAGTGGAGCACGAGTCTCCTGCTAGCTAGATTCAGGGAGCCCAGACAGAGCTTAAGGTGTGCCGGCGCCATAAGATCGGTGAAGCGCGGCAAGCTGCCGTTAGTGTGTATAGCCTAATGAGGGCCCGAGTAGGCCGAAGGTGAGTGGCGAGTTAGTACATAAGGGGCAGAGGAGCTTAACCAGCTCACCCCGAAGCATTTACCGGACACCGGATCCGAGCTTACCGGGATCTCTATGACCCAGTAAGGCATAACCGGAATCCCTGGAGAGCTACAAGTCCCAGGATCGCTAAGGTGCTGATACGTAACAGAGCCAGGAGACGCTTAAGCCCCGCATACTGGGAGCGTGAACTTCAAGAGAAGCCCCTACCACAAGGTCAGCCAGCGCAGGACAGAGACAAAGTTAGGCCTAGCTCCAGGCAGGTCAGAAACTTACTACGCAGAGGCAAGAAACAGGAGGCCCTACACCCGCTCATTGGGGAGGATCCTGATATGCACCCTTCACCCTACAGTGCTCCGGGATGTGCCTGAATTTCCACCAGTAGAAGGTACTGAAGTGACTACCGTGTCCATTCCCGTTCTTGCTCTGACCCAGCTGGGTCTCGCCTGTCCTGCATTCCCCCTGCATACGCTGCCCTGAGACCTAGCTCCACCTGTGGGGAGCTATACCATCGAGCTGCCTTATCACCGGCCTCAGTGGACTGCTGCAGCGCTGGTGCTTCTCACCAGGTACCACAGGTGGCGTCACGAACTCTTATAAAATTAACAATTATACAACCTTTTAAAGAGTGACCCCAGGGTACGGGCCAGGGAGCCGACCACCGCGACATCCCCAAGGCCAGGCAAAGGCCCAGGTACCGAGTCATCCACATCCCCTGGGCTAGTCACATCCTCCTCCACCTCCTCTGCTGACCTCATTGACTGGCTGACTGTTGGTTGACAGTAAGTGGGATCTCCAACCTCGTCATCATCACCCTGTGTGTTCTCACACCTGTCGTCCTCAGAGCCAACCTCTTCCTGCCCTGACCGAAAAGTCAAGTTGTCGCTCCAATCAGGTATTTGAGTCTCATCATCGTCTTCATCATTGTCTCCACCAATAGGAGTTACAGTTTGGGAACGAGGGTCTACATTATGCTCAGAACCTTCTTCATCTGGTCCTGGATCCGACTTATAAAGATTCTTGGCATCAGTGCAGATCATTTCCTTGTCTGGATTAACAGAAGCTCTGGAGCAGACCTCCGTTTCCCAGGCTATAGTATGAGTAAACAGCTGTGCAGACTCAACCATCTGTGTTACCCCATACTCAGACGGGCAGCTGGAGACTTGGGAGCTGTGAGAAAGCAAGTGCAATTGGGGTGACACCTCTGAGGACTGGAGTATTTGTGATGTTGAAGTTGAGGTGGAGGAGAGCCCACTTGAAGGAGCACTTGATATCCGTTGAAGCACCTGCTGTTTTTGTGCCTCATCTGGAATTTGTAGTAATGGGTGTGTCCGTAAGAAAGGGATCGTATCACATTGTCCACGAAAAGAAGTAGACATCTTAGTTTGGCTGGAAGATGGTCTTTTTTCTGCAGATGTTACCCCCCCCCTCACCGTGGGGGGGCTCGACCCACCAGCGGACAGGCACCAGTATTGGGAGAGGGGGGCTGGCCGTCAGGGTCCACCGTGGCTCTGGCACAAACCCGGCGACACGGAGGTCGCACGGGCAGGAACGGACTGGCCGTGTCGGTTTCGCACTTTTTTGGTTTTAGAAGGACATGACATGCCTATATCTGTGTCTCCCCCTGCTTTTACTCCTCCACCTCTTTTTTTTTCACATGACTATATGTACTTGTCACTTTTCCATGTGTTAGTTGTGTCTTCTGAGCAGTTTGTCAGCTTTTGGACACCTTTTGAAGTGTTTTCTATGTGTTTTCTATGTGTTTCTATGTGTTTTTGTTTGCCTGCCATTGGTTTTAACGGTGTTCGACGGTGTTCGACGAACAGTTCGACGAACAGTTCGGCGAACATACGGGTGTTCGACGAACCGAACAGAACTCGAACACTATGGGGTGGCTCAACACTAGTCATGGGTCTTGCAACAGGATAATGACCCAAAACACACAGCTAAAAACACCCAAGAATGGCTAAGAGGAAAACATTGGACTATTCTGAAGTGGCCTTCTATGAGCCCTGACTAGAGATGAGCGTTGTTCTACTCGAACTGTTCGCCAATCTCAAATTCGAGCTGTTTTGGGCGGTGTTCGAGCCGTTCGGCGAACACGAACAATTTGAGAAAAATTCGGCTGTTCGAGGTTATGTTCGATAACTGTTCGTGCACCAAAATCATAACTGGATTTTTTCTCAGTAATGATGAAAATTAATGTTAATACGCAGTTTGAGTGTACAGCGGGGTGGGGGGAGGGGCAGGGGATGGATCTCTGCAGGAACAATGAAGATCTCCATTTTTTTTTCTCTTTCCCGCATTTGCAGTGGGGAGGTGCAATCTGTCAGCCTATCAGCAGCGCACACACGGAGCGAAGTGCTTTTTTTCACACAAGCAAGTGCATGTGTCATTGGCAGTGTATGTCACATGTCCTTGCCCTATAAGACCCAGCCATTTTCCCCGTCGCCACCATTTTCTCACTGCTGCAGCTGCGTGTTAGACGGCACCGCTGTTGCTGTGTGCGCTATACCTTGTTAATTTCAAGCCAATTTTCGCACAAATCTACAGATAGCTTGGGAGTAGGGAATAGTTGTGATTGCAGTCCTTTTAAGGACTAGGTTACAGCATTTCCTCCGACTTTTATCAGGCAGGTCTGTGCTCTTAAATAGATAGATTGTGGGAGTAAAGACTAATTGTAATTGGAGTCCTTTTCAGGACTAGGTTACATCAGTTCCTATCAGTTTTTGCCAGGCAGGTCTGTGCCAGTGCTGTGCAAGTTTTTTTCACAGCATTTGGCTGAATCTAGCAAAGCTAATCCTTTTTGGCCTATTGCAGAGTGTGTTAGTCAGTGGAGTAGCCTATCTATGTTGCAAGATATACCACCTGTGTATAGAATACCAATTTTTTTACTGCACCTAGTGAAGTAAAATCTTTTGGGCATAGCATCATTCTATTAGTCCATCTGTACTGACCTCCATCAGGTTGCAAATTGAATATTATTTTTTTCTGCATCTAGCTCTGAAAAAATATTGGGCTTCTAGCTGTGTGTGGGACTTGTTCTATTAATCCATCTATACAGACCTCCATCAGGTTGCAAACTGAATATATTTTTTTCTGCATCTACCTCTGAAAAAATATTGGGCTTCTAGCTGTGTGTGGGACTTGTTCTATTAATCCATCTATACAGACCTCCATCAGGTTGCAAACTGAATATATTTTTTTCTGCATCTACCTCTGAAAAAATATTGGGCTTCTAGCTGTGTGTGGGACTTGTTCTATTAATCCATCTATACAGACCTCCATCAGGTTGCAAACTGAATATATTTTTTTCTGCATCTACCTCTGAAAAAATATTGGGCTTCTAGCTGTGTGTGGGACTTGTTCTATTAATCCATCTATACAGACCTCCATCAGGTTGCAAACTGAATATATTTTTTTCTGCATCTACCTCTGAAAAAATATTGGGCTTCTAGCTGTGTGTGGGACTTGTTCTATTAATCCATCTATACAGACCTCCATCAGGTTGCAAACTGAATATATTTTTTTCTGCATCTACCTCTGAAAAAATATTGGGCTTCTAGCTGTGTGTGGGACTTGTTGTATTAGTCCATCTATACTGACCTCCATCAGGTTGCAAACTGAATATATTTTTTTCTGCATCTACCTCTGAAAAAATATTGGGCTTCTAGCTGTGTGTGGGACTTGTTGTATTAGTCCATCTATACTGACCTCCATCAGGTTGCAAACTGAATATATTTTTTTCTGCATCTACCTCTGAAAAAATATTGGGCTTCTTGCTGTGTGTGGGACTTGTTCTATTAATCCATCTATACAGACCTCCATCAGGTTGCAAACTGAATATATTTTTTTCTGCATCTAGCTCTGAAAAAATATTGGGCTTCTAGCTGTGTGTGGGACTTGTTCTATTAATCCATCTATACAGACCTCCATCAGGTTGCAAACTGAATATATTTTTTTCTGCATCTACCTCTGAAAAAATATTGGGCTTCTAGCTGTGTGTGGGACTTGTTGTATTAGTCCATCTATACTGACCTCCATCAGGTTGCAAACTGAATATATTTTTTTCTGCATCTACCTCTGAAAAAATATTGGGCTTCCAGCTGTGTGTGGGACTTGTTCTATTAATCCATCTATACAGACCTCCATCAGGTTGCAAACTGAATATATTTTTTTCTGCATCTACCTCTGAAAAAATATTGGGCTTCTAGCTGTGTGTGGGACTTGTTCTATTAATCCATCTATACAGACCTCCATCAGGTTGCAATCTGAATATATTTTTTTCTGCATCTACCTCTGAAAAAATATTGGGCTTCTAGCTGTGTGTGGGACTTGTTCTATTAATCCATCTATACAGACCTCCATCAGGTTGCAAACTGAATATATTTTTTTCTGCATCTACCTCTGAAAAAATATTGGGCTTCTAGCTGTGTGTGGGACTTGTTCTATTAATCCATCTATACAGACCTCCATCAGGTTGCAAACTGAATATATTTTTTTCTGCATCTACCTCTGAAAAAATATTGGGCTTCTAGCTGTGTGTGGGACTTGTTCTATTAATCCATCTATACAGACCTCCATCAGGTTGCAAACTGAATATATTTTTTTCTGCATCTACCTCTGAAAAAATATTGGGCTTCTAGCTGTGTGTGGGACTTGTTCTATTAATCCATCTATACAGACCTCCATCAAGTTGCAAACTGAATATATTTTTTTCTGCATCTACCTCTGAAAAAATATTGGGCTTCTAGCTGTGTGTGGGACTTGTTCTATTAATCCATCTATACAGACCTCCATCAGGTTGCAAACTGAATATATTTTTTTCTGCATCTACCTCTGAAAAAATATTGGGCTTCTAGCTGTGTGTGGGACTTGTTCTATTAATCCATCTATACAGACCTCCATCAGGTTGCAAACTGAATATATTTTTTTCTGCATCTACCTCTGAAAAAATATTGGGCTTCTAGCTGTGTGTGGGACTAACCCAGCCAATAGTTTTGGCCTAATACCACAGTTTGGCCACTCAGCTCTGCTCGGTTCCCATCCATTGTTTTTTTGTGCAAACAACTCCAGAGTTGTGAATTAGTTAACCACCAAAATGAGTGGAAAAAGGCCTGCTGCTGGTGGAAAGGGGAATAGGCGTGTTGGGAAGGGGAAAAAAGGTTGTGTCCGTGGGGTAGGTGTTAAAGCAACAGTAACATCTGCAGAAGAAAGACCATCTTCCAGCCAAACTAAAATGTCTACTTCTTTTAGCGGACAATGTGATAAGATCCCTTTCTTACGGCCACGCCAATCGCTACAAATTCCAGATGAGGCACAAAAACAGCAGGTGCTTCAACGGATATCAAGTGCTCCTTTAAGTGGGCTCTCCTCCACATCAACTTCAACATCACAAATACTCCAGTCCTCAAAGGTGTCACCCCAATCGCACTTGCTTCCTCACAGCTCCCAAATCTCCAGCTGCCCGTCTGAGTATGAGGTAGAACAGATGGTTGAGTCTGCAGAGCTGTTTACTCATACTATAGCCTGGGAATCAGAGGTCGACTCCAGCGCTTCTGTGAATCCAGACGAGGAAATGATCTGCACTGATGCCCAGAATCTTTATGAGTCGGATCCAGGACCAGACGCAGAAGGTTCTGACCATAATGTAGACCCTCATTCCCAAACTGTAACTCCTGTTGGTGGAGACAATGAGGAAGACGATGATAAGACTCAAATACCTGATTGGAGCGTCAACTTTAGTTTTTTGTCAGGGCAGGAACAGGTTGGCTCTGAGGACGACGGGTGTGATAACGCACAGGGTGATGATGATGAGGTTGGAGATCCCACTTACTGTCAACCCACAGTCAGCCAAGAGATGAGGTCAGCAGAGGAGGTGGAGGAAGATGCTAGTGACGACGAGGTCAGGTTGCGCCTTCCTGGACAGAGACGTAGTACTGGAAGCACGTCAACAACTGCATCCTCAAACACAACTCTGCCTCTCACCACAAGTCGTGGTGGCTCTTCAGGTCGCATGGGTGCTAAGCCTTGCATAGCCTGGGCATTTTTTCAGATCGATAAAGATGACCCAACTCGTGTTATCTGTAACATTTGTCAGCAAAAGCTAAGTAGAGGCCAAAAAATACATAGTTTGAGTACTTCATGCATGAACCGGCTCATGGACATGAAGCATAAGTTGCAGTGGGAAGCTCAGTGTGCTACAATGCGGCCTAGCCGGCCGGGCCAACCACCGTCTGCCATATCTTGTGCATCCGCGGCCTCTTCATCCTCTGTGACTGGGGGGACAGCAGTCACACCTGTTTTGGGGCGCAGACCTGCCACCTCTTTACCCGCAACAGCCAGCGTGATTGGCAGGTCATCATTTTCTTTGGAGGTGGTAACACCAGCTGGTGTTGAGCGCTGTCCGACATCGATAGCACCACCTTTGGATCAAGGCAACCTAACATGTCCGCCTGCATCTTCCTCACAGACCAGCAGTTTGCCGGGGACACCCTTATCAACCCCGTCTAAGCACAATAGCCAGCCCTCGGTCCCTCAGATGTGGACAAGTAAAAGACCATTTCCTCCTAGCCATGAGAAAGCTAAGAGGTTGAATTTCACCATCTGCAAGCTCTTGGCTACAGAAATGCTGCCTTTCCGCCTGGTGGACACAGAGGATTTTCGAGACCTTATGTCCGTCGCAGTGCCCCAGTACCAGATGCCCAGTCGGCACTACTTCTCAAAGAAAGGTGTGCCTGCGCTCCACCAGCATGTCGCACACAACATCACCACTTCTTTGAGAAACTCTGTGTGTGACAGGGTGCATTTCACCACAGACACTTGGACGAGTAGGCATGGACAGGGGCGTTACATGTCGCTGACTGGGCACTGGGTAACTATGGTGACAGCAGGACAAGGGGCTGCTGTCCAAGTCTTGCCGTCCCCACGAGTTGTGCGTCAATCCTCTTTATGTCAAAGTTCCTCCACTGCTTCTGCCTCCTCAACCTCCTCTCGGTCTTCCACCTGCACCCAAAGCCTGTCTGGTCATGCCACAAGCTTTCTAACTGCGCAGAAGGGATCCTGCACACCTCCTTACTATGCTGGCAGTAGGGCTCAACGTCATCAGGCGGTTTTTACATTGAAATGTCTGGGAAATGTGAGTCACACAGCTGAGGAGTTGTGGTCAGCTCTGGAGAACCAATTTCATGAATGGTTGTCTCCACTGGACCTGAAACCAGGGAAGGCCGTGTGCGACAATACTGCAAACCTGGGTGCGGCCCTTCGCCGGGGCAATGTTACACACGTGCCTTGTATGGCTCACGTGTTGAACCTGGTTGTCCAGCAATATTTAGCCCACTATCCCAGACTAGATGGCCTTCTGCAGAGGGCACGGTCGCTGTGTGCTCACTTCCGCCGTTCGCATCCCGCAGCTCAGCAACTTACATCTCTACAGAAGTCGTTGGGCCTGCCACTTCACCGGCTAAAATGCGATGTGCCTACCCGGTGGAATTCAACTCTGCACATGTTGCAGCGACTGTGGCAGCACCGACAAGCCCTGGTGCAATACGTTCTGACGTATAGCCTGGGCCAACGAGATTCAGAGGTGGGGCAAATCACGCTGGAGGAGTGGTCTCAGATCAGGGACCTATGCACCCTTCTGCACAGTTTTGAAATGGCGACGAAGATGTTTAGTGCTGACGATGCCATTATCAACATGACTATTCCGGTGATTTACATGCTGGAGCACATGTTAAACAGAATTCGGAGTCAGGTGGTGGCACAAGAGGAGGTGGAGGAAGTAGAGGAGGAGGAGTTGTATGC
Source organism: Phyllobates terribilis (assembly GCF_046119375.1). Classification (NCBI taxonomy): domain Eukaryota; kingdom Metazoa; phylum Chordata; class Amphibia; order Anura; family Dendrobatidae; genus Phyllobates; species Phyllobates terribilis. Next base: position 284,372,499 of record NW_027362772.1, read on the forward strand.
GGAAGGGCTAACATCTGCAAGGTCCAGATGGTCGGCAGCACCAAGGCGGCAGGCATGTGAGGGTGGGGGAGATGGTTTTACCAGGGCGCATGGTAGCAGCCAAACTAGTGAGGAAGGTGCAGGAGCCCAGGAAGAAGTGGAGGACGAACTGATGGAAGACTCATCAGATGAGGGAGACCTTGATCACATTTCTGTTGTGCGAGGTTGGGGGGAGAGGACAGAGGAAGGAAGCATGATTGTTACCTCGCCACCAACACAACAGGGACTTGGTGCTCCTGGATGCGCAACACACATGAGTGCCTTCTTGCTGCACTACCTGCAACATGACCCTCGAATTGTGAGAATTAGAAATAATCCTGACTACTGGGTTGCCACACTGTTAGATCCCCGGTACAAAAGTAAATTTGCAGAAATTATTCCTGCCATAGAAAGGGATGCACGCATGCAGGAGTATCAGCAGAGACTGTTGCAGAATCTTACATGTGCTTTTCCACAAAATACCAGTGGTGCACGTAGTGAATCTCACAGTTCCAACTTGCCAACCGTGGGACCGTCAAGTGTTCAGCACTCAAACCGTAACAGAACCACAGTATCTGCTGGTAACTAGTGTTGAGCATTCCGATACTGAAATATCGGGTATCGGCCGATATTCGCGGTATCGGAATTCCGATACTTAATTCCGATACTTTTGCAATATCGTATACCGGAATCGGAAGTTCCCATAATGCAATGAGACATTTTCATTTTATTCAGCCAATGAGGATCCTAAGAAGTGTGGGCACATCCTGTTAGGCATGTAGGCATCTTAACTAATGGCATGGCTGTGATTGGCTGCTGAAATGATGTCATGATGCACTATAAAAGCCACCGCCGCCATTTTGAGCTCACTCTGCTGTGAATTCAGTTAGGGATAGGACGCTGTTGTTCTGAGGGACAGTTTTAGCTACCTATTTGCTCTATACTGCTTTACCCAAGCTACTTTCTAAATCACTGTGCCTTGCAGTGCTAGTGCACAGTTCCCTGTGCTGTTCACCGCTGTCTGCAAGGTCTGTGTGTGTGAGTGCAGCTCACCCTGTAGTGTGTGCTTCAGCCAAGTCTGGTTGTAGTGCACTCAGTGTGTGTCACTGCCTTATACATTGTCCTTTTTTGCCAATTCATAATTTTTCCTGATATCTCCTATTAGTGTGGTGGTTCCATCTGTATTCAGCTAAATTGGTTCCAAACACACTATATAGGAGTAGATAGAGACATTTTTTTCCGTCTTGCAGCACTAGTGCACAGTGCTCTGCATCTGTACTGTTCACCGCTGTCTGCAAGGTCTGGTGTGTGAGTGCAGCTCACCCTGTAGTGTGTGCTTCAACCCCGTCTGGTTGTAGTGCACTCAGTGTGTGTCACTGCCTCATACATTGTCCTTTTTTGCCAATTCATAATTTTTCCTGATATCTCCTATTAGTGTGGTGGTTCCATCCGTATTCAGCTAAATTGGTTCCAAACACACTATATAGGAGTAGATAGAGAAATTTTTTTGGTCTTGCAGCGCTAGTGCACAGTGCTCTGCATCTGTACTGTTCACCGCTGTCTGCAAGGTCTGGTGTGTGAGTGCAGCTCACCCTGTAGTGTGTGCTTCAACCCCGTCTGGTTGTAGTGCACTCAGTGTGTGTCACTGCCTCATACATTGTCGTTTTTTGCCAATTCATAATTTTTCCTGATATCTCCTATTAGTGTGGTGGTTCCATCTGTATTCAGCTAAATTGGTTCCAAACACACTATATAGTAGTAGATAGAGAAATTTTTTTCCGTCTTGCAGCGCTAGTGCACAGTGCTCTGCATCTGTACTGTTCACCGCTGTCTGCAAGGTCTGGTGTGTGAGTGCAGCTCACCCTGTAGTGTGTGCTTCAACCCCGTCTGGTTGTAGTGCACTCAGTGTGTGTCACTGCCTCATACATTGTCGTTTTTTGCCAATTCATAATTTTTCCTGATATCTCCTATTAGTGTGGTGGTTCCATCCGTATTCAGCTAAATTGGTTCCAAACACACTATATAGGAGTAGATAGAGAAATTTTTTTGGTCTTGCAGCGCTAGTGCACAGTGCTCTGCATCTGTACTGTTCACCGCTGTCTGCAAGGTCTGGTGTGTGAGTGCAGCTCACCCTGTAGTGTGTGCTTCAACCCCGTCTGGTTGTAGTGCACTCAGTGTGTGTCACTGCCTCATACATTGTCCTTTATTGCCAATTCATAATTTTTCCTGATATCTCCTATTAGTGTGGTGGTTCCATCCGTATTCAGCTAAATTGATTCCAAACACACTATATAGGAGTAGACAGAGGAGCCTTTCTGCAGCCTTGGGCCCTGCAGCCCCAGCCAGATTAGTATTAGCCTATTTTTTGCAGCCTCATCTATTGCATTGTAGGTTACCTTCCTACATTGTAATAGCTACAAAAAGTTTGTGATACTATCGTTATTACATCTTTAGGCACATCCAGTGTCTTTTTGTGACAAAAAAAAACCTAAATAAAGTTCACCAAACACTCCACTTTACAGTTGTGTAGGCCACATTAGCTCATATTAAAGTCTAGTCCACACTTTATAAAATTAGTGTTTCTTATACCTGTTAGCAGCTGTTCAGGAATAAGCACACTAAGCCCTTAGTACTTTTCTGCCTATCTTTATCAGTCTACCAAGATGAAGAAGGCAGGGAGTAAGGCATGTGGTCGTGGGCGTGGGCGTGGGCGTGGAGTTTCTGCAGGGAGAGGACGTGAGGATTCTGTGCCTGCAGGGAGAGGACGTGGGGATTCTGTGCCTGCTGCGGGCACCAGTGACTCAGCATCCCCCAGTTTTACCAGGGAACAGTCCTTTATGCGCAGCTTTGTAGGAGCTAGCCGTACCCCACTGCTGCGCGAGGACCAAATTGAAGCCGTTGTCGGATGGATGGCAGCTAACGCATCGACTTCAATTAGTTCCAGATCCTCTCAGGTCCTGAGCACTGAAGAGCACCCATCTGTCTCTTCACCACCTGCCAAATTGCCCAGGCAGTCAGAGAGCCCTGGACAGGAGCCATCTCTACTTCTGTTCTCTGAATCTCTTGGCTTGGAAAAAGGGGGCCAGCCAAGCAGAATTCGAGAATTTGAAGAAGAGGTAGTATGCAGTGATGCGCAACCGTTTTGTCTCTCTGAATCTGAAGAGGCGGGTGGGCCAGTGCCTATGGTCAGCAGCACACCTCAGTACGCATCTGATGATGAGACTCAGGTGCCACTTTCTGGTGCGTACTGTGCTGTCGAGACTACCCAGGAGAAGCAGTTGTTTGAAGAGGGTGGTGTAGATGATGAGGTCCTTGACCCATCATGGCGTGAGGGACAGGAAGGTGGTGGGAGCAGCTCTGAGGAAGAGATTCCCCGAACGGCCCAAAAAGGAGGGAGAGGGAGGGGGCAGACTTGGTTGCCTGTAGCCTCCACTTCGGCACCCATTAGGAGCATGGCTCTTCCAAAATCCAAAGCGGGCGCTCCCAAGACTTGCAGTGCCTGGTCCTTTTTTGACACAGTTGCAGATGACATTTGCTTTGTCAAATGCAAGCTGTGTAATCAGAAGGTGAAAAGAGGGAAAAGTGTCAGCAACCTCAATACCACAAATATGTGGAAACATGTGCGGACCAAGCACGTGGTGGAGTTGCACAAACACACTGAAGACCTAGGCCAACCTACAGCGCCACCTACCACCTCTTCAGCTCGTGTTGTAGCCTCTTCCTCCAGCTCACACACAGCTGGTTCGGCTTCCTCACAGGTTCGCCATGGAAGAATCTCTGGCACTGTTGTACAGAGACACAGTGTAATTCCACCCACAGCACCACTTTCCCAGTCATCCTCACACTCCCAGGCCAGTCTACAGCCATCGTTAGCACAGGCATGGGAGAAAAGGCGCCCATACTCGGCAAACCACCCCCGAGCACAGGCTCTGAATGCTGGCATTGCTAAACTACTGGCCCTTGAAATGCTATCATTCAGGCTGGTGGAGACTGACACATTCCGTAACTTTATGGCATTGGCAGTCCCACAATACAACGTGCCCAGCCGCTTTTATTTCAGCAGGCAAGCCGTCCCTGCCCTGCAACATCATGTGGAGGGAAAAATTAAACATGCGCTACAAAACGCCGTCAGTAGCAAGGTCCACCTGACCACTGATGCGTGGACCAGTAAGCATGGACAGGGACGATACCTTTCCCTCACTGCCCATTGGGTAAATGTTGTGGAGCCGGGTACAGATCTTGAGAGTGGCGCTGTACGTGTTCTGCCAACTCCAAGGATTGTAGGAATCCAGTCTGTACACATTGACTCCTCCTCATACTCCAGTTCCTCTGAATCAGCGCTGCAGGAGCCGTCACGGTCTACCTCCACATCGACCCGTGAACGGTTACCTGTTATGATGACCGATATGAGCACAGCCGTGGCCAAACGTCAACAGGCCGTATTAAAATTAATTTCTTTGGGGAATTGAAGCCACACAGCGCAGGAGCTCTGGAATGCCATCAAGCAGCAGAGTGACGTGTGGTTTGTGCCAGCGAATCTCCAGCCAGGCATGGTAGTGTGTGACAATGGCCGAAATCTGGTGGCAGCTCTGGGCCTAGGCAACCTCACTCACATCCCATGTCTGGCACATGTGCTCAACTTGGTCGTGCAGAGTTTTTTGAGGGACTATCCGGATCTTGATGCACTGCTTCACAAGGTCCGCATAGAGTGCGCTCACTTGCGGCGTTCCAGCAATGCAAGATCACGCATTGCAGCTCTGCAGCGCCGATTATGTCTTCCGGAACATCGCATCATATGTGACCTACCCACCAGGTGGAATTCAACGTTACATATGTTGGAGAGGTTGTGTGAGCAGCAGGCAGCAGTAATGGAGTACCAGCTGCAGCAGGCGCAAACAAGTCGCAGTGCGCGCCGTTCACACTTCACCACCACTGAGTGGGCCTCTATGAAGGACATTTGCCACGTTTTGCGTGCCTTCGATTATTCCACGCGGATGGCGAGTGCAGATGATGCACTAGTCAGCATGACTATCCCCCTTATCTGCCTGCTTGAAAAAACACTGCAAGCACTAAGGGACGAGGTTTTGGAAGAGGTGGAGGATGAGGAGTCACAAATGCCATCTGCTTCTCTACAGTCTGCGCAACGTGGTTCCTCACAAAGGCCTAGGCAGGGGACACTTTGTGAGGAGGATGAGGAGGAGTCAATGGATGAGGAAGACATCTGTCCAGAGGAGGGAGGTACACAATGCTCTAGTAGTCAGTATCTAGAGCGAGGGTGGGGTGATGCAGAGCAGGCAGAGATCACGCCTCAAGCAGGGGACAGCGTTTCTTGGCCAGTTGGCAGTCTGCAGCACATGGTTGATTTCATGCTGCAGTGCCTGAGAAACGACCGCCGCATCGCCCACATTCTCAACACGGCTGATTATTGGGTGTCCACCCTCCTAGATCCTCGCCACCGGGACAACTTAAAAAGCCTCATAACACCGTTGAACCGGGAGCGTAAAATGCGGGAGTACCAAGACGCACTGGTGCATTCCATCATGTTCTCCATTCCAACCGAGAGCAGTGCTGCTAGTGCTTTACAAAGCAGCTCAGTGCGTCGAGGCAGTGGAGGAAGCTCTGCACAAAGAGGGAGCAGAAGCAGCGCCTCAGCACAAGGCAAGACCAGTATGGCCGAAATGTGGCAAAGTTTTGTGTCCCCGCCGCCACAAATGTCTACACCATCACAGACGGCTCCAGTCAGCAGGAGGCAACGTTTCCGTCAGATGGTGACAGACTACATGTCTTGCCCTCTTAGTGTACTCCCAGACGGCTCTTCTCCCTTCAAGTTTTGGGTCTGTAAGCTGGATACATGGCCAGAGCTTAGTCAGTATGCACTGGAGGTGCTAGCTTGCCCTGCTGCTAGTGTATTATCGGAACGCGTCTTTAGTGCCGCAGGTGGTGTACTAACAGACCGTCGCATGCGACTATCCTCCGATAACGTTGACCGGCTTACTTTTCTCAAAATGAACAAGGCCTGGATCTCTCATGAATTTGCCAGTCCTCTTCCAGAATAAATAATTGGTTGGCAACAGTATCCAGGTCTCCTGTTCTGTTCATGTTTCTTCCACCTGAACTGTAATCCCTGAGCTCCAACACCGCCAGTTGGCGCTCGGAAGTGCCGTCTGCACAGTCAACACTTGCTGCCGTGTTATTGGGGTTCAGTAACGTCAGCTGTTCCCCTGCTGTGCGGACGGCAATTTCTCCTGCTCTGTCCACATCCACTGTACTACTGATTTAAAACCTCCTCCAAATACACCTCTGGCTCCTCTGTTTTCAGTATTATCCCTGAGCTCCAACACCGCCAGTTGGCGCTCGGAAGTGCCGTCTGCACAGTCAACACTTGCTACCATGTTATTGGGGTTCAGTAACGTCAGCTGTTCCCCTGCTGTGCGGATGGCAATTTCTCCTGCTCTGTCCACATTCTCACTACTACAGATTTTAAAGTTGCTCCAATTACACCTCTGGCTCCTCTGTTTTTAGTATTATCCCTGAGCTCCAACACCGCCAGTTGGCGCACGGAAGTGCCATCTGCACAGTCAACACTTGCTGCCGTGTTATTGGGGTTCAGTAACGTCAGCTGTTCCCCTGCTGTGCGGACGGCAATTTCTCCTGCTTTGTCCACATCCACTGTACTACACATTTTAAAGTTGCTCCAATTACACCTCTGGCTCCTCTGTTTTCATTCTTATCCCTGGGCTCCAACACCGCCAGTTGGCGCTCGGAAGTGCCGTCTGCACAGTCAACACTTGCTGCGGTGTTATTGGGGTTCGGTAACGTCAGCTGTTCCCCTGCTGTGTTCACGGCAATTTCTCCTGCTCTGTCCATATTCACTGTGCTACTTATTTAAAACTTGCTCCAATTACACCTCTGGCTCCTCTCTATTTTTATTCTTATCCCTGGGCTCCAGCACCGCCAGTTGGCGCTCGGAAGTGCTGTCTGCACAGTCAACACTTGCTGCCGTGTTATTGGGGTTCGGTAACGTCAGCTGTTCCCCTGCTGTGTTCACGGCAATTTCTCCTGCTCTGTCCATATTCACTGTGCTACTTATTTAAAACTTGCTCCAATTACACCTCTGGCTCCTCTCTATTTTTATTCTTATCCCTGGGCTCCAGCACCGCCAGTTGGCGCTCGGAAGTGCTGTCTGCACAGTCAACACTTGCTGCCGTGTTATTGGGGTTCGGTAACGTCAGCTGTTCCCCTGCTGTACGGACGGCAATTTCTCCTGCTTTGTCCACATCCACTGTACTACACATTTTAAAGTTGCTCCAATTACACCTCTGGCTCCTCTGTTTTCATTCTTATCCCTGGGCTCCAGCACCGCCAGTTGGCGCTCGGAAGTGCCGTCTGCACAGTCAACACTTGCTGCGGTGTTCGGTAACGTCAGCTGTTCCCCTGCTGTGTTCACGGCAATTTCTCCTGCTCTGTCCATATTCACTGTGCTACTTATTTAAAACTTGCTCCAATTACACCTCTGGCTCCTCCGTTTTTAGTATTTACCCTGGGCTCCAATACCGCTAGTTGCTGCTCAGAAGTGCCGTCTGCACAGTCAACGCTTGCTCCAGTGTTATTGGGGTTCAGTAACGTCAGCTGATCCCCAGCTGTGTGTCCGGCAAATTCTCCTGCTTTGTCCACATCCACTGTACTACGGATTTAAAACCTCCTCCAAATACACCTCTGGCTCCTCTGTTTTTAGTATTTACCCTGGGCTCCAGCACCGCCAGCTGGTTCTCGGCAGTTCCATTGGCTCTTGTACCTTCTGCTACCCATCCGGGTTCCAGTACCGTCAGCTGGTCCTCGGTAGTTCCATTTGCTCTTGTATCTTCTGCTACCCATCCGGGTTCCAGTACCGTCAGCTGGTTCTCGGCAGTGTCTTTGGCACGGGTACTCCCTCCTGCCCAGCCTGGTTCCAGCACGCCAGCTGTTTCCGGGTAGTGTCAACGTCACTTTGCCTCCAATGCGTTGTCCTGTCGTGTTGCGGTCGGGTTAGCCGACTCTATGGTGCCTGCAGTTTAGGTGACTCCTATGTGGGCTGCGGGATCTGGCAATGAAGGCTGGTTCCATAGTGCCAATAGGACAAGCACCCCCTGTAGGACTGTGGGTTTTGGTAACTGCGGCCGGCTCGCGGCCTTGAACTTTTTTTTACATGGGTACCTTCTGCTACCCATCCGGGTTCCAGTACCGTCAGCTGGTTCTCGGCAGTGCAATTGGATTAGGTGCCTCCTTCTCGGTATCCAAGTTCCACCAACGTCTGCTGGTCCTTGGTAGTGCTTTCTGGCACAGGTACCTCCTGCTTAGTAACCGAGTTCCAGTAACATCAGCTGGTCCTCGGTAGTTCCATTGGCTCTTGTACCTTCTGCTACCCATCCGGGTTCCAGTACCGTCAGCTGGTCCTCGGTAGTTCCTCAGCTTTCTTGTACCTTCTGCTACATTTCCAAGTTCAAGCTTTTTGAAATGGTTCTTGGTAATCACTCTGGATCTCCCTGACGAGGACCCTGAAGACGAGGACCCTGAAGACCAACCCTAAGAAGACGAGGACCCCGAAGACAATGACCCTGAAGACGAGGACCCTGAAGACCACCCCGAAGAAGACGAGGACCCTGAAGACCACCCCGAAGAAGACGAGGACCCTGAAGACCACCCCGAAGAAGACGAGGACCCCGAAGACGAGGACCCAGAAGACCAACCCGAAGAAGACGAGGACCCCGAAGACGAGGACCCCCGAAGACGACGACCCTGAAGACCACCCCGAAGAAGACCAAGAAGATGACCCTGAAGAAGTTGACCAAGAAGACAAAGAAGAGAAGACAAGCACCAAGATACAGAAGAACAAGAGACAGAAAACCAAGAAGCAGAAATACAAGAAGCTGCAGAACAAAAAGCGGAAGAACATTAAGCATAAGACTAAAAATCAGAGCAAAAGATAATATCTAAATTATAAGCAGAAGATGATTAAGCAGTGTATGGGGGTGAGTCCGTTCCTCCTCGTGGTGCCCCTGGAAAAGACCTGCTGCTGCAGGCCAAACTGAACGCGGACAAATCCTGTTGTAAATCTTTTGTGACGGGCAGAACGAAAGGTGTAATGTCCAACCTTTTATAGATAACAACTACAGGAATGCCTGTCACAAATAAGAATATGATGAAGAAGAAGAATATGAAGAAGATGAAGAAGTAGAATATGAAGAATGTAAAAAAAAGAATAATACGAAGAAGGTGAAGAAGAAGAAGGTGAAGAAGAAGTGGATGAAAAAGATGCTGAGGATGATGAAGGAGAAAGTGTGGGAGAAGTAAAAAAGAAGGTGAAGAGCATGGAAGTAGTGAAACATAAATATCTGACAAAATATAAAAATACTTAACATAGTTAATAATTCCGTAACTCAGAACATAATAAAAAAATAGTAATTCCTGCTATTCCATTTGACTGGGCTAAACCTCTATGCCTTTATTGTCTCCCCCACCTCCCCCCTCCCCCAATACATTCTACATTATTCTTAGTTGTTTTCCTTCATGTAGAAATAACCTACAAGGAAAGAAAGGGTTTATTTTAATTCCGATATTTATGTCCCATTGACTTGCATTGGTTTCCGGTATCGGAATCGGCGATATCCGATACTTTTTCGGTATCGGTCCGATCCAATCCGATCCGATATTTCCCGATATCGGAAGGTATCGCTCAACACTACTGGTAACATCAATTTTGCGGAATCATTTCACCACTTTTTTAGCCCATCCTTTGCAAGGCCACAGGAGACAAGAAGTCTGACACATAGTCAACGCCTAGAGACGATGGTACAGGAGTATCTCCAAGTAAACATTGAAGCCACGACTGTGTCACTGGACCCTTGCTCTTTTTGGGCTTCCAATCTGGATAAATGGCCGGAGCTAGCCACTTACGCCTTGGAGATCTTGTCATGCCCCGCAGCCAGCGTTCTGTCTGAACGTGTGTTCAGCGCTGCTGGTGGTGTGCTGACAGATAAGCGCACGCGGCTCTCCACTGATAATGTAGACAGACTCACGTTCATAAAGATGAACAAATCTTGGATCCGAAACGACTTTTGTACCCCTGTGTCATCCTGGGGAGAGTAAAAGCTTGATGATTGGTTAAAATCACCCTACCAACCGTTTTAAGCTTTCAAATTACTAATCATGTTTATCTGTATCTTGGCTGGAAAATAATTTGGGCTTTGTAGCAGTGTGCAGCACTGATTCTATTAGGCCATCTATAATAAGCTCCACCAGATTTAAAATTACTAATCATGTTTATCTGTATCTTGACTGGAAATTAATTTGGGCTTTGTAGCAGTGTGCAGCACTGATCCTATTAGGCCATCTATACTAAAGCTTCACCAGATTTAAAATTAATAATAATTTTTAGCTGCATCTAGCCCGGAAAATAATTTTGGGGCTCCGAGATGCGCAAGACACATAAGTGCCTTCTTGCTGCACTACCTGCAGCATGACCCTCATATTGTCAGAATTCGAAGTAATCATGACTACTGGGTTGCCACACTCTTAGATCCCCCAAACTTTTCGATCAACCTTTTCATTTTAATAAAGACCAAAAAAATGGTCATTTTTGAAATTATAAGCATTAGCAGGTTGTTAGAAACTGAAATCAAACAGTTTTCAACTCAAAACTTTATTCTAGGTGATGTTACATTTTCACATAGGACCCCTTGTTCGAAAGGAGCTTCTGAACTCTCTCGTCCATTGAATTTGTCAGGTTTTGGATGGTTTCTGCTTCAATTGTTTTGCATGAGGACAGAATACCCTCCCAGAGCTGTTGCTTAGATGTGAACTGCCTCCTGCCATCATAGACACTCCTTTTAATGATGCTCCAAAGGTTCTGAATGGGGTAGAGGTCAGGGGAGCATGGGGGTCACACCATAAGTTTGTCCCCTTTTATGCCCATATCAGCCAGAGATGCAGATGTTTTATGTGCAGCATGAGATGGTGCATTACCATGCAGAAAAATGATCTTGCTGTGAAATACACGGTTCTTCTTCTTGAACCATGGCAGGAAGTGCTGTTTGAGAAAATCCACATACATTATGGAGTTCATCTTTAGCGCCTTCAGGGATCCTAAAGGGGCCGACAATCTCTCTCCCCATGATTCCAGCCCAAAACATTACTCCACCTCCTCCTTGTTGGCGCTGTAGCCGTGTTTGCGTGGGGTGTCCATCAACCAGCCATCCTCCACTCCATCCATCTGGACCATCGAGCGCTGCACAGCACTCATCCGTGAACAAAACAGTTTTGAAATCAGTCTTCATGTAATGTTTGGCCCACTGGAGCCGTTTCTGCTTGTGTGAAGTGGATAGAGGAGGTCGACAGGATGGCGTATGCACAGCTGCAAACCTCTGAAGGACCCTGCATCTTGTTGTTCGGGGGACGTTGGAGGCACAAGCAGCTTCAAAAACTTGTCTGCTGCTATGACAAGGCTTTTTTGCCGCTGCTCTTTCAACCTGACGTAATTGCCTGTAGGAAAGAGTCCTCAATTTGCCCTTATCAGCACGCACACGTGTGTACTGTGAATCAGCTACATACTTCTTGATTGCCAAGACACTTCATCCTGATCATCGCACAATGTTGATTGTAGTCATGCCTTGACCTAAACACTCCACAATTTGTTGCTTCTCAGCAGCCGACACATCCTTTTTCTTTCCCATTTTGGCAGAAAATGTAGGCTGCTTAATAATGTGAGACAGCCTTCTAAAGTAGTCTTGCCTTTCATTGGACACACCTGCCAAACTAATTAGCACAGGTGTCTGCAATTGCTTACAGTGATATAAAGAGCCCTGACACACATCACCATCAATGAGTTTAACTGACAAACAAACAAATTCTTCCCTTATCACTCCTAAACACTTTTTGCATAATAATTTGGAACGCAGTGTACATGTGCTTTTCCACAAAACACCAGTGGTTCACATAGTGAATCTTACAGTTCTAACTTGCCAACCGTGGTCTGTATGGAGTTGTTCAATAAAGGGCCCAAAATTAAGATAACATAGATGGGAGAGGTCTCTATGAATAGGAATTCCTAAGTATTTGATACCCTGTGAGTCCCAGGCAAAGGGAAAGTTGGACTGGATGGAATCCTATATGGATTTGGGGAGGGAGACATCGAGGGCCTCAGACTTCGCTGCATTGATTTTAAAATTTGACCATGTAACAAAGTGATCTATTTCAGCCATAACAGCATGGATGGATATATGTGATTGAGTGATATATACTAGGACATCATCAGCAAATAGAGAGCACTTGTACTCGGTGCCTCCCACCTCAATCCACCTAATATTGGGGTTATGGCGAATTGATGAGAGCAGGTGCTCCGTCACTAGGATGTATAAGAGAGGGGACAGAGGACATCCCTGCCTTGTCCCATTGGTGATTGTGAAAGGTGATGAAAATGTTCTGATGCACCCCCTGGGCCTTGGGACACCCGGAGCCGGACCCTTTTTGGTGGATGCTGGTGGTTGTAGTCTTCGTGGCGGCGACCCGGTTCCGTGGCTCAGGGTGGTCAAACCAGTGGCGGAACTATTTATGTGGTTTTGATGTTTAAATGTCCGACTACGCCACCCGTGGATTGCGGTCAGAGTGAACCGCCGCTGCAGGGCAGACCGCTGAGGCTGGTGTTGTGGGTGCAGCAGAGCGTAGCATAACTCTCCACGGGAGGAGTATAGCCTCAGGGCAGTGTATGCGGAGGATGGGGGTGATGGTGCAGGGCAGCAGCAGTAACGACACGGAGTCAGTGATGCAGTCCAGGGCCTTTACTCACAGTTCTTATTATCCAGACCACGTCTGCAGGTAACGGCTGCCCACGTCATACTGTGCTCACCAGGTGAGGGGCTCAGACAACTCCCAGATAACTTTGGAGCGCTTCACAGGACCCCCTTTGTGTGTCCTTTGTCTGGCCTTTCTTACCAACCCTTCTGTCCGGCTGCCTCGGGCCTCCTCTTGGTAAACTTGGCGCCAGTTTCCCTGACCCTATGTGGTGCCTTCCTAGCGGGTGTAGCGAGGGGCTGCGCCACATAAAATGTCACAGCCTCCGGTTTCTAGCTGAGGGTCGTTTCCTGCCTCCACTAGTTTCGGGGACCGGTCTCCCCCTTTGGCCTGACCCCTCCACGCAGGTGGATTCGGGCGTTCGGTGGCGACTCGCCCGTCCGCACCCCTGGGATCCCTTCATTCCTCGTTCCTGGAGCCTTCTCCGCTCCTCTTCCTTCCTTCTGCCTCTTCCAGGCCTGGGCCTCTGTTACTAGGCCCTCCTCCGGAGCAGAGCTCATGCAGAGCCCCTGCTCCCTGCCACTTCTGCTCAGACTTCTCTGCACTGAACTAAGATGGTGCCCACCTTTTATACTCCCTTCTCAATGCACCCAGGAACTGCTTCCTCCCTGCTCCTGCACTACAGGGTTCCCCTTCCTCAGTGTTCCCTCCCCCCACTCCAGCCAGGGACAGGGACTGTCGTGCCCATCTCAGAGGCATATTGGTCGCCCTGCCCCACGGCAATGTGGTGTAATGCATGCAGGTGTCGGGTCCTGATCCACACTCCATCCTTACCTGAGAGTGAGATATCACACCTCTGGGTGAGGTGCAATACGTCTGTAGCAACCGAGCCCTCAGGGTGCTACAGTTCCATTTATCTTCAGCCTAGGTGACGTATTGTGATACAGGGCCGTGATTTTGGCTATAAAAGGGTCCCCTAGACCCCTACCCCAAGCTTTTTAAGAGAATCATATATGGCGTGCCAGGAGACTCTATGGAATGCTTTCTCAGCATCCAACGAGAGTATCTAATTACAAATTTTTAACTGCATCTAGCCCAGGAAATACTTTGTGCCTAGTAGCAGTCTCTGCTAGTCAGCGGATTATCCCGGCTGTTAAGCAAGCTACACCACCTGTAGTTTAGACACTTAATTTTTTCAAAGGAAATGCTTCGGGACCATGGGATACTCAGTGAAGAGCATCAGGAGGCACCCCAAGGCATAGGGGCTGGGACTGGCAGTAGGATGCCTTGCGGTGGACAGCCGAGCTCGATCCTTATAAAAGCTTTTTAACTGCAGCAGCTTTAGTGGACGCTACTGGAGCTGGAATTACGCGGCTGCTGGCATGAGACTTGCCCTCCAATAGATCCTTGTAAATGGATTTAAAGTGTATTCATTCAAATTAGAGAGACAATTTAAATTAAAAAGCTTAGAGCTGCCTCCACCACAGGGGGGCTCGCTCGACCCACCAGCGGACAGGCACCAGTATTGGGAGAGGGGGGCTGGCCATCAGGGTTCACCGCGGCTCTGGCACAAACCCGGCGACACGGAGGTGGCACGGGCAGGAGCGGACTGGCCGTGTCGGCTTCTCACTTTTTGGATTTTAGAAGGGCATGACATGCCTATATCTGTGTCTCCCCCTCCTTTTACTCCTCCACCTCTTTTATTTTCGCATGACTATATGTACTTGTCACTTTTCCATGTGTTAGTTATGTCTTCTGAGCAGTTTGTCAGCTTTTGGACACCTTTGAAGGTGTTTTCTATGTGTTTCTATGTGTTTTTGTTTGCCTGCCATTGGTTTTAACGGTGTTCGAAGGTGTTCGACGAACAGTTCGACGAACAGTTCGGCGAACACACGGGTGTTCGACGAACCGAACCGAACTCGAACACTACGGGCGTGGCTCAACACTAGCCCTGACCTAAATCCTATTGAGCATTTTTGGAAAGAGCTGAAACATGCCGTCTGGAAAAGGCAACCTTCAAACATGAGACAACTGGAGCTGCTCATGAGGAGTGGGCCAAAATACCTGTCGAGAGGTGCAGAAGTCTCGTTGACAGTTACAGGAATCGTTTGATTGCAGTGATTGCCTCAGAAGGTTGTTCAACAAAATATTAAGTTAAGAAGAACCATCATTTCTGTCCTGGCCTATTTCATGAGTTTAATTTTATTTTTAAATTCTGTGGAAGCAGAAAAGCAATGTCTGACTTTCATTTGTTAATTTTCATAGATTTTTAATTTATTATTACTTTTGTCTGTGACCATTGTGGGTTTTTCTTTTATTAAACGAGGGGTACCAACAATTTTGACCATGTGTGTAAATAGGCATTTTAACACACTTCACCTATATTGAGTACAAGCAAATATAAGAGTATTAGTAATATAACTTCTCAATGCAATCTGCTTCTTTCTCCACTTATGAACTTTTTCTTCCCGCCACTTGCTGAACACATTCACTCTGAAAAAGTGGTAAAATCTATTGTGGTCAAGACAATGGCAACTTAGTAAAATCTATGGGTAGATTAGGGGAGGAAAGGAGTAAAATGTGAGAGTGAGACGCTGATACAAACAGAGCCATGCTGCTTCTTTCTAGTACATGTTTTATTTTGAAACCCAGGGCTGAATTCACATCTACACTGCTCTGTACTTCTGTATTAAATTACTGCTTCCACTGCTTCTGGACATGTGACGCGCCCCCTGGGCCATATTCTTTAGGGGGAATATCCGGAGCCGGATCAGATGGGGGTTGTAGTCTTCCGAGTGGCTGTGACCCGGTCCGTGCCCAGGGTGTCAAACTCAGTTGTATGTGGCAGTCCTACAGATGTTACTAAGTTCTTAATGTCGACTACGCCACCCGTTGTGTTGCGGTCACTGTGGCCGCCGCTGCAGCAGGGTCCGCTGAGGCTGGTGGTGTAGGTGCAGCTTTGGTGATATAACCCCCAACGGGTGGGGTATAGCCTCAGGGGGATCAGGTGCAGAGGATGGGAGTTGTGGTGATGCAGTGTAGACGGCAATCAGAGACAGAGTTGGGTTATGCAGTTTAGGATGTTTACTCACTGCTGATGTTCTGGTCACTCCAGCTTCGAGTGACCTCCCGAGCCGTGCTGCGTCCACCAGGTTCTGGATCCAGCCAACCCCCAAATAAGTCCGGAGCGTGACCCTGAGCTCTCCTTCTGTCCTTTCTCTGGCCGTCCCCACTATTGATCCACCCAGGTCCAGCTCCCTCGGGCCTTCTGTTGGGAGACCCTTGGCCTTGGGTTCCCTGACCCTCCACGTGGTATGCCTTCGTGGTGGATGTGGTGGGTGACCGTGGCAAACGCTGCCCACGGTCTCCGGTCTCTGGCTGGGGTGTGTTTTTGCCCCCACCAGCTTGGGTTCCGGTACCCTGTGCCGACTCTTCACCCGGGGATTTAATTTGGGTTCTTAGAGTCCTCTTCTTCTGTTTCCCCCTCTGGGTCTCTCTTTCTCCTCTCTCACTCTGGGTCTCTCTTCTCCTCAGCTCGCTGACTTTCTCTCTGCAACTGACCCTGTTCTTTGTTGGTGCCCACCTTATATACACCCTCTATGTGTGAGCTCAGGTGACCAGCACCCAATGAGCTCCTATCTTTACCCAGGCTGCTCCCCCTATCTGCCCCTACACTACTTGGGATGTACCACCCCCCTCCCACTCCAGCCAGGAACAGACTCGGTCGTACCTGCACATTTCTAAGTGGGAGTACCGTCGGCCTGTTCCTCGGAAATGGGATGTATGTAGTGCATGCAGCCTACCGAGCTCAGTTCCACACTCCTTCCCTACTCGGGAGTGGAATATCACACCTCTGGGTTGAGGTGCAATACCCCTGTAGCAGCCGAATCCTCAGGGTGCTACATTCCCCCCTGGTAAATCACAGCACGTCCTCGGGCTGTAAGACATAACGCCAAAAACATACAAAATTTTTCATAAACATATAAAATATATAAAACATTATATATATAAAACTTTCTCGTCGCCTCTGGCTCCTCCTCCGGTCACTGTGCAACGTGTGACCGGGTACAGTGCGACAGTCTTTCTAGAAAACATGGTTTTCCTATAAAACCGGTAGGGGGCGCTTTAGGAAGCGCAACTATGTACAAGGGTATGGCCGCTCTCAGTCCTCGGCCAGTTAAGGAGGGAAAGGGAATGGCTGCTCACAGTCCTCAGCCTGTGGGATTAAGGGTAAACGGGTAAACAGTTCACTCAGCTGGTCCCAACGGGGACTATATTTGCAGTAACAGTTTCTTTATACCCCGATCGGGTAACTATTTACAGCACCTGCTCCGCTGTACCCAACAACGTCTTCCTCCTGCTCCTTCTTTGGGGATCTCAGCTTCAGACCCGTCCGGATCCTCTTGCTCTTCCTCCTCACATCGCAGCTCCTCCTCTGTCAGGCGATGCACATGGAGGGCGTAAGGTCCTTTGGCACACTTGTGCCGGGTAAAGGTGACCTCGTCCCCGATGTAAAGGTCACGACCTCTGTGCCCCTCCGGCAGATGGGACTCCACGTCTCTGCGCGTGACAAAGACGTCGCCGGGGGTGTTGTTGTCTCTGATGAAGCCCCACCCATGCTGCAGGTTAAACTTTATTACAGTCCCGGTGGTACGGGGACTGTGCGCTGCACGGGGGTCCCTCCTGGTTCGGCTCTTCTGCTCGGCGCTCCTTATTTGGGCCTGTTGTTCCCGGACCCGCCTCTCTCTCCGCTCCCTCGCAAACTCCTCGAGCTGCTGTCGGCAACACTCAGCACGCTCCGCTGCAGCTGCCCTGGTTTCCTGAGTGAACCCCATTAGGTCTTCTCCGGTGGGGTCCCACTCAAATTGGGTCTCTTCAAGCGGGGGCGAGATCCTTATCACGGGCTTCGGAGCCGGAATCAGGGGTGCACACATGGCCCCAACTCTCCTCTGGTGCTCCAGTTCATAATACCTCTGGGGCCAGATGAAAGGCTGCCCGTCCGGCCACGTGTGCTGGGCAAACAAGTCCTCTCCCAGACGCGGCACCCTTGGTTTTACGGGTGCGGGCGCGGTGGTGGTGGCGCCCGGGTTGCCCAGGCCTTGCGGCCAGGCCTGGGGCACCTGGAAGGTGAAGGGCACCGTTAGGACGGCGGCGCCCTGGGCTACCTGGCCTTGCGGCCAGGCCGGAGGCTCCGCGGAGGTAGGGGGCGCTGTTGGTGATGCGACGCCCGGGAATTCTAGGCCCTGCGACCAGGCTGGTGTTACTTCCTGCTTGGTCACGCTCGGGGTCGGTGCGTGTGACGTCACAGGGGTCGCGGCGGCGGCTTCCGGTTGGGGCCTAGTCTGCGTCGGTGACATGGCGTTTTCGGGCACAGCAGGGGGACTTTCGGGCTCTGCGACGAGGAGCTGGGGCAGGCAAGCGGTGTCCTGATTTGGGGTATAGACGTCCCCTTTACCTGCCTCCATGCGTTCGGCTCCCTTCTCGGCGCCGTCTCCGGCCTTGGGTCCTCCCGCGCCGTCCTCAGAGGCGGTCTGTCTCCTCATCTTGGCTGGCGTGCTCCGGGTCTTGGTTTGCTGGGCCATCTCTCGGCTCCACTCCGCCAATGTCTCTCGCTGTACCCGGGCCATCCTCCGTGCGAGGCCCTCCAGGGCAGTCTGTGCACACTCCCGGTCTTGGGGGAGCTGTGCAAGGACCTCCACTAGGCCTAGTGGGGTCGTGGTTTCTAGCAGGCTCCTGACCAACGGGTCGGTGCTGCTCTGCTCTTCTTCCAGCAGGCTCCTGGCCAGCGGGCCGGTGCTGCTCTGCTCTCTCGCCATCTCCGGGTGAGCTTCTCTGCTACTCCTTTCCAGGCTTCCTGCCTCCGGGTGCGCTCGCTCCAGACTGCTCCAGGCGACACCCATCTTTTCTCTCTCCTTTCATCTCCTCCCCCCTCGAGGGCGGTCCCGGGGCCACTTGGTGATTGTCAGCTCCAGGGGCGGTTCTTTCACGCTGACAGACACCTCTAGCATCACAGTCTCTGTTGGTGGGGGCGGTTTCCACTTTTGGCGCCATTTTCGGTCCTGGCCCACGATGGGAGGTGGCCTCTCGCCACCCTCTGGCACGCCCATAATGGCGTCCGCTCTTCCAAGGCGGGAAACCTTTGGAAATGGCGGGAATCGCTTCCCAGTGGCGGGAAACTCTGCAGATGGCGGGAAAAAGCTGTTAATGGCGGACAACCGGCGGGAATCGACTGGTGATGGGGTCCGATGGCGGGGACCCTCTGGAACCGGCAGGAGACTTCTTTTTGAGGTAAACTCATTCTTTTCTTCAGGCACGCAGTACCCGGTTGTTGCGGGCACGTAATCCTGCCGACTACGCCAAAGTTGACGCGCCCCCTGGGCCATATTCTTTAGGGGGAATATCCGGAGCCGGATCAGATGGGGGTTGTAGTCTTCCGAGTGGCTGTGACCCGGTCCGTGCCCAGGGTGTCAAACTCAGTTGTATGTGGCAGTCCTACAGATGTTACTAAGTTCTTAATGTCGACTACGCCACCCGTTGTGTTGCGGTCACTGTGGCCGCCGCTGCAGCAGGGTCCGCTGAGGCTGGTGGTGTAGGTGCAGCTTTGGTGATATAACCCCCAACGGGTGGGGTATAGCCTCAGGGGGATCAGGTGCAGAGGATGGGAGTTGTGGTGATGCAGTGTAGACGGCAATCAGAGACAGAGTCGGGTTATGCAGTTTAGGATGTTTACTCACTGCTGATGTTCTGGTCACTCCAGCTTCGAGTGACCTCCCGAGCCGTGCTGCGTCCACCAGGTTCTGGATCCAGCCAACCCCCAAATAAGTCCGGAGCGTGACCCTGAGCTCTCCTTCTGTCCTTTCTCTGGCCGTCCCCACTATTGATCCACCCAGGTCCAGCTCCCTCGGGCCTTCTGTTGGGAGACCCTTGGCCTTGGGTTCCCTGACCCTCCACGTGGTATGCCTTCGTGGTGGATGTGGTGGGTGACCGTGGCAAACGCTGCCCACGGTCTCCGGTCTCTGGCTGGGGTGTGTTTTTGCCCCCACCAGCTTGGGTTCCGGTACCCTGTGCCGACTCTTCACCCGGGGATTTAATTTGGGTTCTTAGAGTCCTCTTCTTCTGTTTCCCCCTCTGGGTCTCTCTTTCTCCTCTCTCACTCTGGGTCTCTCTTCTCCTCAGCTCGCTGACTTTCTCTCTGCAACTGACCCTGTTCTTTGTTGGTGCCCACCTTATATACACCCTCTATGTGTGAGCTCAGGTGACCAGCACCCAATGAGCTCCTATCTTTACCCAGGCTGCTCCCCCTATCTGCCCCTACACTACTTGGGATGTACCACCCCCCTCCCACTCCAGCCAGGAACAGACTCGGTCGTACCTGCACATTTCTAAGTGGGAGTACCGTCGGCCTGTTCCTCGGAAATGGGATGTATGTAGTGCATGCAGCCTACCGAGCTCAGTTCCACACTCCTTCCCTACTCGGGAGTGGAATATCACACCTCTGGGTTGAGGTGCAATACCCCTGTAGCAGCCGAATCCTCAGGGTGCTACACATGTGCTACATAAAGACAGGAGAACAGGAATCCCTCTTGTCTCTATGTGTATTGTGCATGTGAGACATTATAGCAACAGGTCCTCCTCACCCACTAGCTCAGAGACAACTGAAAATTAGACATAGAGCCTGCAGAGGGGAATCCTAGCGAAAAATGCAAGATACAAGTCACATAATAAACCAGAAACAATGTTGTTTTTTTACATGTATTATTACAATTTACTTATTTACTTACTAAAGGGTATTTGCTCATTTTGTTTTTATTCTAGGTCATATTTGTTAATGGCCACAGTGTGAATGTGCACCTACATATTGCACTTATATCAGCATGTGTTCCAGCTCATTTCTTTGGTTTGCTTTTGTTTCATTTCATGTATTCTCATGGCTGCTTATTTTGAGAAGTAACCTGAAATAACAAGAACTCTTTAAGTCAGCGGCAAACCAGTAAAATAGGTTTTCCAGTTTTGAGAAAACAAAATACTTCTACCAGATGCAGTTTGCTTAAAAAAAACTGTTCTTTTCTTACCCTGCCTGGGTCCAGCCCTGAGTCTAAATCGCTTCTCCCGGTGTCTTTTATTGTCTGCTGTGCTAATGTCACAGCGACAGCGTTGCAAATAATCAGTGAGCTCAATGGCTTTGCCCGAGATGACGCTCTGAGCTGCTGAGCTCACTGATTGACTGCAGCGTTATCGACAGGATGTAAGCGCTGTAAGCAACAACAAACACCAGGAACATCAGCAGAAACTCAGCATTGGACCCAGGGAGGGTTTAATTTTTTTAAAACAAACTTCAGCTACTAGACAGGTGTTTTCCGAAACCAGAAAACCCTTTTAAGACATAAAAGTTCCAATATTCCGGTGAGATCATCTGACTCCAGACTTTACAATATCTAAAGTGAATGTCTAATAACTGATTTAAAATTCTTAAAAATATCTGCCTCCTATAAACCCTGAAAGCCCCCAGAAACATTATTAGCATTTTAGGGGCCCTTTTATACATTTTTGTGATGTTCTACAAATATGATTTGTACTAAACAAGTTTATTATACATTGGCTTCTAGTTGCGCCTGTTAAAATTCTAGTAAATCAAGCAGTAATATCCGATAGCATGGAAGGGGAAATGCTATGTATTGAACAATATGATTTTCTTATGTTCGGTACTGATGTGCTTTGTTATTTTCTGAGAAACCTAAGTGATCTGCAAATTGAATTGCAACAGATTTACTGAAATATGTTGTTATAAATTGATACTCATGAGACTATTTTCTGAAAATATAATGTAGTAAAAAGGAGGTATGTAATCTCAGGACATGCAAGTTTTAAGAGATGGGGTTTAATAATTGAAAATGGAACATAATGCTTAACATTTTTTTTTTGTAAAATATTAAAACTAATCATTTTGTTGAGTTACCTTGTATAAAGTAGGTAATTGACTGACTTATGCTAAAACTTACTGTCATCAGCTGAAGTTGGGGTCATTTACCTTGGCCGAACTCAAACCGGCAACACTCTTGTGTTCAACTCTTTTTTTTTTCAACTCTATGAAGCAATGCTTATCTGGAGAATAACATGAACTAATAATTAACTAATGCTGCTTATATAAAAAACAGGTCTGACCCATAAAGACATGGACTCCACATGACCTCTTTAGGTGACAAACCAAGACAATGCCGGCAGATTTATTGAGTTTTGTAAGTAAAGTTGAGCGAATTGTTTCATAAAGTCAACCATTTTACTGGATCCTTTGAGGGCCTGAGAAGTGTTAAAAAATTATAGTCATGTAGTCACCTGTCCTAAGAGTAGGTAGATTCTTGGTGCATAATTTTATTGAAACCGACCCATGCAGAACAGAAAATAAAAGATCCAACGTTTCGGCCATATCAAGCCTTTTTCAAGGAATATTTCTTGGAGAAGTGGTTGGAGGATTGCGGAACTCATCGCGCCATGGCAATCCTCCAACCACTTCACCAACAAATATACCTTGAAAAGGCTTGATATGGTTGAAATATTGGATCTTTTATTTTCTGTTCTGCACGGGTTGGTTATAATAAAATTATACTCCTAGAATCTACTTACTCTCATCACTGGTGTGCCAAAGTATCTCCAATGGTTGATGATACATAGTAACATAGTTTGTAAAGCCGAATAAAGACTTGCGTCCATCAAGTTCGACCTGTTAGTTCTGTAATTGCTAAAGTTGATCCAGAGGAGGGCAAAAACCCCAAATGATTTGGCCAATCTTCGCCTGAGGAAAAATTCCCTCCCGACTCTGAAACCAGCAGTCAGAATAAATCCCTGTATCAACCTACTATTTTATTTTATTTTTAAGTATACGCTGAAATCTGCCTGGTATCTAGAAATGCTTCCAGTCCCCGCTTGAACTGGTGTAGTGAATCCGACATTACCGTCTCCTCACTCAGTGAATTCCATATTCTCACTGCTCTTACCGTAAAGAACCCCTTCCTATGCTGGTGCTGAAACCTTTTCTCTTCCAGTCTTAGTGAATGCCCTCTTGTTACCGTAATATTCCTCCTTTTGAACAAATCCCTGGCAAGGTCTCTATACTGTCCCCTAACATATTTGTACACATTTATTATGTCCCCCCTCAACCTTCTCTTTTCCAGGCTGAATAGTCCTAGTTTTGCCAACCTCTCTGGGTATTGCAGTCCCTCCATTCCCTTTATTAATTTTGCTGCCCTCCTTTGTACCTTTTCAAGCTCATTTATATCCTTTCTATATATTGGGGCCCATAACTGAGCACAGTATTCCAAGTGTGGTCTGACCAGTGCTTTGTACAGTGGAAGAACAATGTTCTCCTCCTTTGCAGCTATACCTCTTCTGATACATCCCATTACCTTGTTTGCCCTTACAGCAGCGGCCTGACTTTGGGCACTCCAATTTAGTTTGCTATCAATCAAGATGCCCAAGTCCTTCTCCATCTCTGAATTCCCCAATGATTTCCCATTCAGTAAGTAATGGTGACTTCCATTTTTCCTTCCCATATGTATGACCTTACATTTCTCCTCGTTAAACCTCATTTGCCATTTAATGCTCCACATACCCAGCTTATCCAAATCCCTCTGTAGGTCTGCACTGTCCTCTTTTGTATTAATTGTTTTACATAACTTTGTGTCATCTGCAAATATTGATATTTTACTATTTATCCCATTGACTATGTCGTTAATAAAGATATTAAATAGCATTGGGCCTAGTACAGACCCTTGTGGTACCCCACTAGTGACGCTTACCCAATCTGAGTATATTCCATTTATAACCACCCTCTGCCTTCTATCCTTTAGCCAGTTAGCTACCCACTTGCAGACATTTTCCCCCAGCCCCATCATTCTCATTTTGTATACCAACCTATTATGTGGCACGCTATCGAACGCTTTTGAGAAGTCAAGGTACACGACATCCACTGGTTCCCCCTGATCTACTCGAGAGCTAACCTCCTCGTTGAAGTCAATCAGGTTTGTTTGGCAGGAGCGATTCCTCATGAATCCATGTTGGTTCGGGATTAAAAGATTATTAGCATCAAGATGCTCCGTAATTGCCTCTTTAATGAAGCTTTCAAAAATTTTGCCCACAACGGACGTCAGACTCACCAGCCGATAGTTTCCGGCGTCACTTTTCGCTCCCTTTTTGAATATTGGCACTACATTCGCCTGTCGCCAATCAAGTGGCACAGACCCAGTCTCAACAGAGTCCTTAAATATAAGATATAACGGTCTGTCTATCACATTACTTAGTTCCCTTAGTACCCGTGGGTGTATGCCATCAGGTCCTGGTGATTTGTTTATTTTAATGTTACTGAGGCGTTTCTGTACCCCAGCTTGGGTTAGATTTGTCATACTTAGTGGAGGATTAAGCTTGTCACTTCTCATTTCTCCTGTTAGTTCGATTTCCTTTGTGAAAGTTGTCGAAAAAAAATTATTTAAAAGATTAGCTTTATCCTCATCTTTCTCTATGATTTTGCCTTCCTCACTTTTTATCGGTCCAATATTATCCGATTTAATCCTTTTACTATTTATATACGTAAAGAACAGTTTGGGATTTGATCTACTTTCCCTAGCAATACGTCTCTCTGTTTCCTCCTTTGCTATTTTTATTTGTTTTTTGCAGGTTCTCGTTTTTTCCTTGTAACACATTAGTGCCTCCTTACTGTTTTCCTGTTTTAATCTCTTGAATGCCTCTTTTTTGCTATTTAACGCCCCTTTTACGTTCTTGTTCAACCATATTGGTTTCCTCTTATTTCTGGCCCTTTTATTCCCATACGGTATATACCTCTCGCACTGAGTATTCAGAATTCTTTTGAAGGTTTCCCATTTACTATTCGTATTCCTTTGATTAAGAACTTTGTCCCAGTCAATAAGTTGAAGGCTTTCTTTCAGCTGATCAAACTTCGCCCTCCTAAAGTTTAATGTTTTAGTTGTTCCCTTATTGATAACCCTACTGAAGGGCATTTTGAAGTCGATAATATTATGATCGCTATTACCTAGGTGCCCCCCTATCTGTACCTCAGTTATTCTATCAGGCCTATTAGTCAATATTAAGTCCAACACGGCCTTCCCTCTCGTTGGTTCCTGCACTAGTTGGGAGAGATAATTATCCTTAATATTTGTCAAGAACCTTTTTCCTTTCTGAGATCTACAGGTTTCTGTTTCCCAGTCAATATCCGGGTAGTTGAAATCCCCCATTACAATCACTTCATTATGTTTTGCTACTTTGTCTATTTGTCCTAATAGCAGATTCTCATTCTCCTCTGTTATATTGGGTGGCTTATAGCAGACCCCTAGTAATATTTTATTATTATTTTTTGCCCCCTCTATCTCTACCCACATGGACTCGACCCCCTCTTCTCCCTCTCCTATATCTTCCCTTAGTCTGGGTTTTAGACATGACTTTACATATAAGCAGACTCCTCCGCCTTTCCCCTGTTTCCGGTCCCTTCTAAATAAACTATAATCTAATAAATTTACCGCCCAGTCGTAGCTATCGTCTAGCCAAGTCTCTGTTATACCTACGATGTCATACCTCTCCTCCGATATAAGCGCCCGCAGCTCATCCGCCTTATTTGTCAGGCTTCTTGCGTTGGTCAGTGTGATGAACCCGTAGCCGCCATCTTGGTAATGATAAATCATATCCAGGGATGGCCACACTTCAGCAGCCCCCACCCTTGGGACCTTCTGTTAAAACGTCAACTAGATAGTTTCCCCCATCCAGGCTCCTGTGAGATAAGAAGCCCCAGGGCCTACTTAACACTTGAATGCTAGGAGCTTCAAAGACTTCGAGAGGAAACACAGCCAGCAGGGGGGGGGGTGCTTCGTCCATCTGTAACTGACCATTTGTCCCATAGGACTAGTTTCTTTGTCACAAGCATGGAGGCATAAGATATAGAAACATGAATAGTACACGCATGTTGCGTGGGATGGGCCAATAAAAAAATATCACGGCGTCCCGGAGCCATTGCGCACACAAGCCTCCGCGGTAGACGTTGGTACGTGCTCTGGAAGCCAAGATATAGCGCTGAGCCATTCCTGAGGACCGTATGGTATCATAATTGATATCAAAAGGTCGGTTACGGCGGCCCGAATCCATGGGAACCCCTGGGGGTATCCTGAGACCATCTCAGAAGAAGTTATTGGGTTCCTTAGAATTTGGGCTTCTGATCGAAGTTAGACCTGAGGGTGGAGACTGAGCCAGCTGACCTCACCAGCAGTGGGCGGGACGGGGGAGGTAAGATAGCAGGACAGACAAGAGATAAGTCAGTCTTGACCCAAGAGTGGGGTGCTGAACATCTGAGCACCAGCTGAGGCCACCAAGGGGAGGAGCAGTCTGACCATGCGGTGGTAGGCCTCAGCCTGTAACAAAGAACCGTGCCTGCGACCGCAGAATCCTCTCCCTGCGTCACAAGAAAATCAAGAAACCGGTAACTGATATGCTGTGGTGATTCTGTGTGTTGTATTCCATTGTTGTATAGTTTAGCCTGACCTTATACCTGTGTATATTTAGTTGTATATCGTGTATCTAGTGTATTATTATAATCAATTACCTCAAGTAATTGTGGGCCTGCCTTTTATTCTGCATAACGAACGCACGTCCGTGTGAGCTCGGCTCAAGCCAAAAACGCTACCCAGGGTTGGTTCCTGACCCGATATAGGCCCATTCACGGACTGGGCGTATATCTAAAATAGGGACTGGTGGCAGTATACCAACTGGGGATTGGGGAAGGCTGGTAGTGACGGTCGGAGGTTCAGATATATATATTCCTGGCGCGGCCATGGAAGATATATATACCGCCCTCACTACAGAGGGCCCCGATACCCAGTAGGTTACAGGACAGTCTCTCTGGCGACCGCTTATCCTAGGTGCAGTTCCTTGACTGACCTGAGGCTAAGAGGGCGCTAGCGAGTTGTGCTGTGTAGTGACGTTACGGTTTAGTGACGTTGAAGGGGAACACTCTACCGTGTTCCCTGCGCTGGTTGCAGCTTCCTGGCACTACTTTCTCTAGGTGCAGTACCTTGACTGACCTGAGAGGTAAGGGGGCGCCAGAGAGCTGCACCCACCGGCCGGCTTTCATCACATTGGTGGCAGAGCGGTGGGATTGCAGAATAATAGTGTTGTGGGACCCCTACTCCCAGGCACTAAAGACTGCCAGTGGTAACTTCCACTGCTGGAGTCTTAAGGTCAGCCCAACGTTAGACGGTCAGGCTAAAAGTATAACAAGGTGTGTGCAAACTCAGGGTTGCAGCGGTGTCGGTTACCAAGATGGCAGACGGCACCAGGAGCAAGACCCTGCAGGAGGCTAATGCTACGGTCCGTGTGGCAGGAGGGGAGGACATTGTTACTCATGGCGAGGAGGAGTCCAGCCCGGGCACCTCAGGGAGCCAGTCCCCAGTATACGGTCCCGCAGTGGGCTGCCCACCACCTACCCAGCCCAGCCTGTCCAGATCACAAGCCCTTTTACAAGCGGCTATGGCAAGTCTCCAGTCTCATGGCGATGCCGTCTACAAAACCCTCCTGGCAGCATCAGAGAAGGCAGCGGAGGAGGAGCGCAAGGCAGCGGAGGAGGAGCGTGCAGAGCGGGCTGCGGAGCGGGCTGCGGAGCGTGAAGCTGCAGAGCGCCGGGAGGCTGCGGAGCGTGAAGCTGCAGAGCGCCGGGAGGCTGCGGAGCGTGCAGAGCGAGCTGCGGAGCGCCAGCACCGACTGGACCTGGCCCAGCGGGGGCTTCCGCTAGAGCAACCAACCCATCAGGAGACCAAGTCGTCCAAAGTCCGAGCTGAGGACTTCCCTCTACTGGAGAAGGATGGGGACCTGGACTCCTTTCTGGTGGCATTTGAACGGACCTGTCTTCAGCACCATCTGGCCCGGGATCAGTGGGCCAGATACCTGACCCCCCGTTTGAGGGGTAAGTCCCTGGATGCCTTGGGGGACTTACCTGCCGGGGAGGTACAGAACTACGACTGCATCAAGCGGGTCCTGATCCGGCAGTACAACCTCACTCCCGAGTCGTACCACCAGAAGTTCCGGAGCCTGCTGCGTGGCCCCAAGGACACCTGGACCGATCATATGCGGGCGCTGTTGAGAGCCGCAGAGCACTGGACCTCGGGTCTAGCGCTTACTACCCGCCAGGAGGTCCAGGAACTGTTCGTCACGGAGCAGTTCTTGTGGAACTGCCCAGAGGACCTCCGACAGTTCCTCCGTGACCGAAAACCAACAGGGGCTTCTGCTACAGCCGCCCTGGCAGACGAGTATGCCAATAACAGGGCGCCTGAGCTGAAGAAGTCTGCCAGTAGCACCTGGAGAGGGGGTAAGCCCAATCATGCCCCTGTTTCCCCGGTCCCTAGAACACAAGGGGTGTATCCCCCTGTTGCCCTCTCCAGGCAAGGACCAGACGTAAGACGTTGTCATCTATGCAACAAACCAGGACACTTTAGGGCTGAGTGTCCCCAGCGCCAAAAGACCCCATCCCAGTCCCAGAGAGCGCCCAATGTTTTGTGTGTGGGAGGGGGTGGTGGTAGGTCCCTGGACAACATCCAACCCGTCACCATAGGCCGTTCTGCGGTCATGGGACTGCGGGACACTGGCGCTGAACGAACACTGGTACGGCCTGAGGTGGTGTCCCCCCAGGACTTGGTACCAGGAAAGACTCTTTCCGTCTCCGGGGTTGGAGGCGTGGAGCCGGCACTTCCCGTTGCCATGGTGTATTTGGACTGGGGTGCCGGGAGGGGGATGCGAGAGGTGGGAGTAACGCCAAATATTCCCGCAAATGTTTTATTAGGGACCGACTTGGGGCGTCTAGTATCGCAGTATGTACCCTCTGAACCCCCAAGTTCGGCCCCCCAAGAGTGTATTGATTTGTCTGCTGCTAATGCCAACCATGTTGTATGTAGTGTGCGTCCTGCTGAGGAGGAGGGAGTGAAACCTGAGGGTAACACCTGCACAGACACAACACAAACAGGGTTAGTGAGAGCAGGTGGGGAGTGTGGGGATGCCCGCAGAGGTGCTCAGCCGGCGTGCCGTGACCTCTTGTCCTCCGGTGAGGGAGGGGGTGGGCAGGATTCTGTAGAGGGAAGCTCAGGGATGGAGAGGGGGGCAGCTACCGGCAGTGTAGGGCTCCCAGGGGTATCCAGGCTGCTGAGTATAGGCCCACTGCAGGGGGAGGAACAGGCCATGGGGGGTGGGGGTGTCCCAAGAGAGGAGCCGCCAGGTAAGACCCCAGGGCAGGAGTTCCCCACATCCGAGATGTCCAAAGGCCTAGGAAGCCTGCCTGATCGGGCGGCTTGGTCAGAAACAGAGGGGAAGCGGGCACTACCCACGGTCACAGCGGTCATAGCCGCTGTCACCAGGAGTGGGAGCGCCGGAGCCCAAGGAGCCTTGCAGAGGTCCGACGGCTTCCCCACTTCTGACCAAGTGTCTGCCGGGTCAGACAACGGCCAGGTGACATGCCCGGAGGGGCTGACGGAGGATGTCGCAGTGTCGTCGATTCTGGCCACATCAAGTCAGGAATTTCAGGCTGCGTTGGAAGCAGACGACAGCCTGAAAGCTCTCAAGGAACAGGCGGCACAGCCTCCCATGGAGTCAGACTGCAAGCGTGTGGTCTGGGACCAGGGACGGCTGTACCGGGTAACGGTCTAGCAGGGTTCACCGGAGGCGTGGCCCAGGGACCGACAGTTAGTGGTACCCTATCCGTTCAGGGCGGAATTGTTGCGGATCGCACACGAGATTCCGATGGCCGGACACCTAGGGATCGCTAAAACCAAGGCCAGGATAGCTCAGCATTTCTACTGGCCTGGGATGGGAGCCACGGTGGGTGCCTACTGCCGTTCGTGTGACACCTGTCAGAGGGTGGGGAAGGCGGGGCCGCTCCCCAAAGCCCCACTGGTAACTCTGCCAATCATCAAAGAGCCTTTCTCGAGGGTCACTGTGGATCTTATTGGACCTCTGTCCACTCCCAGCCACTCCGGGAAATGCTTCATACTCACGGTAGTGGACTATGCCACCCGGTACCCGGAAGCGGTAGCTTTGTCGTCCATTCGGGCCGACAAGGTGGCTACCGCCTTACTGGAGATCTTCTCCAGAGTGGGTTTCCCCCAGGAAATGCTCACCGACCGAGGGACCCAGTTCATGTCGCGGCTGATGGAGTCCCTCTGTAAGCAAATGCAGGTGCAACATCTGGTGGCCAGCCCGTATCACCCACAGACTAATGGCCTGTGTGAGCGGTTCAATGGCACCTTAAAGCAGATGCTTAAAATGTTGGTCGACTCCCACGGGAGAGACTGGGAGCGTTACCTCCCACACCTCCTATTTGCTTACCGGGAGGTTCTGCAGGCCTCAACGGGGTTCTCCCCCTTTGAGCTCCTGTACGGGCGACGGGTACGGGGCCCCCTGGCTCTGGTGAAGGAAGCATGGGAAGGGGATTTGGCCACCCCCGAAGTGTCGGTCATCGAGTATGTCGTGCGCCACCGGGACAGGATGATGGCCTTGGCAAAGCTGGTGCAGGACAATATGGCCCAGGCCCAGGCCGACCAGAAGCGGTGGTACGACCAGAATGCTTGTGAGAGGACCTACCAGGTGGGTCAAAAGGTGTGGGTACTGGTCCCCGTACCACAGAACAAGCTTCAGGCAGCCTGGGAAGGTCCTTACTTCGTGCACCAGAAACTCAACGCCGTCACCTATCTGGTCACCCTGGATCACGCCCGTGGAAGGAGGAAGGCCTTACACGTGAACATGATGAAGGCTCATCATGAGCGGGAAGCGACTGCCCACCCAGTGTGCAACCTTCCCGAGGAAGGAGAGGTAGAAACCCTCCTGGATCTGCTCACCCAAGCCAAGGCGGGTGGGTCCATCGAGGATGTGGGGGTTGGCCACCAGCTCACGGAGGACCAACGGTCGCAGCTGGGGACCACCCTGCACCCCTTCCGGGGGCTGTTCAGCAGCCTGCCCGGAAGGACTGAAATGGCTGTCCACGACGTGGACACTGGCGATCACCCGCCGATCCGGCGTTCAGCATATCGGGTCTCTTTCGAGGTGCAGGGAAACATGCGCCAAGAGATAGACGAGATGCTGAAGCTGGGGGTGATCCAGGCATCCAGCAGCGCGTGGGCCTCGCCTGTAGTCCTCGTTCCATAAAAGGACCGAACTACACGGTTCTGCGTGGACTACCGGGGGCTCAACGCTGTAACGGCCACCGATGCGTTCCCCATACCACGCATCGATGACCTGCTCGATCGGATGGCCGGGGCTAAGTACCTGACCATCATGGATCTGAGCCGGGGGTACTGGCAGATTCCTCTGACCCCCGCGGCAAGGGAACGCTCTGCCTTTATCACCCCTTTTGGACTGTACGAGTCCACAGTGATGCCATTCGGCATGAAGAATGCCCCTGCCACTTTTCAGCGGATGGTCAATACGCTGCTTGAGGGACTTGAAGGGTACGCGGCTGCGTACTTGGACGATATTGCAGTCTTCAGTCCCACTTGGGAGGATCACCTAGAGCACCTGCGGCAGGTGCTCGGTTGGATCCACCGGGCAGGCTTGACCATCAAGCCGGAAAAGTGCCAGCTGGGCATGAGTGAGGTCCTCTACCTGGGTCACCGGGTAGGCGGGGGGGTTCTGAAGCCAGAACCTGGGAAAGTGGATGCCATCGCATCCTGGCCCACTCCTAGGACCAAAAAGCAGGTGATGTCCTTCTTGGGGACCGCCGGGTACTATAGGAGGTTCGTCCCACACTATAGCACCCTGGCCAAGCCCCTGACGGACCTCACCAAGAAGAAGCTGCCCGTCGCAGTCGACTGGACAGTCGCCTGCGAGACAGCTTTCGGGGCACTCAAGGCCGCCCTAAGTAGCTCCCCTGTACTGCAAGCTGCCGACTTCGACCGGCCGTTTGTGGTACAGACCGACGCCAGTGACTTTGGCCTCGGTGCTGTGCTAAGTCAGGTCAACACGACAGGCCAGGAACATCCTGTCTTGTACCTGAGCAGGAAGCTACTGCCCCGGGAGGTGGCTTACTTCACGGTGGAAAAAGAATGCCTGGCAATTGTATGGGCCCTGCAGCGTCTGCAGCCCTACTTGTACGGGAGCCATTTCACCGTGGAGACGGACCACAACCCCCTCAGCTGGTTACACACGGTCTCTGGGTCGAATGGCAGGTTGCTACGCTGGAGCCTCGCTCTCCAGCAGTACCACTTCTCCATTCGCCACAGAAGAGGCCGTGACCACGGTAACGCTGACGGGTTATCCCGGCAAGGGGAGGGTGCAGAAGGACGCACGGGGGAACACAGGAATGTGCTACCCCCTCGAGCCCTCGTATAGGGGGAGGTGTGATGAACCCGTAGCCGCCATCTTGGTAATGATAAATCATATCCAGGGATGGCCACACTTCAGCAGCCCCCACCCTTGGGACCTTCTGTTAAAACGTCAACTAGATAGTTTCCCCCATCCAGGCTCCTGTGAGATAAGAAGCCCCAGGGCCTACTTAACACTTGAATGCTAGGAGCTTCAAAGACTTCGAGAGGAAACACAGCCAGCAGGGGGGGGGTGCTTCGTCCATCTGTAACTGACCATTTGTCCCATAGGACTAGTTTCTGTGTCACAAGCATGGAGGCATAAGATATAGAAACATGAATAGTACACGCATGTTGTGTGGGATGGGCCAATAAAAAAATATCACGGCGTCCCGGAGCCATTGCGCACACAAGCCTCCGCGGTAGACGTTGGTACGTGCTCTGGAAGCCAAGATATAGCGCTGAGCCATTCCTGAGGACCGTATGGTATCATAATTGATATCAAAAGGTCGGTTACGGCGGCCCGAATCCATGGGAACCCCTGGGGGTATCCTGAGACCATCCCAGAAGAAGTTATTGGGTTCCTTAGAATTTGGGCTTCTGATCGAAGTTAGACCTGAGGGTGGAGACTGAGCCAGCTGACCTCACCAGCAGTGGGCGGGACGGGGCAGGTAAGATAGCAGGACAG
Source organism: Phyllobates terribilis (assembly GCF_046119375.1). NCBI lineage: Eukaryota > Metazoa > Chordata > Amphibia > Anura > Dendrobatidae > Phyllobates > Phyllobates terribilis. The sequence continues at coordinate 284,405,301 of NW_027362772.1, forward strand.
ACAAGAGGTAAGTCAGTCTTGACCCAAGAGTAGGGTGCTGAACATCTGAGCACCAGCTGAGGCCACCAAGGGGAGGAGCAGTCTGACCATGCGGTGGTAGGCCTCAGCCTGTAACAAAGAACCGTGCCTGCGACCGCAGAATCCTCTCCCTGCGTCACAAGAAAATCAAGAAACCGGTAACTGATATGCTGTGGTGATTCTGTGTGTTGTATTCCATTGTTGTATAGTTTAGCCTGACCTTATACCTGTGTATATTTAGTTGTATATCGTGTATCTAGTGTATTATTATAATCAATTACCTCAAGTAATTGTGGGCCTGCCTTTTATTCTGCATAACGAACGCACGTCCGTGTGAGCTCGGCTCAAGCCAAAAACGCTACCCAGGGTTGGTTCCTGACCCGATATAGGCCCATTCACGGACTGGGCGTATATCTAAAATAGGGACTGGTGGCAGCATACCAACTGGGGATTGGGGAAGGCTGGTAGTGACGGTCGGAGGTTCAGATATATATATTCCTGGCGCGGCCAAGGAAGATATATATACCGCCCTCACTACAGAGGGCCCCGATACCCAGTAGGTTACAGGACAGTCTCTCTGGCGACCGCTTATCCTAGGTGCAGTTCCTTGACTGACCTGAGGCTAAGAGGGCGCTAGCGAGTTGTGCTGTGTAGTGACGTTACGGTTTAGTGACGTTGAAGGGGAACACTCTACCGTGTTCCCTGCGCTGGTTGCAGCTTCCTGGCACTACTTTCTCTAGGTGCAGTACCTTGACTGACCTGAGAGGTAAGGGGGCGCCAGAGAGCTGCACCCACCGGCCGGCTTTCATCACAGTCAGCATGCAAGATAAAACTTTGGGGTTATTTAGCATCCTATTCTTTAACGATCTAACTGTACTATCCCCACCCCCCTCTCCACCCTCATTATATTCACTTCTCCCCTTCCCCCTTGCTTGCCTCACATCCCACCTATTTCCTTGGTTTCCCCCCCCACTGTTAGAATTATTCTTCTAAGCATCTATCTCCAGTAGGCAGTTAGAGCAAGCTTATCTATCTCTCCACTCACCTATCCTAGGCACGTTCCTCACCTGTCCTCCTGGTACAGCTCCCTTCCAGTTCTCCCTCCCGTGTTTGCATCTTCTGGCACTGTCAAGGGCTCACTCTGCCATGTGGCGTGACGTTGGAGATCTGGGTAGCTCGGAGGTCAAGCTATCACTTTGAGCTCTTCCTCAAACCATTCCTGAACAGTTCTTGCAGTGTGGCATGGGTACTATCCTGCTGAAATAAGAAGTAACATTTACATGAGTACCAGGAATCCAGGTTTCCCAGCAGAATCCTTTATGCATCACACTGCTTTGGGTCAACTTGTTTTCTTCACATAGTGCATCTTAGTGCCATCTCTTACACAGGGAAGCAATGCACAGATATCCTCTTCTCCACTGGATGGACACAGACAGAAGAAGGTCCTTGTACAAGGCCAATATATGGGGCCTTTGTAGTCCAATAGCTCATCAGTATGCACAATTCCACCTGCTTTGGAGGTGGTAGTGGCCTCCTTACCTCTTGGGTCCCTATGTGGCTGAACAGGTTGCTCCAATGATATGTCCGCTCTTGCTCTTATCCACATCCTTCAAAAGAAACCATGATTCAGACCAGGCTACCTTCATCTTTTATTATTTCATGGTTCAGTTTTGATGCTTATTCAGCCATTGTAGACACATTTGGCACCGGACAGCAGTCAGCATGGGCATCTGACTGAACTGCAGCTATGCAGTCCGAAAGAAAAAAGGATGATAATGGTGCCCTATATGTTCTGAAATCCTACTATCATAGTTAGAATTTGCATTTTTAGAAATTTGTACTAGGGTAGCTCTTCTGTGGAGTTGGACCAGAAAGGCTAGACTTAGCTTCCGATGCGCATCAATAAGCCTTGGATGTCCATTACCCTGTCACAGGTTATCCTTCCATTTAAAATTTTTACTAGATATGAACTACTACATATAGTAAAAACCTCACAAGACCAAGAGCTGCCATTTTGGAGGTGCTCTAACCGAGAGTGTTGTTTAAAATAAAGGTTGAAGACCAAGCTGCTAATCCTTTCAGAGCATCCATGTTTCCTTAGTTCTTATTGTGTCCAAGTAGTTCTTAAATATGGTATTTCTTTTAATCAATGTCCAACCTATGTAAAGAGAGAAGAAAATCGAGCATTTCATACATACTAATAGGTTTGAGCCTAATCTTAATGTCAATCAGAGTCAATGAACTGCTCAGTGTACAAATTGCAGGAGGTGTAACAGTGCACCAAGCTCTCGGCCATGACAAGGGTGCACCAAGCTCTCGGCTATGCCAAAGGTGCATCAAGCTCTTGGCCATGCAAAGGGTGCACCAAGCTGTCGGCCATGCAAAGGGTGCACCAAGCTCTCGGCTATGCCAAGGGTGCATCAAGCTCTTGACCATGCCAAGAGTGCACCAAACTCTCGGCCATGCCAAGAGTGCACCAAACTCTCGGCCATGCCAAGGGTGCACCAAGCTACCAAGCTTTTGACCATGCCAAGGGTGCACCAAGCTCTCGGCCATAACAAGGGTGCAACAAGCTCTCGGCCATGCCAAGGGTGCACCAAGCTCTCGGTTTGCATTTTGTGGGTGACAGACTCTCTTTTGATTAAAATGTGTGTCCCAATGCCTTTGTCCATATAGTGTATGACGCAGGGGCAGACATATCATTGGTGCAGCCTGTGCAGCAGTACAGGGGCCCAAGAGGTAAGGGGGCCCATTTCCACCTATAAAACAGATGGAATTGTACATTATGATGAGCCATTGGATCGCAAAGGACCCATGTACTTTTCTTGCACAAAAGCCCTTTTATGTCTGTATTCGCCAGTGGTATGATATAATTAAAGTTGTTATGCACACATTCTCTATGGATGGAGGGTGGTTGAACCCTAAAGTCAGTTCCAGAATGCATGGATGATCACTGAGGATGACCCCTTGAGAATGAAGGGCCACGGCACTATTTAAGTATTTACAGTTTTCAAACGGGACATTCTTGGCCACGATTTGCACTGTGGTCCCTATTCAAATGAATGGGGTCTACTGTGGTGCCCTGCATAGGCATAGGAAAAACTTTCAAGGGGAAGCAGCTCTGAAACAACGCTGCTGTCATGGGTTTACCGCGACAGAGAGACACTAGACTGTGCCGTCTGATTTCTCCTACTCCTGCACTGACTAGAAGCACTTCTCCTTCACAATAAATGGTGCAGGTTTCTTCTAGTAGTACAGGGGTTAATCTGCTCAGTAGAGAGCTCCTGGAAGCTTACCTGCATTAAGGCTCTCAGCTGTTCACTGTTGGCCACTCCCCGCTCCTATACATGCTGGACTCTGGCTAGCAGTCATTGCCAGGGCTAGCTTCATTGCTGTATGGTTCAGGAGTTGGTGGAGAATTGTTGTTTGAGGAGGAGTTTGGTGGATTTATCTGAGACTGTTATATGGTTTTGATTGTGGGCAAATCCTCTCTTTCTTCTACTTTGGTTTTTCCCCATCCTCCACTACCCAGTTTCCTTCTGTTGTTTGTATGTGCATATTTGTATTATTTGTATTTTACTTCACCCCTGTTAGGATACCTTGTTAGTCTGGTTGCTGTATTGCCATACATGACCACTCCCCTCTGAGGACGGATTCAGGTGCTTAGCAAGGTACATGGCCCCGGCGTCTTCACCATTAGAAGTAATCCAGGGAATAGGGATAGCTAGGGCACCCCCTAGCATCAGAGACAGGGGAGGAGCCCCTGGTTCTAGGATACCCAAAAACAGACCTGTGATAGCTCATTCTCAGGATCAGGGAGGATCCCAAAGGTGGGAATATCCTAACAATATGGGAATACCACTTTAATGGGCCTGATGAAGAAAAGAATCTGTAATCTGGTTGCTTTGAGAAACTACTTCCCTCTTTGCAATATTTTCTTTGCATATGACTGACTACTAGCAGCAATTTATGGTGAATATAGAAAAGAGCCATTAAGATGTGAGCACAGACTAAACACCTCTATATTAATGAATCATTTCTAGAGAATTGTCACAATATAATAGTCTACTCTACTCTGACTGCAGCAGAATGTAAACCTGTACTTCTAAGAGACAAGAATGTCATAGTAAACTGCAATTGTGCCATTTCCAAACAGCAAGTTTGAATGATGATGTCACGAGAAATAAAGATTACAGTGGCGGTTTGATTTAAACAATGGGGTATTTATGCCGATACATGGAAAAGGGACGATTATTACACACAGGGTGTTTTTTATTATTAAGAATAAAAAAAAGAAATAGAAATTTCTTAAAGCACAAAACCATTATTGTGTGAAAGGCGCATTGCATGGGGACTGCTACATGCACAATGTGCTTATTGTTCAGCTGCAAATTGCGAGGACTGCCATTCAGAAAGGAAAAAAACATGTTTTCAGACATATTTCTTTAAAAGATACAGCCTTTGCTTAGACTGAGGTTATTAAGTCATCATCGAACCCCCTCTAAAAGCTTTATAAACAGTTAAAGGGAACCTGTCACCAGGTTTTCCTCATACAAAGTACGGCCACCACCATTAAAGGGGTAGTCCCATCTCCAAGATCCTATCCCAACATGTACTAGGTGTAATAATAACAAAATTCGCAAATACCTCCAGTTAGAAATGTAGTGTAGTTTTCTTTATTCGCTATGTCTCTTTCCTCATGTGCAGGCATTGCAGGACCTTAGGTATCCATGGTTACGACCACTGATAAAGTGACAGCTAGTGGTCGTAACCATGGATACCTAAAGACCTGCAATGCCTGCGCATGGGGAAAGAGACAGCAAATCAAAAGAACTATACTATATTTCTAATTGGAGGCATTTGCTAATATTATTATTATACCTACTACATATTGGGATAGGATCTTGGAGATGGGAATACCCCTTTAAGCCCTCTTACAGCATTCTAGAATGCTGTATGTATGTTCTCAATCCCCTCTGCAGATGCCAAAAAAGATATTAATCATGCACACAGACGTCTGGTCCGGGCCGATGGGCGTCTCTGTTCTTTATCTGGCGCCTCCTCTCTTCCTTCAATTACTGTCCTCCTTCCCTGCTTCATGTGGATGACGCATCGTACGTCATCCACATAGTGTCCTAAATCACGTTCCTGCACAGGTATACTTCTCTCTACCCTACCAAGGACAGAGCAAAGTATTGTACTGTGCATGCGCCAGCTTTACTTCCAGGTCATCGGCGCTCTTTGATCTTTGCTCTGCCCACAAAGTGCGTTTTGGCAGAGGAGCTATTGGGGGTCACTGTGTGGATGACATAGGACGCGTCATCAACACAAAGCAGGTGAAGGAGGATGATGATTGAAGGAGGAGAGGAGGCGCCGGATCAAGACCAGAGATGCCCATTGGACCAGAACGTGCCATCTGTGAGTATAATAAAAAAAATTGGGGGTGGGGATCTGCAGAGGAGATTGGGGACTTTTTACAGCATTCTAGTATGCTTTAGAAGAGGCTCTAATTGTGGTGGCCTTACTTTATGTGGGGAAAATTTAGTGACAGGCACCCTTTAAAATCACTAACCCTTAACCATGACCTAGATTAGTGTTTTTCAATATCCTTAAGCTCAGTAACTTGTGCTTAAAGGGGTTGTTTCACTTTTTATTAGTTTATTAGTTTTAGGTGGTCCTAAAATAAAAAAAGAAACACATACCTATTGGAACTTCGATGTCACGCAAGGTGTGAGAAAGACTTAGTGCAACACAGAGGGAAGAGGGAAAGGGAGCCCAGACCCTCCTAATCTGGTCTAGTGACACCCTGTCTCTACTACTGTCCCTATATTAGCTCTTCACCAATCACCGCATGCGTACCTCGCCCTGACTATCCCTGGCGTATGGCTAAGAGAAGGGAAGGAAGGAGATGAGCACTAGTCGATCTCCACTAAACTCTATAGACAACAAGGGTAGACAAACAGGGGGGAATCACTTAGCTTTAGACGACTCCAAACAAATGCGCACGCGGCCTCAAGCTCCAGAGAGGACGAAGTACTGCTTTTGCTAAAGCCTCACAAGTAGTAATGAATATCGCCGGCACCTCCCTCTCAGACACACCAGGTATTTATACACCCAGGCCAGGGAGCTAATTAGCCAGAGGGAGGTAGCCGCTGGGTCCTAGAGACTACCAGTCTCTAAGAAGATGTCTGTAATGCCAAACATAGAGATCAACTGCAGGGTGACTGTCTGTCACCTCTGACTCACCCGTGACATTCGACCACTCTTCTGTACTGCAGCCAGTATCCCCCATCAATCTACTGGCTCCTTCTTGTGGGTGGAATGTGTCAGTTGACCAGCTGTGATTGGCTGAAGCGGTCACATTCTTTCTGAGCCGGATGAAACAGTCTCCTAGTTTTTTCTTCCAATTTGAATGGAATGTGACTGCTGCAGCCAATCGGTATCAACTAATTAATTTTAGCAGTCATCTGACCTCCCCTTCCAGAAGAGGAATGGGGGCATTGATGGAAGTGCGGACAAGCAATGGGTGGTACAATAGGTGAGTATGTGTATTTTGTTTATTTTTTTAGGACCTCCATGGGCCCCTTTTTAAACTAATAAAAAGTAGTGGTTTATGCCTTTATGCTTTTTCTTGACAAAAGGAATAATTCATTTACTGCAACAATTGGTTTAGGGTAAATTCATATGTCATGGATTTGATGAGGTTTTAGAAGTAATTCCCATGCCTAAATACTCCTCAAACCAAATAAAATTCAACACCCAATGGTTTCTGTAATCCATTTCATAGGTTCTGAAAAAAAAAAACGTAGGGGCAAATTTTGGGCCATGGAAAAAATCACCCGCAAGCATGGTCATCATTTCTGTTGATTACCCAATAAATCTGAGGGTCAATCTGGGATTGTACTTCAGATTTAGTTGACGAGAATATGGCCAATAAATTCCTTGGTGACTTCCACCATTCTGATTATTTACAGCAGGAGCCATACAGAATTAATTACCAAGGAAGGGCAATTTTTTCTTCATCTTCAGCTCTTTAGAAGTATTGTTCTTCCCCAGGGAACACTGGTTTGCTCTCACATGGTATTATAAAGTGCAGATATAAAATCCACAGTGCTTTCGACAGACGCCAAGAACGTTTGCTTTCGTTAGCTGAATGTGATTGGTTGATAGGCAACAGCATTGTTTTCTACTACGATCCTCTTCGGAATGTCTCATGGGAGAAGTCAAAATGACTTTCCATCTTATATTCCACTGTGGTTGCGTTCTTTCCTGTATTTCTTCTTAATGTTTCCTGTATTTGTGTCATTTGTCATTGCGTTGTTTTGGTAGATGTCTGTTTTTTCTTATTTGTTCCCTTAATTATTCTCAGTTGTCTATTCTTAAGAGATTAGAGCATTAATGGATAGGAGAAACCTTGCTAATCGCTGGAGATTCCACCATTGGACCTCCACTGATCCTTGAGCGCTCGGCTCTCTCCACTAATCCCAACAAGGAATGGAGTGATGATGTGGTACCGTTCAAAGGAGGAACTTCAGAACCTCATTCTCAAAATCAGTGCAGGTCCCCATTGTGAGACCTCCAACAATCAGCAAGTTATCTCCTAACATTTGTTAGGTTAACATGTGCTATACTTACATGATACCTACATTGGGGGCCAAGAGGTAAGCTGGCCCATCGCCAACCTATGAACAACTAGCAGTATCCTACTGTATATTAAGGACTAAACTAATGAGCTTCAGAGCTCCAAAGTACTAGCAGACTGTAAGTGAGTTAAAGTGGTGCTTTATGATGAGCTATTCGAGAAAAAGTTTCCCGTAGATTCTGTTCACAACTGTGTAGAAGGTCCGGAGGGGGGGGGGGGGCATTGCAGATTTAATCTGGCATTATTTTTCCAAGAAAAAGATAGACAGGCACCTTGATGAAATATGATGGCCTCCATTACAAGTCGTTGGAGTGCTTTCAGGTCCAATAGCATCTGTCATACGATGGATTTGGCACTGTATCTTGGCTCCCATTATAAAGAAAACCCCTAACACAGAGATCCTACGCAGTCTACATATTTCTGTCATGGGTGTGTCAGGTGTAACAGACAGTCGCTCTGGATCTGGCTGTAGAAGGTCACTGCGCTTGGCATTGCAGATACCTTCTTAATCCTTCTTCCTTTAAGACCCAGCGGCAACCTCCCTCCTGCTGCTGATTGACACACACTTTTATGGGAGTTAAAAACCCTCAGTTTGCTCCAGGCAATCGCCAGTGATACTTCTATGTACTTCTGTGCATGCTTAGAGCACTAGTAGTCAGCTAGCGTCTTCTCTGGTGCCCTTGGAGGACAGTTGGCATTACTCCTTTGGTGTCTGCTCAAGCTAAGTTTGTCCTCTTTGTTTGTCTACCTTGTTGTCTTTAGTTTGTAGTGGGGCCTGACCAGCGCTCACCCCTCCCCTTCCCTATCTAGGGCCAAGCTCTAGGGTCATCCAAGGTTTAGGTTCCTGTGTGGCAATAGGTGAGGAACCTATATAGGGATGATAGGGTAGGCAGGGTGATATGAGATATGCCTAGGGGTCTCCACTCCCCCTTTCTCTAGTGTTTGGGCTTCCTCCACCTCTTCCCTTTGTGTTGCACTTAGTCTTTCCCAAACCTTTCGGGACAATTAACGCCCCACCCCTAGTCCCTACTGTCTTCATCAGATTATTTTTATTGAGGAAATTTTACAATATTAGGGGAAGGGGGAAAAAAAAGCCAAAAAAAACAACATAACCCTATAAACTTAATTAATGTTCTCTATTGTCATGTTTTATTCAGTGCTGTAAAAACTACACTTTGTAGGATGCAAATAATTCTAAAAGACGCTGAAGAAGCAGGGAGTGGCTGAGGAATAGAGCTAAGAGGCCTTAAGAAGTTTTAGGGCTCGCTTACACCACCTTATACATCGGACGAGGACTATCCGTTTTTTTTATCGGAGAGCATTTGGACCAATGTTTTTTAATATGGCAGTGCTGATGCACGATCTTTTTTACCGACAGGATCCATACCTGAAAAAAATCGCAGTATTCTACGATTTCACTCCAAAATCGGATGGTTGCGAGAAAAAAAATCGGATGCCACAGATTGGCATCCGATTTTTTTTACGGATACATTAGAATTCTATAGCAAAGGAAACTATAAATGGTCTTATAAAATATTAATAACTGTTGAATAAAAAAAATGGATTGCATACGTACACATGGATAACAAGTGAGAAAAAAAATCATCCAACTTTTCTGGATGAAAATCAGATGGATTTTTTATATGCTCGTGGGACCCTAGCCTTAATGTGATAAAGAATGGTCTAGGGAACCTGCGTTTATCTTTTAGCAATAATGTGGCAGTACTTAAAAATCAAACTTTGAAGCCACATGCAAATTAGCCTAGTAGTGCACTGTGGGCGTGTCAATGTTTTCTGAGTGCATTAAAGGGTTATTCCCAACTGCATAGATAGATATTGTAGGATAGTGCTTGTTAAAAACAGGACTTTTGGAATTTACAGCTTGTTCAAGCTTTTTTTCTGTGAGGTTAAAAAAAAATATTTTATTTCGTTTGTTGCCTAAGAGACTGACCACCACTGCATTGCACTGAGGCTGATCGAGATTAGAAGGCCACAGTTCGATCCAGCGATCCTAACCAGCTTCAAAACAGTGCTCACAAGTTCAATAGAAAAGAGCTTGCAAGTCCTGCACATGTGCTGCTGTCTCGCAGCGACGGTCAGTCTCCAAAGCAACGAGCTGTAAGCAAAAGAAAAGTGTTAATATCTCATGAACGGTTGAAAATTTTAACAAGCAGTAAATTACAAAATTACTTGTATTTACATGAACGATCCGACAATATCCAGCTATGACGATGGGAAAAACCGGGCGACACACCCCAATGCACTTCCGGGCCAATTTGTATGTGTCTTTAAAGCTTGATTTCTCAGCACTGGTACATCGGATTACTGCAAGACAGGTATCATTTTTATTGTCATGTTAGGATCTAACCATCCGTACAACAGATTTCACTAATAAAATCATCACTTTAAGAGCTGGGAAAATAAAACGTTTCATGACTATAAATAACGTTTGATAACTTTTTATGTAAATTATCTCCATATCTAGTACAAGATGAGCTCAACATATAAAGTAACATTTGGTTTTCTACTTTGGAAAACACCACAGGGACTCTTTACAGTCGAGTTTAGCTCGTCTACATGTATTTATTCTGCTTCCTCTGTATCTCTTACTTTAGAAATTAGCCGAATAATATATTGGCTGGCTTGTTCATTATATTGCTGCTCTAAACAAGAAATGCATTGACCGGAGCTCTCATACAACACAAGAACACTTTTGTTTCCATTTTTCGCCTTCTTCTAGTTAATGTTCCAACTGTGAGCTGCTCTTGAAAAACTATTCTTCGCAATTTGTCCCAAAAAGTTTGAATCTATTCACTTGGTGCCACCACAATGACTTGTCTGACCTCTGTGAACCTCTACATTGTATATGACGGTCTGACGTACAATACGGCTAGACGGGGCTGGAGACACATTGTAATAAAGTATCCGATAACTTCATACCAAAGACATATTTCATAGGGTAAGCGTCTTCAAATATGCCAAGCAATAAAGTATTATTTCCCACAGAGGTTTGTGATTTTTACTGTGAGGGTCGTAAAATATTTCCAGGAATGGATGAAATAAAATATTTTCTGAGTACACAGAAATCGGGTTCTCTACAGATGTGGAGATTAGGGATCTCTGCTGATCCTGGTATGGTGGTTGTATTGGGATAGTCATGTTGGAATTGGTTGGTACAGCACATACAATTTTAAGAAGGACTCTTCAGAAGTAGCATTGCCTGGCTATTTTAAATTAATACCTTTCACGATTTCACTGCTCAGGTTGTCTTGGATGCTGTGATTGACAGCTCAGTCATCCAATCTTATGCAGGGGTGTGCTGAGCTGTTGGTGTTTGGGTTGACTGGGAGTCTGGAAGGTGCTGAGCTTCCTTCAGGTGTTCCCTGTTCCAGGTGATTACCCAGCTACTTAGCTGAGATGTCAGTCCCAGATGTCCGCCAGTTGTAGCATTTGCTCAGTGGTGCTTTGCCTTGTATTTCTGTGGGCTGTTTATTGATCTACTAGATGGTGGCCCGATTCTAACGCATCGGGTATTCTAGAATATGTATGCGTCCGACCGGGCGCGACTAATCAGTGAAGCAGTGTTTAAATGGGTTGTGCACTACTTTAAATTAACCCCCCAATGTATCCCCCCGGGGCCCCTAATGAATTTTGGAGGACCGGGGAGCGAGGCCGCCAGTCGGGGTACTTCTGCTGCAAGCAGCCGGGAGATGACCGGCTAGCACAGGGTGAGCGTGTGAGGGAGATGACCGGCTAGCACAGTGTGAGTGTGTGAGGGTGAGCGTGGGAGCGGGTGAGCGTGGGAGGGTGAGAATGTGAGGGTGTGAGGGTGAGCGTGGGAGTGGGTGAGGGTGAGCGTGTGAGGGTGAGCGTGTGAGGGTGAGCGTGTGACGGTGAGCGTGTGAGGGTGAGCGTGTGAGGGTGAGCGTGGGAGTGTGTGAGGGTGAGCGTGTGAGGGTGAGCGTGTGAGGGTGAGGGTGAGAATGTGAGGGTGAGAATGTGAGGGTGAGAATGTGAGGGTGAGAATGTGAGGGTGAGAATGTGAGGGTGAGAATGTGAGGGTGAGAATGTGAGGGTGAGAATGTGAGCGGGTGAGGGTGAGAGGGTGAGGGGGTGAGGGTGAGGGGGTGAGGGTGAGGGGGTGAGGGTGAGCGGGTGAGCGTGTGAGGGTGAGCGTCAGAGCGTGAGCCTGAGCGTCAGAGCGTGAGCGTCAGTGCGTGAGCGTCAGAGCGTGAGCGTCAAAGCGTGAGCGTCAGTGCGTGAGCGTCAGTGCGTGAGCGTCCGAGCGTGAGCGTCAGTGCGTGAGCGTCCGAGCGTGAGCGTCAGTGCGTGAGCGTCAGTGCGTGAGCGTCCGAGCGTGAGTGTCAGTGCGTGAGCGTCAGAGCGTGAGCGTCAGTGCGTGAGCGTCCGAGCGTGAGCGTCCGAGCGTGAGCGTCAGTGCGTGAGCGTCAGTGCGTGAGCGTCAGAGCGTGAGCGTCAGAGCGTGAGCGTCAGTGCGTGAGCGTCAGTGCGTGAGCGTCAGAGCGTGAGCATCCGAGCTTGAGCGTCTGAGGGTGAGCGTCTGAAGGTGAGCGTCTGAGCGTCCGAGCGTGAGCGTCTGAGGGTGTGAGGGTGAGCATGTGAGGGTGAGCCGCTAACGGCCGCCATCTTGTTCTGAAATCCCCCGTCGCTGATTGGCCGCGGCCTGACCAATCAGCGACGTGGGATTTCCTGGACAGACAGACAGACGGGATAAGACAATTATATATATTAGATTGTTGACTGACCTTGGACTTTGTTCTGATCATCCATTTGCCTAGCCCCTTTGCTTTGATCCACTATCTTCCTGATATTCTGACCTCGAACCGTGACCTGACGTTGCCTTTGTCTTTCCCCTTTAGTTTACTACATGCTCTTTTGGTATCTGACCCAGAACGTTTGACTACATTGCCTCACGGCTTCTCCGTGAGTAGTGACTAGTGTCACCATACCATAAGTTGACAGATGTGCCTATCCCAAGAGATGGTCAATGGACCCATCAGTGGTCATTGTATCCTTTTTAGACACTACTCTGGTGCTCAGTGGCGTAACTTCAATCATGTGGGAACCAATTCAAAAGCTCAAACGGGACCCCTAATTATTGCAAATCTTTAATAGTAATGGTCTTTTAATATGGGCCAAAGGGGCCCATATGAGGGCTTCCTAGGCTACCGTGCTGAGGTGCTATTGCAACCCCTGCTCTTATTATAGTTATTCCAAGACTGATGTGCTATTTGGAATAATAGTTTGTTATTGACCCATGGACTGCCACATGGATTTTGACTTCTACTGAATACCTATTTGGATCTGATTCTGCAGAGAAATAAAACCTAACAAGAAAGGTGTCCTGTCCTTCTGATACTGACCTTTCTCTTTAGTTTTTTTCCCCCTGCAGGCACAACCCAGTAGCCCCTACAGCGAGGGTCAGATTGCCGTAGGTGAACTCCTGAACCCTGCAAAGTGGATTGGCTAGTGCCGAGCCTGAGCACGGAAGATCACTTTAACTTGAGCAACTTGTTATAGTCCTCTTTCTACATCCTATTGTGAATATTTTTTTATGTAAACTGACCCTGTCATTTCAACAAACCTTGCAAAAATCAATAATACAAGCAAATCTAAGAAACGTTTCAATATATCATTATCAGAAAAATAAGATTCTTTTTCCGCCTATGAGACACTTTTTCTCCTCCATACTCTCTCCTGAACTCTTCATTTCACTCTAAAAACCTGTTAAAATCCTTCTTGGTCAAAACAATATAGATTTCCAACTCATTGAGGGATCACATTGCAGCTTCCTATTAAAATTCATGGAGAGTAGAGGGAGGAGTGTGAGATGCAGAATGTTGCTTTCTAGTAAGTGTTTTATTTTATTACAGTGCTGGATTCACATTTATACTGCTAAGTACTGCTGTTTAATGTCCTCCTTGGTGCTGCTGCTTCTTACCACAAGGTACATTGAGGGATCACATTACAGCTGTCTATTAAAATTGACGAAGAGTGGACAGAGATGTGAGATGCAGAATGTTGCTTTCTAGTAAGTGTTTTATATTATGCCAGAGCTGGATTCACATTTGCACTGCTCAGTACTAGGGATGGGTGGACCACTGGAAGCTCGGGTTCTGGTGACCGACAAGAACTTTATGTAAAGTTTCTGTTCAGTTACTAAAACTTTAACCAGAACCCAAACCTCATTGAAAATAAAGGCTGCCTGAACTCTGAAATGAAGAAAAAAAAATTCTCTCTCTCTGTCCTTCATGCTGCTGCTGCTTCTGAATACATGGTACATTGAGGGATCACATTACAGCTGCCTACTAACATTGACGGAGAGAGGAGGGGGGAGTGTGAGATGCAGAATATTGCTTTCTAGTAAGTGTTTGATCTTATCCCAGAGCTAGATTCACATTTGCACTGCTCAGTACTTCTGTATAATGTCCTCCATGCTGCTACTGTGTCTGAACATATGGTACATTGAGAAATCACATTACAGCTGCTTATTAAAATAGACGGAGGGTGGAGGATGGAGTGTGAGATGCAGAATGTTGCTTTCAAGTAAGTGTTTGATCTTATCCGAGAGCTGGATTCACATTTGCACTGCTCATTACTGCTGTATAATGTCCTCCATGCTGCTGCTGCTGCAGAACACACGGTACATCGAGACAGCACAGCAGGAATAACTCTTGTTGATGTGTGCTGTGTATGGGAGACATCATAGCAGCTCGTCTCCACCCACTAGCTCAGAGACAACTGAAAATAAGGAATAGAACTTGCAAATGAGCAAAATACAGGATACAAGCCATATAATGACCAGAAATAGTGTCCTTTCTAATGTATACATATGACAACTTATTCTGAAAAGTCTCCTGAAATGATAGCTATACTGAAATTTATTTATGGAAATATTTAGCTACAAAGTAATAACTTAGATGTAACTGGAAATTGCTGGATGTAATATTTTTCTCCTTCGGGCAATGGCTGTTACAGTACATGATACAGAGCAAATCTTAGTATGTGCATCGGAGTCTCCCAGACACTCGTACAGTCAGGTTATTGGCCTCAGTAGAACTGTGAGAGTAGGGAAACTTTTCCGTCTATTTAAGAGCTAATAAATTTCATGACTTGTAGCCGCTGTACAGATGGAGCATTTACATCCTCTGGGCCTCGTATTTTCCCATCTACCACCATGCGCTCCCTCCCTACCACCAATGTCTGATATTCCCTTTATTGTAAGAAAATATTTGTACAGAGTTCCCTGAACGGCTGGACTCACTTCATCGCTCACCGACCACAGGCTGTGACCTCTCAGCAGAGACAGACACATCCAGCGAGCTATCCAGCAGCCGGGATCACAGCGACAATTTCTCTTCATGCCTCTGGCACTGAAATGGGAACTTTCACTTAAATTCCTCACATTTCTTCATTTTCATGCCGCCAAAGAGGTTCCTGTAACCTCCAGTGAAAACGCACAAAATGACACCGAAAAGATGAAAAACGCATTTATTTACAGTTCCTAGTGACCGCATAATCACTTTTTACAGCGACTACCATTGTCCTACATAAATCCCGGCCGAGACAGGAAACAGAGGTAAACTTCATCCCCGAATACGAGCGAGGCAAATAATAAAATCTTAGGTTTCTATACGTTCGGAAAGGAAAAGTCAGAAATCCCTTTCAAGAGGATATTATTTTTTGTTGTTGTTTTCCCATCTTTTTTATATATATATTTTTTTATAACTTTATTTTTCCGTTAGCTTTATAACTTAGCTTTTCATTTTATCATTAGAAAATATTTTTCTTTTTGATCTCTTAGTCTTATTATTATTTTATTATTTTTTGTTTTATCCACATTTTTTTTTTCCCGTAAAGCAATAAAACGCAAATTACAATTAGAGATGAGCAATAAAAAATTATATTGTGGTAATGTGTTAGCCAGAAAAATCGATGTAAATATTTTTATGCTAAAAAAAAAAAAAGTATTCTAGGGGTGATACCTTTATTGGCTAACCAGAAAAAATATATATTTGCGAGCTTTTAGAGCACAGAGGCTCCTTCTGCCTGAAGATACACTGCTCAGTACTGCTGTATAATGTTCTCCATGCCGCTGCTGCAGCATTTCAACATGTGCTACATAGAGACAAGAGAGCAGAAGTCCCACATATCTGTGTGTGCTGTGTATGGGAGACATCATAGCAGCTAGTCTCCACCCACTAGCTCAGAGAGAGCTGAAAAGTAGAGATTGCGTCTGCAGAAGAAAAACATGGTGAAAAATGCATTCTACAAGTTATATGATGGCCAGAAATAGTGTTATTGTCACGCGGGAGTATTAGAGCTGACAGAGAGTCGCCCTGCAGTTGGTTGCAGGAGATCTCTATGATTGGCATTACAGATACCTTCTTAGATGAGAGGCTGTCTCTAGCACCTACTGGTTACCTCCGTCTGGTAATTAACTCCCTGGTTTGGGTGTATATATACCTGGTGTGTCTGAGTGGGAGGTGCCGGCTATATTCATTTCTACTTGTGAGGCTTTAGCAAGAGCAGTATTTCGTCCTTTCTGGAGCTTGAGGCCGAGTTCGCATTTGTTGGAGTCATCTAAAGCTAAGCATTCTCCCCCTGTTTGTCTACCCTTGTTGTCTATAGAGTTTAATGGAGATCGACCTGTGCTTATCTCCTCCCATTCCTAGCCTTAGCCATACGTCAGGGAAAGACAGGGCGCGGCGATTGCTGAAGAGGCAATATAGGGACGGTAGTTGAGACAGGGTGACACTAGACCAGACTAGGAGGTCTCTACTTCTCCCTTTTCCTATTGTCTGGGCTCCCTTTCCCCCTGCGTTGCACTTAATCTTTCCCACACCTGGTGTGACAGTTATTCCTCATGTGTAAATGAGCCATGGGCGAGGTACTCTTCTCTTACGCCCTGACACGTTACATGAAGATGGGGGTCCTGGCTGAGTGTGTGGGCTTGTGCTGTGGGGGCGCTACGCCCTTGCAGGCGACTTGTAACCGATAACATTGGTTAGACAGTACCAGGTATTTGACAGTCCAATGAGGGAGACCACCAGTCAAAAATAAACTTTTTATTCAATGATAACTTGAGAGGGATTATATACAAGAGATAGCAGGCACATACCTTGATGAACGTTTCCTTTACAATACAGAGTATTTTCCACCCACAGTTTCAATTCTTTCTTTTTTTCTGTCCTATCCTCCATCTTCAACGTTCCAGCTCAATACGAAAGTCCAGTTAGTAAGAGTTCTATTCTCAACCCGCGGTTCCGCGTCTTCTATCCTCTGTAGGGAACTATATTGCTAATATGGCAGGTGCTTATCTTCTCTGTCTCTGACGCTCCGGAACTCCCGCCCGGACACTCTCTTCGCCTTATGTTCTCTATTCCGTCTTGGCCTATTACCTCTGTGAGTTATAAACTCTGGGCCATACTGTTAGACGTCCTAACCCTGAACTCATCTCTGATTTATCACTCTGTTCTTTCCATCACTTCTCTTCCTTTCTCTCCTTTAGGATCTCTCTATCCTCTGTCTCTGTCTCCTCTCTTGTTAGGGACACCCACATCATGCATCATTGCTCACACTAGACCTTAGGTCTTCTTTCTACTCACTCTCGGCCCTTTCTGGCATTTAGACAGGAACTGTCTCTGTTTCTTCAGCTTAGTCCCTCCCACTTTGGGCTAGTCTCATCCATTAACTTTTATTTTCCCTATTGTCAAACAACACAAATTATGAATCCCATTGATGCATCGCACAATTCACATTACGCAACTTAAAAATATACTTGTTCTTCAAGAAGGGGGGAATGTGGGCAATATGTCCATCTCCTTACACACACACAGAACAGCTTGTTTTGCAGTTTCCTGGAATGACAAGCATGCAGAAATTTCTTTATAGAAATCTAGATATAAAATAAAAAATTAGATGTAATTGAGTAACATAGCTGAAAGTACTTTATTTGTCATTACGGTAATGGCTGCTAAAGTACATGAGAATTTACAACGGGTTAATCTTGGTCAATCTCTCTTTGGAGCGATTGTAGAAGTAGTAGTCGCATATGAAAACAACATCACAC
Source organism: Phyllobates terribilis (assembly GCF_046119375.1). Taxonomy (NCBI): domain Eukaryota; kingdom Metazoa; phylum Chordata; class Amphibia; order Anura; family Dendrobatidae; genus Phyllobates; species Phyllobates terribilis. Next base: position 284,423,054 of record NW_027362772.1, read on the forward strand.
CACAAACGATATCCCATGCATTATTGAAACATGTTCTATACGTTATTTGTGCTGTTACTAGAAACACTTTTGAAAGATTTTAGAATTTTGAAGGACCCCTCCAGATTCTGCAGTCGGAATCTCGACATCCTTGCTGATGAGATTTTCAGAGGGGCTACTGAATATGGCAAGCTCTGTATCTTTTTTAGCGCTGTTCATTTTAAACCATCTACATAGTATCAGCTGCGCAGGGTATTGCGGCAATATTTAAAGTGAATGATACAATGTTGAAATACGCGGCACAGTCAATAAGATGTGTCAAAGATAACAGCGCAGAGAAGGACGCCGAGCTTACTAGGCTCCTCATCTCCTTCAAACAGCTGATTGATGGGTAAACCAAACGGAGACCACTAACTATTAAATAGACTAACAACGATCAGGCTAGGCCATCGATATTCTGAACACAGAAAACAACTTTAAGGACTTTTTATTAGGACTTTTGCATTAAAAATATAATGGATACAAAGTTGGACGTGTGCTTAGACTACAAACAACTAAAAAACTGCAAAGAATTAATTACAAGTCACAAAAGCCAATATAGCAAGGAGATATTCATTGTCTTAATTTGTATGTATATTTTCCAACAAAGTGTTTTCTTCCATAAGAAGGAGACAAAAAAATTGGACCCTTAGGCTGAGTGGAATTTCCGCAGCATAAACGCTTGTGAAACGCTAAGTAATCCGCACCCCATGGTCCCCAAGGGGATTCCGCATGTTCTATGCACATGCTGCGGATTTTTCCGCAGCGTTTATGCTGCGTACAAAAATCCGCAGCATGTCATTTAATTTTGCGGAAGCGCAGCGGAACTCCCGCCATTGACTTGCATTGAGACACATAGAAACCGCGACTGTACATTTCTACAAGCGGCTTCTATGCGTCTCTATGTGCGGATGGTATCCAGTTCTGGAGGAGAGGAGACTCTCATCCAGACCTGGGTACCATTCTACCTGTAAAAAAAGAATAAAATAACAAATAAAGTTTATATTCACCTGTCCGGCGGCTTCTCTCTGAATGCCGGCATCGCTTGAGGACCTGCGGTGACGTCACAGTCATGTGACCGCAGGCCCTTCACCGCTCTGTCTCGCGATATGCCGGCAGCCGGGAACCAGACAGGAACGAGCGCTGCAGCCACGCCGGGGCCTCGGGGGTTAGTATAGCTTTATTTGTTTTCATTTTTACGGTTCACACTATATAAATCCATGCTGGTTGCATGGATTTATACAGTGTGACCTAGTTGTCAAACACTTTCCAAGTGATGCTATCGCCTGGAAAGCGCTTGTCAATCTGCATGCGGAAACGCATGTGAATCCGCATGTATTCTGCAGGAAAAACGCATGTACAATCTGCATGCGTTTTTTCTGCCAGGGAGATGCAGAAATGCTGCAGAAATTTTCTGCTTCATTTCTGCATCGTGGGCACATAGCCTTATGATGTTTCTTAGAGGCACAGACTGAGACAGGGTTTACTCACATGCATCACCTAAATGCCTTGTCCATGGTCCTGAAATTTGGGATTATAATACTTTCTCAGCAGCACAAATTCTTATTTTTATTCTAGTCAGGGGAATCCACTTTGATTATTTGATCTCCATTTTCTTTTAATTATATGAAAGCTAGAGTCAATTTATTCCTTTAATGGCAGCTCAGCCATTTATTATTATTATTATTATTTATTATTATAGCTCCATTTATTCCATGGCACTTTACATGTGAAAAAGGGGTATACATAGCAAAAACACTTTCAATAATCTTGAACAAATACGAGTCAGCGACTGGTACAGGAGGAGAGAGGACCCTGCCCGCGAGGGCTCACAGTCTACAAGGGATGGGTGAGGATACAGTAGGTCGGGGTAGAGCTGGTCGTGCAGCCGTATGGTGGAGCAAGGGTTACTGCAGGTTGTACGCTTGTCAGGAGAGGTGGGTCTTCAGGCTCCTTTTGAAGGTTTCCACTGTAAGAGAGAGTCTGATATGTTGGGGTACAGAGTTCCAGAGTAGGGGGTATACACGGGAGAAATCTTATATGCGATTGTGGGAAGAGGAGATAAGAGGGGAGTAGAGAAGGAGATTCTGTGAGGTTCGGAGGTTGCGTGCAGGTAAGTACCGGGAGACTAGGTCACAGATGTATGGAGGAGACAGGTTGTGGATGGCTTTGTATGCCATGGTTAGGGTTTTGGACTGGTGTCTCTGGGTAATGGGTAGACTGTGAAGGGAATGACAGAGGGGAGAGGCTGGAGAATAGCGGGGGGACAGGTGGATTAGTCGGGCAGAAGAGTTTAGGATAGATTGGTGGGGTGCGAGAGTGTTAGAGGGGAGGCCACAGAGCAGGAGGTTGCAGTAATCGAGGTGGGAGATGAGGGCGTGCACTAGGGTTTTTGCAGATTCTTGTTTAAGGAATGTGCGGATCCGGGAAATATTTTTGTGTTCGAGTCGGAATGACGTGGAAAGAGCTGGGATATGTGATTCGAAAGAGAGATCAGAGTCCAGGGTTACCCTGAGGCAGCGAACTTGCGGGACTGGGGAGAGTGGGCAGTCATTTACTTTAATGGATAGGTCTAGTGATGAGCGAGCATACTCACAAGTACTCGGTACTCGCCCGAGCATCTCAGTACTCGAGATGCTCGGAGCTCACCGAGTACTGGCGAGAGGCTCGGGCGGATGCTCAGGTCCCCTTCCTGCATGTTTGGCGCTCTTTAAAGCGCCAATCAACATGCAGGGACTGCCTGCCACTCATTGTAATGCCGTAGCCATGTTGGTTGTGGGTATTACAGTGATTGGATGGCCACACAGCGTCATCAGATCTATATCAAGCCTGGCACCGCCATGCTCGTCACAGTCACTCCGGAATCAGCAGTGTAGGGAGAGGTGCTGCTGAGCTAGGGAGAGATTTGGTTGTGTATTAGGTAGTGTAGGGAGAAAACAAGTAAATTACACATATCCATCTCAATAAACAGTCCTTCTAAGGACTAATCCATCTGCAGAGATATCAGGCAGGCAGGGTGTATAGGCAGGCAGGCAGTGTATATAGCAGACTGCAGTGCATATATCACAAGAGGCTCCATTCCAGTTCTGCTGTTAGATATTTCTAGACAAAGGCCTAGGTCTCAGGGGCCAGGAATAATTTTTTTGGGATCTTAATCCTCATTATTTGCTTAAAAAGCAATCCAGAGAACATGTTTTTTCTGCGCCATTTGCTTGTTGGCACTGCAGAATACAGACAGGTCCTTTCTATATTACAGCACTAAAAATCCAGCTGTTTAAAACTGTGTTTTCTCCGTCACACGGATCACATATACGTTTTCAGAAAATACTGCCATTTATGACCTCCATTAAAAATTTGTTTCAGTGTGTCAGTGAAGCAATTCACAGCAGATTGCTGTTCAAAATAGTTACCTACAGGCCAGGTATTTAAAACTGTGGTTTCTCCGTCACATGGATTACATATAAGTTCGCTCCAAATTCAGTCATTTGTAGTGAGCGTGGAAGATATTGTCCTCCATTTAAAATGGGCAAGGCATGTGGCAGGGGACGGGGAACTGGACGTGATGGTGATGGTGCATGCAGAGGCCAAGGCCAAGGCCGTGGGCAAGCTGAAATTGTGCCACAACAAACACCCACATCTTCTCGCCCGACCTTCCTGTCCCAATTCCTAGGGGACCGCAGCACACCACTATTGAACCCAGAGCAGTGTCAAAAGGTTGTTGGTTGCATAGCGCATAATGCTTCCAGTCATTTAGCCACCACCACCACCTTGTCTTCCACACGGTCAAGTCTCAATAGCCGTGTGTTAGAACCCTCCTGTTTGTTTTTTCCATCTTGTGTTTTGCGGTCACGTGAACACCTGCCTTTATATTCCAGCTCCGCCCTTTTGGCTGTGCTGGACTTCAGTGTTGTTTGACTGTTTTGCTAGCCAGGTGCTTTGGTGCCTTTCTCTGTCAGTTTGCTTGGTCCTTCTGGGACCTCTAGTACCTTTTTGTTAGTTTGTCTTTTTGTGTTCTGCAACAACTTCTCTGTTTAGGAGGTGTCTCATTTTTGTTTCAGTCCCTAGTTCTTTTAGGGACCCCTCCCCTTATGCTACAGGTCTTGGTTCAGACTAGCCGAGGACTAAGGCGGGTCTGTTCGCTAGGAACAGGCAGCCCGCTACATCGTAGGGATTCAGCTTAGTCTTACTGTAGGGACAGTTTTCCCCTATCTTTCCTTAGTACATGTTGCAGATTATAACAGTAAGTCCAGTCCAAAAAAACTAAAGGAAAGAAATTCATGGATCAGTATGGCTTCCATCCATGTTCTGGCTCAACATTTGCAGGGATTGTCTCTGGAGGTGGCCGAGCTCCAGCAACACGTGAGTAGCTGTTCTGGAGAGCATTTTGTGGAAACCAAGGTAGGACTGCCTGATGTTTTTTATGGTAAACAGCAAGATTTTTTTCCTTTAAAAATGCTTGTTTGTTATATTTTTGTTTGAGACCAAGGTCCTCTGGGAATGAATCACAGCGCATTGGTTATATTATGTCACTTTTGCACAAAGAGCCACAGGGGTGGGCCTTTTCTCTCCAACCTAATGATCCATGCTTAAGGTCTGTGGAGGATTTTTTTTTGGCTATAGAGGTGTTATATGACGATCCTGATCGAATCTCATCTGCTGAATCAGAACTCAGGCGTTTGAATCAGGGGTCAGGTGATGTTGAAAATTATTGCACACACTTTAAAAGATGGGCTTCAGAAGTCAAATGGAATGATCCTGCTCTGAAATGTCTATTTCTTGCTGGTCTTAGTGAAAGGGTTAAGGATTTGCTAATTGCATTCCCTGCTCCTGAGACTCTGCAGGATGCCATGCAATTAGCTGTTCTTGTGGATAGGAGACTGAGATTTAGGCAGAATGAGGTAAAGACTCCTGTAATACCAGGTCCTAGTCCACAGAAAATCTGCTCTGATGGCGGAGAACCGATGGAGGTAGGGGCGAAGTCACTCTCCTCTCAGGAAAGAGACCGGAGGTTCGCCAAGGGATTGTGTCTTTATTGTGGTAAAGCTGACCAGTTGATTAAGTATTGTGAGTTCCGTTTAAGTAAAGAAAAAAAAAGGTCAGTTACACCCGTATAGCTTGTTTACGCTCAGCAGGAGTATTTCTTTCAGGGAGTACTACTTTGCAGGAAAATTTGATTGAATTTCAGGTATTTGTAGATTGTGGTTCAACACTTAATGTGATTGATAAAGAGCTTTTGGAAAAACTTAAATTGAGATCCAAAACTTTGTCATCACCTATTTCTGTGATTGCAATTGATAACACTCCCTTGAAATGTATTACTCACAAGGTTGCTGCATTTCCCCTCACTATCAATAGAGTTCACCAAGAAATTTTGGACTTGGTTGTATTAAATAATTTACCCTCTCCGGTCGTTCTAGGTTTGCCTTGGTTAAAACTGCACAAACCTTTGGTGGACTGGTCTATTAATGTGATTAAGTCTTGGAGTCCGAAGTGCTACGATAAGTGTTGTAATGATCGCCTTGCAGCTGTGGAAAAAGGGGAATTACCTATACCTATTCAAGATTTTTGGAGGTTTTTTTCAGAGGAGGAGTCGCAAGTTTTACCTTCTCATAGGGATTATGATTGGGCCATTGAGTTTGATCCGGGAGCTACTCTTCCCAAGAGTCGCTTGTTTAATCTGACTATCCCTGAAAGAAAGGCCTTGGAGGAATACTTACAGACTAGCCTGGCTGCTGGTCACATTAGACCTTCTAAGTCGCCTGTGGCAGTTGAATTTTTCTATGTTAAAAAAAAGGACGGAGGTTTACGTCCATGTCTGGATTTTCGTGAAATTAATAAGATTATCGTACGCAATTCCTACCCATTGCCGTTAATTCCTGACTTGTTTAACCAGTTGGTGGGGGTCAAGTGGCTCTCTAAAATTGATCTCCGGGGGGCATACAATTTGTTACGAGTGAAGGAGGGTGATGAATGGAAAACTGCTTTTAACTCTCCGGTAGGTCATTTTGAGAATCTGGTGATGCCTTTTGGTCTTACCAATGCACCTGCATTTTTTCAGAACCTTATTAATGACATCCTGAGACCTTTGATTGGTAAGAATGTGGTTGTGTATTTGGATGATATTTTGATTTATTCACCAGATCTAGAGTCCCATTGTCAGAGTGTACGTGAAGTTTTGCAGTTGTTGAGTGATAATTCACTCTTTGCTAAGCTGGAGAAATGTGAGTTCGCTGTGCAGAAAATTAGTTTTTTGGGCTACATTGTCTCCAGCGAGGGCTTTGAGATGGACCCTGTGAAGGTTCAGGCTGTGCAGGAATGGCTTAGGCTTATTGGTTTGAAATCTATACAGAGAATTTTGGGTTTTGCCAATTATTACAGGAAATTCATTAAGAATTTTTCTGTAATTGTTAAGCCTTTAACCGATCTCACCAGGAAAGGTGCGAATGCGGTCCAGTGGACTACTGAGGCCATTGAAGCGTTTAAGTATCTCAAAGAGAGGTTCCATTCTGCCCCTATCCTTATGCAACCTGATGAGACCAAGCCTTTTTTGGTCGAGGTCGATGCTTCTTCAGTGGGGGTCGGAGCAGTTTTGTCTCAGGAGAACAGGGATGGAGTACTTCTTTTCGAAAAAAATTTCGGAAACCGAACTGAATTGTGATGTTGGAAATCGAGAGTTGCTGGCTATTAAACTTTCGTTTGAACATTGGCGTCATTTTTTGGAAGGCGCTAGATTTCCTATTCAGGTTTTCACAGATCATAAGAATTGGATCTATCTGGATGCTGCCAAGCACTTGAATGCCCGTCAAGCTAGGTGGGCACTTTTTTTTTCTCGGTTTCATTTTTCTGTTACCTATATCCCTGGTACTTAGAATGTTCAAGCAGATGCTTTATCTCGCAGCTTCTCTCCTATGGTTGGTGCCGAGGAGGAGGAGAGCATTTTACAGAAAGGAGGTGTGGTGGCGGCATTGGACTCCGTTTTGGAGAATGGGATTCTGAAAGCTCAAGATGATGCTCCATCTAACACTCCCCATGGGAGGTTGTTCGTGCCTAGAACCTTTAGGAGAGATTTGTTTGTGGAGTGTCATGAGTCTCGGTTGGCAGGTCATCCAGGAATTTCGGAGACTAAGAGACTTATTAGTCGCAGTTTTTGGTGGCCTGGATGGCAGAAGGAAGTCATCAAGTGGGTGTGTCAATGTACGGTGTGTGCTAGGTCAAAGGCTTCACATACTCCTGCTGCGGGGTTGCTTTGCCCTCTGGAGGTTCCTAGTGTGCTTTGGACGCATCTTACAATGGATTTTATTACTGATCTTCCTGTGTCCGAGGGTTTTACTGTCATCTGGGTGGTCGTGGACCATTTTAGTAAGATGTGTCATTTGGTTCCATTCATTAAGTTGCCCTGCGCCAAGACACTCGCTAAGGCATTTGTTAAGGAGATTGTCAAGCTTCAGGCGTTCCCACGGATATTGTTTCTGATAGAAAACCTCAGTTTGTGGCTCGCTTTTGGCGTGCTTTTTGTGACAGGTTGGCAGTCCATTTGTCATTTTCGTCTGGGTATCATCCTGAGTCTAATGGACAGACTGAAAGAAACAACCAGGATGTTGAACAGTTTTTGCGTTGTTTTGTGGCGGACAATCAAGAGGTGTGGTCTGAGTTTCTGCCTCTCGCAGAATTTGCTCTTAACAATCATACATCCTCCTCTGCTGGGTGTTCTCCTTTTTTTTGTTGTACTGGGAGACATCCGTCTTTTGGTTCGTTCTCCAAATTGGGGTCGGCGGTGCCGGAGGAGGAGAATTTCTCCAGTGATTTGGAGAGAGTTTGGACTAATGTACGTTGCAACCTTCAAGAGGCTAACAAGAAGTCCAAGAAGTATTTTGACAGGAAACGTAAGGAGGTTTTGTTTACTGTGGGTGACATGGTTTGGTTGTCCTCAAAGAACCTGCGGTTGAGGATTCCCTCTAAAAACCTGGGTCCTAAGTTTGTGGGTCCATTTAATGTGCTTCAGGTTGTTAACCCGTCTGCAGTTAGGTTGGATGTCCCAACTTCCTGGAAGATTAATCCTGTGTTTCATGTTTCCTTGTTGAAAAAGGCTGATGTATCAGATAGGGATTCCACTGTCACAGTGAATTGTAGATGGCATAGAGGGAGATTACAGTATCTTGTCTCCTGGAAGGGTTTCGGTCCCGAAGATAACTCCTGAGTAAGGGCGGATGATGTCTCTGCTCCTAGGCTTGTTAGAGCTTTCCACAGGAGGTTTCCGGATAGGCCTGGGCCTGGAGGATCTGGGAGATCCTCATAAAAGAGGGGGTACTGTTAGAACACTCCTGTTTGTTTTTTCCATCTTGTGTTTTGCGGTCACGTGACCACCTGCCTATATATTCCAGCTCCGCCCTTTTGGCTGTGCTGTGCTTCAGTGTTGTTTGACTTTTTTGCTAGCCAAGTGCTTCGGTGCCTTTCTCTGTCAGTTCTCTTGGTCCTTCTGGGACCCATAGTACTTTTTTGTCAGTTTGTATTTTTGTGTTCTGCAACAACTTTCTCTGTTTAGGAGGTGTCCCATTTTTGTTCCAGTCCTTAGTTTTTTTAGGGACCCCTCCCCTTATGCTATAGGTCTTCGTTCAGACTAGCCGAGGACTAAGGCGGGTCTGTTCGCTAGTAACAGGCAACCCGCTACATCGTAGGGATTCAGCTTAGTCTTACTGTAGGGACAGTTTTCCCCTATTTTTCCTTCCTCCCACCATGCCGAGTGCCCGGAGATTGCACACTTGGACACTCTGAAGAGCTGTTCACTTTTCCATTTATAGATTCGGGCCTCTCGCCCGGTCCACTTGAAGTGAGGCAAGAGGAGATCACATGTAGCGATGCCCAAATATTTGAGCAGCCACGGTCACACGAAGGCGACGGTGGGAAAGTGTCACAAGAGGTGGACGATGATGAGACACAATTGCCAGAAAGTCAGGAGGAGGACCAGGGTGCGGAAGTGGAAGACGAGGTGGTGGATGATATATTAACTGACCCAACCTGGCAGGAGAACATGCAGAGCGAGGACAGAAGCACACAGGGGGAGGGAGGCAGAGCACCCCAACAGGCAGGAAGAAGCAGTGTGGTGGCCGCAGACAGAAAGCAGGCAATCGTTCCCTGTAACACCAACACGAAGGAAGTTGCCAGTACAACTGTTAGGTCTTCCCGAGTCTGGTTGTTTTTTAAAGACTCTGCTGATAACCCCAAAAAGGCCATTTGCACCACCTGCCAGGCCAGCATCAGCAAGGGTAGCAAAACGACCAGTCTGACCACCCCCAGCATGATCATGCACATGGCAGCAAAGCACCCGACTTTGTGGGCCGAACCCCAGTATCCATGAACAGTGTCTGCGGGTGGCACCATTGTTTCTTCCGCTGCTGTGCATGCAAGCCAATCCCCTGTCCATGGTGCATGCGAAGATGCCTCCTGCCCTGCACCTGTCGTTGTACACTCTCATGTAGCAGCATCAGGAAGCACGTCCACGTCCTTGTCCCAGCGCAGCGTTCAGTTGTTCATACCCCAGTCCTTGGAACGCAAGTGACGCGCCCCCTGGGCCAGTGCTGTAGTGCGGCGCATGTGTGCGCGGGGGAATACCCGGAGCCGGATCCGATGGGGGTAGTAGTCTCCGAGTGGAGGGGACCCGGTCCGTGCCCAGGGTGGTCAAACTAAGTGTGTGGCAGTCTTTGTAGATGTTGTTTAAGTGTCGACTACGCCACCCGTTGATTTGCGGTCGCAAGGCCGCCGCTGCAGAACAGTCCGCTGAGGCCGGTGGTATGTGTGCAGCAATGGTGGTATAACCCCCAACGGGAGAGGTATGGCCTCAGGGCAGCTGGTGCGGGTGAAGGGGGTGATAGAAAGGGCGTCCCGGTACCTTTAGTGCTGGTAGTGCGATGGAACACAGAGACTGATTGCAGTTTTCAATGCTTTACTCACAGATGTTATCAGTGTCAGTCCTGCAGGTGATGACGACCCGAGCCGTGCTGCGTCCACCAGGTACGGGGCTCGACCAACCCCCAGGCAGTTCCAGAGTGTGACCTTGAACTCCTTTCTCCGTTCCTTTCTCTGGCCGTCCCCACTAGGGACCCACCCATGTCCAGCTTCCTCGGGCCTTCTGGTGGCGAAACCTATCTCCGGTTTCCCTGACCCTATGTGGCGTGCCTTCGTGGTGAGTGTAGTGAGTGGTCGCGCCAAGACGTGGCCACGACCTCCGGTTCCTGGCTGAGGATAAGTGGCCTCCACCAGTTCGGGATCCGGTACCCTGATCTGCCAACCCTTCACCCGCTGACTCCTAGCGTGTTCGGGTTCCCTCTTCCTTCATGTCTCTGGGCCTTTCTCCAGGTTCCATTCCTTCCTTGTTCCTTGTTCCTTTCCTCTTGTCTTTCTCTCTCTTGCTCCCTTCAGGAGCAGCACCCAGACAGGGCTGCTGCTCCCTGTCACTACTCTTCTCCTCTTCTTCTGTCTGACTGAACTCCTAAGATGGTGCCCACCTTTATACTCCCTCTGACACCCGAGCCCAGGTGACTAGCCACCAATGGGCTCCTTCCTATGCCCAGAGTCCCTCCCCTCTCTGCTCCTGCACCACTGGGATATTCCTCCCCCCTCCCACTCCAGCCAGGGACAGACGCTGTCGTACCTGCACATCTATCTGGTGGGAGTACCGTTGATCTGTCCCCCGGAAATGGGATGTATGTGGTGCATGCAGCTAACTGAGTTCTAGTCCACACTCCATCCTTACCCGGGAGTGGAATACCACACCTCTGGTTCGAGGTGCAATACCCCTGTAGCAGCCGAGCCCTCGGGGTGCTACACAAGCGCAAATGCGCAGCCAACGCCCGACAGGTCACACTAAATTCTCACATCCCTCGGTACTCTCTCCCCAGCCGCCACTATTTCTTCTGGTGTGCCTTCCCTGCATTACACAAGCACGTGTCCCAAAACATTATCCGTGCCCTCAACGACGCAGTTACCGACAAAGTCCACCAAATCATGGACACGTGGACAAGTGCTTGTGGGCAGGGACGGTACATCTCGCTGACGGCACACTGGGTTAACATAGTGGAAGCCGGGACCCAGTCGGACCTTGGGACAGAACACGTCCTCCCAAAGCCAAGGATTGTGGGCTCTAGGTTTATCAGGGTTGCCCCTATGGTCTACAGCTCCTGCACCTCATCCTCCTCAGCCTCCTCTTCAGCCTCCATCTCCGAAATGACCACATCAGTCACAAGCTGGAAGCACTGCAGCACTGCCTCGGCCAAGCGGCAACAGGCTGTGCTGAAGCTAATATGCTTAGGTGTCAAACCACACAATGCTGAAGAGTTGTGGACAGCTCTGAAAGAGCAGGCAGATCTGTGGCTCACAGGGCTGAACCTACAGCCAGGCATGGTCGTGTGTGACAATCGCCGGAACCTGGTAGCGGCTCTGAGGCGAGGCGAGCTCACACATGTACCATGCCTGGCTCATATGCTTAACCTCATGGTTCAGTGGTTTCTCAAATCCTACCCGGAGCTTCCGGATCTGCTTGTTAAAGTACGCCACCTATGTGCCCATTTTAGAAAATCACTTACAGCTTCCGCCTCCCTTGCCATGTTTCAGCAGCGTTTGCAGCTTCCGGCTCACAGACTGGTGTGTGATGTCCCCACACATTGGAACTCTACACTGCAGATGTTGGGAAGGATTTGTGAGCAGAAGAGGGCAGTTGTTGAGTACCAGCATCAACAAGGCCCTCGATATTCAGTTCAGACTCCACACATAAGACCTCAGCACTAGACATGGATGTCAGACATATGTACCATCCTCCACAACTTTGAGGACTCCACCAAGATGGTGAGCGGCGATGACGCCATAATTAGCGTCACCATCCCGCTTCTCTGTCTTCTGAAATGCTCTCTGCTCACAATCAAAGAGGATGCATTGCAGGTGGAGCACGATGAGATGGAGCAATGAACCATACAGGGTGATTACACACAGCCCAGCCTCATCTCATCCCAACGTGGATTGGGGGACAATGAGGAGGAGGAGGAGGAAGAACAGGAGCTAGTTTCTTGTGCTATAGATGGTACTACTTGCACAGCTGTCATACCGTCTGTTCAGCGTGGATGGCCAGAGTACAGTAAGGAGGAGGAGGAGAGCATGGTCAGTCATCCTTTTGGTGAGGGCATGAAAGTCTTTCCTGTTAGTAGTCTGGCACGCATTGCTGAGTTTATGTTACGCTGCCTTTCCTATGACCGTCGCGCTCTCAAAATTTTGGGTGACAGTCATTACAGGTTGGTGACACTTCTAGACCCATGCTACAAGGAGAACTTTATATCTCTTATTCCTGAGGCGGACAGGTCTACAAAAATGGGGCTGTACCAGAAGGCCCTTGTTGCCGAACTATTAAAAAAATTCCCATCTGAAAACGCTGGCGGCAGAGGGCACACTTCGTTGGACAACCAAGGAGTACAGGCAAGAGAGACACAACTTCAATCCAGCAGAGGCAGGGGAACGCTATTAAAGTTCTGGGAGAGTTTTCTCAGCCCCTCCCATCACACAGGCCCTGAGGCGTGGGTACTCTCACAAGGAGTGCAAAGTTTGGGAAGATGCTGAGGGAGTACCTTGCCGACCGTACCAACGTCCTCCGTGATTCCTCTGTGCCTTATAATTATTGGGTATCCAAGCTGGATACGTGGATTGAACTGACTCTCTATGCCTTGGAGGTCCTGGCCTGCCCTGCCGCCAGCGTTTTATCAGAGCAGGTTTTTAGTGCCGCTGGTGGAATTATAATTGATAAGCGCATCCTCCTGTCAACTGAAAATGCTGACAGGCTGACTCATATAAAAATGAACAAGGGCTGGATTGGGCCAGACTTCTCAACACCACCGAACGATAGCAGCGTAACATAAGCTCAAATCCAGTGTCTTTTCTTGGGAGGTGTATTCCCATGCATCTTTTCACACCCAGACATGGGTATACACTTCCTGATTTTGGCTATTTGCTCTTGTCCGCCTCCTTTTCCTCATCCTTCACCACCATATCACCAGGGTGACCGTGGTCCGTGATGCAACACCCACATAATTTTTTTAAAGGATGTTTATGATGCCCGTAAAAAAAAATGTATACAGTATGTTCATGTATACCCCCCAGGGGTAAATGTTTGTCAGCCCATACACTTAGTGCATGGGCATTACAAGTATAGGATGCCCGCTCCTTTCTAATGGGAACATTTTTTATGAGGCCCTACTCCACGTCTCTTCCAAGGGGCATTGGAGTGCCTCCCAATTTTTGGCAGCCCTTGCATTCACTGCATAGGCAAACAGAATGGGAGACCCACTTCCTAATAATGGGAACATTATTTTCAGGAGGCCCTCTGACCTCCACGTCTCTTCCAAGGGGCATTGGAGTGTATCCAAATTTTTGGCAACCCTTGCATTCACTGCAAAGGAAACACAATGGGAGACCCACTTCCTAATAATGGGAACATTGTTTTCAGGAGGCCCTCTGACCTCCACGTCTATTCCAAGGGGCATTGGAGTGCCTCCAAATTTTTGGAAACTCTTGCATTCACTGCATAGGCAAACACAATAGGAGACCTACTTCCTAATAATGGGAACATTTTTTCAGGAGGCCCTCCTCTAAGTCTCTTCAAAGGGGTATTGGGGTGCATCCAAATTTTCCAAAGTGGTATTGGGGTGCATCCAAATTTTGGGCAGCCCTGGCACTCACTGCATACGCAATAACAGTATAGGAGACCCATTCTTTAGTAATGGGAACAATAAAACATAGCCGGCTGATGGCTCTCTAAGAATAGTGAGGGCCGACTGCCGGCCCTTTAAGAATAGTAAAGGCCGCCCTATAAAAATAGGCTTTGTGACTTTCAGAGTCCCTCCTTCATAAATGAAATACAATGTGTCTGATGATATGTCACACACCACATGGCCAGATAAGGTTGTAAAATGTTAAAATTACATTTCCTGGTGAATGCATTTGTCACTGTTGAAAGCAATGCAAAAGTGAAAAACGCATCAAAAACGCTATGTGTGAACATAGCCCAAGGTGTGGAGGAGCATTTTTGTTTTTGGTTATTTATTTTGCTTTATATACAAGTCATTACCCTGGAAAGGATGTTCCTTAACATATTTCCCAGGAAAATCCATTTTGGTTTTGTTTTGGTATGTTTTATTGTGAGTCCGTAAAAGTGGCGTAATACCTCTGACAATGTTGTTGACAGAAGTGACCTGCGAGTCAGAAATGCTTACAGGGGTCTTCCCTATGCTGTTCCCATGTCATTTGAGCACTGTTCCCATCGATTTGGGCAATTTTTAGGCCTTCTGCAGACAGCCGGGGGGAGCCGCCTGAAAAATGCTCGAGTTGCATTGCATTGGGCTCGTTGCTCACTCAGCCCCTCCATCTGACCTATCTAGTGATGAGCGAGCACTAAAATGCTCGGGTACTCGATGCTCGGGTCGAGCACATTGGGAGACCCGACCATAAACCAGACCATTGGGGGAGTATAGATAGAGCTCAGCCTTTTCTCCAGATACTAACCACGCACTTAGTGGATGCAGAAGTATTTTTCTTTATATAGGTGATCCAGATTTTATTTTTATACTTCATCTACTTGATATATTTATGTATCTTCAAAGACAATTGCTTTGTGGGCATTCCTAAGGAGTAGAACTGGTAACGTCATTGATCATTGCTTGCCCTGAGCTAAGGGATTCCTGGGGAAGAACATACCTAGTTAAAGGTAAATGGGTCACGATCATATAACAGACGATCACTAACATCGCCCAAGTGTAAAAAAAGGCTGCAGTTAAACATCGTGTGTGACTTGTGTGCATCTGTGTTCAAAGAGTAAAAGTCATGAACTGAAACACTGATGAGAAATCTATGGAGTGGGAAATCTATCCTGATTGTAGAGGGACAGTGATAGAGAGTTTAAATGTCCAAGGGTCAAGCTTGCGTAAAAGGGTAATCCCAAGGTCCTGAACCTATTCATTCCACTTTCCGAGGTTAGATAAGAGAGCACAACCTGTGCAGACCTCCTGAGGTGCCCACAGAATGCTACAAATAACCTTGCTCCCATCTATTTGCCCTGGCACCTCTAGAGAGCCATGTGTTCTGGAAAATCAGCTGATGCATGCCATTTTGCGGAGAATTTCATGACCTTGTCATGACAAGGGCTATTCTTCAGTGACCGAACATACTACAGGTAAAATGAAATTTCAGTGAGTCGTGTATTTCATGCCGTACACTATTCTGCTACTATTCTTTTTCCCATATAATGATATTTTCCACCATTTTGAAAAGCCACATTGAGAATTAGGAATTAAGTTAATAGATAAAGGTTCTACCCATTTGAACCTCATGTTCTTAGCAGGAAGCAGAAGTCAACAAGAAGATTAGAAGCTACTTAAATTTTCTAAGTATCCTTAGGGCTCTAATTTGTAAATGACTATTTAATTTGGCATTTTCGCTGTGACCTTTTTATTGAATTGCTATTTATATAATTCATTCTACTAGAGAGAAACCTTAAAACGGCAGCTCTACCGACTACTGGCAGAAAAGTTTTTGCTTACAGTGTTAATGTGTCACCTATTTTTCACACCATGTTTTATTATTCAAAATCTCCACCAACTACACCAACATAGTGTGTATCACTATGGTCTTTATACCTTGAGAAAGGTGCCGGTTTGGCGCAGAAACGCGTTGGTATTAATAAAAATCGTTTTGGAATCCCAATGCTCGTCATTCCCGCAGCACAGCCTGCCTAAACATACCAGCTTCCATTTTTACCATGTGTATCACTATGGAGTAGTTAAGTATTTCCTCGCTTCATCAGAGTAAACTGTTACATCACTTATCCTTAACACAAGCACTGGGACAGTACAAGTATAATTAGGAAGCTGTATTATTGCTGTATGGTTCTAAAATATACTTTTAGGATAATTAATCAAGATCAGATTTGTGGGGGTCTAAATCCTGGTGCCTCTGCAATGTGGCGCCGGGTGGTAGCCGCGGGCAAGACACTCATCTGGGGCGTCCCAGCTGTTAGAACCCTCCTGTTTGTTTTTGTTTCTATCTTGTGTTTTGCGGTCACGTGACCATCTTCCTATATATTCCAGCTCCGCCCTTCTGGCCTTGCTGGACTTCAGTGCTGTTTAGACTGTCTTACTAGCCAGGTGCTTTTGTGCCTATCTATCTCTAGTTTGCTTGGTCCTCTGGACCTCTAGTACTTTTGTCAGTTTATCTTTTGCTCTGCAACAACTTCTGTTAGAAGGTGTCCCATTTTTTGTCCCAGTCCTTAGTTCTTTTAGGGACCCTTCCCTTTCTCTATAGGTCTCCGTTCAGACTAGCCGAGGACGAAGGTGGGTCTGTTCACAAGGAACAGGTCGCCCGCTACAACGTAGGGACTCAGCTTAGTCTTACTGTAGGGACAGCTCTCCCCTTCTTTCTCTAGTTTATGTTGCAGATCATAACAGTAAGTCCAGCCATAACAAAAAAACTTTAAGGAAAGAAATCCGGGGATCAGTATGGCTTCAGTTCAAGATTTGGCTCAACGCCTGCAGGGATTGTGTCTGGAGGTGTCCATGCTCCGGCAACACGTGAGTAGCTGTCCTGGAGCGCATTTTGTGGAACTGAAGGTAGAACTCCCTGATATTTTTGATGGTAAACAACAAGATTTTTTTTCCTTTAAAAATGCTTGTTTATTATATTTTATTTGAGACCAAAGTCCTCTGGGAATGAATCACAGCGCATTGAGTTTATCATGTCACTTTTGCGCAAGGAACCACAGGGGTGGGCTTTTTCTCTCCAACCTAATGATCCGTGTTTTAGGTCAGTGGAGGATTTTTTTTCTGCTATGGGGCTATTGTATGACGATCCTGATCGAGTCTCATCTGCTGAGACAGAACTGAGACGTTTGAATCAGGGGTCAGGTGATGTTGAAAATTATTGTACACACTTCAGAAGGTGGTCCTCAGAAGTGAAATGGAATGATTCGGCGTTAAAATGTTTTTTTCTTGCTGGTCTAAGTGAAAGGGTTAAGGATCTGCTGATTGCATTTCCTGCACCTGAAACCTTGCAAGAAGCCATGCAATTAGCTATACGTGTGGACAGGAGACTGCGTGCCAGGGTTTATGATGAAAAGATTCCTGCAATGGCAGCTCCTAGTTCCCAGAGGGTCTGCTTGGACGGCGGAGAACCGATGGAGGTTGGGGCGATGTCACTCCGCTCTCAGGAAAGAGACCACAGGTTTTCCAAGGGATTGTGTTTTTATTGTGGTAAATCTGACCATTTGATTAAGAACTGTGAGCTTCGTTTGAGTAAAGGAAAAAAAAAGGTCAGGTACGCCCGTATAGCTTGTTTATACTCTAAGGGAGTATTTCTTTCAGGAAGTACCTCATTGCAGGAAGATTTGATTGAATTTCAGGTATTTGTGGATTGTGGTTCAACACTTAATGTGATTGATAAGGGGTTTTTGGAAAAACTTAAATTGGAATCCAAACCTTTGTCATCACCTATTTCTGTGATTGCAATTGATAACACTCCTTTTAAATGTATTACTCACAAGGTTGCTGCATTTCCCCTCACTATCAATGGCATTCACCAAGAAAATTTGGATTTGGTGGTATTAAATAATTTACCCTCTCCAGTCGTTTTAGGTTTGCCTTGGTTAAAACTGCACAATCCTTTACTGGACTGGTCTACTAATGAGATTAAGTCTTTGAGTCCTAAGTGCTATGATAAATGTTGTAATGGTCGCATTGCGGCTGTGGAAAAAGGGGAATTACCTGTACCTATTCAGGATTTTTGGAAGGTTTTTTCAGAGGAGGAGTCGCAAGTTTTACCTCCTCATAGGGACTATGATTGCACCATTGAGTTTGTTCCTGGAGCTACTCTTCCCAAGAGTCGCTTATTTAATCTGACTATCCCTGAAAGAAAGGCCTTGGAGGAATACATACAGACGAGCTAGGCTGCTGGTCACATTAGACCTTCTAAGTCGCCTGTGGCCGTTGGATTTTTCTTTGTTAAAAAAGGCTGATGTATCGGATAGGGAGGCCACTGTCACAGTTCCTCCGGTGGTGGAAGACGGCGAATATGAAATTTCTCGTATCCTGAATTCCAGAGAGCATAGAGGGAGATTGCAGTATCTCGTCGCTTGGAAAGGTTTCGGTCCCGAGGATAACTCCTGGGTTAAGGCGGATGATGTCTCTGCCCCTAGACTTGTCAGAGCTTTCCACAGGAGATTTCCGGATAGGCCTGGGCCTGGAGGATCCGGAGGATCCTCACAAAAGAGGGGGTACTGTAGGAACCCTCCTGTTTGTTTTTGTTTCTATCTTGTGTTTTGCAGTCACGTGACCATCTTCCTATATATTCCAGCTCCGCCCTTCTGGCCTTGCTGGACTTCAGTGTTGTTTAGACTGTCTTTCTAGCCAGGTGCTTTTGTGCCTATCTATCTGTAGTTTGCTTGGTCCTCTGGACCTCTAGTACTTTTGTCAGTTTATATTTTGCTCTGCAACAACTTCTGTTAGAAGGTGTCCCATTTTTTGTCCCAGTCCTTAGTTCTTTTAGGGACACCTCCCTTTCTCTATAGATCTCCGTTCAGACTAGCCGAGGACGAAGGCGGGTCTGTTCACAAGGAACAGGTCGCCCGCTAAAACGTAGGGACTCAGCTTAGTCTTATTGTAGGGACAGCTCTCCCCTTCTTTCGCTAGTTTATGTTGCAGATCATAACACCAGCACGTTACATGAAACTGGAGGTCCTGGCTGGGTGGCCGCATGTCACCGATGTTGCTGGTGTGCCAGGACCCGATGTCTCCCAGTTCAATGAGAGGGACCACTATTCAAAAACAACTCTTTACGGAACGGTAACTTGGTAAGATACAAGAGGTAGCAGCTACAAAGTCTTATGAACTTTTCTTTTGCAATATGAAGCATTTTCCACATAGCATCCTTCCTCCGTACTCCAGGGCTAATTATGTCCACTGTTTATCCCTACTTCACCACAACCCAGCTTTAACGCTACAGTCCTGATCAACAAGTCTCCTCTACTTGCTCAGGGGTTCCACGTCCTATTTCTTCCACTACTGGTACCCTCAAACTCCCTTTACTGGCAACCTTTCACTAGTTCCAGTCTCTAAAACGCAAGGTCTCTCCTAGGACCCATTCCCGGAAGGCGACTCTATCTCTCTGTCACTTATCTTCATGATATCGCTATCCGATCTATTCAGTCTCCTCTCATTTAGGGTCACCCTTGAATGCAGCACTGTTCACTTTGGACCTTTCTGTCCACTCATTCTACACTCCAAACCCTATCTGTAATTCTAGCAGAAAGCAGTCAGTTTCCTTTATCACTTTTCCCTCCCACTATGGGCTAGTCCTAAACATTAACTCCAAACGTTCCTACAGTCAAGCTATATACCTTACGCTTTACATTACATTACTTATCTTACATTACTACACATTATACAGGAACACATTACATTATCAATGCTTACTACACTCTATATCACATAACATTATTTACAATAAGACGCAAGACATCATTCACATTACAATAGATAACAATACATAGCGAAATTGGTGTTTTCAGGGGTAGGGATGCAAGAGCCATTGTCCACCGCCCTTACACCCCCAGAAATCAACTGTTATTAGATCTGGCAGCAGCTGATTGTAAACAATGAACAAATCTGAACAGTACAGCTTCATTCAAGGTATAGCAGCCGCCTGCTGAGCTCCTACTTCCTCTCCAGTCTATAACCTTTCCATACATCTCTGTCCAATCTCATGAAACCTCCCCATATGTAATCTCCAGTCCATAATCTGTCCCCTCTATACATATCTGCCCTATTCTCCTGATACCTACAGTACCTACTTATAACCTCCAGTATATAACCTGTCCTCTTCATACATCTCTGCCTTATTCTCCTGATACCTCCCTACTTACAACCTCCAGTATATAACCTGTCTTCTCCATACATCTCTGCCCTAATCTCCTGATAGCTCTCCATACATAATCTCCAGGCCATAACCTGTCCCCTCTATACATCTCTGACCTAATCTCCTGATACCTCCCCTCATGTAATCTCCAGTATATAACCTGTCCCCTCTATACATCTCTGACCTAATCTCCTGATACCTCTCCACACATAATCTCCAGTATATAACCTGTCCCCTCTATACATCTCTGACCTAATCTCCTGATACCTCTCCACAGATAATCTCCAGTATATAACTTGTCCCCTCTATACATCTATGACCTAATCTCCTGATACCTTCTCATACAGAATCACCAGTCTATAACCTGTCCTCTTCGTACATCTCTGTCCAATCTCCTGATACCTCCCCACACATAATCTCCAGTCCACAACCTATCTCCTCTATACATCGCTGTCCTAATCTCCTGATTCCTCCCCACACATAATCTCTAGTTCATAACCTGTCCCTTCTATACATTGCTGTCCTAATCTCCTGATACCTCCCCACACATAAACTCCAGTCCATAATCTGTCCCCTCTATACATCGCTGTCCTAATCTCTTGATACCTCCCCACACATAATCTCCAGTCCATAATCTGTCCTCTCCATACATCTCTGCCCTAATCTCCTGATACCTCCACACACGTAATTTCTGATTCATAACCTTTCCTCTCCATACATCTTTATCCTAATCTCCCAATACCTCCCCACATATAATCTCCAGTCCATAACCTGTCCTTTCCATACATCTCTGACTTTATCTCCTATCCTGATACCTCCCCATAAGTAATCTCTGGTTGGTAACCTGTCCTCTCCATACATCTCCGATCTAATTGAGGTTTCGAGAAACGCAAAGGTGAAAAAAGTATATAACAAACTGAAGACCCCAACACACATAACAAGAGCCCAGGTGTCCTATCGAACAAGATGTCTATAAACAACGATTCAAAACTTCCTCTACTATATGTTCCTCAAAGCAAACAGCAAAGCATGGACGGGTTGTGGACATTTTTCCATATTGGATCGTGGTATAATATTTTCTTATCTGAAGCTGTAAAATTCTAATTCCAGCTGGAGGAGCAAAGTGTTAATTTGTGCACTTCATCTAATCCCTGCGGGTGACAGATATTTAGTGATCGCTGATTAATCCCACATTTCAGCCCTCCCCTTAGTCTGCTCTTCATAACGAGTCGTCCATACATTGCAACATAACAAACTAAATGAAATAAGAAGGGCAGTCAGTGAGATGGAGGAAGCCTCAGAGAGCTGATCTGAAAACCATTCTCTGCATGTCCTAACATATTAAGGCTATGTCATTAAGAATTAGCGTGATATGACCACAGCTCTGTCCCAGGAGACATCTCAGCCCAAGTGTCCGAGGAAAAGGCCAAGCTGTATGACATCTTATTTCCATATTACGTGGCTCTGTCCTGCCATCCCCATCTTTGGCCCTCTACTATAAGAGCTCCTCTCGTGGATCATTTATCAGGTTAAGATTAAAGATGCAGTAAACAGCGCCTGGATTGATTACCTGCTGTAGGGCCGGTGCGGGCAACCGAAATCAATGTTTGCATCTGTTGTCACCGTCTGCACACAAGGCATTGTCATTAACAATAAAGCGGTCTGTCTACGTTACATAGTCCTTATGTCCTTCTCCCATCCCACTTTTCAAAAAGGGTAATGGAGGAAGAAAGCTAAATATAGCTAACGTCTTCAAGGATTTGCTGGAACAAATATCAGTAGGTCTAAAATCTGTGACATACCAAGAGGGATTGCAGACGTTACAATTGTAATACGGTCATAGGCAACATATGGCAACATATGGGAAGGCAGTGCTATCAGAGGACAGGGGAAAAATGAAAGAAATCATGTACATATACTTAGAGCCCATTCTTGGCATGAGTCTGAGTGTCTTCTACAATATAGCCGTCCTTTCACATAAAACCTGTAGAAAAGACTTCATTCCACACGAGTTAAAAAAGCTTTCGGTGAACATACTTATCTACTATGTCCGGGAAATCCCTAATTCTCATGCTCTTTAACCTTCTCTTTGTAAGCATTCTTCCAGCACTATAGGTATAGGAACTTCCTTTTCCTCACTTGTCAATATACATTGTTTCTGCAATTATATAATGGTTGCCTACCCTATACGGATAGTCTGCCTCTATGTCATGCCTGAATGCAGGTTGGCAGACAGGAGAACAGAAGCAAAGAAACAAAAAACCCACCCCCACTTTCTCTACTTCTTGTAGAGATAAAAAAGACCCACACCAGTTCCTACAGAGAGACAAAGACCTGCCTCCACTTTGTGTAGAGTGAATAATACCCACCCTGAGTTCCTGTAGAGATAAAATAGACCACCTAACTTCCTGTAGAGCAACAAAAAACAGTCTCCATTTCCTGTAGAGGGAAAAAGACATACCTCATTTCTTGTAGAGATAAAAGGAACCACCCCCAACTTCCTGTATAGAGACAAAAACCAGTCCCCATTTCCTGTAGAGGGAAAATGACCCACTCCCACTTCCTGTAGAGATAAAATGTCCCACACCACTTCCTTTAGAGAGACAAAGACCTGCCCCCACTTTTGCTACTGTAAAAAAGACCCATTTCCTGTAGCGATAAAAATACCCACACCACTTCCTGTAAAGAGACAAAGACCTGCCCCCACTTTCTGTAGAGAGAAAGAGACCCACCCACTTTGTGTAGAGTGAAAAATTCCCACCTTAACTTCCTGTAGAGATAAAATAGACCCACTTCCTGTAGAACAACAAAAAAAGTTACTATTTCATGTAAAGAAAAAAAAGATAAACTCCAACTTCCTGTAGGAATAAAAGGACCCACCTCCACTTCCTGTGGAGACAAAAAAGACCCACACCACTTCGTGTAGAAAGACAAGGACCTGCTCCCCACTTTGTGTAAAGTAAAAAAGACCTACACATACTCTGTGCAGAGTAAAAAATACCCACTCAAATTGCTGTAGACATAAAATGGACCACCTATTTCAAAACAAAATTAGTACCCATTTCCTGTAGATCAAAAAAGACATACCCCATTTCCTGTAGAGAGACAAACACCCACCCCCACTTCCTGTAGCGATAAAAGGACCCACCTCCACTTCCTGTAGAGATTAAAAGACCCATACTAGTTCCTATAGCAAGACAAAGACCTTCTTCCACTTTTTGCAGAGTGAATAATACCCACCCCAAGTTTCTGTAGAGATAAAATGGACCCATGCGACTTCCTGTAGAGTAACAAAAAACAATTGCCATTTCCTGTAGAGGGAAAAAGACATACCCCATTTTCTGTAGAAATAAAAGAACCCACCCTAACTTCCTGTTTAGAGATGAAAAACAATCCTCATTTCCTGTAGAGTGAAAAAGACATACTCCATTTCCTGTAGAGATAAAATGAACCCACCTACTTCCTGTAGAGAAACAAAAACAAAAATTAGTACTAATTTCCTGTAGATCAAAAAAGACACACCTTACCTCTTGTAGAGAGACAAACACACACCCCCAGTTCTTGTAACGATTAAAGGACCCACCTACACTTCTTCTAGAGATTAAAAGACCAACACCAGTTCATGTAGAGAGACAAAGACCTGCCTCCACTTTGTATAGAGTGAATAATACCCACCCTGACTTCTATCTGTAGAGATAAAATGGACCCATACGACTTCCAGCAGAGCAACAAAAACCAGTCCCCATTTCCTGCAGAGTGTAAAAGACATATCCCATTTCCTGTCGAGATAAAAAGACCCACCCTAACTTCCTGCACAAAGACAAAACCAGTCCCCATTTCCTGCAGAGTGAAAAAGACATATCCCATTTACCGTAGAAATAAAATGACCCGCCCCAACTTCCTGCGCAAAGATAAAAAAACAGTCCCCATTTTCTGTAATCCATCTCAGGATCGCTGCTGCTATAGATGGAATGATTTTGACAATAGGCAGTGGACAGCAAGTTATACACAAGGTAAACACATAATGGCAGGCACTTTGGAGTTGTAGCAAACCCTAAAGCTTCGAGAAGTATTCATTTGAAATAAATTTTCATCCCCTGGATGTGAATAATAAGAAGCTTTTTAAAAGAGATAAAGGAAAGTTATGATTCAGAAGAGCAAAATACAGGTGCATATCATGGTACAAAGCATGTCCTGACCACTTTTGAGCTAGTCTGAAACTAGTATGAATAAGAGAAGCCACATACTGGCTGGGTTGCAGATTGTTGGAGATGCTCTATAAATTATCTATTTTTATAGTTTATACAGATTATGTAGTGCATGAAATAATCTCATACAATGATGGAGAATTACTAGAGGTTAGGCTGAGAGTTTATCAATAGCTGTCACATTGGAGCTTCGGAGCCTTAGACTATTTCTACGTATCTAGCCTCAATTATTTTGGAGTAATTTTTTACCCAATTCTGGTTTACATTAATTCTATGTTGTTTTCAAAGCAACTAAAGAGGAAGGGGAAAATAATCCCTGCTCTAACAGGGCATATGAACCTCAAAGAAGGAGGGAACCCCCACATTGACCTCCCCAACGATGAGTAAACATGGAGAGACGCTCACCTGAATGACTTTCGGGTAATACTAAATTTCTTTTTTGACCTGACAAGACTTTACCTTGGCAAAAGCATCTGTTTGCTTTGGGTGCCAGAAGCCAAATTCACAGCAACGAGACGGCTATTTTAATTGCATTTGTAATAGGTAAGGAAGGTTTCACTATTGGTATTTAGATAAAAATGAGCTCTAGCCTATGGCCATAAGACAAGGGTATTTTCACATACTACTTTTTTAAAGCTTTTTGCATTTTTTTTTAAAGACAAGAAAATATATTTCTATCTGCAAAGCAGAAATGTTTTTATAAATATACATTACATATGCATGTTCATATATTATCTACCAAATGTAATACCATACTATTTATCCTAGAAAATAAAAAAATATATTGTAGGCTTATTATTCCTAGGAATAAGAGCTGCTTTATTGAAATTGTCAATCACCTTTCAAATGTATGTATTGTATGTGTGTGCTTATAGTGTTACTCACCAGTCTTGGCTCCAGTGCCGGGCTTTGATTCCTTCTCCTATGAACAGCTCCCCTTGGTGGAGTCATGGCTCCAGTGCCGGGCTTTAATTCCTTCTCCTATGAACAGCTCTCCTTCGTGAAGTCCTGGTTCCAGCGCCAGGCTTTGATTCCTTCTCCTGTGAACAGCTCCCTTTGGTGGAGTCCTGGCTCCAGAGCCGTGCTTTGATTCCTTCTCCTATGAACAGCTCCCCTAGGTGCAGTCCTGGCTCCAGTGCCAGGCTTTGATTACTTCTCCTATGAACAGCTCCACTTAGTGAAGTCCTGGCTCCAACGCTGGGCTTTGATTGCTTCTCCTATGATAAGCTCCCCTTGGTGGAGTCCTGGCTCCACTGCTGGGCTTTGATTCCTTCTCCTATGAACAGCTCCCCTTAGTGAAGTCCTGGCTCCAACGCCGGGCTTTGATTCCTTCTCCTATGAACAGCTCCCCTTGATGCTAGACCACCCCAGGTTATTGTAGTAGCACAGAAAAACACCACTAATGTCATCATCCAGGGTGATTTAAAGCTGACTCAGACAACCATGCACCGATTCAGATTCTTGGATGAAGGGAGGAAAGTTTTCACTAGCTTTGTATCTCAATGACACTCTGTGTGACTGCAGACTTATGAATCCCCCAGAGCATGCATTGTGTGCTGCTGTGATTCTCCTGTTTCTAACCTGGACCAGCGGGTATATATGCTTTACACATACTCCCGGACAGAGCCCAACTAGTGGGAGCAGCCTCGCTCCACACACTTGTATTAATCAAGGCCACTTGATGCCTGCGTCACTAGACGGGGTGTGGTCTCACTCTATACAAGTGTATGGAGTGAGGCCATGCCCACTGGATGAGCTCTAGCCAGGAGTATGTATGTATGACCAGTGGCGTACCGCCAATGGCGGCAGACCACGCCACTGCTATGGGGACCGTGAGCCGAGGGGCCCCAAGCAGCGTGGGGACGAGTTGTATAGGTGAGTATTGGTGGATAGTGGTGGGGGGAGGGAGGTTGCGGCGGAGCACACACAGTAGCCGCTGAAGCAGCTATCACGTCTGCCCACTGCTAAAGGGATATGAATATTCCCTCTTCTCCACTCCCATGGGCGTGGAGAAGAGGGAATATTCATTCTCTTTAGTAGTGGGCACAGAGGAGTGCTGAGTCGCAGCTCCTGCTGACAGTGCCTGCTACTAAAGAGAATGCATATTCACTATTCACGCTTCTCCACGCCCATAGTCCTGGAGAGGAGTGAATATGCCGGCAGCAGCAGCTCACCTCGGGATCTGAGAATGCGCGTTGCTCAGATGCCGACATGAGCTGCAGCAGACAGGACGCATCGCTGGAGGAGAGGTGAGGAAGGAAGGTGAGTATTAGTTTCATTTTTTTTGTGTGTGCAGTGATTGGGGGATGAGGGGGCCATATATACCAGGATTGGGGGGGCCACACATACCAAGATTGGGGGATTGAGGTGACCACATATACCAGGATTGGGGGATTGAGGGGGCCACGCATACCAAGATTGGGGGATTGAGGAGGTCACACATACCAGGATTGGGGGATTGAGGAGGTCACACATACCAGGATTGGGGGATTGAGGAGGCCACACATACCAGGATTGGGGGATTGAGGAGGCCACACATACCAGGATTGGGGGATTGAGGAGGCCACACATACCAGGATTGGGGGATTGAGGAGGCCACACATACCAGGATTGGGGGATTGAGGAGGCCACACATACCAGGATTGGGGGATTGAGGAGGCCACACATACCAGGATTGGGGGATTGAGGAGGCCACACATACCAGGATTGGGGGATTGAGGAGGCCACACATACCAGGATTGGGGGATTGAGGAGGCCACACATACCAGGATTGGGGAATTGAGGAGGCCACACATACCAGGATTGGGGGATTGAGGAGGCCATACATACCAGGATTGGGGGATTGAGGAGGCCACACATACAAGGATTGGGGGATTGAGGAGGCCACACATACCAGGATTGGGGGATTGAGGAGGCCACACATACCAGGATTGGGGGATTGAGGAGGCCACACATACCAGGATTGGGAGATTGAGGAGGCCACACATACCAGGATTGGGGGATTGAGGAGGCCACACTTACCAGGATTGGGGGATTGAGGAGGCCACAGATACCAGGTGTTAGGAGGGCGGTTGCAAACAACTTTAATAAATGGAACGCAACGGACCCCGGGGTCCGCAATGCAGCCTGGTGGACTGATGCTGAACACTTTCCGGGAGGAAAGGAAAGCGACAAACTTAAATGTTAAACCCTTCCGTGTTTCTGCACACAGAAACGGGTATAGCGGTTCGCTCTATCTCCGTTAACTGCACGGGAGAAGAGCATCCGGGATAGCACCTACTTAACTGATAAACCACTCCGTGTTAAAGCACACGAGCGGATTTCAGCGGTTCACACAATCTCCAAGAACCGCAGGGAGACGTGCGACCGGGGGAAAAGCAGTAGCCCTGTCTTCGATACAGGCGCTACGCAGTAGGAGTTGGCGCTAAGATGCGTGTGTGACTCACGCCGACGGGTACGTGCCCTCTGCCGGCGTGCTACCGGACAGAGGAGTATTTCTCCACGTGGTCCACAGGTGTCTACAGGGAGTAGGACGTCTGCAGGCTGCTCGGGGTGTAAGGCGACCCTCTCTGACAGAGCCAGACTGCAAGGCGAAGCTACCTGCCTAGTTTCACTAGCCTGCCTACTTTCACTAGACCTGCCTGAGGAAACTACACGTGGAGCACAGTCGTCCACACAACAGCATCATGCTCAATGATCGGAGTGCGCCGCCATGTTTGTGGGCGGGCCTTTTAAAGACTAAGCCCTGCCCACCGACGCGCTATTTGTGACGTTACCCGTGGACCAATCAGGCGGTGCCAGGTCACCGGGTCAGGTGGGTGCCAAACCACCAATCACGATCTGCCAGGTCACGGGCATGCTCAGTATGGCGAATCCTGGACTTAAACTCCAAGCACCCTGTCTCCCTCTGCAACTTATGCTTAACTTTGCTAGGTGCCAATACATGGGAGACAATCTGTGTGTCTCGTGGACCAGCTAGGTGTTGGGGCTGACGATGATGCTGAGCAGCATCAGACCCGGCTGGACTGAAATGGGAGATCACAGAAGGTCCTGGACCCATTTCGAATTCAGAACCAGACCAACGCCTAACATTATCCCCCCCTCTAACATCCCTCTCCACTTGACACTCATTTTCCTCTATGAGCCGGGGGGCAAGGATGTGGTCCATCGGGTCACAGAGAGGATTCATGAAACTGTGACCCCTCCGGTGTACAGGATACCCTTTTTTTGGGCGGGAAGCAGGATGGCAAGAAGTGACAACTGGTTCTCTATGTGTGGGATCCTTCACGGGTGACAGAGGGAAAGGACCCGCCGGTCTCTGGTGGAAAGATTTATCTCTCGCACAGACGGGACACGCGAGAACAAAGTCCTTGATGTCCTGGCGCCACTGGGGCCACCAATAGGACCGTTGAAGGGACTTAGTGGTACATTTGACCCCCAGGTGAGCTCCGGTTTTAGGGGCATGAGCCCAGGAGAGCACCATACTCCGTAGATATGAGGAAACAAACGCCATCCCCGACGGAACCGGGTTGGAGGACACTGCAGCCACCCTCTCTTCCTGAGAGTTCTTTGCGACATAATCTGACAAGACCCGGGTCCTGGAAACAGACAAGGAATCTGTACCGGATGTCGCAATGAAAGGAGGATCAGAGACTACTCTCCGGGTGACTTTGACCAAACACTGAGATGCACAATTCTCACTCCAGGAAGAAATTCTCCCCGTATTCCAGTCAATGTGTGGAGTATGACAACGTAACCAGGGGAGACCCAATAACACCTCGTCTAATCCACCGGGAATAATAAGAAAAGAGATAACCTCCCGGTGGCCCTGAGGAAATGACATGGTGAGAGGGATCGACTGATGGGTGATTTAGACATCCAGGAGTGAACCATTGGCAACACTAATGTTCAATGGACTAGAGAGTAGCTCAATAGGGATGGCATGCCTCTGGGCAAATGTAGATGATAAAAAATTGCCCTCAGCACCAGAGTCCACCCACGCCTTGGCAGTAACTGCAGATTTACCAAAGGACAATGTCACATCATATGATAACTTGGAGGAAGAAGTCCCAGAATTTAATATACCTCCACCAACGGTGGTAAGACCTACTCGTTTTACTGACTGCTTGGAACCCTTATTTACGGGGTGCTCCAAGAGATGTGCAGGTCGGGAACGAGAGGGACTAGACTCAGTCCGGGATATATCCATAGCCTCAGGCTCCTGGTCGAGAGTCTTAGGTTTGGATCTAAAGACGCCTGGTGCCAACAGATACTGAGGTCTGCCAACCTCTAGCTCTAACTTGTGTTCTGCATGACGCAAGTCTATACAGTCAGCGAGAGATATTAACTCCTCCAGAGAGGTTGGAATCTCTCTGGTAGATAAAGCATCTTTAATATGCCCGGCCAGACCCTTCCAGAACACCGGGATAAGCGACCGCTCAGACCAATCCAGTTCAGCTGCTAAGGTTCTGAACTGGACGGCATAGTGACTGGCGGTGTCCGAACCCTGGACCAACGCAAGGAGCTTAAGAGCCGTATCATGCGTGACCTGAGGACCCAGGAAAACACTTTTTAGGGTCTTAAGGAAAAGACCCACATTTACTACAACCGGGTCGTTCCGCTCCCATAGAGAAGTAGCCCACTCCAGAGCCCTGTGAGAAAGCAATGAGATGATATATCCCACTTTGGCTCTTTCGGAGGGGAACCGTGCCTCCATCATCTCCAAATGAATGGAGCATACATTAATAAAACCCCTGCAGAGTTTACTATCCCCAGAAAATTTCTCCGGGAGAGCAAACCGGGGTAATGGGGCACTTGCAGTGGTTGCAGTATTCACCGCAGCCGAGTTAATAATATTGGCTGCTAGAGTAACCGCCTGGGAAGCTACTGCAGTGATATCAGCGACCAGAGCAGTTTGTTCCAGAGTTCTAAGTCTGGTCTCCAGTTGCTGTATATAACGCTGCAGTTGTTGATTGTCGGCCATGTTCGGCAAGACCCTGGCGCTCGGATACTGTTAGGAGGGCGGTTGCAAACAACTTTAATAAATGGAACGCAACCGACCCCGGGGTCCGCAATGCAGCCTGGTGGACTGCTGCCAAACACTTTCCGGGAGGAAAGGAAAGCGACAAACTTAAATGTTAAACCCTTCCGTGTTTCTGCACACAGGAACGGGTATAGCGGTTCGCTCTATCTCCGTTAACTGCACGGGAGAACAGCGTCCGGGATAGCACCTACTTAACTGATGAACCACTCCGTGTTAAAGCACACGGAGCGGATTTCAGGGGTTCACACAATCTCCAAGAACCGCAGGGAGACGTGCGACCGGGGGAAAAGCAGTAGCCCTGTCTTCGATACAGGCGCTACGCAGTAGGAGTTGGCGCTAAGATGCGTGTGTGACTCACGCCGATGGGTACGTGCCCTCTGCCGGTGTGCTACCGGACAGAGGAGTATTTCTCCACGTGGTCCACAGGTGTCTACAGGGAGTAGGACGTCTGCAGGCTGCTCGGGGTGTAAGGCGACCACCTCTGACAGAGCCAGACTGCAAGGCGAAGCTACCTGCCTACTTTCACTAGCCTGCCTACTTTCACTAGACCTGCCTGAGGAAACTACACGTGGAGCACAGTCGTCCACACAACAGCATCATGCTCAATGATCGGAGCGCGCCGCCATGTTTGTGGGCGGGCCTTTTAAAGACTAAGCCCTGCCCACCGATGCGCTATTTGTGACGTTACCCGTGGACCAATCAGGCGGTGCCAGGTCACCGGGTCAGGTGGGTGCCAAACCACCAATCACGATCCGCCAGGTCAGGGGCATTCTCAGTACGGCGAATCCTGGACTTAAGCTCTAAGCACCCTGTCTCCCTCTGCAACCTATGCTTAACTTTGCTAGGTGCCAATACATGGGAGACAATCTGTATGTCTCGTGGACCAGCTAGGTGTTGGGGCTGATGATGTTGCTGAGCAGCATCACCCCTGGCTGGACTGAAATGGGAGACCACAGAAGGTCCTTTACCCATTTCAAAACTGGAACCAGACCAACACCTAATGCCAGGATTGGGGGATTGAGGAGGCCACACATACCAGGATTGGGGGATTGAGGAGGAAACACATACCAGGATTGGGGGTTTGAGGAGGCCACACATACCAGGATTGTGGGATTAAGGAAGCCACACATACCAGTATTGGGGGATGAGGAGTGCCATGCGTGCCAGGATTGGGGGAAGAGGGGTGCCATACGTACCAGGATTGGGAAATTTACTATTAGCTGCTGCATTTCCCACCCTATGTTTACACTCAAGTCGATACGTTTTTCCAGTTTTTTTGTAGTAAAATTAGGGGCCTCGGCTTATACTCGGGTTGGCTTATTTAAAATATACGGTATTTTAAAAATCAGTGAGTACGTGGTGCCCATAATACTGCTGGACTGTGGGGTGCATTATACTATATGGGGGCTGCATTTTACCCTATGAGGTGTGTAATATACTTTATGGAGGACTGTGGGGAGTGAATTATATTCTCTGGAGGACCATGGGAAGTTCATTATACTATATGGAGGATTATGGGGGGCACATTATACTATATGGAGATTATGGGGGCGCATTATACTATATGGAGGATTATCAGTGGCGTATTATACTATATGGAAGGCTGTGGAGCCATTATAATATTTTGAGGGCTATGTGGGGGGCCATTATACTGTTTGGAGGGCTAGTGCAGGCCATTATACTGTATGTAAGCCCATTATAGTGTATGGTGGGGTCTGTGGGGGTCACAGTTGGGGGATCATACTGTGTTGGTGTCACCATACTTTGCCTTGGGAGTTAAAGTGGGGTACTGTAGGGTCATAATACTGAGCATGTGGGGGCTAATGTGGAGGAATGCACCATGGGAGTATCATACTGTGTTTGGGGGGCACTTTTGTTGGCATCATACTTTATGGAGAAATGAAAGAGGAATCTAGGACTTTAGCAGGAGGAAAATTACTATGTAAAGGATGGAAAGTTGTGAGATCTGCTCTTCTGTGACACAGACAAATATTTATTTATGTATTTGGGGGGGGGGGGGGCAATTAGAGCTTCTGCTATGGGGCCCCATGATTTCTATGTACGCCCCTGTGTATGACGCATATGTACCCGCCGGTCCCGGCTCGGAAACTGTCGAATCAACGCAACGCACAGTGCGTGCTGGAGGGATTCATAAGTCTGCAGTCACAGAGTTCGACTGCAGACATATCATTTTGGACTAGACAACCCCTTTCAGTTTCACCTTTTACGTGACCCAGCTCCAAAAAAGTGTCTAATTATCTCCTCGGCTACTCCTGACTTCTATCAAGCTACCAGCGTTTACTACCAAGCTTATCTAGGTGTTGTCCACACTGAAAACTCTGCTGAATCAAGATTCCGAAAAATTAACTGCTTCCTGCTATTCTCGGTCTTGTTCACAACTTCATCTCTGCTATCAAGGTATGTGATAATTTGCCAATCCTAACCTGGTGTAATCACACAACCATGTTACATCAAATTGGTTGATGTAAACTTCTGGTTTCAACTGTATGTACTGCCTCTACATTACTCATGCACTATACATTATCAAGATATACAAAAGAAGCATAACACTATATACATGACGCAGTTGGTGACTTCAAGGGTAGGAACTAGTGATGATCGAGCATGCTCGTTGCTCGAGATTTACGAGCATGCTTGGGTGAGCACCTATTATCTTCAGCGTGCTCCGGGGTTAAGTTTTCGTCGCTCCGTGAACATGATTTGCGACTGTTTGACAGCTTTAATACATGTGAGGAATGTCTGCTTCTTACACATTCCTCCCATGTATTAAAGCTGTCAAACAGTCACAAATCATGCACACGGGAGTGATTCAAACATAACACCGAGCAGCTGTAACTACTCGGTGCTCGCCCGAGCATACTCGGCGAAAGGGTTAACAGAACATACTCGCTCATCACTAGTAGGAACGTGTCAGTACAGTCCACCACTCTTATAGATGTCAGTTGGGGAGAGGCGGTTTCCAGTGGGCACAGATTACTGATGTGGCCGACGGACCAAGTCCTGTAGATCGATTTGCACCAACTCTAGTAGATGTCCATTTGTACTTCCAGTGTTTCTTCCAGCGGTAATGGGTGAATATTTCATTCTTCTATTATCCTGTACAAATCACACAAGCGAAACCGAGTTGCGTTTTTGATGATACACCCTTTATTTACAAATTTGCAGAGAATATTACAAGTATTTCTCGCTTGCGCTTGGTTACCGGGTCACATTAGCACACATATAGCGTTATACCAATGCACAAGTGTCTTTTAAGTATCTTTTTTTAATTATCTTACAGTTTAAAAGTCCAACCTGGAAGAGTTGTTAAAGTATAGATTTCCCATATGAAATGCAAGATACATTGAAAATGAATTCTGAAACCTTACAAAGATTTCCGTGACCTGTTGGCGAGAGCCAATAACACACAAATTAATTGAAAGTGTGTCAAGTGGGCGACCTTTGTAAAGACTGTAAATGGAAGAACACAGTGAACTCTTTGCTTAAAAAAAAGAACCATTAAAATCTCTCTGATTGCCATATTCATTGGGAGAAAAAAAAGAAGAATTTCTTATATGCTACGGAGTTAATACAAATAATTTTGGTTTAGAAACAATGTTTTTTCCATAGTAAAATTAAAAGAAATAATTTAAAAAAATCTAAAACATAAAGGACCAACATAATGCAAATTTTTTCCTACACTTCAGGTTGTATATAGTAACTCTGTTGTTTCTAAAATCAATCTTCCAGGTTTTATCTCCTGAGGGGTCATACAGTAAATCATTGAGAATTTGGAAATTGTGCAAAATTTTAAATGATAAATTTCTGGTTATTTTGCTTTATTTTACAAGCTCTTTATTGTTGTATACTTGGTGTAATGTTTTTTTTTGTTCAATTTCCTGCTAATTTGTTTTCCTGTAGAATGAGTTAACTGAGAAGCCATTAGTGAGCTGTTCTGATGGAAAATTTTCAACTCTTTTGTCTGTCTTTTTTCAAGCTCCTTTTTGCTGATTTTGATCACATATAAGTTCAGCTCAACTTTTATGTGGTCTGTGGTCGTTAATTGGATTAGATTAGCTCCAAAAAAGACAGGTAAAAGATTTGCAAGCTCTCCATCAGAACAAGCTCACTTATTGATTCTCAGTTAATTCCTTCTGCAGCCAGAAATGTGTAGGAAAACAAAGGTTCTGAAAAAGTGGTGCAAAATTTTTAATGAGATCCACATGCAACAATTAATTTTAACCATTAAAATTGTCCTTGATGGTGACCACATCCTTTAATCCCAATTTTGCTCATCTCTGCTCTATTTGTCTCCATATGACAACTGATAGGACATGCCAGTCTGAGGGTGCCAGCTGCCCTACTCGAGGCTCAAAGCTCTTGTCCTACAAGGCATGTCCATCTCTGAGCTATCTTACTGAAACTGTAAATTCTGGCAAAAATTATGGAATCACCACATTTAAAGGATGCTCACCCAAGCTTTGCTTAGTGAACTGATACAGTATCGATAGGTTACACGCCAGACATATGACCTGTAAGTTGACAATTTTATGCCATATAGTTAGGTAGCTTTAAGAAAAGTGAGAAAAATTGGCACTTCTCCGGGTAAAATAATAAATCTTTATTTTGGATACATTATAAAAAATATTTAGAAAAAACTGACGCGTTTCTGGCACTAAGTACGTCCTTAGTCGCATGAGTAAGGGCATACTTTTCTACCATATGAGAATACTTTTTAATGCATGCAAAATAAAGATTTATTATTTTACCAGGGGAAGTGTCGATTTTTCTCACTTTTCTTCAAGATTGCTGATCTTTACCAGCAGGATTCGGCACCCATGGTATAAAGCTGATCCAAGCATCAATTCTATTGAAACCTGGTAACATCACTATTTTTTCTTTTAGTGTATACAGTTAGGTAATGAAAGAGTAAGGGTAGAAGTTTAACTGGCATCAAATCTTGAATCACCACTTTTTGTGGAACTGCCAAGTTCTGTGCCTCAATCTGGAAGTGTAACTGCCAAGAGTTGTATCATCAATGGTTGTGTAACGACAAAGTTTTGTGCATCTGTTTACAGCCAAAGTCTCAAGTTTTAGAGTCTATTGTCTTGAATTGAGTAAAAGTGCTCAATCTGTCATCCTCATATGATGTACCATGGCTAGGGTCTAGGAGTACATACTAAAGCCAGCCCCTGCAACAATAATTCGTGCGCTAACTTAGATAATAGGAAAGGTTAAGGGCTTTTAGAAACATATTTCTTAAGGAGGCATGTGATTTATTTTTATGCCAAATTCACCAAAACATTGGTGGCTTCCATCATTGCATGTCATATAATAGAATGAGCTACTTAAAGGGGTTGTCCGATTTTAAGCTACAAGTCTGCAGTCACCCTATGTAACTGCAGACTTGTGAATCCTGACATCACGAGCACTGTGTGCGGAGAGGATTATTCTGTGCCGAGAGCCGGCGGTTATGTTACAATATATGTGATATGCATGTTCCCGGCCACATTCCGACTAGATGGGTGAGTGTATTGAGCAAGACTGGAAATAGTCTAGTTGGAATGTGGCCGGGAGTATGCATATCGCATACTTGTGGTCACATGACCGCCTGCTCCCGGCGCCATCACTGGGAATCCTCATAGCATGCAGAGCGTACGATGTGAGGATTCACAAGTCTGCAGTCACATAGAGTAACCGGGGACTTGAAGTTTAAGACTGGACAACCCATTTAAGACATGAGCAAGTAAGCAAATGCTTTCGGATCTGCAGTGCACAGATACATTGCTGACTCTATTATGTAATTGACGCCTAAGACAAAAAAAATATAAAAGGAAATACCAGATATATGAACCATACCTTCAGCAGTAATACATGCATGCATGCAAAAACTTCCTATAATCCTACATGTTTTTCATAAATAATTAACCAAAATTTCATTAGGTACATCATAATGGAAAAGACCACCCAATCCCAACTAGGGTCCCATATATAGGGAAGGTGACTATCAATGCCACTCCATAGAATATAGATGAAAAAATGGCAAAAATCTGAGTTTTTTTACAAAAAAGTAACAACATACTTTATTGAGCATATAAAACAAGTGACATATAAAAAAGGACGACTAAGACAACCAAGCTGGGCAGCCTGTCATTGTAAAGATAATGCAATCGCTGGGGGGGTGGTTGACGCGTGCGGCTCAGTGCGCATGCGCCCAAAAAAGCGGGATTTCATTGGTGCACCGTGGTCATGGGACCACAGGTTCTAGAAGGTATTTAAGTAAGCATGGAAGGCCCTACAGGTATTCCCACCGAGGAAGCTGTAATACACCACGCAAAACGCGCGTTGGGGATTTCTTATGCTGGGCGCTTTGATTTCTATTTATGGGTAAGAGTGCAATACTATAATTATAATAATGAACTGGAGTTTTCTGTAGTTCTTATTTATGCATACCACATGACCATCTTGTTATGGTTATTAGGCCGTTTACACATTAATGAAGTGTTATGCGTAGTGCATATATGATTTCTCATTTGAGACTGGCACTATTTGCACTTTAGCCCTATTACTATTTATATCAGCGATTGCATTATCTTTATATTGACAAGCTGCCCAGCTTGGTTGTCTAAGTCATCCTTTTTTATATGTCATTTATCTTATATGTTCAATAAAGTGCGTTGTTCCTTTTTTTTCCAAAAAACTCTGATTTTTGTCCATTTTTTCATCTATGTTTTTCATAAAGCTGTTAACTCCAAGCCTCATTACATATTACATTGCATTCTATGGAGGAAATGTGCTCACAACTTTTCAAAACACATCCCAAGGCACAATCACAGAAAATCCCAAAGAAATAATATTAACATGCTGTATATGTAACGGGTCTGGGAGGCGGAACCTCTGAGCTACTATACAAGGGGGCGGTCCTTGTAAGGGAGCGGGTGGCGACCAGGGAAGACGGGCAGGAAGTCACAGCAGGTGACCGGGACAGTCTCTGAGTGAACGGGCTGGAGGTCACGGCAAGTGACCGGGGCAGTCTCTGGATGAACGGGCAGATGGTCACGGCAAGTGACCGGGGCAGTCTCTGGATGAACGGGCAGATGGTCACGGCAAGTGACCGGGGCAGTCTCTGAATGAACGGGCAGATGGTCACGGCAAGTGACCGGGGCAGTCTCTGGGTAAAGGGTTGGTACGACCTGTGGCGGCAGATGATAGACGTGAGCTCCCAGGTGAGCAGGCGAGAGTCTCTGGATGAATGGGTGGTCACAGCATGTGACGGCGGAGCCTCCAGGAAGACCAACAGACAGGCGGCAGATGAGCGCTCCCAGGTGAGCGGGCAGAAGTCTCTGGACAGGCGGGTGGTCACAGCACGTGACGGCAGAGCCTCCAGGTAGGCTAGCAGACAGGCAGCAGATGAGCGCTCCCAGGTGAGCGGGCAGGAGTCACTGGACAGGCAGGTGGTCAAAGCACGTGACGGCGGAGCCTCCAGGTAGGCTAGCAGGCAGGTAGCAGATGTGTGCTCCCAGGTGAGCAGGCAAGCTGGTCCATAGACAGACTGACAGGAGTTGGAAGGCAGACCGTCGGACCTCAGGCAAGCAGGCAGGTGGCTGAAGTGCGCTCCCAGGTGAGCGGACAGGCTGGTCCTTAGACAGACTGACAGGAGTAGTAAGGCAGACCGTCGGACCTCAGACTAGCAGGCAGGTAGCAGATAATCAGGCAGGAAAAGACAGCAAGCTGGCAGGAATCTGGCAGGTATCTGGCAGGTAACTGGCAACGGGACCTGAGGGCTGAAGCAGAGTAGTGAACAGTGCAACAACATTGCTCGGGCACCTCCATTTTGGAGGAGGTGCCTTATATATGGTGAAGTCCTCCGGCCATTGGCCGGGGACTCCTTAGGACGGCGCGCGCGGCCCCTTTAAGAGGGAGGGAGAGCGCGCGCGCGCGCCCTAAACACAGTGCCCGGGAAGGAGCGCGCGCTGCCAGCAGAGCGGGAGGAGGACGCCGGGCACGGAGCAGAGAGGTGAGGGGAACAGCGTCCCTGCCTAGCAGAGGGCAGGGACGCCGGCGCTACAGTACCCCCCCCTTTAGGCCCCCCCTTTTTTAGGCCAGACAGAAATTTAGCTAGGATAAGAGGGGCATGGATGTTCTCCCGGGGCTCCCACGTTCTCTCCTCAGGACCAAACCCCTTCCAATCTACTAGAAAAAAGGTCTTTCCTCTTACCCTTTTGGTGGCAAGAATGTTCTCTACCTCAAACTCGTCCTCAGCAGAAACCGGAGCAGGAGGCGTACCTGTAGACTTGGAAAAAGAGTTAAGTACCACAGGTTTGAGGAGAGATACATGGAAGGAGTTAGGGATCCGTAAGTTGGCCGGGAGTTTCAATTTATAGGCCACCGGGTTGATCTGACTGATGACCTCCAGAGGACCGATGAACCGAGGCCCTAACTTATAAGAAGGTATCTTGAGTCGGACATATTTAGATGAGAGCCAGACTTTATCTCCAGGACGAAATTGTGGAGGATCCAGGCGTTTTTTGTCAGCGTGTCTTTTCATCCGTTCGGACGACTGAAGGAGTGCGGATCGGGTACTCTCCCAAATGGAGGAAAATTTGCTAATGAGAGATTCCGCAGCCGGGTTGTCCACAGAGGTGGAGACAGGAAAAGGAATCCGAGGATGCTGACCGAAGACTACAAAAAACGGGGATTTGGAGGAGGATTCGCTCTCGTGATTGTTATAAGAGAACTCGGCCCATGGTAGGAGATCCACCCAGTCTGAATGATGGGCATTAACGAAGTGCCGGAGGTAACTGGTCAGGTTCTGATTGATCCGCTCCACTTGACCATTGGACTGTGGGTGGTAAGCGGAAGAGAAGTCCAGGGTGACGTCTAGCAGTTTACAAGTGGCTCTCCAGAAACGTGAGGTGAACTGTACCCCACGATCCGACACGATGTGGAGGGGCAGGCCATGAAGACGGAAGATGTGGCGGATAAAGTCTTTAGCCAGCTCGGGTGCAGACGGGAGGGCTGGCAGGGGAATAAAGTGAGCCATCTTGGAAAAGCGATCAGCGACCACCCAAATGACCGTACAACCGGCGGAGACGGGGAGATCAGTTATGAAGTCCATAGCAATATGCTGCCAGGGGGCAGCAGGCACAGGAAGCGGAAGGAGGCGACCGGCTGGCAGGTGTCTCGGGACTTTGTTGCGGGCGCAGGACACACAGGCAGAAACAAAGTCTATTACGTCCTTGTGCAGGGTAGGCCACCAGTAGTGCCGGGCAATAAGCTGGAGGGTCTTTTTCTGACCGGCGTGGCCAGCTAGTTTAGACGAATGGCCCCAGTGTAGGATCTTCTTCCGATCAGGTACTGAAACAAACGTCTTACCGGGAGGGAGACGATTTAAACTCACGGGAGCCACCTGCATTACTCTGGCGGGATCGATGATATGTTTAGGTTCTTCCTCGAGATCGGACACCAGAAAGGATCGGGACAAGGCGTCTGCTTTGACGTTTTTGTCAGCCGGGCGAAAATGAAGAACAAAATCAAAGCGAGCAAAAAACAAGGACCACCGGGCTTGGCGCGGGTTAAGTCTCTGGGCATGCTGGAGGTAAGCCAAGTTCTTGTGGTCAGTGTAAATTATTACCGGGTGAAGAGCCCCCTCGAGTAGGTAATGCCACTCCTCCAACGCCAGCTTGATGGCCAATAACTCTCAGTCTCCTATGGAATAGTTGCGCTCAGAAGAGGAGAAGAGTTTGGAGAAGAAGCCACAAGTTACCATTCTCCCGGAAGATGATTTTTGAGTAAGTACCGCTCCGGCTCCAGAGGAGGAGGCGTCAACTTCCAGGAAGAACTGCTTGTTGCCGTCCGGGCGATGCAGCACCGGGGCGGAAGAGAAGGCCTGTTTTAGGGAAAGAAAGGCCTCCTCTGCTTCGGGCGGCCACTCTTTGGGATTAGTACCCTTACGGGTGAGCGCGGAAATTGGGGCGGTCCGGGAAGAGAAGTGTGGTATGAAGAGGCGGTAGTAGTTGGCGAAGCCCAGGAATCGCTGAATGGCCTTCAACCCCTCCGGTCGAGGCCATTTCTCGATGGCAGACAGTTTCTCTGGATCCATTCGTAGGCCGGTCTGAGAAATAATGTAGCCCAAAAACGGAAGCGAGGTCTGCTCAAAGAGGCACTTCTCGTATTTAGCGAAGAGGTGATTCTGCCTGAGCCTGAGCAGGACCTGACGAACGTCCCTCCGGTGAGTCTGGAGATCCGGAGAGAAGACCAAGATGTCGTCCAGGTACACCACTACGCAGGAGTAGAGAAGGTCCCGGAAGATGTCATTGACCAACTCTTGAAAGACGGCAGGAGCGTTACAGAGACCAAAGGGCATTACCAGATATTCATAGTGGCCGTCCCGGGTGTTGAATGCCGTCTTCCATTCATCCCCCTGACGGATACGAACCAGGTTGTACGCCCCACGGAGGTCCAGTTTGGTGAAGATTCTATCCCCCCTCAGACGATCAAATAACTCCGGAATGAGCGGAAGGGGGTACTTATTCTTCACCGTGATCTGGTTAAGGCCTCTATAGTCTATACAGGGACGGAGAGAGCCGTCCTTCTTCTTGACGAAAAAGAAGCCTGCTCCCGCCGGGGAGGTAGATTTCCTTATGAATCCCCTGGCCAGATTCTCCTCAATATATTCGGACATCGACCGGGTCTCAGCAGCGGATAATGGATAAATACGCCCACGGGGAGGAGTAGTACCAGGTAACAGGTCGATAGGGCAGTCGTATGGTCTATGAGGGGATAGTGTCTCCGCTTCCTTTTTATTAAAGACATCAGCATAAGACCAATAAGGAATCGGAAGTCCAGGTAGATTAGCTGGGGTAGGAGAAGGACGGACGGGATGGACGGGAACCAGACAGGTCTTATGGCAGTCCTGTCCCCAGCGAAGGACTTCTCCGGTCTGCCAGTCAAGCACGGGTGCATGTCTCTGGAGCCAAGGTAGGCCTAGCAAGAGTGCGTGGGAGAGTCCAGGCAGAACATGAAAGGAGATACTCTCAGAATGCAGCATTCCCACCTGCAGAGTAATGGATTCGGTGATGAGTTGGATGGGGCGTGGTAAGAGACCCCCATCCACGGCAGCAACAGACAAGGGTACAGCCAGAGGTTTGGTGGGGATGCGGTATTTCTCTACCAGGGACTGTGAAATAAGATTCCCGGCTGCTCCAGAGTCAAGTTGGGCTAGTTCGAAATAACGGTTCTCCCCGCAGACGATTGAGACTGACAATAGCAGAGATGGAGAGGATTTATTCTTGTCTAGGTCGACCTCTCTGAGCGAACCTAGACACAGGCGTTTCCCGACCTCTCCGGGCAGGTACGGATCCGGTGCTCCTTACGGCCACAGTAGAAGCAGCTCCCCTCGGCACGGCGTAAGTCCTGACGGGTTTTGACCATCTTGGTCTGGTCGACCTGCATAGGCTCAGGAGAGTGTACCTGGGTAGAGACGGAGGGAGTGACGGGTTTCTGAAAAGTAGGAGCTAGACGTGGTAACCTCCTCTCACGGGTGACCTCTTTGGCACGCTCCTGGAACCGTAGGTCAATCCGGGTGGCAAGAGTTATTAGGTCATCGAGAGTGGTAGGGATGTCCCGACCGGCAAGTTCATCTTTAATACGGCCGGACAGACCCTCCCAGAAGACGGATACCAGAGCGTCGTTATCCCAGGCCAGCTCCGAGGCAAGGGTACGGAACCGTATGGCATATTGGCCCACGGTGAGACTTCCCTGACGGAGGCGTAGCAGTGATGATGCGGATGAGGTCTTCCGTCCGGGTTCGTCGAAGACTTTCCGGAAAGCCGTGAGAAAAACAGGCAAGTTGGACACCAGGGGGTCTCCTCTCTCCCATAGAGGATTTAGCCAGGACAGGGCCTCCCCGGTGAGATGGGACATGATGAATGCGATTTTGGCTCGGTCGGAGTTAAACTGGTGGGACAATAGTTCAAAGTGCAGGGTGCACTGAT
Source organism: Phyllobates terribilis (assembly GCF_046119375.1). NCBI lineage: Eukaryota > Metazoa > Chordata > Amphibia > Anura > Dendrobatidae > Phyllobates > Phyllobates terribilis. Next base: position 284,465,254 of record NW_027362772.1, read on the forward strand.
TTATGAAACCCCGAGCCTGGGCGGAGTCGCCTCCGAAGCGAGGAGGTGCAGAAAGCCGGGGTCCGGGGTAGGATACCATGGTATTAGTGGGCAGCGGAGCTGCCGGATTGCGATACATGGCACTGGCGGAGGTTGCTGGTGGAGCAGTCAGAGTGTCCAGGCGAGTATTGACATTCCGCAGGTGACCCAGGATGGACTCCTGTTGGGACCTTTGACGGGACAGTTCATGACACAGGTCCGAGAGCGAGGGAGCTTGGGTGCCACCGGGTTCCATGGCCCGAGCAAACTGTAACGGGTCTGGGAGGCGGAACCTCTGAGCTACTATACAAGGGGGCGGTCCTTGTAAGGGAGCGGGTGGCGACCAGGGAAGACGGGCAGGAAGTCACAGCAGGTGACCGGGACAGTCTCTGAGTGAACGGGCTGGAGGTCACGGCAAGTGACCGGGGCAGTCTCTGGATGAACGGGCAGATGGTCACGGCAAGTGACCGGGGCAGTCTCTGGATGAACGGGCAGATGGTCACGGCAAGTGACCGGGGCAGTCTCTGAATGAACGGGCAGATGGTCACGGCAAGTGACCGGGGCAGTCTCTGGATGAACGGGCAGATGGTCACGGTAAGTGACCGGGGCAGTCTCTGGGTAAAGGGTTGGTACGACCTGTGGCGGCAGATGATAGACGTGAGCTCCCAGGTGAGCAGGCGAGAGTCTCTGGATGAACGGGTGGTCACAGCATGTGACGGCGGAGCCTCCAGGAAGACCAACAGACAGGCGGCAGATGAGCGCTCCCAGGTGAGCGGGCAGGAGTCACTGGACAGGCAGGTGGTCACAGCACGTGACGGCGGAGCCTCCAGGTAGGCTAGCAGGCAGGTAGCAGATGTGTGCTCCCAGGTGAGCAGGCAAGCTGGTCCATAGACAGACTGACAGGAGTTGGAAGGCAGACCGTCGGACCTCAGGCAAGCAGGCAGGTGGCTGAAGTGCGCTCCCAGGTGAGCGGACAGGCTGGTCCTTAGACAGACTGACAGGAGTAGTAAGGCAGACCGTCGGACCTCAGACTAGCAGGCAGGTAGCAGATAATCAGGCAGGAAAAGACAGCAAGCTGGCAGGAATCTGGCAGGTATCTGGCAGGTAACTGGCAACGGGACCTGAGGGCTGAAGCAGAGTAGTGAACAGTGCAACAACATTGCTCGGGCACCTCCATTTTGGAGGAGGTGCCTTATATATGGTGAAGTCCTCCGGCCATTGGCCGGGGACTCCTTAGGACGGCGCGCGCGGCCCCTTTAAGAGGGAGGGAGAGCGCGCGCGCCCTAAGCACAGTGGCCGGGAAGGAGCGCGCGCTGCCAGCAGAGCGGGAGGAGGACGCCGGGCACGGAGCAGAGAGGTGAGGGGAACAGCGTCCCTGCCTAGTAGAGGGCAGGGACGCCGGCGCTACAGTATATCAGTCTCAAAATGGTTAAAAGCTACTTTTATAGCTCTTGGACTCCATTAAACCAGAGTGAGAGCCATTATCTCCTATAGAGGAGACTCTGAAGAGTGATAAATCTTCCTAACATGGATGACCTGTCAAACGAAAAGTGAGCATTAGATTAGAGCATTATGTCAAACATTAGCATCAAGTAGTAAGACTTGTTTGGTTGCAATTACTCCTAATAAAGGTTGTTCAAGAAATATTTAGTTTAATGGTCCATGTTCACATGAGGAACATATATATGGGTCTTAGAGAACGTCAGTTTTATAAAGAGGAAATGCATTCAAATTGATTACATTTGAAGATCACTTTGGTCAAATCTGTGATTTCGTACAATTAGTTGTGATTTTTCATTAAGTATTTATTCCTTCAAGTTCACTTTTGTTCAAAGTTACATTTTTTTAAAGATCTAAAACACTTCTACTTTAGAGAGGGGTATATTCTTTTTTTCACACCAATGTAGGTTGAAGAGTTAGTCCCACCAAAGGATAGGTGATAATTTGTGGATCAGTGAGGGTCTGACCGCTGAAACCCCCAAGGGCTCTGAAGTGCACCATTGGAATAGACCAAGCGCATCCACCAATCCATGCTAAAAGAACATTTCAGAGCCCCGTTTTGGAGATCTCTAGGGCTCCCATCGGTCGGATCCACAAGACTTCATCTATCATTTCGATAGATGAGAACTTAAAATTTTAAGAATAACCCTTTAAAAAGAGGTTGAAAACAAATGTATTTGCGAAAAATCAAGACATAATAGTCTGATCAGTTGGGGTTCTCCATTCTTAGAATTTTTCAACTCAAAGGTTTCCATAACTTCCATTAATTTATATGGAAAATGACTAGATGTTGAGTCACTTCCACTTATAATCATCACAAGGGACAATGGAATCAATCAGCCTTGCGATGAAAGTAATTTTTGAGATGGTCAGATCTTTAATTTTGTTGAAGTCCAAATATAATGGTCACTATTGTTTGAATGAACATAGGCTCTGATGGCTAATGCCATGATTACCTAAATTGGCAGGAGGAATGTACATTGGAAAGTGAGGAAAAAGAATAGTGCTGGCAGAATGATGATGATGAGGAACTATCATCTCAAGAAGAGTCGGTGGTAAGTTACAGAGCATGAAAATTGAGACAGTTCCTAAACATACTCCACTGCTCTTCAATAAAAAATTGGCCAAACCCAACATTTTTGCAAAAGCACTATCTACTGCCTAGTTAGATTTTCTTCTATGGCCAATGTCAGAAAGAAAGAAGGAGCAAAAAGGATGGATTTCGAGCTGGCTGGAGATATGCTGGCTTATTACCCTCTCTACTCTGAAATCCCAACCATGGTTAGCTAACTGTGCATTTCTGTGGAGGAGTATGGACAAGTCATGAGGAGTAGCTGTCAATAGAGTAAGCATTTGACTAACAGCTATCTTAGTCTATGTGATTCTGGGTTTATTCACTGGTGAAGCTGCATGAATCCACATTCACACGACAGTGTCATGACATGTCTTTTTGGTCTTATTAACTGTAAAAGAAAGTATATATCGGCTTGCAGCTGGGAAGGTACTGGATGAAGTGTATGCGTCACTGAAGTGTCTAGCCTTCGTGATGTGAAACCCAGAGAGAAGGCTTCAGCATGATAGGCACAGAGAGGGTTGTTAATGGTCCCGGAATTTGGGGTCCGGGTTTTAGGAATGACAGGTAGAGCTGGGTGGGACTGGTTGTCCCCATCCTCCCATCCAGGAGGAGCAGCTGAGATAAAAGGGCAGCTAACCTGCTCCACAAGAGTCTAGGAGTAGAGGTAGAAACATCTCTGGGACTTAGGTCTGTGAGTGCAAGGTGGAAAGACCTATTGGGTGCTCCTTAGACACTGCTAGAGGCTGCATATCAGAATTTAGCCTTGAGCGGCTGAACAGCTCTGTCTTTTGTATTGCTGTACAGACACTTTGTTTTTGTCTATTTTAACCTTTATGCTGGAGAAAGGCAGTTTGTTTCATTTTTTCCTGGAAAATTAATGAACTGCAATAAAACTGTTTTCCCACGAAGAGACTTCCTACCTGTGTGAACGCTACCAGCTGCCAGAAAGTGATTGAATCCCTACACATAGAAGAAAGCAAAATTGTATATTGCGCAGTATACAACTTCTAACATAGTTTTTCAATGACCACTTTATGATTTCCATCCAAAATTTACTTGGGGGAATTAAGAGGGGAGTAAAAAAAGACTAAACATATAGACACCTTTATTTTCTGATTTTCCAGTAGACCTGTACAGATCCGATTCCTTATCTGTCTTTCATCTGTTTCGCCCTCAAGATGTAATATCTAATTCAATTTCGAGTTGCACGTTCTTCCATCTTACTTGTGTAAAACACTCCACTCCCTCTATTAATAGAGAGAGTAGAAACTTGTCTCTGAAGTGGATTTTATGACGGTGGCAGCTGTGACATTCTAGAGAGGTGGCTTTTGTTAATGTGTGTGACAATCACAACAACCTCTTCTGAGCCGTTTCTCGGCTGAGTTGTATTCCCCGTTTTGTGTTTGTATTAAAACTCTACGTCTAGGTGCCCAGGAGAGATCAGGGTGGATCAGACCAATCATTAGTAAATGCCAGCAGCAGATTTGAGAAGTTTGAGGCTACATAAACACAGCAACACTCAATCATCCCCGGAGGAGCCTTGTTTATACCTTGCAACTCTGCATTTCTGAATGTCAGCTCTCCGAACCTCAACCCATTACCTGTGCCTCAAATCATTTCTTGTTAGCAGCATTATAATATTTGCTTTTAACCCCTCTGCCACTTCTTTATGTATAGGACTGAACTGTGCGCAATTCTCCTACTATGCTGCCTATCACCAAGCATTGAAAGTATAGGAGAATATCTATTTGATTGAGATTGTAGGGCATACATCTCAGAAGGTAAAAGTCTGAATTGACCAAATAAAATGAGTTTGCCCACTAAATACAATAGGTAATAAATGTATGATTCCAAAAGGTCCCATTGGTGAGACCCCCACTAATACCAACAACAAGGGTCCCTAAGTCCACAGTGTTGCAGGAGTGTGGGTGGAGCTCAACCATCATAGGAATGAGGGAATGGCTATCTCCATCAGAAAATTTGAGAAGTGTGTATTTATATATATTTTATGGGTATTTACGTGCAATTGGGTAGTCATTGTTCTGTGAGAGTCAGAGGAAGACAATGGAAGGCTTCAAAAACGACGCCACACTATTTGGCATTATTTGGTAAGCCATAAGTGGCTTGAGGTTTAGCCAACTTGATAAGCAGAATCTGATGCTGGTCATATGTATGGGATTGCTGGTGGCTGACTCATTTGGCTCACATCCATTCCGCTCAACTTCCTACACGCATGATTTGACCAAATTTGGATGTATTCTGCATGACGAGAGGGGAATAAGCTGCTGGCAAAACCTATAGTGGCCTCTTACTTCCCAAGGGAATATAGGATTACAAATGTTCAACTGTAACTACTGATCCTTCTCTCTCAACATCTGCCATTGGGGCAAAGTCAACAAGCCCTTAAAGACATTAGCTCAGGGGTCCCCAACCTGTGGCTCAGGAGTGACATGTGGCTCATGAGCCCATGATGTGTGACTCGCGGCTGTCTGCCAGCTTAGTGCATTAACCCCAGGTCTAACATACAGCTATGAAGAGTTGGTCTCCAAATGGTGACTTTGTGAGTAGCCCCACACAGAAGACCAGATCTGAATGCGGATATGCTGGTCTTGTCGGTTTAGAGATAATTTAAGTATGGTAAACCGGAGACAGAATAAGACTACCTGTCAGAGGAGATGTTTAAAGCTGGATAAAAGTGTGGTGGCAGTTCTTGATGGAAGAATACTGAATGGCAGTATTTTGGGAACCCCTGAATCTTGGTATACTGCCTTAGAGTAGTTTCTGTGGATAAGCTTTGACTGTCATTATACTGGTAATAGAGGATCTGTTTGTCACTAATGTGATGGGGGCAGGAGCTAAATGTTGCTCATGCGCCTCTCACAGATCTGAATGTGGCTCACGATCCTCTCTCAAACCTGAATGTGACTCTCAAGGTCAGAAAGGTTGGGAACCACTGCATTAGATGATCAACCGGTCCCAATAAAGTCAAATTGTTCAGCCTATATTAATCTAACTTGTATGAAAAGCTTTAGGAGCTTACATTTAGGATCCTAAGATGTAAACTCAGAACTGGGTAGAGTTAAGCAAAAAGATTCAAACTACCCTGGTCCTGCGCCCAGTTTGGTCCTCTGTAGGTTCCTGATAAAGGCCATCTTTGCTTTTGCAGTTGGTATCCTGATAGCTTCTTGTTCTTAACAGGTCTTGTAATGTTGATGCCCAGGAGACACAAAAGTGAAGGACTGCCCTGTTCTGGCTGCGACTGAGCACCAAACTGGATCCGTCGTCAGCATCCGGCGCACCCGGGGTGCTGAGCAGGCAGGTGGCCCATTCGTCGTCGGGCACCCAGGCGTGCTATGGGGCCCGTGAGCAGAGGAATCCGGTGCCAGCGCCTGCAACTGGGGCCCCCCCCGCTTGCTCAGGGCCCCAGAACAATGCTTAACTCTCCCCGTTCCACCGCAGGTCCTGTGTCTTCTGCATCTTCTGACTGTGACGTCTCAGGTCAGAGGGCGTGATGACGACTTTCCAGCTCGCTCTCTGCTGAGCAGTCACAGTGCAGAGCAGGAAGACAGCGACGATGAGGAGTGAGTCCGGAGCAGATCAGCAGCAAGTGAGGAGAGGTGAGTATTTTATTTTTTTTATTTTCTTATGTATGGAGGCATGGAGCATTATATGGGGCCCATACAGCATGTAGCATTATAGGGACCCATAAAGCATGGAGCATTATGTGGGGCCCATACAGCATGGAGCATTATATGGGGCCAGTATTCTGCATGGAGCATTATATGGGGCCCATACAGCATGGAGCATTATATGAGGCCCATACAGCATAGAGCATTATATGGGGCTCATACAGCATGGAGCATTATATGGGGGCCAGTATTCTGTATGGAGCATTATATGGAGGTAAGTATTCTGTATGGAGCATTATATGGGGGCCATACAGCATGGAGCATTATATGGGGCCCATACAGCATAGAGCATTATATGGGGCCCATACAGCATGAAGCATTATATGGGGCCCATACAGCATGGAGCATTATATGGGGGGCCAGAATTCTGTATGGAGCATTATATGGGGCCCATACAGCATGGAGCATTATATGGGGCCCATACAGCATAGAGCATTATATGGGGCCCATACAGCATGAAGCATTATATGGGGCCCATACAGCATGGAGCATTATATGGGGGCCAGTATTCTGTATGGAGCATTATATGGGGGCAAGTATTCTGTATGGAGCATTATATGGGAGCCAGTATTCTGTATGGAGCATTAAATGGAGGTAAGTATTCTGTATGGAGCATTATATGGGGGCCATACAGCATGGAGCATTATATGGGGCCCATACAGCATAGAGCATTATATGGGGCCCATACAGCATGAAGCATTATATGGGGCCCATACAGCATGGAGCATTATATGGGGGGCCAGTATTCTGTATGGAGCATTATATGGGGCCCATACAGCATGGAGCATTATATGGGGCCCATACAGCATAGAGCATTATATGGGGCCCATACAGCATGAAGCATTATATGGGGCCCATACAGCATGGAGCATTATATGGGGGCCAGTATTCTGTATGGAGCATTATATGGGGGCAAGTATTCTGTATGGAGCATTATATGGGGGCCAGTATTCTGTATGGAGCATTAAATGGGGGCAAGTATTCTGTATGGAGCATTATATGGGGGCCAGTATTCTGTATGGAGCATTATATGGAGGCAAGTATTCTGTATGGAGCATTATATGGGGGCCAGTATTCTGTATGGAGCATTATATGAGGTCCATTATTCGGCATGTAGCATTATATGAGGCCCATTATTCTGTATATAGCATTATATGGGGTCCATTATTCTGTATGGAGCATTACATGAGGTCCATTATTCCGTAGTCCATTATTTTGGAGGACTATATTGTCCGGTCTGCACTGTGCTCTGCAACAATTTGCCGGTTTCTGAGATAGTGTAAAATTTACAATAGATATCTGACGCGCCCCCTGGGCCGCGTGGGCACGTGTGTGGGTTACCCAGAGCCAGGTCTCTGGGGGTTGTAGTCACCGTGGCGGTGACCCGTTCCCGTGGCTCAGGGTGGTCAAACCAATGGCAGTCTTTTATAGGGGTTTTTATGGCTTTAATGTCCGACTACGCCACCCGTGGATTGCGGTCAGGGTGTACCGCCGCTGCAGGGCAGACCGCTGAGGCTGGTGTTGTGGGTGCAGCAGAGTGTAGTACAACTCCCCACGGGAGGAGTATAGCCTCAGGGCAGTGTAGAGCGATGATGTTGGTTGTGGAGCGGGGCGTCCCAGTACTAGTAGTGCTGACGCGGTGAGAAAGCACAGAGACAAGGTGTTGCAGTTCAGGTTCTTTACTCACAGTTCTCATCCAGGTCACTTGTGCACAGATAGGACCGCCCAAGACGTGCTGCGTCCACCAGGCAGGGGGCTCGATCAACCCCCAGGCAATTCCGAAGTGTGGCACAGGACTCCCTTCTATCCTTTCGTCAGCCGTGCCCCACCAGTGACACTACTTCTGTCCAGCTGCCTCGGGTCTTCTCCTGGGAGGACTGGGTGTCCACTTCCCTGACCCTATGTGGTGTGCCTTTCTAGTAGGTGTAGTGAGGGGTCGCACCAGTAAATGGTCACGACCGCCGGTCCTTGGTTAAGGATTAGTCGCCTCCACCAACTTGGGATCCGGTACCCTGTTCTGCCAACCCGTCACCCGCAATCTCCTGGGTCCTTAGGGTTCCTTCTGCTTTCGTGTCTCTGGGCCCTTCTACACTTTGGGTACTTCTCTTTCTTTGCTCTTCCTTTCTGTTTCTGTTCCTTTCTGTTTCTGTTCCTTTCTGCTGGCTCTGGCCTTCCTCATAGGCCTGCCTCGTGGAGCTGGGCCCAGACTGAGCCACAGCTCCCTGTCAGCCCTCTCTGGCTGTACTCCTCTTCTCTTCTCCTCCTGACTGAACTGACTCAGAACTAAGATGGTGCCCACCTTATATACCTTCCCCTAGTGTGTGAGCTCAGGTGACAAGCAAGCAATGAGCTCCTACCTATGCCCAGAAACCGTCCCCTCCTGCTCCTACATCACTGGGTTTTCCTCCCCCCTCCCCACTCCAGCCAGGGACATGTTCTGTCGTGCCTGCATTACTGTACTAATGGGAGCACCGTTGAGCTGTCCCCCGGAAATGGGGGTGTGTGTGATGCATGCAGCTAACTGAGTCCTGGTCCACACACCATCCTTACCCGGGAGTGGGATATCACACCTCTGGTTGAAGTGCAATACCTCTGTAACGACCGAACCCTCGGGGCGCTACATTCCCCCCTGGTAAACCACAGCACGTCCTCGGGCTGGAAAAGAGTAAAAACAATTAAAAAAAATACAAAATTTTTAGAATGCATTCGCATATAAGACCATAACCATTTAACCCCTCCATTTATGGGAGGCTGTTTTCTCCTTCAACGTTACCAGTACACTTTTCTCTTTTAACAAATATTACAAGACTTTCTTCACACATATAAAATACCATAAAACTCTTTTAGCTGCATATAAAACTTTTCAGTATAAAACATTCTCAAGTAAAACACATTCTTGGGTACTGGCCGCCGTGCAACTTGCGACCAGGTGTCCTTTCTTCTTAAAGGTGCAACCGTCCAGTAAACTTTTCTTGAGGTAGACGTTGCAGTCTTTTTATAAAACCAGTAGGTGGCGCTTTAAAAAGCGCAACTATTTACATGATGGCCGCTCTCAGTCCTCGGCCAGGTAGGGAAAAGGGATGGCTGTTCTCAGTCCCCAGCCAGATAAAGAAAGGGGCAACTTTTTCAGGTAACAGTCCCAACGGGGACCACACTCTCAGTGGAAACAGTCCCACAACAGTCCTTATACCCTTACGGGTAACTATTTACATAGGCACATTTTCTCCTCCTTACCACTGACGGTATCCTCCGTATGCGCCTTGTTCCTCCGGGTAATCTTCAGGCCCGTCCTGGCCCTCTTGGTACTCGGGGTCCGAGTGGTACTGCTCCTCCTCTCCTACCACTCTATGGACGTGGAGGGCGTACAGTCCTTTTGCACCCTTGTGCCGGGTGTAGGTAACCACGTCACCAGGGTACAGATCTCGTCCGCGATGTCCCTCTGGCAGGTGGCTCTCGACGTCCCTGCGGGTCACAAAGACGTCGTCGGTGGTTTCAGGGTCCTTGATGAAGCCCCAGCCGCGATCCATCTGAAACTTCACCACGGTCCCGGTGACTCTGGGACCGCTGGCAGCTCGGGGTTTCTGTCGGGCTCTTCTTTTCTGTTCCGCACTCCGTGCTTGGAGCCGCTCCTCAGTGACACGCCGCTCCCTCTCAAATGTCGCCAGCTGTTGGCGGCAGGACTCCAGTCGACGGGCTGCGTCTGCCCGGGTTTCCTGGGTGAATCCCATCAGGTTTTCTCCAGTGGGGTCCCACTCGAACTGGGCGTCCTCCAGTGAGGGATGGCTTATCTCTCTGGGCTCCGGAGCTGGTATCAGGGGTTCACGCGGGGGCTGGTCTCTCCATTGGCGGCTGCTGATCAGGTCGGCCGGCCATACAAGGGGCAGTCCATACGGGCCGGTGTGCTGGGCGAATAGGTCCGCGCCCAGGGGCAGTATGGCAAGGGGCCCCGGTTGGAGAGCAGCGCCCGGGGGCACTCGGCCTTGCGACCAGGCCGGTGGGCATCTTCCGGTTGTGCCCGGGAGTGGCGCAGTCAAGGAAGGGGGCGCTCGTGAGGCGGTGACTCCCGGGTGCACTAGGTCTTGCGACCCGGCCTGTGGTGCCTGTTTCTTTATTGCGCCCGGGGTTAAAGGGCATGGCGCGGGGCGGGGCGTGACAGCAGCGCTTGCAGCCTGAGGCCTAGCTGGTAGCGGCGGAAGCGTGATGTCAGGTACGGTTCCCAGGGCTTCGGGTCCCGCAATGGGAGGCGGGGGCAGGTTTGCGGCCTCAGGGCTTGGGGTGATGACGTCCCCGTTACCTGCCTCGGTCTCTGTGGCCTCCTCCGCGGCGGCGTCCCCGGACTCCGGTCCACCTTCACCGCCCTCAGAGGCAGGCGTGCGGCTGAGCGGTCGTAGCGCCTCCTGTGGTCGGGTCACGGCTTGCCGGGCCAACTCCTCCCTCCACCCAGCGATCACATCCCGCTGTGCCCGGACCATCCTCCGATCCAGGTCTTCTTCATGCTCCGGGTCTCTGGGGAGCTGTGCCAGCAACTCTGTTAGGCTGCATGGCGGTTCAGCCTGCAACAGGCTACGGGCCAAGGTGCTGTTGGTGTTTGGTGTTCCTTCCATTCCCGGGTGCGGTCTGTCCAGACTTATCCAGACCGCACCCTGCCCCACAGTTTTCTTTCCTGTCCGCCCCCATTCGGGGTGGTCCTGGGGCCATCTGCTGACAGTCACTTTCAGGGGCAGCCCCCCCCACGTTGATGGACATCTCTACAGCCGCACCCATGGCTGTTGGGGGCGTGCTCCTTCTTTGGCGCCATTCTGAGACCTGGCCCACGATGGGAGGTGGCTTCCTGTTGTCTTTTGGAGCGCACATTATGGCGTCCGTTCTGCTGGGGCGGGCGCCATTTTCAACACAATAAAACAGTCTCTTTTCAGGCGCGCAATACCCGTTTGCGGCGGTTTGGTAACGATCCTGCCGACTACGCCAAAGTTGACGCGCCCCCTGGGCCGCGTGGGCACGTGTGTGGGTTACCCGGAGCCGGGTCTCTGGGGGTTGTAGTCACCGTGGCGGTGACCCGGTCCCATGGCTCAGGGTAGTCAAACCAATGGCAGTCTTTTATAGGGGTTTTTATGGTTTTAATGTCCGACTACGCCACCCGTGGATTGCGGTCAGGGTGTATCGCCGCTGCAGGGCAGACCGCTGAGGCTGGTGTTGTGGGTGCAGCAGAGTGTAGTACAACTCCCCACGGGAGGAGTATAGCCTCAGGGCAGTGTAGAGCGATGATGGTGGTTGTGATGCGGGGTGTCCCAGTACTAGTAGTGCTGATGCGGTGAGAAAGCACAGAGACAAGGTGTTGCAGTTCAGGTTCTTTACTCACAGTTCTCATCCAGGTCACTTGTGCACAGATAGGACCGCCCGAGACGTGCTGCGTCCACCAGGCAGGGGGCTCGATCAACCACCAGGCAATTCCGGAGTGTGGCACAGGACTCCCTTCTATCCTTTCGTCAGCCGTGCCCCACCAGTGACACTACTTCTGTCCAGCTGCCTCGGGTCTTCTCCTGGGAGGACTGGGTGTCCACTTCCCTGACCCTATGTGGTGTGCCTTTCTAGTAGGTGTAGTGAGGGGTCGCACCAGTAAATGGTCACGACCGCCGGTCCTTGGTTAAGGATTAGTCGCCTCCACCAACTTGGGATCCGGTACCCTGTTCTGCCAACCCGTCACCCGCAATCTCCTGGGTCCTTAGGGTTCCTTATGCTTTCGTGTCTCTGGGCCCTTCTACACTTTGGATACTTCTCTTTCTTTGCTGTTTCTTTCTGTTTCTGTTCCTTTCTGTTTCTGTTCCTTTCTGCTGGCTCTGGCCTTCCTCCTAGGCCTGCCTCGTGGAGCTGGGCCCAGACTAAGCCACAGCTCCCTGTCAGCCCTCTCTGGCTGTACTCCTCTTCTCTTCTCCTCCTGACTGAACTGACTCAGAACTAAGATGGAGCCCACCTTATATACCTTCCCCTAGTGTGTGAGCTCAGGTGACAAGCAACCAATGAGCTCCTACCTATGCCCAGAAACCGTCCCCTCCTGCTCCTACATCACTGGGTTTTCCTCCCCCCTCCCCACTCCAGCCAGGGACATGTTCTGTCGTGCCTGCATTACTGTACTAATGGGAGCACCGTTGAGCTGTCCCCCGGAAATGGGGGTGTGTGTGATGCATGCAGCTAACTGAGTCCTGGTCCACACACCATCCTTACCCGGGAGTGGGATATCACACCTCTGGTTGAGGTGAAATACCTCTGTAGCGACCGAACCCTCGGGGCGCTACATATCACTCATGTAATGTAAGAAGTCAGTGAAATCCTTGGCCTTGTACTATATATATATTTTTCTGATGTATCTGTGCATCATGAATCGTGGTATGTGTTAAAGGTCCCACTGAGACTCTTTCGCCCGGGGCCCACAAAAACCTGGAGCCGGTCCTGCAGGAAAGCGCAAAAATTTTTGTTCAACTCTAGTGGTGAGTGTTCTGTTTTTTTGTTTTAGAGATAGGCTAAAGAAAAGACCATATATTGTACCATAATTAGTGATGAGCGAGTATGTTTTGTTACCCCTTTCGCCGAGTATATTCGGGCGAGCACCGAGTATCTTCAGCGTGCTCAGTGACATGTTTGAATCACTCCCATGTGTATGATTTGTGACTGTTTGACAGCTTTATTACATGTGAGGAATGTGCAAGAAGCAGACATTCCTCACATGTATTAAAGCTGTCAAACAGTCACAAATCATACACACGGGAGTGATTGAAACAAATCACCAAGCAGCTGTAACTACTCCGTGCGCACCTGAGTATACTCGGCGAAAGGGTTAACAAAACATACTCATTCATCACTAACCTTAATGTATTTTGTTTCTTATGTTGTCCCATCTCAAAAATACATTTTAGTCTACTGTATAAGATCAATGTACAGTATATAGGTTATAGCTCAGGTTTGGAGGGTCAAAAAACTTTGGTGTAATCTTTGACCTAAACATGGTGCCCCACAGAAGAATGGTTGATACTTACACATCAAGGTTAACGCAAACTGAATTGGTAAGGATAATATTTGTACAATTCTTGCTTGCTAGTGCTTATGCTCACCTGGTGCGGTGGAATCTCTAAGCCTCAGGTCTGGGTGGGTTCGTGGACACCGGGAGTTGATGCAGTTGGCAGGAAGACACATGGGAAGCGAGGACTTGGCACACTCAGAAATCTCAGGAGCAACAGGATGGATGAAGTGGAACCCAGCAGGGATTAAAGCAAGCTGAAGCACAGATTGCAAAGAAGATGGAGCACACCAAACATAGAAGTCTAGAATCTCAATCCTAAAACAGAGGTGTGTGTCCTAGTGGACCTTAAATAGTCAGCGGGAAACCTGCAAAACCCAGGGGGAGCATAACAGAGGGTAGTGAACCAAGGTGAAGGAAGCAGAGCCCGGGATACCTGGGACAGGAGAGTAACAGTTGCACATTAATGTTGAGGCGCTGAGCTTGGCAGTTACACAATAATCAAATATCTTGGTGGTTACACTTTTACTGGAAAGCATTGAGCTTGGCAGTTTACACTACTATTAGGCTCAGAGCTTGACAGTTTTGGTGCTTATCAGTTTTTCAGATGGTTACCTTGCAAAGATTATAACCATTCAGCTTTGGGAATAGAGAGGTTGCACAGAGCACATTGCAGTAGGTCACACACGTCATAGCCCACATTAACTCCTTCACGATCTGTCCGCAATACATACTCACGTATGCATCCTGTATTCTGAGGATTTTCACTGCAGATTTTTTTTTCTGCAGAAATGCTGCAAATTTACTGCAGAAAATGGAATTTACTGCAAATATAATTGTCTTCTTTTGCAAAGCATTTCCGCAATAATAAAAAAAAAAAAACACTGCAAATTTTGCTATTGCAGATTCTAAGCCTTTTATGAGCAATCAAATAATGAACGTGTGCAGAACTTCTGGGGAGAGCTACAAACTATATTATTTTTATTTTGTTTCCGTAACTTAGAAAAACAGACATTTTGCCAGTAACCTGGTCGTGCAGGTGTTGGATTATTGGCACCCCAATGTGATCCAAATTTTATGGATGTTCTAGATGTTTCTCTTGCTTCCCATATATCACAGTGCAGGTGGGGAATGTTCTGGAGGGCAGTGCGATGTGTACTGCACAGGACCAGATAGTATATCCTGCACAGGTCTCATATACTAGAAAAATCCTCTGTAGTAGTAGAAGTGTCCATTATGTAATTACTGTATCATCATGTGAACCTGACTCTCTTTTTTGTATGGTTGGTGTTAATTAGGCCCCCATTAACTGTATTGCAGCTGCATGTACTTTCCCCACAATGCTAGATTAATGTCTTTGGCTGCTGCCGTGAGTCATCATTGACTATTATGATGTCAGCATCCAATTATTTTAAGACCCCTATTCTCTTAAATCATTACATAGTATGAAAAGCTTTTGATTCTTCTTATCAAATTGAATCTGTAATGAGCTAATGCCGGCCAGCTCTGAACGACTGCTGACATCCCCAGTCCGGATCACTGCATTTTATAACCCTGGCGGCGTGCCTCCTATCAGCGCGATATAACAACACAAAGCTTTTAGCTGGGAAAAAAAACTAATTTGCAATCATATATCATTTCACCTCCATGGTAACTCACCATAAAAAAATATGGGAAATCCTGTGTCGAATGTTCTCATGTCGTGGACTTCTTATTTTAGTGCTACCTTCTACCGGCAAGTTTCCGGTTATTACTCGTTTCTAGTTTTATGCATTTGGAAAAACTTGCTAAAATCAAAGAGTGAAATCCCAAACTTACTCAAATGGTCATTTAAATGATCTTCTCATTTGTAATAAATCTTGGTGAAGCCGTAATCTCAGAATCTCATGGATTTCCAGTATATTTAGAATTTACAGAATATCTAGGTCGTTGTTTTCTAACTTTACAGAGGGCAGCACGGTGGCTCAGTGGTCAGCACTGTTGTTTTGCAGCGCTGGGGTCCTGGGCTCATATCCCACCAAGGACAACATCTGCCAGGAGTTTGTATGTTCTCCCCGTGTTTGTGTGGGTTTCTTCCGGGTTCTCCGGTTTCCTCCCACACTCCATAGACATCCTGATAGGGAATCAAAATTAATTAATAAATTCTTTAAACTTTAAAAGTGGGCAACCATGGTCTAAATAAAAAATAAAGTATACATTATTCACCCAATGATGCTCCGCCGTCCATCACTAAGCTGTGCCTGGGTACCCCGCCGGTCTCTTTGCTTCCTCTCTAAACAATGACATGCATGTAACAACTACAGCCAATCACTAGCTTCATTGACGTGTTGGTCGCTGATTTGTTACAGTGGTCACATGCCTGTTCCCACCAAAACATTAAGGAAGGAGACTGGCGTCTGATCCCTGAACGGCTTGGAGCAGGACAGCAGAGTATTTGTAGGTGACAATACTTTAATTCTGTTGTATATAACTTTAGTTTGGGGAATCACTAGAGGATCAGGATCACTGGTTCCATAAATGTACACCCTCCAACAGGGGTGGACATATCATTGGTGCAACCTGTGCAGTAGCACAGGGAACCAGGAGGTAAAGGACCACTACCACTTCCAAAGTGGGTGGAATTGTGCATTATGATGTGATATTGGAAGGAAAAGGGCCCCTATATTGTTCTCGCACAGGAGCCCTCTTCTGTCCTTCAGTGCCTCCCAACATTTAAAATGAATAAGAAATATGCCTCCAAAAATGGCACAAATTAAGAAAGGCATGTAGCAAATTTTAAATAATATCTTGCATACTTAAATTGTTATTAGAGTTGAAAAAAAAAGTCCATCAAGGTCAACCAAGCGAGAGGGTGTAGATGGAAGGAATGGTTAGAGAGGAACTTTATAACTATTTAAGCTTTAAGCTTAATATACAAAAATGGCACATCACCATTTTCTGACTACCTGTTAGGTTCACCTGGTGAGGTGGATCCTCAAAGCCCAAAGTCCAGGTGGGCACATGGGCCACAAATGTCAGTGCAGCAGGTAGATGAGGCTCACAGGAAACAGGATGTAGAGGTACTGTAGACCACAGGCGGACAGGAGACCGCGAACAGGTAGCAGAGGTCCTGGAGACTGAAGACAGGTAGCAGAGGTCCTGGAGACCACAGGCAGACAGGAGACCGGGAACAGGTAGCAGAGGTCCTGGAGACCACAGGGGGACAGAAGGCCGGGAACAGGTAGCAGAAGTCCTGGAGACTGAAGACAGGTAGAAGAGGTCCTGGAGACGACAGGAGGACAGGAGACCGGGAACAGGTAGCAGAGGTCCTGTAGACTGCAGACAGGTAGCAGAGGTCCTGGAGACCACAGGCGGACAGGAGACGGGGAACAAGTAGCAGAGGTCCTGGAGACTGAAGACAGGTAGCAGAGGTCCTGGAGACCACAGGCGGACAGGAGACCGGGAACAGGTAGCAGAGGTCCTGGAGACTGAAGACAGGTAGCAGAGGTCCTGGAGTCCACAGGCGGACAGGAGACTGGGAACAGGTAGCAGAGGTCCTGGAGACTGCAGACAGGTAACAGAGGTCCTGGAGACCACAGGCGGACAGGAGATTGGGAACAGGTAGCAGAGGTCCTGGAGACTGAAGACAGGTAGCAGAGGTCCTGGAGACCACAGGCAGACAGGAGACTGGGAACAGGTAGCAGAGGTCCTGGAGACAGCAGACAGGTAGCAGAGATCCTGGAGACCACAGGCGGACAGGAGATCGGGAACAGGTAGCAGAGGTCCTGGAGAACACAGGCGGACAGGAGACCCGGAACAGGTAGCAGAGATCCTGGAGATTGAAAACAGGTAGCAGAGGTCCTCGAGACCGCAGACAAGTAGCAGAGGTTCTGGAAACCTCAGACAAGTAGCAGAGATCCTGGAGACCACAGGCGGATTGAAGACTGTGAAAAAGCAGCAGAGGTCCTCAGGGCTGCAGGCACACAGGACTCAAAAGCACTTAATAGTCTTAATACCAAGACACAGGTGTGCGCTGCTCTGAAGATGTCTGAATATCTGGATTCTGTCAGCTTCAATGTGGACAACAGACTACAGATGTTCTCTACTAGGTTATGTCAGCCTTATAAATACCTGTACAACTGACCCTATAAGTGCCTGCCTCAGATGCTCAGTAACGGCCACTGATGCATCCATAATGCATGATACAGAAAATGCCATACATACAGTGGCTTGCAAAAGTATTCACCTCCCTTGACTTTTTATCTATTTTGTTACATTACAACCTGTGTTTAAATATTTTTGTAATCTGATTTGTGTGTGATGTATCAGCACTAAATAGTCTGAGTTGGTAAAGTGAAGCGAGAAAAATATAGGCATAAGTTAAATTTATGGGATCAAATAACTAAAAATTGGCATGTCCATGTGTATTCACCCCTATTTGCTATGAAGCCTCTAAAAAATGTTGGTGCAAGCAATTCCCTTCATAAGTCCCATGCTTAGTGTCAGGACGTCAACCTGTATGCAATGTGTCACATGTCTGTCAGTATATACACTTTACCTTTTTTGAAAGCCACAGAGGCTGCAACACCATTAACCCATTACTTGCCAAATTAGCAATTTTCTTTTTTTGGACCTAATTGGGCCTAATTAGAAAATCTTAGTTGCTAGAAGCAAAAAATTAGGCGTCCCAAAAAAGGACATTGGTAGATAATGGGTTAACAAGAGGCACCACTAACCAAACAGCACCATGAAGACCAAGGAGATCTCCAAACAACACCATGAAGACCAAGGAGAACTCCAAATGACAAAGTTGTTGAGAAGTGACTGGAGTATCTGTCCATATGACCACAATAAACCGTACACTCCATAGAGGTGGCCTTTATGGAAGAGTGGGCAGAAAAAAGACTTTACTGACACACAAAAATTGTATTCTCGTTTTAAGCTTGCTAAAAGACATGTGTGAGACTCCCCAAATGTATGGAGGAAGGTGCTGTGGTCAGATGGGACCAAAATTGAACTTTTTGGCCACCAGAGTAAACGCTATGTCATGCGCCAAACCAACACAGCTCATCACTCCAAGAACACCATCCCCATAGTGAAGCATGGTGGTTTCAGCATCATGCTGTGGGGATGTTTTTCGACAGCATGGATAGGGAAAATGGTCTGAGGGGAAAATGGATGGTGCAAAATATAGAGATATTCTTGAGCAAAACCTTTTTCAGAATGTCAGTAAATTGAGACTGGGACGGAGGTTCACCTTCCAACAAGACAATAACCCAATAACCCAAAGCATACTGCTAAAGCAACACTCGAGTGGTTTAAGGGAAAACGTGTAAATGTTTTGGAGTGGCCGAGTCACAGCCCAGACCTTAATCCAATTGAGAATCTGTGGTCAGACTTGATTGTTAATCACCAGAGGAAACCATCTAACTTGAAGGAGCTGGAGCTGTTTTGTCTTGAGAAATGGGCAAAAATCCCAGTGGCAAGATGTGGAAAGCACATAGAGACTTATCCAAAGTGACTTGCAGCTGTAATAGCCACAAAATGAGGCTCTACAAAGTACTGACTTTAGGGGGAAGAATAGTTATGCACACTGAAGTTTTCAGTTATTTTGTCCTATTTGTTGTTTGCTTCACAACAAAAAGAAAACCAAATGTCCACAGTTGTAGGCATGTTCTTTACATGAACTGATGCAAGCCCTCACAAAAACAGTGAAATTTAAGGTTGTGAGGTATCAAAACACAAAAAATGCCAAAGGGGGTGAATACTTTCACAAGCCACTGTGTATTATAACTTGTGCCATGGTGATGGGTAGATCAAAATGACGCACAAGCAACCAAAAACCATTGACTTATCTGTGAGCTATCATCAACATGTCAATTGGGACTTGTTCGTATATGCCAACTCTAATTAGGTCCTGATTCCTCTTAGCTCTTCACATCTTAGCTCATCACAGATACATTGTTGCAGACTGGATTCAATTCCATCTGCTATTAATCCATGTTTCAGTAGATATTTAATAATCCATATATTTTCCACTATTAGGTCTTTTGGACTAGAAGATTCTCATAAGTTTCGATAAGAAAAATAAATAATAAGTCTAAATTCACACAACATGTTGTATCCATAGATTTCTGTATTTCTTCTCCATGGATCGTCATTTAAACAAAGTAATGTGTAAAGCTCCAGTACCTGCTCTTAGGCACCAAATAACTATATATAATGTATTACAAAGTGCAGGCACTTACCCCGCTCACATCAATAACCATTATTAACCCCAGAGAAGGTCTTTAAAGTGAAATAACTTGTCCTGCATATTATAAATCCACTTAAAGCGAATTTGCTTTTTGCCTTGCATTCACTGGCTCTGCTGTTTAGTGGTCCAAGCTTGCTTATGTATTCCCCATATAGTCTATTAGAGTGCTATTAGAGTGCTCTAGGTCACTATTACAGTGCCGCTGAATGGATGTCTAATTTTCTTCAATGTAATTTGAGATGTGTGAATTCATGTTTGGAATAAAAAAATTAAGAGAAATACTTTTTAAAAAATAAATCCATCCACTAAAAATGACAAGCAACTCAGCAACTTATTTGTTATTAAGAATCCTTATTTTTCATTTTAATGTTCACTACTCACTTCCTAGGTCTGAACGACAAAGAAACAAGGCAGAAGAAGAATCAACGCCTTCGAAGTGTGGTGCCGGAGAAGGATGTTATCAATACCACGCATGGCAAGAAGGACACACAACTCAATCTTGGAACAAATCAAGCAAGGATCACCAAGCTACGACTTGCCTACTTTGGACCCATCATACGAAAAGAGCAATCACTGGAGAAGGACATCATGGTCAGAAGAATAGAAGGAACAAGGCGAAGAGGAAGACCAGCAACCCGATGGCTTGATACAATCAACATAATAGTGGAGAAGACCCTGGTGGACCTATCTAGTCTGCACAAGATCGATCTTCCTACAGATCATTCATCCATCAAGTCTCTATGACTCATGATTGAGATGAAGGTCATTAAATAAAATAATAAATCCTAGGTTACAGGCTACCTCTGCAGTCTATAAGCCATGGCTGGTCTTCTAGGCAAAAAGCAGAGCGCATACAAGCTCTTCCCAACAGAGCTTGCAAGTGCTGCTCTGAAGGTGGCCTAAAATATGGATCTTCAGTGCCCGTGGACTCCTCCAATGCTGCAGAAGCAAAGCTCCCACTGCTTTCATCATCATCCGAAAGCACGCATTTTGGAGCATCGGCTAGGCCATGCTGCAGGTGAAAGCTATCAATCAATCAGGAGCACATTGCTCCCAGCAAGGAAGTAGCCGAGTGGTAGAGGAGCAGTGGTGTCCTGATTGAGAACATGAGACAAACTATTTAATCTTGTTACCAGCACAAAGTTAATATTCTCATTTTAAATGTATCCTTCCACCATACACACACTTTATAGCAATCCTGACCAGGACAGGACAACTGATGGAGGGGCGTTGGACCATAGCAGTCTATCAGGGAGCTGCATTCAGTAACACTACACATGCACTAGTTTCATCTGCCATTTGTATCGTGACCTTCAATCATTCTTGTATAGATGCTCCCTGCATCCAACCTCATACAGACCACAATACTTCATATCCTTACAGTACATTATAAGCACTGTATAAACTCTTTGTATGCTCGTAGTTTTATTGTCTCTAATGAAGAACCATCAAGGTTTTTATCCTTTTAACATATTGCAGTCATCATATTATATAGCACTGTGTCAGTCAGCCACTCACTTAAAAACAGATTATGGGGTGGGGCCCCAAATGTGAACATATTGCACCATCACACAGAAATACAGTGGGGAAAAAAAGTATTTAGTCAGCCACCAATTGTGCAAGTTCTCCCACTTATAAAGATGAGAGAGGCCTGTAATTGACATCATAGGTAGACCTCAACTATGAGAGACAAAATGAGAAAACAAATCCTGAAAATCACATTGTCTGATTTGGAAAAAAAAATTATTTCAAATTTTGGTGGAAAATAAGTATTTGGTCAATTACAAAAGTTCAAGTCAATGCTTTGCTATATATCCTTTGTGGGTAATGACAGAGGTCAAACGTTTTCTGTAAGTCTTCACAAGGTTGGCACACACTGTTGCTGGTATGTTGGCCCATTCCTCCATACAGATCTCCTTTAGAGCAGTGATGTTTTGGGGCTGTCGCTGGACAACATAGACTTTCTACTGTATAGGGTTTACATCTGGAGACTGGCTAGGCCACTCCAGAACCTTGAAATGCTTCTTATGAAGTCACTCCTTCGTTTCCCTGGGGTGTGCTTGGTATCATTGTCTCATGCTGAAAGACCCAGCCACGTTTCATCTTCAATGCCCTTGCTGATGGAAGGAGGCTTGCACTCAAAATCTCATGATACATGGCCCCATTCACTCTTTTATGTACACGGATCAGTCGTCCTGGTCCCTTGGCAGAGAAACAGCCCCAAAGCATGATGTTGCCACCCCCATGCTTCACAGTAGGTATGGTGTTCTTTGGATGCAACTCAGCATTTTTTCTCCTCCAAACACGACGAGTTGTGTTTCTACCAAACAGTTCTACTTTGGTTTCATCTGACCATATCATATTCTCTCAATACTCTTCTGGATCATCCAAATGCTCTCTAGCAAACTTCAGACGAGACCGGACATGTAATGGCTTAACCCCTTAAGGACCCTGGGATTTTCCGTTTTTGCATTTTCGTTTTTTGCTCCCCTTGTTCCCAGAGCCATAGTGTTTTTATTTTTTGGGCAATATGGCCATGTGAGGGCTTATTTTTTACGGGACGAGTTGTACTTTTGAACGATATTACTGGTTTTACCATATCATGTACGGGAAAATGGGAAAAAAATTCCAAGTGCGGTGAAATTGCAAAAAAGTGCAATACCACAGATGTTTTTTTGTTTTTTACCACATTCACTGAATGCTAAAACTGACCTGCCAGTCTTATTCTCCAGGTCATTACAAGTTCGTAGATACCAAAAATGTATAGGTTTGCTAAAAAAAAAATGGTGCCATTTTCCAAGACCCGTAGCGTCTCCATTTTTCGGGATCTGTGGCCGGGTGAGGGCTTATTTTTTGTGTGCCGAGCTGAAGTTTTTATTGATACCATTTGGGGGTAGATCTGATGTTTTGATAGCCCGTTATTGCATTTTATTGCAATTTTGTGATGACCAAAAAACGTAATTCTGGCGTTTCAAATTTTTTTCTCATTATGCCGTTTACCGATCGGATTAATTATTTTTTTATATTGATAGATCGGGCGATTCTGAAAGCGGTGGTACCAAATATGTGTATGTGGGATTTTTTTTTGCTTGCTTCAATAGTCTCCATAGGAGACTAGAAGCAGCAATTACCTGATCGCCTCTGCTACATAGAGGTGATGAACAGATCACCTCTATGTAGCACAAATGCTCCTGTGCTATGAGCGCCAACCACTAGGTGGCGCTCATAGGAATCTTTTCATGACAACCACTGGGGTATGCTGCCGACCCCGGGTTGTCATGCCCACGCATCGGTGACCCACGATCACGTGACAGGGTCACCGATGGGCGGGGGTAAGTGACGTGCTTCCGGCGTGGCGATGTTAAATGCCGCTGTCAGAGATTGACAGCGGCATTTAACTGGTTAACAGCCGCGGGTGGATCGCGATTCCACCCGCGGCTGTTGCGGGCACATGTCAGCTGTAATAAACAGAACAAAAAGAAACAGGAAGGTACATATGTAGAAATGCGCACACCTCAATACATTTTAAGTAAAAAAATATACAAGCTTTATTATACACTTTTAAAAACACTAAAACACAACACACATGATTAACAACACCCAAATACCACAATGCATGATTGGCAGTATACAGAATATAGATATAATAAATAATTTAAATTGATATAATAATCACATATCACAGTACTCCAATATTACTCAATATACACTGTAAGCCCTCATTATATATCAGCCCAAACCGTGGACAAACCTTGCATATAGCAATTGCATGAATCTGTGTCCCTTAAGCATAGTCCAAATAAACAATACCACAGTCAAATCAAATGCATATAAGTAATTATATCACTGCCCAATAACCAGATGAGGGTTGATTGGTAAAACCAATCATTGCATATACATAGCCATATCACCACTTATTGATCATGTGTGGATCGATTGATAAGCCCCACGCGTATCATCTGTAACCTCCCTGATGAAGCTGTGAGAGCCAGACATCTTGCTTGTTTGTAATTGACCAAATACTTATTTTCCACCAAAATTTAAAAAAAAAATTCTTTCCAAATCAGACAATGTGATTTTCAGGATTTGTTTTCTCATTTTGTCTCTCATAGTTGAGGTCGACCTATGATGTCAATTACAAGCCTCTCTCATCTTTTTAAGTGGGAGAACTTGCACAATTGATGGCTGACTAAATACCTTTTTTCCCCACTGTATTTAGGTTGCTTTTACATGCGCTGAGTTCAGGCCATTAAACCATATTGAAGTCGTTCGGCGCTTGTTTCCCGACTCTTTACACAGGATGACGAAGAACGATGGGGACAGAACAATCACTAATAGACCAATCAGTCTCCATATGGTATTATGTTACCATCAGCACATCTGCAGATTACACCGGGTGATGTGCTGCTGAGAACAATGATTTTTGTTACATTATAAAAAAAATCCAATCACCCAATGAATGAGCAGCATTTCGCTCGTTCGGTGGCGATGTCATTCACACCTATGAACTCTCGTCTGCCGGAATTTATAAATGCGCATGCCACACACACACAAACTTTGTATGTTGCAAACACATATATGGTCACCTGTTGTGACATCATGATCACATGATCGTGATGTCACTAAAGGTCTTTAAGCAGTCTCCACATTGGAAGCTTCATTGGTAATGATATTATCAATGAAACTCCTTCTGTTGATGCTGTGGGCCTACAAGGAAGTGTGTGGCTTGGGCAATTGCCCAGTCTTCCCGCCCCCTAACGCCAGCCCTGCAGAGTAGACCACCCCCAAGGAAACCACTTTTTGTTGCAATTTGGGGTAAACAACTAAAAATGTTTACTTGATATTTGGAATAAACTGCAAATTATTAGTTGGGTGGACTTTAACTCATAGTGTTTGCCCAGGAGTAAGAAATTGATGACCTATTTTATTAGATCGGTGGAGATCTACCAATCCGCTGATACCAGGTCCTGCTGCAAAGTACATAGCCAGAGCACTGCAGCGCCATATACTGTGTAGTGGCCATTCTTGGTACTGCAGCTCCTATTGCAGTAACTGTGATCTGAGCTGCAGCACCGTGAAAGGCAACTACACAGTGTAAGAATGTGAGCTCCAGACAATATGAATTTCCAGTCTCGTGGCACCAGATTTCAGCTGATCGATGAAGGTGTTAAGTGTCGGACCTCTCCTCCACTTGGGGATAGGTCATCTATATTCTGGACAATTCCTTTAACATTTTATCTTTTCATTGCTTATTAATAAGTTAGATGTTTTCTATTATTCCCACTTCCGTAATTATCAGCTATGAGCCCCAAAAACCCTCCCGCGGAAAGTTTTGCTTTCTTCTTTCTGCCGAAGTCTTTTCTGTGCAGATATTTTAATAACTACATCTGTATTTTCCTCTATCTCTTCCAGCTGGTAATTACCACGAAAGATTTTAATTTAATTCACAGCGTTATTTTCTTATTGAATTGTTTTCGGCCTGACGTAGCTCAGGCCACTCCAAGCCCCAACGAGACCCTTGTGAGATTAACAGGCGAGTTTTCAAGATGCCCTATCTCGTACAATGCGTCTGACGGAGCACGATACCATCCTCGCTCGCTCGAGACCAATACTTTGTGCACGGCGAGCAATTAAACTCCATTTCACACATGGAGTTCTCTGTGTTTATTTGCATGTGAAATTTGGAAATCTGAAGCATTCCACTTGTTGGGGACACGGTCGTCAAAGACACGGTCAGATTGTATCAGACAATTTTCATATCGATCTAATGGGCAGAGAATGGGGAGCAGCGAAGCAATGGATGAAGTTCAAGGATGAAGCTGAAACGAACAAGTATCACTTTTTACTACAGGCTTATGGAGTATCAAAAGAATGATTTGCAGCCATGGAAAAAAAAGTTTTGTTATGTTCTCGTATAAAGATTAAAGAGATGAAGTGAGGTGACTGAGGAGTGCTGTGTCGAATGAGACTTGCGGAGATGTAAATAGTAGTTAGACTTAAGAACATTGGAACACGTCTGCTTAAAGAAACTCCGATGGGGGACGCAATGTTCCCCGCCAATCTCCCAATCTCATTAATCCAGTGCTCCATCCTAACCCCTCTTTTCCTGTTTTTGGACATTGGACATTATGCCTTCCCCACCTAATATTCCATTGCTGATGTTCTACACCATTGCCATTTTTTAGGTTTTAGATTTTTTAAGGTAAAGATGAGCAAAATCAACTCAAATTCTCCTTGAATTTTACAGAAAAGTCAGATTTACCCAAATCTGATTTTTTTTTTTTTAATTTTCTGGCAAATCCAGCAAAATTGCAGGAAAAAGCCTGTCCTTCTTCCGCAGATCCAAGCAGCGTCGTCTGATCTCTCCTTGCAAGACTGGTGTCTTTTTTCTTTAGGTGTGTCGATGGATGTTCTCTTCCGCATCCTCAGTCTTTGTCGGCACCTTCGACGTGTCCTGACACCTTGATGTCATGGCCTGTGTTGCTGAGGTCTAGTTGGTGCTGGAAGTGCTGACGAAGACTGAAGGTCGGGAAGAGGACAATAAACATCACATCTGAAAAACAGAAGACATCGAAGACATTGAGGGACAGTTGAGCGGCAAGGTGAGTCTAATTT
The DNA here is from genome assembly GCF_046119375.1 of Phyllobates terribilis. Taxonomy (NCBI): domain Eukaryota; kingdom Metazoa; phylum Chordata; class Amphibia; order Anura; family Dendrobatidae; genus Phyllobates; species Phyllobates terribilis. The sequence continues at coordinate 284,491,398 of NW_027362772.1, forward strand.
TTTTTTAACTCTACATTTATTACTTGCTGTGGTCTAAGGAGAACGCAGAGCAAAATAAGACACGCTTGAGTCACATCTAATAAATTTAATACGAAATCGAATTTCCTGGTCAAATTTCAACGGACTGGCAAATTGGAGTTTTGGTACATCACTACTTAAAGTGAATCTGTCAACATGATTTTGTTATGTAATCTGAAAGCAGCATGATGTAGGGGCAGAGACCCTGATTACAGCGATGTATGACTTACCAGGCTATGTTTTGCTGTTTCAGTGAAATCAGTGTTTAACCAGCAGGAGTTTACTGGAGGACTAGGTGTCTTGTGTCTCCTAGTCCAACCACGCCCCCACCACTCATTAGCAGAATTCTGCTGCACCCAGTAAACTAAGTGATACATCATTGGAAACAGGGTCTCTGCCTCTACATCATGCTGCTCTCAGATGAGGTAGCAAAAACCCGGTGACAGATTCCCTTTAAGTCCATTTGACATTGGCCAATAATTACCCTAATGGTCCTCTCCATACATAAAGATTTGCATTGACAATTATTGGATCGAGGCAGCAATCACAAGCAGTACATTAGACTGAATGGAGCTGTCCCTGGAAACGTAAGTGTAGCTAGGGCTCTAGGGCGCTAATTTTATGTGAAGTGCCCTTAAAATGTAGAGTCTAAATGAAGACTAAGTCTTTGAGGTCAGGGTCTGGGTAAAGAGAAGTAGGGTTCTTGAGGTTAGGTCTCGGTTAGGAAGATAAGGTTCAGGAAAATTGTGTCTGAGATGAGGATTGATCACAAAAATATTATTTGAAAAAATATATAGTTTGTTGAGGACCATGTGAAATAGCACAGTCCTCGAATGTGGCTCCGGTTCAATAAACAAAGACCTTGCACCGGGGATTACATTATTATTCAGAGTTACATTTATTCAGTTAAGTTCTGCAATGTTGCCATCTTGTGTACTGAAACAACCAAGATTCTGCGCCTCATCCTGTTGTAACCACGACGCATATTGTGCCTCTTAAAGTGACAGTAACCAATAAGCTTTTCATTCCACTATATGTAAATAAGAGAAAAGTTGAATCGAACTCTATAAATTACAATGTTCGGCATTTGTCTTATTTGTAAAGGGAACCACTTTAGATGAAAAATTCAAGCTACAAGCTTCTCCATCTATACACACATCTCCTGTGTGTGCTCTAATTCTCAATCTGCCGTCCCTTCATACTTGTTGCCCAGATAACAGCAGCTGAGCCATGCGTGCATGCTAGTACACAGAAGACGAGTCATGTCGTCTAGCATTGTAAAGGAGCCAAGCTGCTGTAGTATTCTCCAAAATATTCTACATCAAGTGGCTGATATACTAGCATGGATTGGTAAGCTGACCATATTCCATACAAGATGCAGAATTATAAAACTACCATGATGGGCAGGTGTCCCAATTGGGCACTGAAAGTGACGTTGCAGATCCTCAACCAATCAAACTTGTATGTCCTACCACATCTAACAGTCTAAAAAGACTCATATGGGCATCATGGAGGCTCAATGGTTAGCACAGCAGCCTTGCAGTGCTGGGGTCCTGGGTTCAAATCCCACCAAGGACAACATCTGCAAGGAGTTTGTATGTTCTCCCCATATTTGCGTGGGTTTCCTCTGGGTTCTCCGGTTTCCTCCCACACTCCATAGACATACTGATGGGGAATGTGATGCGCTCCCGGGCACGTGCTGATGACGTGACAGCTTGGGGTCGCATGGCGGGGGGTGGGATTCCTGGAGCACGCGCCGACTTACCTCAAATTTGATTGGTTGGCATTTCATTAATGGTGGTCATGTGATCTCCAATGGGCGTATTTAAGGAATGTCCTGCAAGCAATTGCTATGTGCACCTCTTGAGAAAGACAGGCGAAACGCGCATCGAAGCGCGTTTTATACCACCGCTTCACCCCTGTGGCGCCCCTGGTATACTTAAGGCTTCTCTCTGCTTGGTGAGTTCCATGAGCCTAGGGATACAGGGATTACCCTTTGACCCAAACTATGATGGCTCTGGAGAGAGTCTAACCTGGCTAGATTGATAAACCTAATATGTGTACTTCTTTATATCTTTCATCATTGCATGCATGTACATATGTGGCGAGCCTTGTGTCTCCATGTGACGTCACCGAGTCTGGCACTTTGTACCCTAAGTCCCGCTATTTATGATGTACTATTGAATGTATTTTTGCATATTATTTTTCTATTAATAAACTATTTTTGTAAGCCTTGATACTCTTGTTTCTTCCAGTTTTTCTATACTGAAAGGGAATGTAGATTGTGAGCCCCAATGGGGACTGCGATGATGTCTATGAAGTTCTGTGGAATTAATGGCGCTATATAAGTGAGTAAAATAAATAAATATGTCCAGGTAAATGGTCGTGCGCCTATCTGATCACATTGTGCAACTCAAGCACAAAATCTTTCAGGTATCAAAAATTCCACCGCTGCTCTGCATGACGACTGGAGCCATGTGGGATATATCTAAAATCAAGGCATGCACATAAAATAATAAAGAAAAAATATTTTGTTCTGTTGCTGATGGAAGTAACTTCACAGAAGTGGGACTGCTCCAATTAATATATTCATTCATAGCAGGGGGAAAACGTGTACAGAAAATACTTCTCTCCAAAAAAAATTAGTAGAGATGTCTAGGGACTCGGGAGTGAATTTAAAAAAAAAAATGCTGAGAAGAAGGGATACAACAAAGCGATACCTCAATATTCCCTCTCTGTTGCCTTTTCAATGCTGTTCAGTTCCCCATAAGGTTCCCTTTTCCTGCTGGAGCAATGACATTGTAAAATAGGAAAATGTGACTGCCCTGAAGGCTGTAGTGGGGCACCATCGGAAATACTGCCTGAGTAGGACAGGGCAGCATTGGACCTGGAGCAGTAGGGGTTAAGTGAGTTGAGTATTGCTTTTTTTAACCATTGTTATGTCTAGAGATTAGCGGATCAATTTCTGGAACTTCGGTCCACTGTCCAAGTCTATGTTACCTGGCGGCTAGACAGCAGGGCATAACATGTGAGACATTACAGAGATATCCGGGAACCAGGGAACCAGATGTCCTCCTTTAGGTAAGTTTATTGATAGAGACGTTTCGGCAAAGGAGGGCCTTTATCAAGCCATAAAAAGAGAGGTATGCATACTTCTTTTCTATGGCTTGATAAAGGCCCTGCATGGCTGAAACGTTAGTGATTTTTCTTTATCAATAAAGTTACCTAAAGGAGGACTCCTGGTGCTCTGGTTCCTTTATCTCCTTGTAATGTTACAACCTTAGGGAGGGTTGCACCAATTGTGCACGGACAACGGATTCCGCACAACAGAGGACGCATCTATTGCTAGTACATGTGCGACATGACACACAGATGACGCTGCCCCAGCCCTGGCTAATCACAAGTGGACATCGGTGGAAAGGTAAGAAATTTGCGAGCCTTCTGTCTAGCCGCCAGGTGCCACTGACCTGGATGTGAATCAATCCATTCATCAAATGTTGCTACATTACTTGGAGACACCAGATTTTGGAGAATGCAACAGCTGCAGACTTATGCTGAAGGGACTATATTAAGGGGACAGCATTTGGCGATTAACTGTTACTCTATGTCCAGTTAAACCAGGGGAGGCTTTGAGGCTTTTTTTTGAAACTTTTTTCACTGTTTTCAGAACATTAACAGTAAGAACATGGAAGAGTCCAGGAGCCATTTGGTGAGCTGCATATCCTGCTACATGTTCACAGACTTGCCAGTGGAAAAGCCAAACTTCACATGCCAGAAATGCAAGCTTGTGTCCCTGTTGGAGGAAAAGTTGCGAAATCTAGAAGAGAGGTTAACTACCTTGAAAATCATTAAGGAAGGTGAAGAGTTCTTAGACAGAGCAGAATTATCTCTTCATGATTCAGAAAGAGAAGAAATTCGAACTGCACCTGACGAAACAGAGGAATGGAAGCATGTGACCCACAGAAGCAGGAGGATCGAGAGGCAGTCAGCACCCATACTGCTCAGGAACCAGTACCAGGCTCTCACGCAGGAGAACCATGAAGAAATACAGCAAAATAAGACTTTGCCAGCAATGAATAACCTTGTAAGCCCTCAGAATCCTCCTGGATGGAGAAAGAAGAATGTTGTGAAGAAAAAACGGAGAGTGGTGGTCATGGGGGATTCCCTGTTAAGAGGAACAGAGGCCGCTATCTGCAGACCAGACATAACCTCAAGAGAAATGTGCTGTCTTCCAGGAGCAAAAATTAAAGATGTGTCTGACAGGATATCAAGACTCTTCAGACCTACAGATCACTACCCATTCCTGCTAATACATGTGGGGACAAATGACACCGCAAGAAAGGACCTGGAAACCATCTGCAGTGACTTTGAAGACTTAGGCAAGAAAGTGAAAGAATTGGGAGCGCAGGTGGTCTTCTCATCCATCCTCCCAGTGGATGGCCATGGAACAATGAGGTGGAATAAGATTCTACAGGTGAACAACTGGCTACGTCGATGGTGCCGTCAACAAGGATTTGGATTTCTGGATCACGGAATGAATTACCTATACGATGGACTACTTGCTAGAGATGGGGTGCACCTTACGAAGACTGGAAAACATGTATTTGGAAGTCGCCTTGCTACACTCCTCAGAAGAGCTTTATACTAGAACAATGTGGGAAGGGAAGCAAAAGGCCAGAAAAAGCCATACAGCTGACAAATACTATTGAGATCTCTGCTACTGGAAGTGGAAAGGAAGAACAAAGACAAAACAATTTAAATAATAAAAATATGGGAGGAAGAGAAACCAATCACAAACTAAAATGTTTTTATACAAATGCACAAAGCATGGGCAACAAACAAGGAGAATTGGAACTACTAATGCAGGAAAAGGAATATGATGTCATTGGAATCACTGAAACTTGGTGGGACGATACACATGATTGGAATAAAAGGCTAAAAGGATACAACTTATTTGCAAGAAACAGACTTGATAAACGAGGAGGAGGTGTCGCATTGTATGTTAGAAAAGCGTATATCTGCACAGAGATTGAAGCTTCAGAGACTGGGAGTTCTGTGGAAACTGTTTGGGTAAGAATACAAGGAGAGAACAACGGAAAGGACACCATTGTAGGCATTTACTACAGGCCACCTGGGCAAGCTGAAGATATGGATGAACTCTTTATGTATCAAATGACCAAGTTCTCCAAAAAATATGACGTAGTGGTCATGGGAGATTTCAACTATCCAGACATTTGTTGGGAATCTCTCTCAAGTAAAACTAACAGGTCAAGCAAATTCTTATCCTCTCTTGCTGACAACTTTATCTTCCAAAAGGTAGGGGAGAAAACAAGGGGATCTGCTACTTTGGATCTAATCCTTATAAACAGGGAGGAAATGGTTGAGGAGGTAAAGGTGGCTGGGACTCTAGGAGGCAGCGATCATGCTATTATAGAATTTTGGATAACTAGAGGAGGAAGACATGTGAAGACTCAAACTTCAAGGTTAGATTTTAGAAAGGCAGATTTTAAGAGACTCAGAAAGAGAATAGGAGGGATCCAATGGCTGAATGTCCTTAAGGATAAAAATGTCCAGGAAGGATGGGAAATTTTTAAAAATGAGATTCTCAAAGCACAATCGTTAACAATCCCAAAAAGTAGGAAGAATGGGAAGCATTTAAGGAAACCAGGATGGATGAACACAGAACTTAAACACATGCTAAAAAGAAAGAAAGAAATGTTTATTAAATGGAAAGAGGGAGGCATATCTAAAGAAGATTATAATGCAGTCTGCAGATCCTGCAGGGCACGTATCAGGATAGCTAAAGCTGACAATGAATTAAGGCTTGCAAGAGATGTCAAAAGCAATAAAAAAGGATTTTGGGGGTATGTCAAAAGTAAAAGAAAAGTCAAAGATGCTATAGGATTTTTACAGGATGAAAATGGAGAAATGGTAAGAGAGGATGTTGAGAAGGCCAAACTTTTTAATTCCTATTTTGCATCTGTTTTCTCTCAGAAAAAAAATGTAACATCAACTGATCTTCACTATCCTTTTAAAGGAATAGAGGAATCCAAGTTATCTGTAAACAGAAAGATTGTGAGGGAATATTTAGCTAACATAAATGAGTTCAAGTCTCCAGGTCCAGATGAATTACACCCCAGAGTACTGAAGGAGATCGTAGAAGAAATTTTAGAACCACTCTCCATAATCTTTGAAAATTCTTGGAGAACAGGAGAAGTCCCAGAAGACTGGAGAAGAGCAAATGTTGTTCCTATCTTCAAAAAGGGGAAGAAGGTGGACCCAGGGAACTATAGGCCGGTGAGTCTGACTTCTATACCAGGAAAGATCTTTGAACAAATTATTAAACAACATGTATGTAAGTACATGGATAAGAATGAAGTGATTAACCAGAGTCAGCATGGGTTTGTAACTAACAAGTCATGTCAGACTAACTTAATTTCCTTCTATGACAGAATCACTGACTGGGTGGATCAGGGAAATGCTGTAGATATAGTATATCTTGACTTCAGCAAAGCATTTGACAAAGTATCTCACACCATCCTTATTGAAAAAATGACCAAGTATGCAATGGACCAGGCAACTGTTAGGTGGATTCATAACTGGCTTAGTGATCGGACTCAAAGGGTGGTTGTAAATGGTTTCACATCCAGCTGGATGAATGTCTCAAGTGGGGTACCGCAGGGCTCCGTCCTGGGACCTGTATTGTTCAACATCTTTATCAATGATTTAGATGAAGGAATTGAGGGTAAACTGATTAAATTTGCTGATGACACAAAGCTAGGAGGGATAGCTAATACTAGAGAAGAGAGAGAGAGGATTCAAAAAGACCTAAATAAACTGGAGCAGTGGGCAGCAACCAACAGAATGGTTTTAACAGGGAAAAATGCAAAGTACTACATCTGGGCAATAAAAATGAAAAAAGCATATACAGAATGGGAGGAATAGAGCTAAGCAACAGTACATGTGAAAAAGACTTAGGTATACTAATAGATCATAGACTGAACATGAGTCAACAGTGTGATGCAGCAGCAAAAAAGGCAAATACAATTCTGGGATGTATTAACAGAAGCATACAGTCTAGATCGCGTGAAGTCATTATCGGTCTTTACTCCTCTTTGGTCAGACCTCATCTGGAATACTGTGTACAGTTTTGGGCACCACATTTTAAAAAAGACATAGACAAACTGGAGCAAGTTCAGAGAAGAGCGACCAGAATGGTGACTGGTCTGCAAACCATGTCCTATGAGGAACGGTTGCAAGATTTGGGAATGTTTAGCTTGCAAAAAAGAAGACTGAGAGGAGACTTAATAGCTGTCTACAAATATGTCAAGGGCTGTCACATTGTAGAAGGATCATCTTTATTCTCATTTGCACAAGGAAAGACTAGAAGCAATGGGATGAAACTAAATGGGAGGAGACACAGATTAGATATTAGAAAAAACTTTTTGACAGTTAGGGTGATTAATGAGTGGAACAGGCTGCCACGAGAGGTGGTGAGTTCCCCTTCAATGGATGTCTTCAAACAGAGGCTGGACAGACATCTGTCTGAGATGATTTAGTGAATCCTGCTTTGAGCAGGGGGTTGGACCAGATGACCCAGGAGGTCCCTTCCAACTCTACCATTCTATGATTCTATGATTCTATGATTCTATATGTCGATATGTGTAGTAATTCCTCGAGACTGTGTGTCCACTTGGTGCTGTTTGCGTACCTTTTTTTATATATCCTCCTTGTTGTGATGATGCAAATAGGCTCGGACTGGCCGACTGGAGAACAGGAGAATCCTCTGGTAGGCCACCCCTGTGAAGCAGTGCTAATGAGCAGTGCTATTGCACTGGATTCACTATTTGCAGAAAATTGTATCATCTAATCATTCATTAAACAAGCTAGCCAAATAAATATTACATAGTAGCAAAAGTAAATTTTTGCACTAGGATCAGGTCATTTTTGCATGTAGCTGAACAGTGGACCCCAAGAGTCAATGTTATCTGTGGCCTTTGTCAATCCAGTCTGACACTGCATGCAAATAATGTCCTGAATGACTCTGCTGAAAGCTGAAATATGCAATATCAGATTGGCCACCTTTATTTTTCTGACCAGTGGAAGTACCAAAAACCACAAATTTTTGGCAGATCTGATCAATAAGTCATAACTTATAGTGGTAGGATAATTTATTTAATATTTATTTTAAAAAAAAGACAAAAAACAATCATTAATATTTTGTTAGTTTGTTCAGACCTATGGGTCAAACAAAAAGCATCTACAAAAATACAAACATCCACAATTAAAAGCACGTAAATGACAGAAACTCGTGAACTCCCACCTTGTTTTAATCAACAATCAGCCTATGGAAATTGCAATTTTCCGCTTTAAAATGTGAATGGCTCTTTGCGGAATTAGATTGCCATGGAGTGATTGAGAATTTAATCACAAATCGACACCGCGAGCGGTCTAACGTCCCCGCATTGAGTGATGTTCCCAAAGAGACACGTGTGACTGTCATCGAGAACGGCTATGGTATGTAGGAAGCCTATGAGGTCACCGTCTCTAAACTGACTCTGGAAATGGTGTCGTAGGTAGAATATTGACATGGTATTGACTGGGTAAGATTTAATGTTAATGGCCAGATGTATGTTAGAAATACTGGTTTAATCAAAACAGTAAACCTTACATGACTCACCATTGGGAATTCCATTATACGAGACCTCTCCATTGACGTGAGTTGTGCACAATTCTAGTATTTTTTAATAGCCCGACCGAAAATAAAATAGTCCATGCGTTCTCTCTTCTGGAACAATTGCTATTCAGATACATCTAAATTTTCTGGGATTGCTACAAATTTACCAAAAAGCAGGGAATGTGTTAAATTAACAAAAAAAAACACACTCAACTCATCCCATGCCAGTTCATCACCACTGGTAATGTCATCTCTGCCTATCTCTGCTTACTCCTGTAGTAAACACATAGTATACATCATCCACACCACCATTGCCGCCAATCGCTGGACTCAGTGCTATACAGCCTGGCATCACAGCTAAAGCCACTGATTGGCTGCAGTGGTCATTTGAAAAATGTATGGCATGTGATAACTGTAGGAAGTAAGCAGAGACTGATGGGGTCCACTGGAGTGGTGGCGATGGACTGAGTATTAGGGCTCGTGCAGACGACCGTTTAAATCGGATGAGTGCTATATGTAGTTTTGATGGATAGCATTTTTACCCTTGTTATTCTATGGGGCTGTGGACATGTCTCAGTCCGAGGAAGAAAATTTACTCATGCACTATTTGCCTCCGACCATTCAAGTCTATCGGTCCATAAAAAAAATCAGATTTTCAAGGACTGACACAATAGAGAATGTGGGAAAAAAATGTCTCTCCACCTCCGAGAAAGTCAAATCCCACTCTGATCAAACTCTGATCAGTCTGATTAGCATAATCAGACCGTTTTTCTCGGATGGAGAGAAAAATGTTCATCTGCACCTACCCAAACAGTGAGAATAATAGTTTGGGGAGTTTTTACATTTTACCCATTCCCTGCTATTTCTTACATTTTTACCATTCCCAGAAAGCCCCTCTAGGATATGTGGATATGTCCTTTAAGCGCAGATGAGTTTGTCAAGCAGAAGACACTTCAGGGTACTCTGGGGAGGGGGGGTTCTTGAAGCTTCTTGTGCATCATTTTTCCAGTTGTTTCCTTAGTGTTTTTTCAATGGTTTTGTGCTTCTTTTCGAGAATTTCCCCATGGTTATCGTGAAGTCTTTTTTACTGTCTTTTTCCGGTCATTGTTTTCACACCATTGAATAAAGAAGATACAGCTAGTAGGTTTTCTTTCAAGCAAAAACGATGACAAAATGTTCCAGAAGACATCCGAGCATCTTGCAGGCATCTTTTAAGCTTTTCTATTGACAAGAAGAATGGCCATCATCTGTCAAACATGCAATATGGGACTGCTGTAGATGGCAAAGTGGGGAGAAAGCCGAGTGGGGAAATAGCCAAGTGGGGAAATAGCCAAGTGGGGAAATAACCAAGTGGGGAGAAAACTGAGTGGGGAGAAAGCCGAGTGGGGAGAAAGCCGAGTAGGGAGAAAGCCGAGTGGGGAGAAAGCCGAGTGGGGAGAAAGCCAAGTGGGGAGAAAGCCGAGTGGAGAGAAAGCCGAGTGGAGAGTAAGCCGAATGGGGAGGAAGCCGAGTGTGGAGAAAGCCGAGTGTGGAGAAAGCCTAGTGGGGAGAAAGCCTAGTGGGGAGAAAGCCTAGTGGGGAGAAAGCCGAGTGGGGAGAAAGCCGAGTGGGGAGAAAGCCGAGTGGGGAGAAAGTCGAGTGGGGAGAAAGCCGAGTGGGGAGAAAGCCGATTGGGGAGATAGCCGAGTGGGGAGAAAGCCAAATGGGGATTAAGCCAAGTGGGGAGATAGCCAAGTGGGGAGAAAGCCGAGTGGGGAGAAAGCCTAGTTGGGAGATAGCCAAGTGGGAAGCTGAGTTTTTTTCCTTGTAGTTCCATGAATTGGCTGGATTGAGGATTGAGGATGAATTTACTGCTGTAGATGGCAAAGTGGGGAGATAGCCAAGTGGAGAGAAAGCCGTGTGGGGAGAAAGCCAAGTGGGGAGAAAGCCAAGTGGAGAGAAAGCCGAGTGGGGAGAAAGCCAAGTGGGGAGAAAGCCGAGTGGGGAGAAAGCCAAGTGGGGAGAAAGCCGAGTGGGGAGAAAGCCAAGTGGGGAGAAAGCCAAGTGGGGAGAAAGCCGAGTGGGGAGAAAGCCAAGTGGGGAGAAAGTCGAGTGGAGAGAAAGCCGAGTGGGGAGAAAGCCGAGTGGGGAGAAAGCCAATAGGGAAGATAGCCAAGTGGGGAGAAAGCCAAGGGGGAGAAAGTCGAGTGGGGAGAAAGTCGAGTGGGGAGAAAGCCGAGTGGAGAGAAAGCCGAGTGGGGAGAAAGCCAAATGGGGAGAAAGCCAAGTGGGGAGATAGCCAAGTGGGGAGAAAGCCAAGTGGGGAGAAAGCCAAGTGGGGAGAAAGCCAAGTGGGGAGAAAGCCAAGTGGGGAGAAAGCCGAGATAAGAGAAATCCGAGTGGGAAGAAAGCAAAGTGGGGAGATAGCCGAGTGGGGAGAAAGCCGTGTGGGGGAGAAAGCCGAGTGGGGAGAAAGTCGAGTGGGGAGATAGCCGAGTGGGGAGACAGTCAAGTGGGGAGAAAGCCATGTGGGGAGATAACCGAGTGGGGAGAAAGCCAAGTGAGGAGAAAGCCGAGTGGGGAGAAAGCCGAGTCGGGAGAAAGCCAAGTGGGGAGATAGCCAAGTGGGGAGAAAGCCTAGTTGGGAGATAGCCAAGTGGGAAGCTGAGTTTTTTTCCTTGTAGTTCCATGAATTGGCTGGATTGAGGATTGAGGATGAATTTACTGCTGTAGATGGCAAAGTGGGGAGATAGCCGAGTGGGGAGATAGCCGAATGGGGAGAAAGCCAAGTGGGGAGAAAGTCAAGTGGGGTGAAAGCCAAGTGGGGTGAAAGCCAAGTGGGGAGATAGCCAAGTGGAGAGAAAGCCGTGTGGGGAGAAAGCCAAGTGGGAAGAAAGCCAAGTGGAGAGAAAGCCGAGTGGGGAGAAAGCCAAGTGGGGAGAAAGCTGAGTGTGGAGAAAGCCAAGTGGGGAGAAAGCCAAGTGGGGAGAAAGCCAAGTGGGGAGAAAGCCGAGTGGGGAGAAAGCCAAGTGGGGAGAAAGCTGAGTGTGGAGAAAGCCAAGTGGGGAGAAAGCCAAGTGGGGAGAAAGCCAAGTGGGGAGAAAGCTGAGTGGGGAGAAAGCCAAGTGGGGAGAAAGTCGAGTGGAGAGAAATCCGAGTGGGGAGAAAGCCGAGTGGGGAGAAAGCCGATTGGGGAGATAGCCAAGTGGGGAGAAAGCCAAGTGGGAGAAAGTCGAGTGGGGAGAAAGTCGAGTGGGGAGAAAGCCGAGTGGAGAGAAAGCCGAGTGGGGAGAAAGCCAAATGGGGAGAAAGCCAAGTGGGGAGATAGCCGAGTGGGGAGAAAGCCAAGTGGGGAGAAAGCCAAGTGGGGAGAAAGCCGAGTGGGGAGAAAGCCGAGTGGGGAGAAAGCCTAGTGGGGAGAAAGCCGAGATAAGAGAAAGCCAAGTGGGGAGAAAGCAAAGTGGGGAGATAGCCGAGTGGGGAGAAAGCCGTGTGGGGGAGAAAGCCGAGTGGGGAGAAAGTCGAGTGGGGAGATAGCAGAGTGGGGAGAAAGCCGAGTGGGGAGATAGCCAAGTGGGAAGCTGGGTTTTTTTCCTTGTAGTTCTATGAATTGGCTGGATTGAGGATTGAGGATGAATTTAGTGCAGGAGCTTATGCTTTTGGATGGGTTATAATTTGTAACATTGGGAAAAGCCCTTTAATGCTAACATCTAATTAAGTCCCCTCAATAAATCTACTCTGATTTTTCCGTCTAGGTTCACATGTTGCAGTAATGTGGTGCACAGTCAGTTATCACTTTGCTAAGGTTATTTACAGGTGAAACTGTAAAAAAATGTATTTCACTTGTAAAAGGTTGCAAAGATTATAAACAATATTGCAAAACTAAGTCAGTATGCAGTAAAATGCATGCAGTTGTGCATGCACGGCACGCTGCTGCTACGTGTAAATCCAGTCTAATGATATAGATAAGTTCAGTAGTTTGGAGAAACTTATTATATCGGGTGTTTCTGATAATGTTCGTTAACTATTTGACGTCTGATACGTCATCATGCACATACAGTGCCTACAAGTAGTATTCAACCCCCTGCAGATTTAGCTGGTTGACACATGCGGAATTAACTTGGCATTGTGACATTTGTACTGTAGATCAGCCTGGAAGTGGGAAATGCACTGCAGCAAATTTTGTTTTTGTTTTTTTTTGTTTTGTTTTTTTAAAACGTAAAAAATTAATTCAGAGTGTCATTTATTATTCAACCCCTCAAACCACAAGAATTCTGTTTGGTCCCCCTAAAGTATTAAGAAGTAGTTCAGGCACCAAGAATAATGAGCTTCACATGTGTGGATTAAAGATCTCTTTTGCCAGCCTTTTCTGACTATTTAAGACCCTCCCCAAACTTGTAAACAGCACTCAGACATGGTCAACATGGGAAAGACAAAGGAGCATTCCAAGGCCATCAGAGACAAGATCTTGGAGGGTCACAAGGCTGGCAAGGGGTACAAAACCCTTTCCAAGGAGTTGGGCCTACCTGTCTCCACTGTTGGGAGCATCATCCGTAAGTGGAAGGCTTATGGAACTACTGTTAGCCTTCCACGGCCAGGACAGCCTTTGAAAGTGTCCTCCCGTGCGGAGGCCAGGCTTGTCCGAAGAGTCAAGGCTAACCCAAGGACAACAAGGAAGGAGCTCCGGGAAGATCTCATGGCAGTGGGGACATTGGTTTCAGTCAATACCATAAGTAACGTACTCCACCGCAATGGTCTCCGTTCCAGACGAGCCCGTAAGGTACCTTTACTTTCAAAGCGTCATGTCAAGGCTCGTCTACAGTTTGCTCATGATCACTTGGAGGACTCTGAGACAGACTGGTTCAAGGTTCTATGGTCTGATGAGACCAAGATCGAGATCTTTGGTGCCAACCACACACGTGACGTTTGGAGACTGGATGGCACTGCATACAACCCCAAGAATACCATCCCTACAGTCAAGCATGGTGGTGGCAGCATCATGCTGTGGGGCAGTTTCTCTGCCAAGGGGCCTGGCCATCTGGTCCGCATCCATGGGAAGATGGATAGCACGGCCTACCTGGAGATTTTGGCCAAGAACCTCCGCTCCTCCATCAAGGATCTTAAGATGGGTCGTAATTTCATCTTCCAACAAGACAACGACCCAAAGCACACAGCCAAGAAAACCAAGGCCTGGTTCAATAGGGAAAAAGTCAAGGTGTTGGAGTGGCCTAGTCAGTCTCCTGACCTTAACCCAATTGAAAACTTGTGGAAGGAGCTCAAGAATAAAGTCCACATGAGACACCCAAAGAACCTAGATAACTTGGAGAAGATCTGCATGGAGGAGTGGGCCAAGATAACTCCACAGACCTGTGCCGGCCTGATCAGGTCTTATAAAAGATGATTATTAGCTGTAATTGCAAACAAGGGTTATTCCACAAAATATTAAACATAGGGGTTGTATAATAATTGACCCACACTTTTATGTTTAAAATTTAATAAAATTCAACTGAGCAACATAACTTTTTGGTTTGTAAGATTTATGCTTCTGTTCATAAAACCTACTCTCGTTTGCAGTTTGAAGGCTCTAACTTATTTGCATCTTATCAAACCAGCTAAATCTGCAGGGGGTTGAATACTACTTGTAGGCACTGTATATGACTGCAGTCTCCTGGGTGTATAAATTGGGCTGCACTCGTTGACATGCGTTAATAAGTAAGAGTTGCTCAGGGCTGGGAATGTCGTACACTCCAACATTTCTGTGAAAGCAACTTTAGAATTTGATGTTTAGGATTTTGAGGAAGCGAAAAAAAAAAGATTATTGCAAAGGGGTCAATCATAGTTCATAATCCATAATGAAAAAAAAAATGGAAGATTCATGAGAAAGGGTAATGTGCAGGAAGACCGGTACAGTAGTAATTGATGGACGCAGTGATTTATAATCCTACACAGTGAAGGCTGAAATGGTTTTCTGCAATTTTCTATATTCTGCATTGTAACTAATGTAAATGGACATGGACGCTCGCTGAATGTTTCATTTTTAAACCTTAAAAAGGTGGTCTCGGCATATACATTGGTTTGATTGAAGAGGTATTAGATGCAATGACCCTCAACAATCGCAATCATTCAGAGAAAACAGCTTAGAGAGAACCGGGCTGTCGGCTCTTCTTGGCTTTCTTCAGAGAGACCACCTTGGTCTGTCCATTATATACAATGTCTATAGATGAGGCCACCAGGGAAGACCTGAGAGACATAAACAGTATAGAAAGTTATTTTTTAGCCCCAATTTCCTCTCCCTTCTAGCGATACACTTTGGGACAGTGGTTGGACCCCTACTAATCAGACATTGAGAGTGTTTCTTAATGCTATGCCATCAAAACCATCAACGTCCAACAATGTCATACATTATCACGATGCCATCATTATATTGTAAGTCCTAGCCACCAATTGCTGCTCCTAAGGGCAAAACTAGGAGTTGCAGCCCACGTCATGGTGGCCAATGGCTGCACAGTGTACTGGAAAAATGATGAGGCCATTGACCACCAATTTATTGGGATTTTTGGCCTTGTACACCCAGCTGTCTGAGTGGTTACGCTACAGGTATGTGCATGCAACGTCCTTTCCAGGCAAGCAAACCTGCTGAGTTTTTCAAGTAGAAACCACTTTTTTTTCCGTTTTTTCTGTCTTTTTTAGTGGGTTTTCTTTTTTGATTCCTCGGCTGTTTTTTATTATTTTGGCTAGGCGTGTGTATTTTGGGTGCTTTCCCACCATTATTGTGCAAAAATATTGTTAAAACACTAGTAAAGACGCTAATACGTCTTCCGAGAGTCTTTAGAGCCTTCCCATTGACTTTTATAGAGCATCTTCAGGTTGGACAACGCGAGAAGAATGGTCAGGTCACTTATTTTAACCACTTTGCATCTCTGGAAACCTAAAGTGGTTAAAAGACACTCAAAAAACCAAACATATGAGCTGCAAAAAACAAGGGCACTTTTTCAGGAGGTATTCGAAGTGGACCCGCCTGAAAAAAACATTGTGTGCACATATCCTAACAGTTCTTCCTTCCTCAAGGCTTCTTTTCTATTCATTCCAAAACTGTCCAACTTAGTTTAGGTACTTTTTGGGATTAAGTCTTTTTCTCAAATGCCACCCAAGAGAGGTATGAGATAGTTTTCTTTCTTTCTTCAAGAGAGCTAATTTGCATACTTTCCTCAAATGGAGCATTGCCAATAGGACCCCATAGTCTCCTTGATGAGAACCAGTGTCTCCTCAAAGCTTGCAGGTAAAGTGGCATCCTAAGACAGTGCCAAGGGTCACTTAATTCTTCTGCATATGCGTCTATAAGCCCAAGATTAGATTGAGACATTTTGCTACTAATTAATTTTAACTATTGAGTGACAGTGACTCTCCGCATGATTACACGCGACTCAATGCTTTAATTCGGAATACAGTTTTCGTTCAATAGTTAAAATCAATTAGTAGTTTTGCAAAACGTCTCCGTGTATCCCAGACGTCGCAAAACACATTATGCTCGATTTAGCAATTTGTAAAACCTAGTAATTAGAAGATGTCCACGTGGAATCTGCCCAATCCAAAGTGATCGGCAGACATAAAATGGCACAGATTAAAAAAATGTCTTCATTACAAGACACAAGTCTTGCTATTGTCCTAGTCTCTTCTGTATTGTAATGGTGGCCACACTGGTCCCATGGCTTCAAGGGGTAATTTTATAGTGTATAATAACTTGCAATATTCCCTCCACCTGTCAATGTCCAATCATGTAAAACGAGAAAATTAATTTATTAAAGGGGTTGTTCACTACTAAGACAATCGCTACTTACTCTGAATGTTTGCCCCATTAAAATAAAAACACTTATACTCACCTCCGGTGCCGGCGTCGTTCCAGCGGTGTCGGCATTCACATTCCGGGGCTCACGTGAGGTTGTTAGGTCACACGAGCCCTGCGTCCAATCAGAGCTGGGGTCACTGTCCCTGCCTTCGGACGTATAAGCAATGAAGAGGAAGAAAGCGGCCAGATGCAGCTCTGACTTCCTCTTTATTACTTATACATCTGATGGAAGAGACAGTGAACCCAATTCTGATTGGGTGCAGGGCTCATGTGACCTAACAACCTCACGTGAGATCCAGAATGCAAGTGCCAACACTGCTGGAAAGCCGCCAGCATGGGAGATGATTATGAGTGTTTTTATTTTAACAGGGGCAAACATTCAGAGTGAGAAGGGGTTGTCCTAGGAGTGGTCAACCCGTTTAAGCCTCTTCCATTATATGGCGCCATATTACTCAGAGAATGCACAGCACAGTAGTACTGGTATAAACCCATGTGCATGAGTCCGGCAATCCTCTTGTCTATTCTAAATCCACTTGTTAGTATTTTTTTCCCCATTCTATAAGTTACTGATCACTGGAGGTCCAGCGGATGGGACCCCCACCAATTCCAAGAACTGACCTCTCCTGTGTCCCCGGAAGCACAGGTCGTCACTGCTCCTCAGCTATTTATAGCACTCCCATTGACCGTGAACAGAGACATGACACACATACTTGACCTCCTCTTCGTTCAGAGAAGGCTCTGCACAGCTTCATTTTTGGGATTGATGATCAGTGGTCCCACAGCGATCTGTGATAACTGGATAAGGCATTAAATACTAACTTGGTAAAAATCCTTTGTTGTTTAACCTTTCCATAACTTACTGATCACTGGGCACTCAACTATTGGGACCCCCACCAATCCCAAGAACTGAGCTGTCCTGAGTCTCATGACTCAGGAGCAGTTGTTTCCACTCCTCAGCTTGACCTCCACTTTGTTCGGGTTCTTGGGATTGGTGATCAGTCGTCTCCCAGCGATCAGTGATAACTAGACAGGCGATGAAATACAAACTTGGTAAAAACTCTTTGCTGAAATTGTTGCCAGTTGACAACTATTTATTGAGTCTGACAACTCCTTGAGGCTTCTGCTATGTGACTTTTCGCATTGTAAGGAATAATAGCTGGTAATGCAATTGTGAAAACCTAATTTTTTGCCAAAATTTTACAGGGCATCAAAGAATTATGCGATTCAGAGAGGTATAATGTCCATAGTTCATGTGGAAAGAGCGGCATAAATCCATCCATTGCATATCTATTCATACGGAGATTATCCCACCAGCAGAATTGTGACCCAGGATACCTCATTTGCTTTAACTTCAAATTGATACTTTATTGTTTTATGATAAAGACTCTCGTCCCCATCCTTTACAATAGCAATAAATCCAATTCAAGCATCCTGGTGTTTTCAGCTCTGTCACAAGTACACAGAGCGCCAGTCTGAATGAGATAACTTTATGGTCACAGAGGTTTGTTCCCGTCTGCGAGGCAGATGATGCAAGAATATAAAGCGATCTTTATTTCTGCTCGATATAATCTGGGAAAAGGATTATAGGTGTGAGTGATGGCCTCTCACTCATTATACGGCAGTAAAAAGGTTATCCGGCCTCGCAGCGCGGCGGACACTCTGTCTGGAGTTGGCTTTGTGTCATCTGTTTTGTTAACTGTTTGAAGAATAGAATAAATCGTTGACCTAAAATTGCCCGGAAAAAAAAAGTTTTCTCTGGACTGAATCTTCTCAACTAGATGTCACAGGTACAGAGTCAACGAGGACATGGAGCTCCACTGGGAGATGTTAAGACACGATTGTTGCTACTTGGCAGATTCTTTACTGCTTAAATCAATCTTTTGTCTTTGGTGACAGATAAATCCTGAAAATCTTAATAATGAATAAACTTCTCTAAGCCCACTTGAGTCTTCAGGTCGATTTTGGAAGACTGGGTGACTAAGAAATGTTCATGGAGGCCATCACCCAATTCTGCCCAACAGTTGATGTCAGGAGAAGAATCAATGGAGAGATGGGGTTCACTGCACTGACGAAGATACCAGTAGATGAAAAAAGGAAAACCAGGAGACCAAGGATATTTCTTTGCGGTTTATTATCAATGGTGGGTTGGTGTCAACGGCACAAAAAAATTCTTGGTTTCCTAGTTTCATCCCCCAGTATTTCCTGGTTTCAACTACTGGTATCTTGGGCAGCGCAGTGAACCCCATCTCTCCATTGTTTCTTCTCCTTAGATTAACTTGCGGGTCTACAGCAGTCAACATTTTCAAGCTTTTTGAGTTGTGTTTCACATAACTCCATCAAATGAGCAATTCCCAGCACCTTGATCCCCCCTATACACCAGATAAGACCCTATTGCACTATTGTTTTTCCAGCTTTTCTTCACACAGCAGATGATGTCGGAGGAGATAAGGGTCAGGCAGTTTACATTCAAGGGTTCAATCCTTTCTTACTTAAGCTGGATAAGCCGCCACCAGAGATGACTGTCCGCAGTTTACTGTACTATCCTCATTGACAAAACTTGAATGTCTTGCAGGCCATGTTCATGTGTATCGGGGATCCAAGAGAAGTACATGTTGACTGACCGAATGTTAGAACAACAGTTACTTACATCACTTCAGTTTCTTACTATACAACCTTGGTCCTCCTAAGTGATGTTCTTTGCAGCTTCAACAGTGTTGTCACACAAGGTGGCTCAGTGGTTAGCATTGTTGCTTTGCAGCACTGGAGTCCTGTGTTCAAATCCCACCATGGACAACATCTCCAAGGAGTTTGTATGTTCTTCTCGTGTTTGCGGATCTTGAAAATTAGAGCCACTCAACAAATTTAAGCTTCACGTTTGTTTTTAGCACCACAAAATTAGTCAAGTTTAACTGTTTCCGTCTCTGAATCAATTTGGCTCTAGAACAGTGTAAATGAACATGGTGTCAGTCCTATAGTTCATTCCCGTTGGCACTTTGGTGTATAATCTAACAATCCAAAAAGCTTCTTTCAGAAGGAGTTTCTTTTGCCCATAAGAACTGACAATCGAAATCGAATGAGAGCTCAACAAGAAGTTAGGAAAACGTCCGGAGCTTCTACAGATTTGGAGACATGATTGACAAGTGGTTTGTTTGCCTTACAGCCAAGAACTCCAACCTCCTCTCATATTCTATAACTTCATCCCGCTAAGGGGGAGAAGATCTATACTACAAAGGATATCCTAGCAGAGTCCTACGCTTACTCTACTTCACTTTATACATTATGAAATTGGAGAATAACGTCCAGAAAATCTAGAAAGCTTAAGATCTGCATTCTTATTGGAAGATCTACAGCCTGCTAAGAATAAAAAGAGATGGGTTGTTACACCATACATTTTTTCTGATCAAAAAGCTCCAGTGCTGTTGAAGCTCTGCAGCTCCATCTCTAACGAATGTCCTTTAGAGTATATGCACATGACGTCTTTTCATGGCGGGCAAATCCACCGTGTTTTTCAAGAGAAAGACGCTTCAGGAAATGCATTTGGTTCCCTGAAGTGTCTTATTAATCATTTTTTGTCATCTCCTGAGAATTTTCTCTAAGTTTTTGGATGCCGTTGTTTTTTTCTTTTAGTGTTTTACCAGGTTTTTTTTTTGTGGCGTCTTTATTACTGCCATTTTCCGGAAGTTTTTTTGGCTTTTTGTTTCCTGAAGGATCTTTTTTAGCATTTTGTTTGGTTATTATTTGGTTATTTCCTGGCCAATTTTTTTGCCATTTTTGGCCGAACACATTTTTTTGTGCATTTTTTCCTTAGCGTTTTTGTGACATCTTTTATACTCGCGATTTCCAGACAATTTTTTAACTTCAATAAATAAATGGCCAAAGTTTTTTTTTAAGCAAAAGCACCGGGGGAGACTTCAAGAAGACCTCTTCAAGCATCTTTTGAGCCTTCTGATTGACTTGTACTGTAAAGTACATAGTGTCTTTAGAGCAGAAAATGAAGAAAGAATGGTCAGGTCACTTCTAACCACTTGGTGTCTTTGGAAACCTGAAGCAGGAAAAAGATGCCTAAAAGCCTGAACATATGAGCAACTGACGAGGAGCTAGACCCCAAAAGCAATGGTCTACAGGTGGTTGCCTTTTCCTGTTGGAGAAATCTCCGCTTGTCTCCTGCCCAATTCATATTGAAAGACAATCCCTATGAGTATCAACAACAAGAAAATGCTCCATCAGAATGACGTGACCTTCCTTGCTACTCCTGGTCTGTGTCATCGTTAGAGAACCTTAAATATTTAATTCACCTCCTCCGATTTCACTCGATTTTGCATTATTATGTGCAAGTTTTCACTTTTGCTATTCATGTGCCTCTCAAATGATTTACAAAATAGTTACTTGATACTCCTTGAATTGGCTCCATCTGAGAACATGCATCTATATCATCCCAGTAACGGGTCCTGTCATGGTGGAGGTGGCTGTGCATGTGTGGCTCTCTCCATTCATTTGTACGGGAGTTCCAAAAATTATCAAGTGGCAATTTTTGTAACTCCATGACATAATAATAGAAATATTTATGCATGAACCATTCCTGGACCAACGAGGCCTCATTCATGAGACAGATATGGCTTCCATCTATCATACAGTTATGATATATTCTGTGCCATGGGGATACCCCGGTAATACTGTACTTGACAACATTGACATTACAGTCATAAAGCAAAAAGACTCGGTTATGCCCCTTTATTAACATTAAAGTGGCTCAGCCTTTAGTGCCATAGTCTTGCACACTTGGGGTCCTTGGTTCAAATCCCACCAAGGACAACATCTGCAAGGAGTTTGTATGTTCTCCCTGTGTTTGCGTGGGTTTCCTCCGGGTTCTCCGGTTTCCTCCCACACTCCAAAGACATACTGATAGGGAATTTAGATTGTGAGCCCCAATGGGGACAGTGATGATGCCATCTGTAAAGCAGTATAATGTCTTTTCAGACTCCATTGTTTTATATGACATTATCATAGGAAATTTACCTATCGCCCACACACCAGTACATGTGTGCATTTTAATGCAAGATAGAAATAACAAAATAAGTTTTTATGATTGAACTTTGCTTTGGTTCATTACCAACCTGAATGCATCCGTGAGTGAATGACTGACTTCACACCTTTTAGCAGAAGAACTCATTGCAATCTCATTTTTTGCTACCTAGGACTAATAGCAGGAATGTACGACCATAAAATCCATGGTGCTTCCTCCATACTATGTGATGGCATTTTATTCCAAGAGATTGCAGAAAAGTGCAGTTTATAGAGTCTCCCTTTTAATCAGATAGCACACGGGGGTTATATGGCAGTCCGAATCAGTCACAGGGCAAATTTCACATTTCTATATAGCATTGTATTAGTCTCAAAGAGGAGATGCGCTATATAAAGAGAGAACTACATTAGTCAAGTGGAGAAAGGAGAAGAAAAGGAAGAGCTACTTTACAGCCATTTAGACTCTTGCATGGAAACGGCCACTGGATGTGAAGGCTTAAACCAAAGGGCTGACTGTGTGCAAAAAATATATATATACAGTATATATTACCTATGACATTGCAAAAGAAAAAAAAGAAAGAGCTCCTCTCCAAGAGCACCTCTAAAAAATCTGTATCGCCTTTTCTAACCTTGTGTAATCAGATGTTTTCATTGGGCGTTTATGCAACTTTAAAGTTCACGCCATATTCACCATAGGAACCCAACTGATAACCATCAATATGCGACGGCAGTTGCTCAGGCTATCCGCCTGAAGGATATGTCGAAAAAATTTTCACACATATGCCTTTTGGCCTCCAAACATGGTGTGTATTATGGCATCCAAAGAGTTCAATTTTGGTCTCATCTGACCAGACTATATTCTCCAAGTATTTCACAGGCTTGTCTTAATGTTGTTGAGCAAACTTTAAACGCGCTTGAACATCCTATGTGCTCAGAAATGGAGTTTTGCGTGTTGAGCGTGCAAACAGGCCATGAAGATTGAGTGCATTACTTATTGGTTTTTTTTAAACAACTGTAGCTGCTGATTCTAGGTCTTTCTGTAGCTCTCCACAGGTGGCCCTTGGCTCTTGGACAACTCTTCTGATAATTCTTTTCTCTCCGTTGTCTGAAATCTTGCGGGGAGCATCTAGATATGGTCGGTTTATAGTGAAGTGATGTTCTTTCCACTTCCAGATTATGGACCTAACAGTGCTCACTTGAACCTTCAGTAGTTTAGAAACTCTTATGTAACCAATGCCATCAGTATGTTTTGCAACAATAAGGTTGCAAAAGTCTTGAGACAGCTCACTGGTTTTACCCATCATGAGATGTTTCTTGTGTGACACCTTGGTAATGGGATGCCTTTTTATTGGCCATCAGTTGAACCAGCTGATATTATTCTTCAATAAGTGGAAGGATTGCTTTCTAATTACTGATAGATTTCAACTGGTGTCAGGACTTTCCATGGCTTTTTGCACCTCTCTTTCTTCATGTATTCAATACTTTTTCCCTGTGTCATTTCTCATTATTGCTGATAACTTAATTTATGGACATCTATGGTTTGATTTATTTGCCTTTGTGGATTGTAGGAGTTATTACCAACATCTGGTGAGAATTTCATGTCATTAGCACCTTTAGAAATAGATTTACTTAGAAAATTGGTGAAGTGTTCAATACTTATTTCACCTGCTCGCTGTATATATCGAAGTGTACCAGCCCGAAGCAGACCACCAGGACACTCCTTAGACCTTCATTGGGTGTACTGAATTTTAAGGATACATTTCATGGCTGAAAAGAGAGAGCCAACATTAATGAATTTGTAAAAAATCTACTTTTCTATTTTAACTGCACAACTTTTAAAATGATTGACCATGATTCAGACGTAGCAGTCCTGTGCCGAGGGCCAGAAAAAGTGATACAGCTGCACAAACTGTAACACTCATTGCTGGCATCCCTGCATGGTTCCCTTCCTCCCTCCATGCAGTGATGCCGGCATATTAACAGTCCTGGCTGCGGCAGCGTCTTCACGCTACTCTCCCTCCTTCCCCTATGCACTCTGCTGTTACTCAAACTGCGTTGGCGGTACCTGAACCATTTCCTGAGACCAGTGGGTATGAACGAGTACCTATCCCCAAAGTCTACGTTTTCCGTACTGTCGGTCATTCTCCAAATACTTCCTGTCGGTGACTTTGCTCCTGTGTCCCTGTCAAGTTGTCAATTAACCCTTGGATGCCTTTCTGAATAGTAATCTTCTGCCTCACTTCTTTGTCTGTCCCCTGAACTTGACCCCAGCTGTACCCTGACTATGATGTCTCGTTCCACTGGCCAGCAGCTACTTTATGGATGCAACCCAGGATCCCCTACAGTGAAGCCAGAAAGGGATAAGAGGGTAAAATCAGAGTGTCTTTGGGACCTACTAAGTGAAGATGGTAGTTCTAAGTCTGGCCGTGGAAGTTCTCTTTAGTTGACAGTTTCATTACAGGCATTAATATGTTTTTGCCTTTTGTCAAAAAATCCCAAGGTCCATTTACAATGCAAATAAGTAGCTTACTTGCCAAGAGTGGCATGATTGATTTTGATCCTTTGTAGATAAAAGGCATAATCCAAATAAACACAACTGACCAATGAGTTATATATTCAGATTTGAGACGAGTACAAAAGCCAAAATTAATGCAAGCGTGCTCTGCAGAAGGACGGAAGCACCACGAGATTACATTAATTACCAATGTTTTTGACAGCTACCGTTATGGAAAAGCAAATATAATGTCAGTAAAGAACAAAGCATAACCCCGTAATGACATTTATTGTCATGCATCATGTACTTGAATATGTAATACGACAGCTAAGAAATGTATCCCGTAAGATCAAGAAAAACACAAATAATTTAGTCACCCGATACATACTCAAGTCATGGTCATTTGTGAATTTTGTTATCCAAGATACGCCATCAAAAATATACATATTCGTCGTTACTCGTTTCCATAAGTGTCTACACTATATCAAATATTATCATGTATGAAATAAAACATTATATCTAGTGATGAGCAAGTGTGTTCGGTTAAGCCTTTCGGCGAGTATGCTCGGGCGAGTATAGAGTATCTTCAGCGTACTCAGTGATATGTTTGAATCACTCCCGTGTGCATGATTTGTGACTGTTTGACAGCTTTAATACATGTGAGGAATGCTGGTTTCTTTTGCATTCCTCACATGTATTAAAACTGTCAAACAGTTGCAAATCATGAACACGGGAGTGATTCAAACATATCACCGAACACGCTGAAGATACTCAGTACTCGCCCGAGCATACTCGCCGAAAGGGTTAACCGAACATACTCGCTCATCACTAATTACGTATATCCAACCCAAGGAATGAGGAAAAGAAGCATGAAAAAAGCCACATGTCAACCTAGTACAGTAATCCTGCAGCCCGCAGCAGGAGTCATGAGCTTTGGCCATCTCTAGCCGGACTCATAAAATGACTAATTTAATATCAGGTGGAAAAACCGTCAAAGAGGATTCTAATGTGGATTTTCAAAGTAAGTACACTGGCCTCCTCAGGTTTTAAAGGGTTGTCCAGCCCCAGAAATTGTTTTTACATGAGATAAAAAAAAAAAAAGAAATGTACAAATGTAATTAATATCTGAAAGGTGCCCTCTTCTTCAATTATAAGTTCTGGTCTCGGGTCCTAGCAAGTCCTCTGTTACACTCCTAGGGGTCGCACATGGTTCGTGGACCCATTGTGCTACAGACCGGTCTTACCCTGGAGTGCCGTGACTAAGCAGCTACCTTGGTGTTCACTGGAGCCTCTAGTGGTGAAGTTAGGCTTGTGCGGCAGGTAGCTACTAGGTACCACTCCAGGGCGACGTCCGGCAGTAGCTGCTGACCCCAAAGGGCAGAGACGTTACTATGGATTCTCAATAGGACAGGACGGCCACTGGGACAGGTTCACACTGTGCAGACAGGATGGCCAGTGGGATGGGTTCAGACTATGCCGACAGGACGGCCACAGGGACAAGTACAGAGTTCTGGCCTGGGTATTCAGCCCCCAGGGTGGCAGACAGATACCACCGATGTGGGCATGGGACACAGGTACCTGCAGATGAGATTTCCGAATTCAGACACAGCCGAAACGGTCACGGGTAACAAGGACTAACGGGACACAGGATACAGGATACTATTACAGACTAAGGATGGAGGACTTAGCTACATACGGTTGCATACGCACAAACCACCTAACACAGAACTATAGGGGTTGCTCAGGCACCTCCGTATTGGGGAGGGTGCCTTTTATACAAGATGTCTCCCAGCAATTGGCTGGGAGACACCTTGCAGATGAACATGACGCGCCCCCTGGGACATATTCCGTTTTGAGGGGAATACCCGGCACTGGATCAGATGGGGGGGGGGTTGTAGTCTCCGAGCGGCTGTGACCCGGTCCCGTGCCCAGGGCGTCAAGCTCAGGGTTATGTGGCAGTCTTTACTGATGTTATTAAAGTTCGTTGTGTCGACTACGCCACCCGTTGTGATGCGGTCACTGTGGCCGCCGCTGCAGCAGGGTCCGCTGAGGCTGATGGTGGATGCGCAGCTTGGTGGGATAACCCCCAACGGGAGGGGTATAGCCTCAGAGGGGACAGGCGCAGAGGATGGGGGTTGTGGTGGTGCGGTGCAGCCGGTAATGATGACAGACTCGGGTAGTGCAGTTAAGGGTCTTTACTTACTGCAGATGTTCCTGGTCACTCTAGCTCCAAGTGACCTCCCGAGCCGTGCTGCGTCCACCAGGTCCTGGATCCGGCCAACCCCCAAACAAGTCCGGAGCGTGGCCCTGAGCTCTCCCTCTGTCCTTCCTTCAGCCGTCCCCACCAGTGATTCACCTAAATCCAGCTCCCTCGGGCCTTCTGTTGGGCAACCTTTGGCCTCAGGTTCCCTGACCCTCCATGTGGTGTGCCTTCAGGGTGAATGTAGTGGGTGACCGTGACAGACTCTGCCCACGGTCTCCGGTCTCTGGCTGGGGAATGTCTTTACCCCCACCAGCTTGGGTTCCGGTACCCTTCTGCTGACTCCTCACCCGGTGTTCTTATTTGGGTTCTTGGGTCCCTTCTTTGTCCCCCTCTGGGTCTCCTTCTTTACTCCACTCTCTCTCCAGGGCTGTTGTTTCTTTCTGCAGGCTTGTCCTCTGCATCTGACTTACTCTCTGCGTCTGACCCTGATCTTTGATGGTGCCCACCTTATATACACCCTCTATGTGTGAGCTCAGGTGACCAGCACCCAATGAGCTCCTATCACTACCCAGACTGCTCCCCCTTTCTGCCCCTACACTACATGGGATGTTCCTCCCCCCTCCCACTCCAGCCAGGAACAGGCTCGGTCGCACCTGCACATTTCTAAGTGGGAGTGCCGTCGGCCTGCTCCTCTGGAATGGGATGTATGTAGTGCATGCAGTCTATCTGAGCTCAGTTCCACACTCCATCCTTACCCGGGAGTGGAATATCACACCTCTGGGTTGAGGTGCAATACCCCTGTAGCAGCCGAATCCTCAGGGTGCTACATTCCCCCCTGGTAAATCACAGCACGTCCTCGGGCTGCAAAGACAAAAACACCAAACATACAAATTTTTATAAACATGTAAAACACATAAAACATATATATATAAAACTTTCTCGTCGTCTTTTTCTTTCTTCCTCCTCTGGTCACCGTGCAACTCGTGACCAGGTAAAGTGCGACAGTCTTTTGAAAAGTAGTTTCTCATAAAACCAGTAGGGGGCGCCTTAGGAAGCGCAACTATGTACAGGGAAGTTTTGGCCGTTCTCAGTCCCCGGCCAGGTAAAGGGAAAGGGATGGCTGCTCACAGTCCTCAGCCTGGTATGGAAGGGGTCACACAGGTAAACAGTTCACTGGTCCCAACGGGGACTATTTTAGCAGCAACAACAGTTCCAGTTCCTTTATACCCTGATTGGGTAACTATTTACAACACCTGCTCTGCCGCACTCAACGGCGTCTTCCTCCTGCTCTTTGCTTATAGCTGGTTGTTACTTCAGACCCGTCCGGGTCCTCTTGCTCCTCCTCCCAGACGCGGCACCCTTGGTTTTACGGGCGCGGGCTCGGTGGTGGTGGCGCCCGGGTTGCCCAGGCCTTGCGGCCAGGCCTGGGGCACCTGGAAGGTGAAGGGCACCGTTAGGACGGCGGCGCCCTGGGCTACCTGGCCTTGCGGCCAGGCCGGAGGCTCCGCGGAGGTAGGGGGCGCTGTTGGTATTGCGGCGCCCGGGGGTACTAGGCCTTGCGACCAGGCTGGTGGTACTTCCTGCTTGGTCACGCTCCGGGTCGAGGCGCGTGACGTCACAGGGGTCGCGGCAGCGGCTTCCGGTCGGGGCCTAGTCCATGGCGGTGACCTGGCGGCTACGGGCACAGCAGGGGGACTTTCGGGCTCTGCGACGGGGAGCTGGGGCAGGTAAGCGGTGTCACGGCTTGGGGTATAGGCGTCCCCTTTACCTGCCTCCATGCGTTCGGCTCCCTCCTCGGCGCCGTCTCCGGCCTTGGGTCCTCCTGCGCCATCCTCAGAGGCGGTCTGCTTCCTCTTCCAGGGTAGCGTGCTCCGTTGACTGGTCTCTGCTTGCTGGGTCATCTCCCGGCTCCACTCCGCCAGTATCTCGCGCTGTACCCGGGCCATCCTCCTTGCGAGGCCCTCCAGGGCAGTTTGTGCACACTCCCGGTCTCGGGGGAGCTGCGCTAGGATCTCCGCTAGACCTAGCGGGGTTGTGGACTCTAGCAGGCTCCTGACCATCGGGTCGGTGCTGCTCTGCTCGGCTTCCGGCAGGCTCCTGGCCAGCGGGCCGGTGCTGCTCTGCCCTCCTTCCTCGGTCTCTAGCAGACTCCTGGCCAGCGGGCCGGTGCTGTTCTGCTTTCTCTCCATCTCCGGGTGCTCTCGCTCTAGACACCTTGCCTCCGGGTGCGCTCGTTCTAGACTGCTCCAAGCGACACCCATCTTTTCTCTTTTCTTTCGTCTCCTCCTACTTCGAGGGCGGTCCCGGGGCAACTCGGTGACTGTCAGCTCCAGGGGGAGTTCTTTCACGCTGACAGACACCTCCAGCATCACAGTCTCTGTTGGTGGGGGCGGTTTCCACTTTTGGCGCCATTTTCTGTCCCGGCCCACGATGGGAGGTGGCCTCTTGCTCTCCTTTGGCACGCCCATAATGGCGTCCGCTGCTCTTCCAAGGCGGGAAATCTGCGGTTTTGGCGGGAATCGCTTCCCAGTGGCGGGAAACTCTGCAGATGGCGGGAACAAGCTGGAAATGGCGGACAATCGGCGGGAAACGACTGGTGATGGAGTCCGATGGCGTGGACCCTCCGGAACCGGCAGGAGTCTTCTTTCTGAGGTAAACTTGCACTTTTCTTCAGGCACGCAGTACCCGGGTGTTGCGGGCACGTAATCCTGCCGACTACGCCAAAGTTAAACGCGCCCCCTGGGACATATTCCGTTTTGAGGGGAATACCCGGCACCGGATCAGATGGGGGGGGGGTTGTAGTCTCCGAGCGGCTGTGACCCGGTCCCGTGCCCAGGGCGTCAAGCTCAGGGTTATGTGGCAGTCTTTACTGATGTTATTAAAGTTCGTTGTGTCGACTACGCCACCCGTTGTGATGCGGTCACTGTGGCCGCCGCTGCAGCAGGGTCCGCTGAGGCTGATGGTGGATGCGCAGCTTGGTGGGATAACCCCCAACGGGAGGGGTATAGCCTCAGAGGGGACAGGCGCAGAGGATGGGGGTTGTGGTGGTGCGGTGCAGCCGGTAATGATGACGGACTCGGGTAGTGCAGTTAAGGGTCTTTACTTACTGCAGATGTTCCTGGTCACTCTAGCTCCAAGTGACCTCCCGAGCCGTGCTGCGTCCACCAGGTCCTGGATCCGGCCAACCCCCAAACAAGTCCGGAGCGTGGCCCTGAGCTCTCCCTCTGTCCTTCCTTCAGCCGTCCCCACCAGTGATTCACCTAAATCCAGCTCCCTCGGGCCTTCTGTTGGGCAACCTTTGGCCTCAGGTTCCCTGACCCTCCATGTGGTGTGCCTTCAGGGTGAATGTAGTGGGTGACCGTGACAGACTCTGCCCACGGTCTCCGGTCTCTGGCTGGGGAATGTCTTTACCCCCACCAGCTTGGGTTCCGGTACCCTTCTGCTGACTCCTCACCCGGTGTTCTTATTTGGGTTCTTGGGTCCCTTCTTTGTCCCCCTCTGGGTCTCCTTCTTTACTCCACTCTCTCTCCAGGGCTGTTGTTTCTTTCTGCAGGCTTGTCCTCTGCATCTGACTTACTCTCTGCGTCTGACCCTGATCTTTGATGGTGCCCACCTTATATACACCCTCTATGTGTGAGCTCAGGTGACCAGCACCCAATGAGCTCCTATCACTACCCAGACTGCTCCCCCTTTCTGCCCCTACACTACATGGGATGTTCCTCCCCCCTCCCACTCCAGCCAGGAACAGGCTCGGTCGCACCTGCACATTTCTAAGTGGGAGTGCCGTCGGCCTGCTCCTCTGGAATGGGATGTATGTAGTGCATGCAGTCTATCTGAGCTCAGTTCCACACTCCATCCTTACCCGGGAGTGGAATATCACACCTCTGGGTTGAGGTGCAATACCCCTGTAGCAGCCGAATCCTCAGGGTGCTACAAACACATATTTAACTAAATGCCTCCCAGCTGTTGCTGAGAGCAATTATCGTGTGCGCGCACTGCTCCTTTAAGAACAGAGGAGCGTGCTGACGTGCGGCCTAGGTACGCTGCCGGGTCACGATATGGTGTGTACGGAGGAGGAAAAAGGCAGGAGCATGCCAGGGACCACACCACAGGCCAAGGCGGTGAGTAAGCCGGCGTCCCTGCATGGAGGGAGAAGGGGACACCATGCAGGGGTGCTGGCCATAGCGCTACATCCTCCTCCAGTTTGTCAGGCAAAGGATAGTTTCCAAAAGACGCAAAGTTCAGCAGTATCTTTAAACTTGGGCATGAGATTTTCTTGAAAACACATCCATTTTACTTAAAGGGGTTGTTCCCTTTCAGATAGAATTCAGCCCCGGCTGCAGTTTGTTAGAAAAAAATTACAAGCCAAGTTGTACTCCTTAGCCTTGCTTAGATTTTTAGGCATAGCGTGACTCCAATCAAATGCTTTGCATCCTGTGGAGCTCCACTGAGCCTTAATACAAGGAACCCCCTACATACAGTAGCAGATGAGATGCCCAATATCACTTACGTCACCAATATTGGTCACCTGGCTTAATGTTGTAAAAGCAATTTTCTACCATTAGGGGGCAGCAAAGTGTGAAAAACTGTAAAGTCGGGTAGCTGCTAACGGCAGGACCGGGCCGTTGGGGTTTTTCAGCCGGTCCGCGGGGAGAGGGGGTCCCTCCAGCCTCCAGCAGGGCCGCCATCAGGGCATGACTGCCCTGACTCCAGTATGGGGCCCGGCCGGTAGGAGCCCCCTCGGAGCCCCCCTCTTGTGCGTCTCTCTCCTCATGGGGCCCCCGGCCGCATGCTAAGCGCCGGGTCCGGGACATCTTAGCGCTGCGCTGCTGCGGCAGCACCTTCATGATTCCCCTGACTTCCGGTCATGTGACGGCGCCGTCACATGGCCGGAAGTCAGGAGAACCTGGTGTCAGCGATTTGGACGAGCGCCAGGATTCTGCAGGGATCGCATGGGGGTAAGTATAACAAGTTTTATTTTTTTTTAAATACAATTAACTAGGAGTGGGGGGAATGGGAGATGCACATGGGGGGAGGGGAGAGATGAGAGATGCACATGGGGGAGGGGAGAGATGAGAGATCCACATGGGGGGGAGGGGAGAGATGAGAGATGCACATGGGGGAGGGGAGAGATGAGAGATCCACATGGGGGGGAGGGGAGAGATGAGAGATGCACATGGGGGAGGGGAGAGATGAGAGATCCACATGGGGGGAGGGGAGAGATGAGAGATGCACATGGGGGGAGGGGAGAGATGAGAGATGCACATGGGGGGAGGGGAGAGATGAGAGATGCACATGGGAGGGAGGGGAGAGATGAGAGATGCACGGGGGGGTGAGAGATGCACGGGGGGGATGAGAGATGCACGGGGGGTGGATGAGAGATGCACGGGGGGGTGAGAGATGCACGGGGGGGATGAGAGATGCACGGGGGGGATGAGAGATGCACGGGGGGTGGATGAGAGATGCACGGGGGGGTGAGAGATGCACGGGGGGATGAGAGATGCACGGGGGGGTGAGAGATGCACGGGGGGATGAGAGATGCACGGGGGGGTGAGAGATGCACGGGGGGGATGAGAGATGCACGGGGGGGTGAGAGATGCACGGGGGGATGAGAGATGCACAGGGGGTGGATGAGAGATGCACGGGGGGATGAGAGATGCACAGGGGGTGGATGAGAGATGCACGGGGGGGTGAGAGATGCACGGGGGGTGGATGAGAGATGCACGGGGGGGTGAGAGATCCACGGGGGGGATGAGAGATGCACAGAGGGGATGAGAGATGCACGGGGGGTGGATGAGAGATGCACGGAGGGGGATGAGAGATGCACGGGGGGTGGATGAGAGATGCACGGAGGGGGATGAGAGATGCACGGAGGGGGATGAGAGATGCACGGGGGTGAGCTGCACATGGGGGGGTGAGAGATGCACATGGGGGGGTTATGTTTACATAACTTTGTTGCCTTATGAAGGGCGGGGGGGGCCCCCAAAAATTTCTTGCACAGGGGCCCACTACAGTCTGTGTCCGCCCCTGGGATGAAGTAAATGCAGCTGAACAGCAGCTGTCAGGACAGCTGCCCTGTCCTGCTGCAGGGCGTGATGGGGCCTCAGTGATGCGGCTCCTGGCACAGCACATTATGTGGGGCTCCTGGCATAGCTCCTGGCGGAGACCTGGTCTACACTATATGATAAGTATGCACTAAACTCCAAATCCCTCCATTACCCCGCCCCCATATGACCAAAGCCCCGCCCACCACACCCCCTCCTTGCTGGGCCATGGAAAAATGATCTTGCTTCAAGCCGGTCCCTGGTGCAAAAAAGGTTGGGGACCACTGGGGTAGCATATGATGATAGTAACACTGAGCGTTCTGCACATTAAGAAGCTATTATAGCAGAACAGGTAAAAAACGCAAGTAATCCGCACATGACTGTATCAATACAGTTTTGACAAAACCAAAAAAGAGAAAGTATCACAACAGTGCAGTTTTATTTTAAACATGACATACCAAAAAAAGACCAAAACGCAATAAAAATGCCTGTAAAAAATGCAATGAAAAAAACGTAACCTAATTTAGTTAATAGGTGCAAAAATTCTGCAACATCAAGAACTCACCAGAAATTCATCGCGGGAACGTAGCCTAAAGATTTCTTTACACGGGCAGATGAACGATGATCGTAACGTTCGATGAGCATATGATGTCAGACGAGTGTTTGTACGGGGCGAGAATCGGGAATGAAACAGTTGAATAGCGATCGTGATATCGAACATCTGAAATGTAGCTAAGTTCAACGTTCAAATCCCATAAGTGATCGTATTTATTTTGAATACATAAGTTCATAAAGTATCGTACAAACATTTCTTTGATAACGGAAAAAGAAAATTTAATTGCGTTAACGAAGTGAAAAAAAGTTCGAAATCCACGAATATGTAGTCGTTTCCAATGCTCCTGCTGCTACGGAACACGACCGACCCTTTTTAGGGCTTGAATTTCCACTCCTCCTTTTTGTCCGAACGAACAATTTACGTTTACATTGCAACGGGTAAATATATAAACTGAAAGAATGAGCAAATAAATCAATATAAAGGACCTATCATGAATATAGAAAGTACAGGGACTACAGAGTTGTTTGCAGTTACATGGGAGGGTAACTTTATGATTCATTTTGATGAAAGGTTAGAACCTTTAAAAAGTAACACATTGTCCAAACTGATACCAACTGCCATATTTGTTGCTACTAATTAGACTAAAATGATAAATTAAAGAGAATCTGTCAGTAGGATCAACCCTCCTAAGCCGTCTATATGGGCACGTGGGTCATAGAAAGCTGAATAAAATGATACCTTGATATTTGAGATCCGATGTCTTATTCCAGAGAAATCCATGTTTTTCTTAATATGTAAATGAGATGTTAAGATCTATGGGTGGGACATAGATCTTCCTGAGAATCAGAGCTTGTTGTAAATGAAAGAGGACATTACCAGTGTGAGACATGTAGATCAGGAGAGCAGACTGTCAGTCGTTACATCTCCCACACTGGTAACGCTTACTTTCATTTAAAATAAGCTCTGGAGGAAGATTCTCAGGGAGATCTATGTCCTGCCCATAGATCTTAATAGCTCATTTACATATTAAGAAAAACATGGATTTCTCTGGAATAAGAAAACAGCTCTCAGATATCAAGGTATCATTTTATTCCGCTGCTTATTTAGTCGACTTAGGAGGGTTGATCCTATTGACTGATGCCCTTTAAACACCAACATTACACCTAAGATGGACATGTTCTAAATTTTACTCACTGTCTACAAGAAAAACCTTCTCTTAGCGCAGAGTGTCTAGAAAGTTATCCACAAGGTGCCATACTACAAGAGTCAGAGTCCCATAAAAGAAATGTCACCCAATAAATGTTTAGCTGTAACCATGATCCTTTTTATGTTTTAGGTTTTATTGGTCGCTGTGAAGTAAAGACTCCTGTAAATGTAGTGCATTGTTTATCCTGCGTATTCACTTTGAGGGAAGAGCTGCAAAAATATTTAAGATTCTCAGAGATCCTCGGTGAGACAGAGGAGAGAGAATACTTATACTGGGAAGCAACGTTAGAATAGGAAAATTAATCGATCAAGAAATAACTAAAAAACATCCAACGAAAGAGGATCTTGTGGACATAAAGTCAGGTGCGGACATATCATCGGTGCACAAGAAGTAAGGGGGCCACTTCCACCTCCAAAACAGGAGGAATTATGCAAAATGATGAGCTTTTGGACTGCTTAAGGGCCCATATGTAGCGTCGGCGTCCCTGCCTCCTGCTAGGCAGGGACGCTGTTCCCCTCACCTCTCTGCTCCGTGCCCGGCGGCTTCCTCCCGCTCTGCTTGCAGCGCCCGCTCTCCCCCGGTCACTGTGCTTAGGGCGCGCGCGCTCCCCCTCTCTTAAAGGGGCCGCGCGCGTCGCCCTAAGGAGTCCCCGGCCAATGGCCGGAGGATCCCTCCATATATAAGGCACCTCCTCCAAAATGGAGGTGCCCGAGCAATGTTGTTGCACTGTTCACTATTCTGCTTCAGCCCTCAGGTCCCGTTGCCTGTTACCTGCCAGTTGCCTGCCAGTTGCCTGCCAGTTTCCTGCCAGTTTGTTGCCTGATTCCTGCCTGTCATCCGCTTTCCTGCTTGCTAGCCTGAGGTCCGACGGTCTGCCTTCGGACACCTGTCAGTCTGTCTATGGACCAGCTTGCCCGCTCACCTGGGAGCGCTCACCTGCTACCTGTCTGCTAGCCTACCTGGAGGCTCCGCCGTCACGTGCTGTGACCAACTGCCAGTCCAGAGACTCTTGCCTGCTCACCTGGGAGCGCTCATCTGCTACCTGCCTGTTAGCCTACCTGGAGGCTCCGCCGTCACATGCTGTGACCACCTGCTTATCCTGAGACTCTCGCCTGCTCACCTGGGAGCACTCATCTGCCATCTGCCTGCTAGCCTACCTGGAGGCTCAGCCGTCACAGGTCGTACCTGCCCGTTTACCCAGAGACTGTCCCGGTCACTTGCTGTGACCTCCTGCCCGTTTACCCAGAGACTGTCCCGGTCACTTGCCGTGACCTCCTGCCCGTTTACCCAGAGACTGTCCCGGTCACTTGCCGTGACCTCCTGCCAGTTTACCCAGAGACTGTCCCGGTCACTTGCCGTGACCTCCTGCCCGTTTACCCAGAGACTGTCCCGGTCACTTGCTGTGACCTCCTGCCCGTTTACCCAGAGATTGTCCCGGTCACTTGCCGTGACCTCCTGCCCGTTTACCCAGAGACTGTCCCGGTCACCTGCTGTGACTGCCTGCCTGTCTTCCCTGGTCGCCACCCGCTTCCTTACAAGGACCGCCCCCTTGTATAAGTTGCTCAGAGGTTCCGCCTGCCAGCCCCGTTACAGTTTGCTTGGGCCATGGAACCCGGTGGCACCCAAGCTCCCTCGCTCTCGGACCTTTGTCATGAACTGTCCCGACAGAGGTCCCAACAGGAGTCAATCCTGGGTCACCTGCGGAATGTCAATACTCGCTTGGACACTTTGACTGCCCCACCAGAAACCACCGCTAGTGTCATGACTCGCAGCCCGGCTGCTCCGCTGCCCACCAATACCATAGTATCCTGCTCTGGAATCCGGCTTTCTGCACCTCCTCGCTTCGGAGGCGACTCCGCTCAAGCTCGGGGCTTCATTAACCAGTGCACCCTGCACTTTGAACACCAGTCCCACCAGTTTAATTCCGACCGGGCCAAAGTAGCCTTCATCATGTCCCATCTCACGGGAGAGGCACTGGTTTGGCTAAATCCTCTATGGGAGAGAAGAGACCCTCTGGTGTCCGACCTGCCAGCCTTTCTCACGGCTTTCCGGAAGGTCTTCGACGAACCTGGACAGAAGACCTCATCCGCCTCATCTCTGCTACGCCTCCGTCAAGGGAGTCTCACCGTGGGCCAATATGCCATACGGTTCCGTACCCTTGCTTCGGAGCTGGCCTGGGATAACGACGCCCTGGTGTCCATCTTCTGGGAGGGTCTGTCCGGCCGTATTAAAGATGAACTACCACTCTCGACGACTTGATTACACTTGCCACCCGGATTGACATCCGGTTCCAGGAGCACGCTAGGGAGGTCACCCGTGAGAGGAGGATTCCACGTCTAGTCCCTACCTTCCAGAGACCCGTCACTCCCTCTGTTACTCCCCAGGCACACTCACCTGAGCCTATGCAGGTCGACCAGACCAAGATGGTCAAAACCCGTCAAGAGTTACGTCGTGCCGAGGGGAGCTGTTTCTACTGTGGCAGTAAGGAGCACCGGATCCGTTCCTGCCCTGAGAGGTCGGGAAACGCCTGTGTCTAGGATCGCTCAGAGAGGTCGCCCTAGACAAAAGTAAACCCTCTCCATCCCTGATGCTGTCTGTTTCTATCTTCTGCGGAGGGAACCGCTATTTTGAACTGGCTCAACTTGACTCTGGAGCTGCTGGAAATCTCATCTCTCAATCCCTGGTAGAAAAATACCACATTCCCACCAAACCTCTGGCCGTACCTTTATCTGTCGCCGCCGTGGATGGGGGTCTCTTACCACATCCCATCCAACTCATCACCGAATCTCTGACTCTACAGGTGGGAATGCTGCATTCTGAGAGCATCTCCTTTCATGTTCTGCCTGGACTCTCTCACGCACTATTGCTTGGCCTGCCTTGGCTCCAGAAACATGCACCCGTGCTTGACTGGCAGACCGGAGAGGTCCTTCGCTGGGGAAAGGACTTCCATAAGACTTGTCTAGTTCCCGTTCGTCCTGCCCGTCCTTCTCCTACCCCAGCCAATCTGCCCGGTCTTCCGGTTCCCTATTGGTCTTATGCGGATGTCTTCAATAAAAAAGAGGCAGAGACTTTACCTCCTCATAGACCATATGACTGCCCAATCGACCTGATGCCCGGCTATACTCCTCCCCGTGGGCGAATCTACCCTTTGTCCGCTGCTGAAACCCGGTCCATGTCTGAATATATTGAGGAGAACCTGGCCCGGGGATTTATCCGGAAATCTACCTCCCCGGCGGGAGCAGGCTTCTTCTTTGTCAAAAAGAAGGACGGCTCACTCCGTCCATGTATAGACTATAGAGGCCTAAACCAGATTACTGTGAAGAATAAATACCCCCTTCCACTTATTCCTGAATTATTTGACCGTCTGAGGGGGGCTAGAATCTTCACCAAACTGGATCTCCGTGGGGCGTATAACCTGGTCCGTATCCATCAGGGGGATGAGTGGAAGACGGCATTCAATACCCGGGACGGCCATTATGAGTACCTTGTGATGCCCTTCGGTCTCTGTAACGCTCCTGCCTTCTTTCAAGAGTTGGTCAATGACATCTTCCGTGATCTTCTCTACTCCTGCGTGGTGGTGTACCTGGACGATATCTTGGTCTTCTCTCCGGATCTTCCTACTCACCAGAGGGACGTTCGTCAGGTCCTGCTCAGGCTCAGGCAGAACCACCTCTACGCTAAATATGAGAAGTGCATCTTTGAGCAGACCTCTCTTCCATTTCTGGGCTACATAATCTCTGACAGGTCTACAAATGGATCCTGAGAAACTGTCTGCCATCCAGAAGTGGCCCCGACCAGAGGGGTTGAAGGCTATTCAGCGGTTCCTGGGCTTCGCCAACTATTACCGCCTGTTCATACCGCACTTCTCTTCCCGGACCGCCCCTATCTCTGCTCCCACCCGTAAAGGTACGAACTCCAGAGAATGGCCGCCCGAAGCAGAGGAGGCATTTCTTTCCTTAAAACAGGCCTTCCTCTCCGCCTCGGTGCTGCATCGTCCGGACGTCAACAAACAATTCTTCCTAGAAGTTGACGCCTCCTCCTCCGGAGCTGGGGCGGTACTTACCCAAAAATCTTCTTCCGGAAGAAAGGTAACCTGTGGCTTTTTCTCCAAACTTTTCTCCTCTTCTGAGCGCAATTATTCTATAGGAGACCGAGAATTGTTGGCCATTAAGATGGCACTGGAGGAGTGGCGTTACCTGCTCGAGGGGGCTCTCCACCCGGTAATAATTTACACTGACCACAAGAACTTGGCATATCTCCAGAGCGCTCAGAGACTTAACCCGCGCCAAGCCCGGTGGTCTTTGTTTTTTGCCCGCTTTGATTTCATTCTTCATTTTCGTCCGGCTGACAAAAACATCAAAGCTGACGCCCTGTCCCGATCCTTTCTGGTGTCTGATCTTGAGGAGGAGCCTAAACACATCATCGATCCCGCCAGAGTAATGCAGGTAGCCCCCGTGGGCCTAAATCGTCTCCCTCCCGGTAAGACGTTCGTAACGGAGTCCGATCGGGAGAAGATTCTACACTGGGGTCACTCGTCTAAGCTAGCTGGGCACGCCGGTCAGAAAAAGACCCTCCAGCTTATTACCCGGCACTACTGGTGGCCTACCCTGCACAAGGATGTAATTGACTTTGTTTCTGCCTGTGTGTCCTGCGCCCGCAACAAAGTTCCGAGACACCTGCCTGCCGGCCGCCTTCTTCCTCTGCCTGTGCCTGCTGCCCCGTGGCAACATATAGCTATGGACTTCATAACAGATCTCCCCGTCTTTACCGGTTGTACGGTCATTTGGGTGGTCGCTGACCGCTTTTCCAAAATGGCTCATTTTATTCCCCTGCCAGGCCTCCCGTCTGCTCCCGAGCTAGCTAAAGACTTTATCCGCCACATCTTCCATCTCCATGGTCTGCCTCTCCACATCGTGTCGGATCGTGGGGTTCAGTTCACCTCAACCTTCTGGAGAGCCACATGTAAACTGCTCGACGTCACCCTGGACTTCTCCTCCGCTTACCACCCACAGTCCAATGGTCAAGTGGAGCGGATCAATCAGAATTTGACCAGTTACCTCCGGCACTTCGTTAATGCCCACCATTCAGACTGGGTGGATCTCCTACCATGGGCCGAGTTCTCTTACAACAATCACGAGAGCGAATCTTCTTCTAAATCCCCGTTTTTTGTAGTCTTCGGTCAGCATCCTCGGATCCCTTTTCCTGTCTCCACCTCTGTGGACAACCCGGCCGCGGAATCTCTCGTTAGCAAATTTTCCTCCATTTGGGAGAGTACCCGATCCGCACTCCTTCAGTCGTCCGAGCGGATGAAGAGACACGCCGACAAAAAACGCCTGGATTCCCCACAATTTCGTCCCGGAGATAAAGTCTGGCTCTCATCCAAATATGTCCGGCTCAAGATTCCTTCCTATAAGTTAGGGCCTCGGTTCATCGGCCCACTGGAGGTTATCAAACAGATCAACCCGGTGGCCTATAAATTGAAACTCCCGGCCAACTTACGGATTCCTAACTCCTTCCATGTATCTCTTCTCAAACCCGTGGTACTTAACTCCTTTTCCAAGTCTTCAGGTACGCCTCCTGCTCCAGTTTCTGCTGAAGACGAGTTTGAGGTAGAGAACATTCTGGCCACCAAAAGGGTAAGAGGAAAGACCTTTTTTCTAGTGGATTGGAAGGGGTTTGGTCCTGAGGAGAGAACATGGGAGCCCCGGGAGAACATCCATGCCCCTCTCATTCTTGCTAAATTTCTGTCTGGCCTAAAAAATGGGGGGCCTAAAGGGGGGGGTACTGTAGCGTCGGCGTCCCTGCCTCCTGCTAGGCAGGGACGCTGTTCCCCTCACCTCTCTGCTCCGTGCCCGGCGGCTTCCTCCCGCTCTGCTTGCAGCGCCCGCTCTCCCCCGGTCACTGTGCTTAGGGCCCGCGCACGCGCGCTCCCTCTCTCTTAAAGGGGCCGCGCGCGTCACCCTAAGGAGTCCCCGGCCAATGGCCGGAGGATCCCTCCATATATAAGGCACCTCCTCCAAAATGGAGGTGCCCGAGCAATGTTGTTGCACTGTTCACTACTCTGCTTCAGCCCTCAGGTCCCGTTGCCTGTTACCTGCCAGTTGCCTGCCAGTTGCCTGCCAGTTTCCTGCCAGTTTGCTGCCTGATTCCTGCCTGTCATCCGCTTTCCTGCTTGCTAGCCTGAGGTCCGACGGTCTGCCTTCCGACACCTGTCAGTCTGTCTATGGACCAGCTTGCCCGCTCACCTGGGAGCGCTCACCTGCTACCTGTCTGCTAGCCTACCTGGAGGCTCCGCCGTCACGTGCTGTGACCACCTGCCAGTCCAGAGACTCTTGCCTGCTCACCTGGGAGCGCTCATCTGCTACCTGCCTGTTAGCCTACCTGGAGGCTCCGCCGTCACATGCTGTGACCACCTGCTTATCCTGAGACTCTCGCCTGCTCACCTGGGAGCACTCATCTGCCATCTGCCTGCTAGCCTACCTGGAGGCTCAGCCGTCACAGGTCGTACCTGCCCGTTTACCCAGAGACTGTCCCGGTCACTTGCTGTGACCTCCTACCCGTTTACCCAGAGACTGTCCCGGTCACTTGCTGTGACCTCCTGCCCGTTTACCCAGAGACTGTCCTGGTCACTTGCCGTGACCTCCTGCCCGTTTACCCAGAGACTGTCCCGGTCACTTGCTGTGACCTCCTGCCCGTTTACCCAGAGACTGTCCCGGTCACTTGCCGTGACCTCCTGCCCGTTTACCCAGAGACTGTCCCGGTCACCTGCTGTGACTGCCTGCCTGTCTTCCCTGGTCGCCACCCGCTTCCTTACAAGGACCGCCCCCTTGTATAAGTTGCTCAGAGGTTCCGCCTCCCAGCCCCGTTACACCATATATTGTCCTTGCATGGGGTTCCTTTTCTATCTGTGTCCACCAATGCATAATCTACTCGTGAAAGAAAAAGGGTGATGGTCAAGAATCGTTCTGATGAACAGGTGGTGCAAAGACAAGTAAAGAGCATCTGAATACAATGCTGGTGTCCAAGTAGCATGGCCAAATGCACAACTTGTCATTCTTTAGCACAGATGGGTTAAAACGAACTAAAAATGATCGAATAGATTCACAGGATTCTGGTTCAGTAGCCATCTCGGAAGTCCAGGGCCACCAACCAGAGCCATGCAAGCCTACTCTTAGTTGATGGCATCACCAATGCCTCTAGAGATTAGTACGCTCATGGTGACATCATGCGTGCTTCGTGCTGCTACTATGATGCGGCACTGTGCCTACTAATCAAAAGAGGTGCCGGGATGCCAGAAAGAAGGATGCGGTTCTTCTAACTTTTATTGGCAGCCACAAACTACTAGGGTCCTGCAAACCTTTTTGATCATCTACAGATAACAATAGATGATTAGTTCCAGCACCATGGCTGTGAATTGGAAAAAGGAAGACTCAGATGGATGAAAGAGCACAATCATTGGATCACTGAGCAGTGGAAAACCATTGTATGGTCAGATGAATCTGAATTTCTTTTTCACCATGGTGATTGGTGGGTCAGAAATTGGAACAAGCAGAATGACTTCCAGGCAAATGTCTATAGTAGAAGATGAGCGGATCAGACAAAATTCTAATTCGTGCTGATATTCCCAGGAAATTCGATTGGCTGAAAAGTTATTCTCCATGAATTTAATGTCCCTTATTATGCTCTGAAATCTCTCAAGACCCCAAAGCATAATAAATGTAATATGTAAAAAAAACAACAATAGTTAAACTGACCTGCCACTTCTCTGGCCCTTCCGCTACTCACCGGCTCCCGTCTGGTCCTCGTCGCATCTTCTGATGCCCTGTCGCTCAAGTAGGAATCATTGGTCCATTGGCACTACACCAAACTTCTGTGTGTCTTAGTGCCCCTGGG
This sequence comes from Phyllobates terribilis, assembly GCF_046119375.1. Taxonomy (NCBI): domain Eukaryota; kingdom Metazoa; phylum Chordata; class Amphibia; order Anura; family Dendrobatidae; genus Phyllobates; species Phyllobates terribilis. Next base: position 284,533,337 of record NW_027362772.1, read on the forward strand.
GGTTCTGCGCAGGCATGCAGGAAGTCAACAGTGTTGTGACATCATGACGGGCCTGGACAGAATCCACCCAGATGCCATGACACCCAGAGGGTCGTTGTAGGGCGAAAGGAACTAAGATTCCAACACAAGCAATGGAGGATCAGACAAAGCAGCGAGGACTGGATGGGTGGTGGTGACTGTGAGCAGCAGAGGTGAGTTATTTTTTAATCTTTTCATGGGTTCAGAAAAATGGCAGCCAGAGGCCGCCATTTTGCTGAATCCACATGGAAGTGAATTACAAAAGAAATCTACATTTTGGTGAATGCGGATTTTTATAAAATTCAAGTAAAATTCAATTCCGCTCAAATTTATTTGCAAGTCAATAGTTCAAGATGGTGAAGGTGGAGTAAAAGTGTGGGGAATGTTTTCTTGGCACACCTTGGCTTCTCTGATACCCGTGGTTGTACTTTTGGATAGTAGGGTTTACCTAAGCATTGTGGATGGCCAAGTTCATCCCTTCAAGGCAACTATTTCACTTACGGCAGGAGGATAATGCGTCATGTTACAAGTGTCGTAAAGTCATAGATCGCTTCCAAGAACATGACCAAGAGTCTTCCTGCCTTCTTGGGCTTCACGGTTCCCACATCTTAATCCTATAGAGCATCTCTTGGTCTCGGTAGAACAGGCTCTGTAGACCATGTCGAATTTCAGTACCTAGTGGAATCTACGCCAGGACACATTGCTACGGTTCTGAAGTAGGACAACTGTGCTACTAGATGGGTATTTTGCAAAAAGAACACATTTTTACGATGACCACCCATTTCTCCAGGGCAGATTTTCTACAACAATTTTTTAGTTCCATCATACACTCCATCTTCTTTGAGATGCCTACTCCAATTGATGAGCATTTTTCCATGTAGTCACAATGTCAGTGACTGGCTGCAGTGGTCACGTGTCCATCCTAGCCGGAAGAGTGAAAGAGGATTGGTTGATGAGTATGATTTTGTTTTTTTATTAGGAATGAAAGCCCCCTTATGCAAGGTATTGTGTAGCGTCATTATTTGGAAGTTGTCCTGTTCCCCTTATATTCACCAAATAATTAATTGGTATTTTTTTACTCTAATAAATGCTACGTTTTATTGTGGGTCCATTCGGTAATTTCTTTCCTCCATCTCTAACTTCCATATTACATATATTAATATATTACCTTTCTGACAGCTGCCAAGTCAGGACTGTGAATTCTAATTAACCTCCCGATGTATCATGTATAGCTCCAATTTTTTTTTTTCATTTCCGCACCTTTGCCGATGTCTCTCTATCTTTAAATATTGCATTTTAATAAAAAAAAAATGGAAAAAAAATCTGCGATCACACATGATTTACACGTAAGACATTCGTTAAAGTTTGAGATAATCTGACACTAAGAGGTGACATTTTTTTTTTTTTTTTTGGCAAAAAAAAATATATATATATATTAAAAAGGGCACAATTAAGTTTGGAATAGAAATGACCGCGCGGACGATTTACTAAGCAGTAAATTGGATTGTAAACTGCTTACAAGTGCGTATTATCCAGGAATAAAAAAAAACGATTCTGAGATTTATAAGTGAAACATATCGGCAATTTTCTTAAACACATGCTAAACCGCCGTACGCTAACCCCGCAATCAACGCGCTCCCTCTATCTTCTAATAAACTTTCATCTTTTTAACTTTTATTACGACATAAGTACTTACAGGAACGAAATAAAAATGTATTCACTGTATTCCTCATATCCAACTTCTCATTCGTATTCATGTGAGGTTTTAGCCCAGAGAAACCAGCGCCGCTGTAACGACGCGCATAATATCGAAAGCGCCGTTAGAAACACATAAGATACTTCATCTGCTCATCGGAGGGGAATTCTAGCCTAGACTATGAATTCAGAGTCATCTGCTTCATATGTCTCGAAGAAAACGCTCATTGGTAAAACATGCGCCAGTTTTTTTTTTTAGGAAGAGCATATTTGGCGCATTTTTGTGTTGAAACTTAAGCTGTCACAATTGTGAGCAGACGTAGAAGTCTGACATCATTTACTTCACTTTTATAAAAGTTCTGAATCGGCAAAAATGTAAAAAAAAGTGACATATGTTTTGCACAATTTTGCCTTGCTCCAAATTTTTCTACTTTTTGATGCTAGAAAACTAAAGTTAAGGGATAATAGAATTGATGTCAATTGGTATCAAACTTAATTTCTGCAGATAATCCGCGAGGATCATCAACGAAAATCCGCAGCAGCAAATCCATATTGTTGGGGGTCTCGGTGCTCCATTTCCCAGATTTTAATTTAAGGGTACAGTCAAATGGCCGTATAACACACATGACGATCGCATCAAAATGCCTGGACTGGCCGGCGGCTCCCCTCACCCGAGCATGACGGCCTGCATTTCTATGCAGCTGTCACGCTTGGGTCAGTTGAGCAGCTGGCCAGTCCCTGCACAGCTATGCGATCCTCATCCGTGTTATGCTGCCATCTGACTGTGCCCTAAAAGGAAGGAAAACCTGTCGCTTTTGATGTTTTTGCTGCTCCTAGGACTGTTGAGGACTGTCGACCTCAATATATCCCAGCCTCTTAGGTCTTGTGCACACAACAGTAATAATCAGACGAGTGGTATCTGCCATTTTGATGGATGGCACTTGTCCTCAAGTTATTCTATCGGGCTGTGTACATGTCCGATTTTTTCCTTGGTCCGAGGAAAAAATTGCAGGATGCACAAGTTGCCTCCAATAATGAGAACACGGCCATTCAAGTCTATGGGTCCGTTGAAAATATCGGACTGCACTCGGATGACATCAGAGTGCAGTCCAATTTTCATGACACAGTGAAGGAAGAAGATGGAGATTTTTTTATCATTCCCCTCATCCAAGAAAACTGGATCACACTATGATCAGAGTGTGATTATCGGACCAATTTTCTTAGATGAGAGAAAATTGGTCTTGTGTCCCTAGCCTTATGGTGATGTTTCATCTTGGATTTACCGAAACCGGCCTGGAAAAAGTATTAAATGCTGCAAAAACAACGGAAGAAGAGTAATATATTTTTAAATTTAATTCAACTTTGTAGGTTTCTTTAGGATTAGTAAAATTTTGCTGAGTAACCAAGGGTAATCCGCAGCAAAATCAGCAAAAATTTGGCTTCATTTTGGATTTTGGCTTTTTGAACTCGGTAGTGCAATTCAGAATTAAAACTGCGATTTACCCGTAAGAGCAAATGACCTACTGTGGATTAAAACACTTGCGACAGGTCAATTTGTAAATTGAAAACAGAAGGATGAGAAAGTAAAATTCCACTTTGCAGCTACAGTAAAATGAGCTGGGAATCCGGATGGAAAATCAGCATCAATTCCGGAATATAAGGAAGCAACCTGAAGCAAGTGAAAATTTGTTATCCTTTTCCAAGGGTGAAGATAGAAGAGAAGGGGTTTCATAGCAAATAGAAAACTGGAAGAAATGGTACTTCACAATTGCAATGATATTCGTGAAATCCAAATCGGCATCCTTGAAAAGCCTTGAGGTTTAGCAAGCTTCCTGGAATGCACTTAACCATTAGGGGCACCTGTGTTGTGTTCATGGAGTAGCTGCCGGTTGAAAAAAAAAACTATTTCAAGATGGGTCAGAACCAGAGAAGTAGTGACAATTACAAAATTGGAGCCACAAATATAGGAAAAGGAACATCTGGGAGATCAGGTAGAAAAGTTAGGACTAGAAGAAGTCAAGCCATCCAAGTGTTAAGTCCCAGTGGTCAAATAAATAGGTCAAACAACAAAGATCAATCGAATATTACACGCACCAATGTAGTTTGGGTAATACAGCAGCTGGACATGACAAAAGCCAAATTAGAATTGAAATGGAGGCTGTGACGCTGGTCATGGACTTACTGTGACGCAGGAAAGTCAAGAGGTCTGGGGTCAGTATCAAGAGGGCTCATAATTGACAAAGGGGATAGACAAAAGCATAGTCAAGTAACAGTCCGAGGTCAATGTATCAGGAAGGTAGCGGATCTAGACAAAGGGTCAAGTCAAACGGAAGGTCAAAAAGGTAAATCCAAGGTCGGCAATGGAGATCAGAATATAACTTAAAGTACAGGGCAAACACACACACCCCTTTTGAGCAAAACTCAAGAGTCTGGCAATTGTCAGAGTGCTAAATGTGCTCCTGTAATCACTGGGAACAGATGACACCTGCAGGAGATCCCACAGACCCAGCCAGATAGGACGGCTGAGCTGTCAATAAATACCCAAATGCTACTACCTCAGATTGGGCAGGAGAGCCGTCACTCACAATCCTGACAGCTCAAGCCCTCGATCCCATAGGGCGGCGGAGCTGTGATTCACTGTGTCCCTTGGACACCGCAAATTGTGGAATCATGAGAGAGGCAATTAGTGTGTCTATTGGCACCAAACCCACCTGCTGTTTTGTCGCCTGTTCAGTCCTTGTGATTGACCCCCACTAAAACCATCAATGAAGGGGTTGTTCCAACTTAGACATTTATCATATATTCACAGAACTTACTGATGGTTGACTGTCCGAATACTGGAACCCTCTTTGACTGATAGATCAAGGTTCTACAATGCCCCTTCAGAATGAAGCAATGGCCGTGTTACACACCTGTCCCTGGTAAACCGGGCTCTGCTTCCTTCACATCGGTCCATTGCCCTCTGTTGTGCTCCACATCTGGTTTGCAGGTTGCCCTGCATGACTCAGTGACTTTATCTCCCTAGTCATACTTAAGGTCCATTAGGACACACACCTGTGCCTAAAGATTGAGACTCAAGACTTATGTTTGGTGTACTCCACCTTCTCTGCACACCGTGCTTTAACTTGCTTCAATCCCTGCTGCTCCCAAAATTCTTGAGGGTGCCAAGTCCTCACTTCCCACGTGCCTTCCTAATTGATGCACCAATGTCAGGGGTCCATGAGCCCACCCAGACCTGAGGTTTAAAGGAGCCACCTCACCAGGTGAGTTTAAACTGGCTGCCCATGCACAACCTCTGCCTGTCATGGGTGCGTCAGATGTAACAGGCAGTCGCTGTGAAGGCTTGGAGCTATAGCAGTCAGCTAGCTTCCTCTCTGGTGCCCTTGGATGACATTTGGTGTTATCTCTCTGGTGTCTGCTCAAACTAAGTTTTCCCCCCTTTGTTTGTCTCCCTTGTTGTCTTTAGTTTATAGTGGGGACTGACCAGTGCTCACCCCCCTCCCTATCTAGGGCCTAGCTCTAGGGATATACAGGGCTTAGGTTTCCTGCTCGGCGATTTTGTGTGGAACCAATATAGGGATGATAGGGAAGGCAGGTGTTATTATATCTGCCTAGGGGTCTCTACTTCCCCTTTCCCTAGTGTCTGGGCTTCTTTCTCCTCATCCCTTTGTGTTGCACTTAGTCTTTCCTACACTGTGTGTGACACTGCCCCATTTATTGTCTATGAGAGTTCCATATCATTGGGAGTACTATAGTCAATGAATGGAGCGATGAAGTGCATGCGTGGCCACTTCTTTATTTTGAAGGAGAATTTCTTAGTTCAGACCAGTGGTCAGACCTCCAATGATCCGTAAGCTGGGACAGTCCCTTTAACATTGTCTGCTTTGTCTAATACAATGGCAGGGAGGAAAAAGAAGGCAACATCCCCTTCACATTTGGTCCTGTCTGTAATATTGACTGGGTGACACACATGAGAGAATTTGCCACCACTGATGGCAGGAGCGGAGATGCATCACCTGATTGGTGCAAAAGTAAGGATGGGGGGGGGGGGGCTAAAGTTTGCAAAAACAATAAAATGTGTGTATGGTTCGGAAAATTCCCCAAAAGTAAGGTTTTGTGCTATTTGATATACTCACACCCCCTTATTTTGCGCTATGACTATGTATAGCCAGGTGGGTGAATATTCCTGCTTTCGTTCCTCCGTGCCCCATAGAACCTGAGTCCATATGTTATTCACATCGAATGACTCTTACACTGTGAAAAGTGAAAAAAACAAATGATAAATTCCAACCATTTTTATCAGCATGCTTCCCTTTTAATGTCTGGAGTAATTAATGTATGTATGTACATGCAGATACAGTATGTAATTGTAATTATAACTAATCTAACACATTGTAGCAATTAAGCGCGCGATACCTCAATTTGATGGCCTTAGTGAAGAGGAAATTACGATTCTCTGATATTCTGCAAGTCAAACATCATTTAAATCTCTGATTACAGAGCATAAAGGGGTTTACTAATTAGGCGAGCAATAAAAGTGTGATGGGTGGTTGTCTAACAGCTGGGACCTCCACCTGACGATGCAGGAACGAGGCCGCGCATGCGCAGGATTCCTCTGTGTCAAAACGAGTAGAAGTTAAAGATGATCTGTCTCCAAATCCCACAATATAAACTGTATACGTTATTAAACAGATATAGCAGACCAGATGAGGCTGGTGTACTTACTTTGAAAATTCATGTCTGAATGGCTGGTTATAATCCTGATATTAAAAGGAGCATTTTATGAGTCTGGATCTAGCCTTTTAATATCATTGATAATCAAACATTAAAAAAAGGATTGCACAGCTCTTCTGAAATGGATTTTCAAAGAAAGTACACCAGCCTCATCAGTTCTAAGAGAGCTATTTAACCTGTTGGCAACGGCCGCTGTACAAACAAGTGCCGTCACAATATGGAGCAGGTTCAGAAGCTGCAGCCGTCACCTGAGAGTTAAAGATCCGATAGCAAAAGATTAAATGCCACTATCAAGCATGAAAAGGGCATTTAAAAGGCTTATAACATGGTGTCTATCATTTCAGAGCCCAATAGACAGTATTGCAGTGTATTGTATAAATGATCAAGTGACCACAAGTTCAATTCCCCTTAGGGAACTAATAAAAAGTGTGAAAAAAATAAAAAAAATGAAAAACATATATATATATATATATATATATATATATATATATATATATATATATATATAAAACCACGACAAATAAAAAGCTTGAATTACCTAATTACCTAATTTTTCCTAAAACATAAATAAAAGAAAAATAAGAAAATTAACATATTTGGTATTGCTGCGTGCATAACTATCCTAACTAATAAAACATAAGAAATTGTTATCCCCTAAGAAATGAGAATCAAATCTCCAAAGCTAAACAATAAATAGCAATTAGAATAGGGTATGTACCCCAAAATGGTATCAATAAAAACTACAGCTTAAATTGCAAAAGAGCAAATACTCAGCTCCATCCGCTAGGTGGGTAAACAACTTTGTTTCAAGCTTGTGATGCTCGTTCAAACTCCCTTATGGCAAGTAACAGGTGTGGGCAATATGAAGATCACACCTGAAACCAGATAAAAAGGGGAGACGTTGACTCAATATTTGTATTGGGTGTCTGTGTGTGCCACACTAAGGCCACAGTCCCACTATCAGTATTTCTTCAGTATACAGTCAGTATTTTTTCTCAGGAGTGGGAGTCAAAACCAGGTGAGGAACAATCAGAGGAAAGGTATAATGGAAACAAGTCACCAATTCTGCATTTATCACCCACTCCTGAGAAAAAATACTGACCAAATACTGATAATGTGGCCGTGGCCTAAGCATGAAGAACAGAAAGAGGAGAAGAGAACTGTCTGAGGACTTGAGAACCAAAATTGTTATTTTGGTTTTAGTGGTCCCAAACCCATTGTTTATATATAAACTATGAGTTTTGTGTAATGCACGCGCCCGGACTGACTGGCGTGTGCGTGTATATGTAGTGATTCCACTGGACCGTACCGGAGAGTGAATGCCTGGAGGGGAGTAACTAAGTATCCACCCGATCCGACCAAGGTCGCACGGCGGCATACGACGCCAGTGCACCAAGGAGGAACCGAGCAGAGGGACCAGGTGCTACTCCAGGTCAGACCCCGGACACGACTGTTGACCCACAACGGGGAATACAGGAACAGGCAGGTTAGGCTGGCACACAGACTGGTGGGTATAGGCAGACATGGCTGGTATGCAGACAGGGAGGTACTGGCAGGTACGACAGGTTGGAGCACAGAGTGGATAGGACCCAGTACAGACTGGGACTCAGGAACAGAACCGCAGATGCGGTGGACAAACACAGCAGAGTGAGGCCGCCCAGAGCGGTGAGCAAGAGCAGGGCAAGACGAGGCCGCCTGGAGCGGTGAGCAAGAGTGGAGCAGGACGAGACTGCCGGAGCAGCGAGCAAAGGGTCAGAGCAGAGCGAGACTGCCGGAGCAGCGAGCAAAGGGTCAGAGCAGAGCGAGACTGCCGGAGCAGCGAGCAAAGGGTCAGAGCAGAGCAAGACTGCCGGAGCAGCGAGCAAAGGGTCAGAGCAGAGCGAGACTGCCGGAGCAGCGAGCAAAGGGTCAGAGCAGAGCGAGACTGCCAGAGCAGTGGGCAAAGCAGAGCAGAGCGGAAACCGCATGAGCGGTGAGCGAGGCAGAGCAGAGCGGAAACCGCCGGAGCGGTGAGCAAGGCAGAGCAGAGCGGAAACTGCCAGAGCGGTGAGCAAGGCAGAGCAGAGTGGAAACCGCCAGAGCAGTGAGCAAGGCAGAGCAGGCTAGAACCGCCGGAGCGGTGAGCAAGGCAGAGCAGAAGGGACAGGGCTCTGTTCACACGGAACAAACAGGAAGGGGAAGGCAGAACCAGATACACACAAGATACTAGCAATGAAGTAGCGAGTGGACACTAAACTCACAAACGGAAGTACAGCAACAATGAGTAGGAGTTAGGAGCAGGTTCAGACTCTGCAGAAAAAGGGAAGGTACGGACATAAAGAAAAACAGGAAACAGGTTAGGAGACAGTTCAGACAGGAACTGTAACAGCAGAAAAATACAGGAACGAGCCAAGATAAAGCCAAGTGCTGGTTCAGACAATGCAGGAGAAAGGGAAGGTACGGACATAGAGAAAAACAGGAAGCAGGTTAGGAGACAGTTCAGACAGGAACTGTACTGCAACAAATACAGGAGCGAGGCTAGGAGCGTGTTTAGACAAGCCTGGAAATACAGCCTCCAGGGAAGGCAGAAAGACAGCTGGCTAGAGAGCACAGACAGGACTCAGTTCAGACACGGGAACTGATACCGCAAGGCAGGAAACATAGACAGGACCTTGCACAGCAGTGACAAGAAGCCAACTGACAGAACAAGATGCTCAGGCATGGATTCCAAGGTGGAGCTGGTTTAAATACCAGGTGACAGACAGCAATAGGCTGAGGACGCATTAGGGGTGTGTCTGCAGCAGCTACAAGAAACAGGAAGTTCAGCGGGCGTCGCCCTAAGCAGCCAGAGCAGAGCAAAGCAGACAACATGGAAAGAAGCCAGAGTGGCAGTCTGGACTGGAAATCAAGTGCACGCTCTTGCACAGTGGGAGATGGACCACTATGCAAGGACGCCGCCAGGTATGTTACATTTTGTACCATCATAATATCGTACTGGCCTGATGAATGATGTTTATTAGTCATTTTCACAGCACAATGAATGCCGTAAAACAGAATCTAAAAAAAAACTATGAATGAATTTAATTTCTTTCACCATTTCTTCTCATTTGGAGTTTTTTTTTCAATACATTATATGGTGAAGGCCTGATAAAACAAAAAAAAAACCTCATATGGTACAAAAAAGTATAGTGATGTATACTGACCCAAAAGAGAACTATTTTGGCTTCCATAGGTGAAATAAAGCCCAATAGATATGTTTGGTGTTGATGTGTGGAGCTCGGCTCGTTTTTGGACTTTGTGCCACATTTAGTCACCGAAACATCAACAGTGATTATAAATGGTTCTTTGTGTCTGAGTCGATTTAGCCTGCACTCACGTTGGTCTTTATCATTGTCTATGTAGGAACTGATTCATAGCCCATTTGGCCCTCTGGGTCTGAGCTACTCAAGGGGCCATTAAGTGCTTTTAGAAGAAGTCATATTTTGCAAGCTGTCCGCCCCTATCTTGTTTCTTTGAAAGCCACAGATAATGTTACCGAATCTGGTGGCCTTTTGTCTTTGCTTTTGTGTAACTGAATGATCTGAACAGCTGCGACGTTCACTTAGCCCCCCCCCACCCGAGAGATCAGAGGGTCCTCACACAGGTTGTACAGCATCTGTGCTGGGCGCATGTGTTGCCCCTCCGTCATCTTGTCAGTTTTAGGCAAATGTTGTGATCCGTGCACTCCAGGTCGGTATGTCCAGTATTTACAGACATGTCCATCAGAAATGACTCTTTCATATGTGTCCTCTTTGGATGATGGATGGTCTTCAGCACTAAATGCCATTTATCACTATGTGCAGAGACACTTGGGACTTATCTGCCACATACACCAACGACAATGCAGTATTTAGTTATTTTCTTAAAAAAAAAACATAAAGAAAGCATAAAAAGCCAATAATATAAATGGTTATTAAAGTGTTTAAACTCCAGGGAAAACGTATACAATGGACTCATTACTGCCGTCTTTCTCTGTCACAAGGTATTGTTGTGTTACGAGAGCACTGCTGGCTTCATAGTTTCATCAGACGGGACTGTGAAGGCTGCAGCTGATCAGTGGATGCTGATTGCCTGTAGCGGTCCTAGAGATGGTCAAATCGATTCATATCTAATTGAATTTATTATGGATTTCATGAAAATTTTGGATTAAAGCAAATGTGAAGTTTTGGGGATTTCATTGGTACAAATTCAACAAAGTACCTACCAGCCATTTGCCATTTTGCGGGAGTCTTCTGTGGGCCATTACTGGGGCAACCCCCTAATGAACCCCTATGTTTCCCCCTTGTAAAATAATAAAATCTATACTCACCTCCGGTGCCGGCAGTGTTCCAGCTTTGTCGGCACTCGTTCTCTTGGGGGTCACGTGACATTGTTATGTTATGCGATTCCTGAGGCCAGTCGGCACTGGTTATCCTGGGGATCATGTGACATTGTTACGTCACGCGATCCCTGCGGCCAGTCATTGCTGACTTCACTCTCCCATCTTTGGACTTATTATATACGAGCTGCTGCTCTCTCACTTCCTCCAGATTTATGTAATGTGTCTGAAGGTGAGGAGAATGAAGCCAGCGCTGATTGGCCGCAGGGATTGCATGACATAACAATGTCACACAATCCCCGGGGGGAGCCAGTGCTGACACTGTTTGAACAAGAGGTGAGTATGTGTTATTATTTTACAAGGGGGAAACATTGGGATGCTAAAGTGGTTTTTCGAGTAGTGGACAACCCCTTTAAAATTTTAAAAGAAATCACATTAAACTTACCTATCTTAAGCCCCAGCCTAACCTCTTGATAGTGCAGCTCCCCAGTCCTCTATACAGGTTTTCGGTTTATCCAGTACTAATTTCCCTGTGGTTTCTGGGATAAGGGGGGTGATGCATATCATTGATGTCAATGACGTACATTGCTCCCCACTTGGGTCCCTGGAATAACCATAGACTTTCAGGGAGAACGAGGAGCTGAACAGCGTTGGAAACGGCATACGTAGTCATGTGATGGCTTAGGACAGTTGAGTATAATGTGCTTTTTTTTTTTTTTTCAATTTTAACGCTTTTCCGCCCCTCCATTTATTATGCTTTGGGGACTGGAGAGTCATCAGAGCGTAAAAAAAAGCGTCTTTTCATGGCAATAGGGACACTTTCAATTCAGATCGAATTTTAGCCAAATCCAGCCAATTTTGAGTAAATCTACCTGAAATAATTTTTGGAAAATTGGCTCATCTCTTGCACACACATGACAGCTAGTTCCAAAAAGTCACATGTGCTTTAAGTTTCTTATGATGCAAACTCACTGCAGCCCTTTGCTGATTTCTCTATCTAGAACTATCTGAAGGGAGCTCTCTCCTTGCATTAATGTTGTATGTAACATGATGACTTGTGACCTTCTTGTAGACTGCAGTGATCTAACGCATTGTTTCTAAGAAGAGAATATCATGGGTGGTGGACACTTTACTCTGAAATCTGATCCATCAGATGAAAGAGACATCTGCCAGGAGGATTGTGCTTTACAACTCCTGGAGCCACCTCTTCTCAACACTTTATGGTTTACTATTGTCCTATATTAATGATCATTATTTATCTTCTTCTATGAAGTCCATGAAGCTGCCACATAGATGTATGTATGGGAATATTTTGCATGCATGATACACTAGAGTAGGATTTTCCTACAGGGAACATGAAATTAGATATTTCCCTGAAGACGTTAATAACGAGACCTGTCAATTTAATGATAGTCATGGGATAATTGCAAGGGTTCCTAAGGCAAGGAACTTTTTATGGGTTCCTCCATGGTACAAAATTGCAGAATGACTGCATTGAAGCGTGCTCATTAAATCAAATATGTTGTAAATTAAATGAACTCTTGCTTCTGCAACATTGTGCTCCTTCAGAAAACACATGCACGAAGCCTAACCTAACCCGACGGAGGCTGCCAGACATATTTTTGGCAAAATGCACAAGCTAATTGGCAAAGTCGGACAGTCATTGCCATGACCTGAAAGTGAAAACAGCTATGACATAATTTAATGATGTTATTTACGCATGTTGCTAAAAAATAAAGGGTCGTTTTCAAGTTCTTTAATGGGAAACATTGAAAAGAGCTTGCAAAAACAATGGGATTCTTATTAAAAATCCTCTCTGTTCTCAAGAACAGAGGGATTTTTAATTCTATAGTTTACTGCTTGTTGCCTATGTCACAAACCACCTCTGCAATTTATCAGCGCTGACCAGTAACCTAGGCAAGGAGTGCAGCGCTTACAAGCTCTTTTCGATAGAGCTTGTAACTACTGCTCCAAGGCTGGCTGGATCTGTGAATCCAGCCACCTTGTTACAAAAAGGGGCCCTGGGTGAGATGGATCCTCTAAGCCCAAGGTCCAGGTAGGCACACGGGCCACGGGAGTCGGTGAAGCAGACGGGTAAGGCACCCAAGACACAGACAGTCAACTGGGAAAATAGAAGCCGTAGGCAGCCAGGAGATGGTCTGAAGACTGCAGACAGCTAGCAGAGTTACTGAAGTCCACAGGCAAACAGGAGACTGAAGGGCTGGAAACTACAAACGTCCAGGAGATGTCTTGGAGACCACAGATAGGTTATAGAGTTACTGAAGTCCACAAGCAAACAGGAGACTGAAGGGCTGGAAGTCGCAAGCAGCCAGGAGATGTCTTGGAGACCGCAGACAGGTTACAGAGTTACTGAAGTCCACAGGCAAACAGGAGACTGAAGGGCTTGAAGTCGCAAGCAGTCAGGAGATGTCTTGGAGACCGCAGACAGGTTACAGAGTTAGGCTATGTGCCCACGATGCAGAAATGCTCAGGATTTTTTCCTGAGCGTTTCTGCATCTCCCTGGCAGAAAAAAACGCATGCGGATTGTACATGCGGATTGTACATGCGAATTGTACATGCGTTTTTCCTGCCAGGGACATGCGGAAATGGAGCAGTTAACCACTGACATTTCCGCATGTGGATTGACAAGCACTTTCCAAGCGATTAGCATCACTTGGAAAGTGCTTGTGACAACTAGGTCACACTATATAAATCCATGCAAACAGCATGGATTTATATAGTGTGACCCGAGAGAGTGGTAAAAATAAAAAAATAAATATATACTTACCCTCCGATGGCCCCCGGTGTCCCGCTCACTCCGTTCTCCCTTGCCGGCAACAGTGAATTGAAAGACCTGCCGACGTCAGCGTCGCGTGACCCGTCACATGACTCTGACATCAGCGCAGGTCCTTCAATTTACTGCAAAGTGCCGGGAGGCAAGCAGGAGCGCAGCGCGGGCTGACAGAAGGTAAGTATACATTTATTTTTTATTTTATTCTTTTTTTACAGATTTTTTAATGGCACCTGGGTGTGGAGGAGACTCTCCTCTCATCTACACCCGGGTACCATCCGCACATTAGAACGCTTGGATTACGCATCTACATATACAGTGATGCGTAATCCATGCAGTCTAATGCAAGTCAATAGCAGCGAAGACGCAGCACTTCCGCAAAATAATTGGTAGTGCTGCGTTTTTTTCCGCAATGATAATCCGCAGCGGAAATTTCCACAGCATGTGCACAGCACATGCGGATTATCATTGGGGAACATTGCTGCCCTTCTACCATGCATTTTTAATGCGTTTCCACAGCTGCAAAAACACTGCGGAAACGCATTAAAAACGCTTCGTGGGCACACAGCCTAGCTGAAGTCCACAGGCAAACAGGAGACTGAAGGGCTGGAAGCTGCAGGCAGACAGGAGATGTCTTGGAGACCACAGACAGATAACAGAGTTACTGAAGTCCTCAGGCAAACAGAAGACTGAAGGAATGGAAGATACAAGCAGCCAGGAGAAGTCCTGAAGACTGTGAACAGGAACTGTGCACAGGAAAACTAAAAGTCTTACTAGAAAGTCTTAATTCCAAGACACAGGTGTGTTTCTTGGGAGGCCTTATATAGGGCTAGGAAGTTCAAAACATGGGAGCATGCCGGGCTACTGATAAAGCCCGACATGTAGTACAAGAAAGTTTAGTGAACCGGGGTGTAGGTAGCAGAGCCCAGATGCAAGACAGGTGTGTAACACAGTGTCACGGGTGTGTTGCCACGAAGATCGTCACGAGTACACAGCCTGACTTCTCGCAGCTGACTTGTTGGTGCTTTGTGTTTTCTCGGCAGTGTAGGAGTTAATTCTCTCTCTCTCTGGGCTAGCTGAGGTCCAGCCTCGCCCAGCTGCAATCAATGCTTCTTTAGTGAGACTCCTTTATATTCCTGCAGGTCTGTTTGGGAGGTGTCGGTGAAAGCATTTCATTCAGACTGACAGAGCGGATCGTGGTGTTTGGAGTTGCTGAGATAAGTGTATTTGGAAGTGTTTTTTCCCTTTCCTCGCTTTATCATTTATCTCCTTTCCCGTTGGTTTTCCCTCTGTTGTAGTTGAGAAGTTGTTTGTATGCAAGGTGGTTTTGGTTTTTCCCTTGTACTGTCTCGTTCGTCTAAATACTGTGTTTGAGCATATTATTTCTTGTTCCCTTTGGTTGTGATCGGGGTCCTTCTCAGGACTAGATTACTGAGGTGCAGGGATCTTCAGGAGGTAGGGGTTACGCTGGCGGCCTGGACCTCTGTACCTTTAACAGTACCTCCAGGTTGAGGGATTAGTCAGGGCCCCAGCTTAGGGTCAGCTTAGGCCCCCTACCTTCAGTATTCTGTGACAGTGTGACATTTTCACCGACCATCTTAGTTTTTCTCCAGCTACCATGGATCCAGTAGCCGGTCTAGCTCGGCAGTTGCAGAGTTTGTCCATGGGGCTGGCGGACGTTAGGTCCAAGGTTTTGCATCCTCTGGAGCAAGCCGGACCAGAACCTAAAGTAGCTCTCCCTGACAGGTTCACTGGGGGGCGGGACAAGTTTTTTGTTTTCCGGGAGGCATGCAAATTGTACTTTCGGCTGCGGCCTCGGTCATCGGGCAGTGAAGAACAAAGGGTGGGAATTGTCATCTCGCTCCTACAAGGGGACCCACAATCTTGGGCGTTCTCTCTTCCCCCAAGCTCCCCGGTTCTCCAGTCAGTGGATAGGTTTTTCGCTGCTCTGGGACTCGTATATGATGACCCAGATCGGATCTCCCTTGCTGAGTCTAAGTTACGTAGGATTCAGCAGGGAGATCGTCCGGCGGAGGAATTCTGTTCGGAGTTCCGTAGGTGGGCCACGGACACCCAGTGGAATGACCCGGCTCTTAGGAGCCAGTTTTGTCATGGTTTATCCGACAAATTACAGGATGTGTTGGCACAGTATGACTCTCCCGCGTCACTGGAAGCCGCTATGGCCCTTGCTATTCGCGTTGACAGACGGCTTCGGGAGAGGTGCGGGATAACTCTACCCCCTGTAATGTCTCCACCTCCTACAAGGTCCCCTCATATGGTGGTTCCCCTGGTCAGTCCGGAGGAGCCTATGCAATTAGGAGGGACATCATTTCGGGGAAGGGGACCGGTGGTGCGCCATAAGACAGGAAGGTGTTTTCTCTGCGGGAAAAAGGGACATTTTATTGGGGGGTGTCCATCCCGTCCCTTGCAGAGTAAAGAGTCGTCGAAAAAACTGTTGATCCCAGGTTGTGTGGTGGACGGCAATCTGGGAGTAGGTATTTCGTCCCTAGGTTCGTCTCAGTTTCTCGTACCGGCGGAGGTGGTGGTGGGTACGAGAACTGAGAGGATATCTGTTCTTCTGGATAGTGGGGCCGGGGCTAATCTGGTTGATGCTCGGTTTGCCCGGGTTCAAGGTATGCGATTGAGTGAGTTGGCTAAACCCATCCCCATATTCTCGATCGATGCCAGACCTCTCGGTCAGGGAAGTTTTTTGCAAGCTGTGCATGGCGTAAAACTTCAAGTGGGGGCAATACATAAAGAACTGTTGTCTTGCTACGTGTTGGAGGGTCTTCCCACTCCTATAGTGTTGGGCCTTCCTTGGTTAGCTAAGCATAACCCGGTTATTAATTGGCAAACCAGAGAGATAAGCCAATGGAGTAAATTCTGTAATAAAAACTGCATGAACACGGTCATCGGTGCGGTTACTCCTTGGGTCTTACCTCCATTTCTGGCGGACTTTGAGGATGTATTCTCGGAGAATGGGTGTCAGGAACTACCTCCTCATCGCGTGTATGACTGTTCTGTAAAACTGCTCCCTGAGGCCAAGTTACCTAAAGCTAGGTTGTATAACCTTTCTGGTCCTGAGAGGCAGGCCATGAAGGATTATATTTCTGAAAGTCTGGCTAAGGGGCATATTAGACCTTCATCTTCTCCGGTGGCCGCGGGGTTCTTCTTTGTTAAGAAGAAAGATGGAGGCCTACGCCCTTGCCTGGATTTCCGTGAACTTAATCGGATTACGGTCCGAGATCCATATCCGCTCCCACTTATTCCCGATCTCTTTAATCAGATCGTGGGCGCCAAATGGTTCTCTAAGTTGGATCTCAGGAGGGCGTACAATCTGATTAGGATGAAGGAGGGGGATGAGTGGAAGACGGCTTTTAACACTCCGGAGGGGCATTATGAGAACCTTGTCATGCCATTCGGTCTGACTAATGCCCCGGCGGTGTTTCAACACTTTGTTAATGATATTTTTCGCCACCTGGTGGGACAGTTTGTTGTCATATATCTGGATGATATCTTAATTTACTCGCCGGATCTGGTGTCTCATCAGGAGCACGTTAGACAGGTGTTACAGATCTTGCGGGATAATAAACTGTATGCCAAGTGGGAAAAGTGTGAGTTCGCCGTACAGGAACTCCAGTTTTTAGGCTTCCTGGTTTCAGCGTCCGGTTTTCGTATGGACCCTGGGAAAGTGCGGGCAGTTCTTGAGTGGGATCGGCCGGAGAATCTTAAGGCACTACAACGTTTCCTGGGGTTTGCTAACTATTACCGGAAGTTCATTCGTAATTTCTCGTCCATGGTTAAGCCTCTCACAGACATGACTAAAAAGGGGACGGATTTTTCTAGGTGGTCTGACAAGGCTTGTCAAGCATTCTCCTCCTTGAAAAAATGTTTTGCCTCGGCACCCATACTCATTCAACCTGATGCGTCTCAGCCATTCTTTGTAGAGGTAGACGCTTCCGAGGTAGGGGTGGGAGCAGTATTGTCACAGGGTTCGTCCCCTGGTAAGTGGCATCCGTGCGCCTTTTTCTCTAAAAAATTGTCGTCCGCTGAGAGGAATTACGATGTCGGCAATAGGGAACTCTTGGCCATTAAGTTAGCTTTTGAGGAGTGGCGCCATTTTTTGGAGGGGGCAGTTCATCCGGTCACCGTCATCACCGATCACAAGAACCTGCTATATCTGGAGTCCGCTAAACGTCTGAATCCCAGACAAGCTAGGTGGTCATTGTTTTTTACCAGGTTTAATTTCGTCGTTACATATCGTCCTGGGTCTAAAAATGTAAAGGCGGATGCCTTATCTCGTAGTTTCCCTGGGGCCGGGAATACGGACGACCCGATTCCTATTCTTCAGGAGGGGGTGGTGGTTTCGGCAGTATGCTCTGAGCTGGAGGAGGAGATATTGGAGGCTCAGGGAGACGCCCCTGTTGGACCTCCGGGGAGACTGTTCGTTCCAGATCAGTTGCGACAAAAGGTGATCGAGGCACACCATAACTCAGTTTTTGCAGGACACCCGGGGAGTAAAGCAACTGTGGATCTCCTCTCGCGTCGGTTTTGGTGGCCTAACTTACATAAAGAGGTGGTAACTTTTGTCGCGTCCTGTGGGGTTTGTGCGCTCTAAGACCTCACATACCCGTCCGTCTGGGGCCCTCTTACCTTTGAAGATCCCGGAGCGTCCTTGGACTCATCTGTCTATGGACTTTATTACTGACCTCCCTCCGTCTTCGGGTAAAACGGTCATACTCGTTGTAGTGGACAGGTTCAGCAAGATGGCACATTTTATCGCTCTTCCGGCTCTCCCTAATGCTAAAACTCTTGCGCAGGTGTTCATTGGGGAGATTGTGAGGCTTCACGGGGTACCCTCCGAGGTGGTGTCTGATCGGGGGTCTCAGTTTGTGTCCAAGTTCTGGAAGGCGTTTTGTGCACGGCGGGGGATGCATTTGTCATTCTCGTCGGCTTTTCATCCTCAGACCAATGGTCAGACGGAACGTATGAACCAGAGCTTGGAGACATATCTTCGGTGTTTTGTGTCAGAGAACCAGGAGGACTGGGCTTCTTTCCTACCTCTGGCAGAGTTTGCTCTCAATAATAGGCGGAGCGAGTCCACTGGTAAGTCCCCGTTTTTTGGGGCATATGGTTTTCACCCCCAGTTTTGTACTTTCAGTAGGGGGGGCTCTTCGGGGGTTCTGGAGGAGGAACGATTTTCCTCATCTCTCGCTTCAGTATGGAGAGGGGTGCTGAAGAATCTGAATACTATGGGGAACCGATACAAACGTATGGCTGATAGGAGGAGAGTGTCTGGTCCGGACCTAAGTGTGAACGATCAGGTATGGTTGTCTACCAGGAATATTAAACTTAAGGTTCCCTCCTGGAAACTGGGTCCCAGGTTCATCGGTCCGTACAGAATCAGTTCTGTTATTAATCCGGTGGCATTCCGTCTTGACCTCCCCCCTACGTTTAAAATTCACAACGTGTTTCACAGATCATTGCTTAAGAGGTATGTGGCGCCGGTGGTACCGTCACCTTTACCTCCCCCTCCTGTGGTTGTCAATGGTAACTTGGAGTTCCAGGTATCGAGGGTCATTGATTCACGCTTTAATCGCCGGTCCCTTCAGTACTTGGTTCATTGGAAGGGGTATGGTCCTGAGGAGAGGATGTGGGTTCCTGCGTCGGATATTAACGCAGACCGATTAGTTCGGGCCTTCCACACGACTCACCCGGATAAACCTGGCCCTGAGGGTCCAGAGGCCCCTCGTAGAAGGGGGGGTACTGTCACGGGTGTGTTGCCACGAAGATCGTCACGAGTACACAGCCTGACTTCTCGCAGCTGACTTGTTGGTGCTTTGTGTTTTCTCGGCAGTGTAGGAGTTAATTCTCTCTCTCTCTGGGCTAGCTGAGGTCCAGCCTCGCCCAGCTGCAATCAATGCTTCTTTAGTGAGACTCCTTTATATTCCTGCAGGTCTGTTTGGGAGGTGTCGGTGAAAGCATTTCATTCAGACTGACAGAGCGGATCGTGGTGTTTGGAGTTGCTGAGATAAGTGTATTTGGAAGTGTTTTTTCCCTTCCTCGCTTTATCATTTATCTCCTTTCCCGTTGGTTTTCCCTCTGTTGTAGTTGAGAAGTTGTTTGTATGCAAGGTGGTTTTGGTTTTTCCCTTGTACTGTCTCGTTCGTCTAAATACTGTGTTTGAGCATATTATTTCTTGTTCCCTTTGGTTGTGATCGGGGTCCTTCTCAGGACTAGATTACTGAGGTGCAGGGATCTTCAGGAGGTAGGGGTTACGCTGGCGGCCTGGACCTCTGTACCTTTAACAGTACCTCCAGGTTGAGGGATTAGTCAGGGCCCCAGCTTAGGGTCAGCTTAGGCCCCCTACCTCCAGTATACAGAGACAGCGTGACACACAGCTTCAGTGCCCCTGCGCTCCTCCAAAGCTGCAGATTCTAAGCTACCATTGCACAATGCACAGTTTGGGTCAGTGATGCATTAATGCTACTAGTCCACACTGTCTATCAACCAAGAGTGAACTGTCCACCGACAAGGAGGATGTCGGGAGGCTGGAGAGTGGTGGGGTCTTGAAAAACAAACATAAAAAACATTTAGGATACCGTCTGATGCATATGAGAGCCTCAAGATACTCTTCCCCAACAGGAAAGAAGCATCAGGATTCATTTGTCGCCCGCAGGCGATAAACTTTTCCCAACAGGACAGAAGCATCAGGATCCTTTAGACCCCCCAGGTGATAAGCTTTTCCCAACAGGAGAGAAGCATCAGGATCCTTTTGACCCCCGCAGGCGATAAACTTTTCCCAACAGGAGAGAAGCATCAGGATCCTTTTGACCCCCGCAGGCGATAAGCTTTTCCCAATAGGAGAGAAGCATCAGGATCCTTTTAACCCCCGAAGGCGATAAGCTTTTCACAACAGGAGAGAAGCATCAGGATCCTTTTGACCCCCGCAGGCGATAAGCTTTTCCCAATAGGAGAGAAGCATCAGGATCCTTTTGACCCCCGCAGGTGATAAACTTTTCCCAATAGGAGAGAAGCATCAGGATCCTTTTGACCTTTGCAGGCGATAAACTTTTCCCAATAGGAGAGAAGCATCAGGATACTTTTGACCCCCGCAGGTGATAAACTTTTCCCAACAGGAGAGAACCATCAGGATCCTTTAGACCCCCGCAGGCGATGAGCTTTTCCCAATATGAGAGAAGCATTAGGATCCTTTAGACCCCCACAGGCGATAAGCTTTTCTCAATAGGAGAGAAGCATCAGGATTCAGGATCCTTTTGACCCCCGCAGGCGATAAACTTTTCCCAACACGAGAGAAGCATCAGGATCCTTTTGTCCCCGCAGGCGATAAGCTTTTCCCAATAGGAGAGAAGCATCAGGATCCTTTAGACACCCGCAGGTGATAAGCTTTTCTCAATAGGAGAGAAGCATCAGGATCCTTTTGACCCCCGCAGGCGATAAGCTTTTCTCAATAGGAGAGAAGCATCAGGATCCTTTTGACCCCCGCAGGCGATAAACTTTTCCCAACAGGAGAGAAGCATCAGGATCCTTTTGACCCCAGCAGGCGATAAGCTTTTCCCAATAGGAGAGAAGCATCAGGATCCTTTTGACCCCGCAGGCGACAAGCTTTTCCAGAGTAATCTGCTTTTTTTCGCTCTCCCCATTGAAAAAACATATGTTACAATGCTCTGTTTTATTACTGAGACATACTAAGACATACAGATCATGAAGAAAAGCAACTTTCCACTAGAAATATCTAAGCTGGGGGTGCAGGTACAGAAGATATTGCAGTACAGGTCAATTAATTTGAGATGGACAAGGAAAAAAGCAGGACTGAAAAAATAAAAATGGCATCTATTGCTGTAGTGCGGCGTGTTGCACAGGTATGGCATTTCTATCCGCGGAGATCAATACTACATCACCGTATGGTATTGACTTGTTAGGTGCTCTGGGTCCTGACTTTTATGCTATAATCCTATGGAAGGACATTGTAACCAATCCCTTTAGTCACCTTTTCACGAAAAGAGCTGATAACAGAGAATAATTTATTGTATTCTGCTGCATAGTACATTGTATTAAAAAGTCAAACACTTCAAGTTCTGTCAAGATAATGGAAACTGCACATATATATATTTCCAAATATAATTAATAACTTTAGGAATTTTTAGCATTACTTATATCTGTCTCCCGTGGTTCCACTTTTGACGGGTGAGTGGAGTCGAGATGGAGCCTGAAACCCGGCACTGTGTGATCAAAACGGACAGCGGAGCAAAGATCGGGAAAAGAAAGTACAACGAGTTCTGTGTTCTCCGGGCTTTGTCTCTTCATCCAGGTCGGTTCATTATACCAATTTTTCTCTTTAGAGGTCAGCTGACTTTCTTAGGTTGTGTTCACACTCTGTCTTTTTCTGTAATTTTTTTTTGCATGGAAAATGCCACAAAATTCTCAAAAGAATGAAAATATTCATTCCTCTGTATAAAAAAGACTCGCTGTTCACAAGTTCAGATATTTGAGCCCGGCTTTCAAAAGACGCCAAGCGATTAAAAGAAGTAACGTCAATTCTTCAGGAGTATGCTCAATACTTACAACACAAGTCAATGAGAAGGCTAAAAAGACGTCCGGGAGGGTGGGATTTTTTTTTTTTTTTGCAAATTTTTCTGCTGCAAAAAAATACTGTTGTTTTCTTCATTGGTTAATGGATTAAAGAAAAAAAGAAAAAAGGGCAAAAGAAAATGCCACCCAAAAAAAAAAGCTAATTAAAAAAGCTCAAAAATGCTGCCGGAAAAAAAAGTACAAAACAAAAGTCAGCAAAGTCTATAAAACTCCAGAAAAAAAAGGAAAGTTTCTAGAAGCACCGACTGCTTGAAAGACAGACTTTATTAATGGCCGGAAAAAGACGCAGTGTGAAGTTATCCTTAGGGAATGTGTCTTTTTATAGGGGGGCACACGGTGGCTCAGTGGTTAGCACTGTTGCTTTGCAGTTTGTATGTTCTCCTCGTTTTTGTGTGGGTTTGATCCGGGTTCTCTGGTTTCTTACCACACTCCAAAGAAATACTGATAGGGAATCTAGATTGTGAGTCCCGATGGGGACAGCGATGATATCTGTACAGCGCTGCAGAATATGATGAAGCTATATAAGCAATGCAAGCAGGCAAACCCGTCGAGTTATTCAAAGGAAAACCTTTCAGGAAACGCTGGCTTTTTATTAGCTGTACACGGAGATTTCACCTGTCACTCTAATCATGTCTGTGATGATAACGAGACCGCTGAAATGTCTTTCATGGAAAACGGGAGTCATGATTCTAATATTGTGCTTTGTAACCAGAGTGAAGAATTGCACATTTTTAGTATTTTTTTTACGGGGGGGGAGGTGGGGATACAGATAGTGATATGAAAAAAAAAAAATAGCAAATAAATAGGAAATATTTACATAAAATCCTGACCTCATTTTTAGGATGACGCATTCCCTTGATAGTATGTTGGGATCCAATAGAAGACCCAAGAGTGACTTTACGCACATGTCAACAAGTCCGAGCAGACAGATCAGGAAATTCATTCATGGAGCTGGTGAAGAACAGGAAGAACCGAGGCAAAGCAGGAGACGATGATCCTGAGATAAGATGTTTCATTAGAAGACAAGCCCAAGGACTTGGTGACAGGTGAGTGCGTTCATTCATTCATTCATGGACATGCCTGGTATACAGCCTGCACGGCGCTGCTCAGGGTGGAGGCTCTTCTGTCTTCAACTTCTTTGTCCGAAACCATAAAAGACCAGAACCTCAAAGTGAAGCTTCTAGGGTGTAACGGGTCCGGGAGGCGGACTGTAACGGGTCCGGGAGGCGGAACCTCTGAGCTACTATACAAGGGGGCGGCCCTTGTAAGGGAGCGGGTGGCAGTCTCTGGGTAAGGGGTAGGTACGACCTGTGATGGCAGAGCCTCCAGGTAGGCTAGCAGGCAGATGGTAGATGTGTGCTCCCAGGTGAGCAAGCGAGAGTCTCTGGAATAGCAGGTGGTCACGGCACGTGACGGCGGAACCTCCGGGCTGGCAGGCAGGTAGGTAACGGAGAAGCGCTCCCAGGTGAGCGGGCAAGAGTCTCTGGAATAGCTGGTGGTCACCGCACGTGACAACGGGACCTCCGGGCTGGCAAGCAGGCAGGTAACGGAGATGCGCTCCCAGGTGAGCGGGCAAGAGTCTCTGAGATAGCTGGTGGTCACAGCACGTGACAACGGAGCCTCCGGGCTGGCAAGCAGGCAGATAACGGAGAAGCGCTCCCAGGTGAGCGGGCAAGCTGGTCCATAGACAGACTGACCGGAGTAGTAAGGCAGACCGTCGGACCTCAGGCAAGCAGGCAGGTAGCTGATATGCGCTCCCAGGTGAGCGGGCAGGCTGGTCCTTTAGACAGACTGACAGGAGTAGTAAGGCAGACCGTCGGACCTCAGACTGGCAGACAGGTAACAAGTATTCAGGCAGGAATCAGGCAGGTAACTGGCAGGTAACTAGCAGGAAACTGGCAGGTAACTGGCAACGGGACCTGAGGGCTGAAGCACAGGTGAGACACAGGTGCAAACAACATTGCTCGGGCACCTCCATTTTGGAGGAGGTGCCTTATATATGATGAAGTCCTCCGGCCATTGGCCGGGGACTCTTTAGGGCGGCGCGCGCGGCCCCTTTAAGAGGAGGGGAGCGCGCGCGCGCGCGCCCTAAGCACAGGGGCCGGGAAGGAGCGCGCGCTGAGAGCAGAGCAGGAGGAGGACGCCGGGACGGAGCGCGCGCTGACAGCAGAGCGGGGGGAAGATGCCGGGCACGGAGCAGAGCGGTGAGGGGAGCAGCGTCCCTGCCTAGCAGAGGGCAGGGACGCCGGCACTACAGTACCCCCCCCTTTAGGCCCCCCCTTTTTTAGGCCAGACAGAAATTTAGCAAGGATGAGAGGGGCATGGATGTTCTCCCGGGGCTCCCACGTTCTCTCCTCAGGACCAAACCCCTTCCAATCTACCAGGAAAAAGGTCTTTCCTCTTACCCTTTTGGTGGCAAGAATGTTCTCTACCTCAAACTCGTCCTCAGCAGAAACCGGAGCAGGAGGCGTACCTGTAGACTTGGAAAAAGAGTTAAGCACCACAGGTTTGAGGAGAGACACATGGAAGGAGTTAGGGATCCGTAAGTTGGCCGGGAGTTTCAATTTATAGGCCACCGGATTGATCTGACTGATGACCTCCAGTGGGCCGATGAACCGAGGCCCTAACTTATAGGAAGGGATCTTGAGCCGGACATATTTGGACGAGAGCCAGACTTTATCCCCAGGGCGGAATTGAGGAGGGTCCAGACGTTTTTTGTCAGCGTGTCTTTTCATACGCTCGGATGACAGAAGGAGTGCGGACCGGGTACTCTCCCATATGGAGGAAAATTTGTTAACAAGAGATTCCGCAGCCGGATTGTCCGCCGAGGTGGAGACGGGAAACGGGATCCGAGGATGCTGACCGTAGACTACAAAAAACGGGGATTTGGAGGAAGACTCGCTCTCGTGATTGTTGTACGAGAATTCGGCCCATGGCAGGAGATCCACCCAGTCAGAATGGTGGGCATTAACGAAGTGCCGAAGGTAACTGGTCAGGTTCTGATTGATCCGCTCCACTTGACCATTAGACTGTGGGTGGTAAGCGGAGGAGAAGTCCAGGGTGATGTTCAGCAATTTACAAGTGGCTCTCCAGAAACGGGAAGTGAACTGTACCCCACGATCCGACACGATGTGACGGGGCAGGCCATGAAGACGGAAGATGTGGCGGATAAAGTCTTTAGCCAGCTCGGGTGCAGACGGAAGACCTGGCAGTGGAATGAAGTGAGCCATCTTGGAGAAGCGGTCAGCGACCACCCAAATGACCGTACAACCGGCAGAGACGGGCAGATCAGTAATGAAGTCCATCGCTATATGCTGCCAGGGGGCAGCAGGTACTGGCAGAGGTAGGAGGCGGCCGGCCGGCAGGTGTCTCGGAACTTTGTTGCGGGCGCAGGACACACAGGCAGAAACAAAGTCTATTACATCCTTGTGCAGGTTAGGCCACCAGTAGTGCCGGGTAATAAGCTGGAGGGTCTTTTTCTGACCGGCGTGGCCAGCTAGTTTAGACGAATGACCCCAGTGTAGGATCTTCTCCCTATCAGGTACTGGTACGAACGTCTTACCAGGAGGAAGACGATTTAGACTCACGGGAGCCACCTGCATTACTCTGGCGGGATCGATGATATGTTTCGGATCCTCCTCGAGATCAGACACCAGAAAGGACCGAGACAAGGCGTCCGCCTTGACGTTTTTGTCAGCCGGGCGAAAATGAAGGACAAAATCAAAACGAGCAAAAAACAAGGACCACCGGGCTTGGCGCGGGTTAAGTCTCTGGGCATGCTGGAGGTAAGCCAAGTTCTTGTGGTCAGTGTAAATTATTACCGGGTGAAGGGCCCCCTCGAGCAGGTAACGCCACTCCTCCAATGCCAGTTTGATGGCCAATAACTCTCGGTCTCCTATGGAATAGTTGCGCTCAGAGGAGGAGAAGAGTTTAGAGAAGAAGCCACAAGTTACCATCCTCCCGGAAGATGATTTTTGAGTAAGTACCGCTCCGGCTCCAGAGGAGGAGGCGTCAACTTCCAGGAAGAACTGCTTGTTGCCATCTGGGCGATGCAGCACCGGGGCGGAAGAGAAGGCCTGTTTAAGGGAAAGAAAGGCCTCCTCTGCTTCGGGTGGCCACTCTTTGGGATTAGTACCTTTACGGGTGAGCGCAGAAATTGGGGCCGTCCGGGAAGAGAAGTGTGGTATGAAGAGGCGGTAGTAGTTGGCGAAGCCCAGGAATCGCTGAATGGCCTTCAACCCCTCCGGTCGGGGCCATTTCTCGATGGCAGACAGTTTCTCAGGATCCATTTGTAGGCCGGTCTGAGAGATAATGTAGCCCAGAAACGGAAGCGAGGTCTGCTCAAAGAGGCACTTCTCAAATTTAGCGTAGAGATGGTTCTGCCTTAGCCTGAGCAGGACCTGACGAACGTCCCTCCGGTGAGTCTGGAGATCCGGAGAGAAGACCAAGATGTCGTCCAGGTACACCACTACGCAGGAGTAGAGAAGGTCCCGGAAGATGTCATTGACCAACTCTTGAAAGACGGCAGGAGCGTTACAGAGACCAAAGGGCATTACCAGGTATTCATAGTGGCCGTCCCGGGTGTTGAATGCCGTCTTCCATTCATCCCCCTGACGAATACGAACCAGGTTGTACGCCCCACGATTGTCCAGTTTGGTGAAGATCCTAGCCCCCCTCAGACGATCAAATAATTCTGCAATGAGCGGAAGGGGGTACTTATTCTTCACCGTGATCAGGTTTAGGCCTCTATAGTCTATACAGGGACGGAGAGAGCCGTCCTTCTTTTTGACGAAAAAGAAGCCTGCTCCCGCCGGGGAGGTAGATTTCCGGATGAATCCTCTGGCCAGATTCTCCTCAATATATTCGGACATTGACCGGGTCTCAGCAGCGGATAAAGGATAGATACGCCCACGGGGAGGAGTAGTACCGGGTAGCAGATCGATGGGACAGTCGTATGGTCTATGTGGTGGTAATGTCTCTGCCTCCTTTTTATTAAAGACATCTGCATAAGACCAATAAGGAATCGGAAGTCCAGGTAGATTAGCTGGGGTAGGAGAGGGACGGACGGGATGGACGGGAACCAGGCAGGTTTTATGACAGTCTTGTCCCCAGCGAAGGACCTCTCCGGTTGGCCAGTCTAGCACGGGTGCATGTCTCTGGAGCCAGGGCAGACCTAGCAAGAGGGCGTGAGAGAGTCCAGGCAGAACATGAAAGGAGATACTTTCAGAATGCAGCATTCCCACCTGCAGGGTAATGGATTCGGTGATGAGTTGAATGGGGCGAGGTAAGAGGCCCCCATCCACGGCAGCGACAGACAAGGGTACAGCCAGAGGTTTGGTGGGGATGCGGTATTTCTCAACCAGGGACTGTGAAATAAGGTTCCCGGCTGCTCCAGAGTCAAGTTGGGCTAGTTCGAAATAACGGTTCTCCCCGTAGATGATCGAAACTGACAACAGCAGGGATGGAGAGGATTTATTCTTGTCTAGGTGGACCTCTCTGAGCGAACCTAGACACAGGCGTTTCCCGACCTCTCCGGGCAGGCACGGATCCGGTGCTCCTTACTGCCACAGTAGAAGCAGCTCCCCTCGGCACGGCGTGAGTCCTGACGGGTTTTGACCATCTTGGTCTGGTCGACCTGCATAGGCTCAGGAGAGTGTACCTGGGGAGAGATGGAGGGAATGACGGGTTTCTGGAAAGTAGGAGCTAAACGTGGAATCCTTCTCTCACGGGTGACCTCTTTGGCACGCTCCTGGAACCGTAGGTCAATCCGGGTGGCAAGGGTTATTAGATCATCGAGAGAGGTAGGAATGTCCCGACCAGCAAGTTCATCTTTAATACGACCGGACAGACCCTCCCAGAAGACGGATACCAGAGCGTCGTTATCCCAAGCCAGCTCCGAGGCAAGGGTGCGGAACCGTATGGCATATTGGCCCACGGTGAGACCCTCCTGACGGAGGCGTAGCAGAGAGGATGCGGATGAGGTCTTCCGTCCGGGTTCGTCGAAGACTTTCCGGAAAGCCGAGAGAAAAGCAGGCAAGTTGGACACCAGGGGGTCTCCTCTCTCCCATAGAGGATTTAGCCAGGCCAGGGCCTCCCCGGTGAGATGGGACATGATAAAGGCAATTTTGGCCCGGTCGGAATTAAACTGATGGGACAAAAGTTCAAAGTGCAGGGTGCACTGATTTATGAAGCCCCGAGCCTGGACGGAGTCGCCTCCGAAGCGAGGAGGTGCAGACAGCCGGGGACCGGGATAGGTTACCATGGTATTAGTGGGTAGCGGAGCTGCCGGGTTGCGAGTCATGGTACTGGCAGTGGCTGCAGGTGGTGCAGTCAGAGTGTCCAGGCGAGTATTGACATTCCGCAGGTGACCCAGGATGGACTCCTGTTGGGACCTTTGACGGGACAGTTCATGACACAGGTCCGTGAGCGAGGGAGCTTGGGTGCCACCGGGTTCCATGGCCCGAGCAAACTGTAACGGGTCCGGGAGGCGGCCTGTAACGGGTCCGGGAGGCGGAACCTCTGAGCTACTATACAAGGGGGCGGCCCTTGTAAGGGAGCGGGTGGCAGTCTCTGGGTAAGGGGTAGGTACGACCTGTGATGGCAGAGCCTCCAGGTAGGCTAGCAGGCAGATGGTAGATGTGTGCTCCCAGGTGAGCAAGCGAGAGTCTCTGGAATAGCAGGTGGTCACGGCACGTGACGGCGGAACCTCCGGGCTGGCAGGCAGGTAGGTAACGGAGAAGCGCTCCCAGGTGAGCGGGCAAGAGTCTCTGGAATAGCTGGTGGTCACCGCACGTGACAACGGGACCTCCGGGCTGGCAAGCAGGCAGGTAACGGAGATGCGCTCCCAGGTGAGCGGGCAAGAGTCTCTGAGATAGCTGGTGGTCACAGCACGTGACAACGGAGCCTCCGGGCTGGCAAGCAGGCAGATAACGGAGAAGCGCTCCCAGGTGAGCGGGCAAGCTGGTCCATAGACAGACTGACCGGAGTAGTAAGGCAGACCGTCGGACCTCAGGCAAGCAGGCAGGTAGCTGATATGCGCTCCCAGGTGAACGGGCAGGCTGGTCCTTTAGACAGACTGACAGGAGTAGTAAGGCAGACCGTCGGACCTCAGACTGGCAGACAGGTAACAAGTATTCAGACAGGAATCAGGCAGGTAACTGGCAGGTAACTAGCAGGAAACTGGCAGGTAACTGGCAACGGGACCTGAGGGCTGAAGCACAGGTGAGACACAGGTGCAAACAACATTGCTCGGGCACCTCCATTTTGGAGGAGGTGCCTTATATATGATGAAGTCCTCCGGCCATTGGCCGGGGACTCTTTAGGGCGGCGCGCGCGGCCCCTTTAAGAGGAGGGGAGCGCGCGCGCGCGCGCCCTAAGCACAGGGGCCGGGAAGGAGCGCGCGCTGAGAGCAGAGCAGGAGGAGGACGCCGGGACGGAGCGCGCGCTGACAGCAGAGCGGGGGGAAGATGCCGGGCACGGAGCAGAGCGGTGAGGGGAGCAGCGTCCCTGCCTAGCAGAGGGCAGGGACGCCGGCACTACATAGGGGACGAGTGAGAACGAGCTCTATTGTCCTCCAGGCAACGAGGAACTTGAATCTCATCCGTACGTCTTTTTTTTTTAAACACAAAGAGAAAGAATCAGCATCCTGTCTTTTTAGGTTGCATAAAGAAACAACTCTATTGGACATAAACTCTACCGTGACTATAGAGCTGACGTCACAAGAACAGAATAACTCTCAGCAGCCCATGATTACAATGTACGACATGACCGGAAAAGATTTCAGCCATTGCATCTTGTGTCGACTTGTACAAGGGTAACACCTTCACTGTGATGATCATTTATACAGGGTGGGCACAAAAACAGACCCCTGATTCTTGCTAAAAGGAATAATACTCATGATCAAGCAAAAGAATTGTGCCAAGTTAGGAAGTTCTCCACTACCATAGGATAAGGGGATAACTTTCTAATCGCTGGGACCCCAATAGATCACAAGGACAAGACTCTGAATGGAGCAGAGATCGAGTATGCGAAATTCAACTCCATCCACTCTCTATGGGACTCCCAGAGGGTCACAAAAAATAAACTCCTGTTTCTTGCTAAAACAAATAATACTCATGAAGAAGTAAAAGATTTGTGCCAAATTAGGAAGACGTCGTCTCCATAAGATAAGGGGATAACTTTCCGATAGGTGGGACTCCAACAGATCGCAAGGACAAGGCTGTAAATGGAGCAAAGATTGAGCACAACTCAACTCCATTCACTCTCTATGGGACTCCCGGAGATAGCCGACTGCTGTCCTATCCCATAGACAATGAATGGAGAAGAGGATTTCATGCTCAATCTCCGATCCATTCAGGCGGAGATCTTTAGAAACCCATTATCAAGATCAGTGGGGGTTCTGTGACGAGCGGATTACCTCTTGACTTGGCACAATCCCTTTGGCACAAATGGTGCATAGATCTCCTAATGATGGGAGCGGGAGCTGAGCCCATAAACGACCACTATACAGTGTATAGTGTTACACGCACCCCGCTAGGTTCAGATAGGGCGAGACGGGTTTCATGAATTCTTTGGAATCCCGGGGAAACCATCACTCAGGGTGACCATAGGCTGCAGCTTCTCTCAGGCACACGATAGATTCAGTTGCTGACCAGACACATCTGACAAGAGTCTTTTTCAACAGTTTAACAGTGGAATTTAATCTGAAGCACGGCCAGTGCAATTCAGGGATATTACAGCAACAATCTTCATTACAGTACAATCTGAGTTTCTTGAGCAACCGGCTCCACTAACAATACAGTAGTTTCTTCACAAGGCACAGTATTACAGTCTCATCAGTAGCATAATTCAGCATAGATTAGATCTCTTAGCAGCACACTTCTATGCATACACAACCACAGGCTTTTCCTTCACAAGGACACAATTGTACACAGCATTCTTTATCCTGCATGGAGATGGAGGTGGGGAGGGTTTGATGAGGGAGATGATCCCTGTGACACAATTCCTTCCAGTCCTTATCTTCCAGCCCAATGATACTTTGCATTGTTAGTTCAGGGAGTTTATCTGACCTGTGTTTAGTTTCTCTCCTGATCTGAATCCTGTTCAGTTGCCTTCTGTCAGATACAGATAACACACCACTACCTTTCTCTTCGGCTTCAGCCAGACTACAATAATCAGTTCCCCACAATTCCCCTGGGGCTCTGCTAAAACACTCCCTGTCTCCTGTGACTGTGTTAACACCTCTAGTTGCTGGATGGTTATGGAGCACAACACTTCCTGTCTACTGTGCTTGTGTTACTTCTAATAGTTGCTGAATGCTTTTGAAGCAACAGCACTACTTCTGCATGTCACAATAGACTGAGGGTTTCTGGTTCTGTACATTGTGCATATTTGTTTGCAGTGGGAGCTGCAAGCAGCTGATCAGTGGGTGTGCAGGGTGTTGGCCCCCCACCAATCTGATATTGAACAGCTATTCAAAAGGGCTCGTGCATTTGGACGTGTGCTATCTGTTGATTTGATGGATAGCACGTGCCCTATGTTATTCCATGGGGTCGTGCACATGTCCGTTTTTTTCCTCGGACCGATTTTCTCGGATCAGAGAAAAAATGATCGCGTGTCCCTAGCCGTAGAAGAAGTCATCAATACCTAGTGTTTGACAACTCCTTTAAAATAATTCCAGCTTATTAATATTTTTACTTAGGGGTAAAAATAAAGTAACCTTGGCTGAATAGCTGATGGCAAGTTAAGGCCTCCCACACAAATTAGTCTGAAGTTGGCCAAATCAGTGGGATCGGCCAACAGAATAATGTGCATGGAGGCCTCCTGACTCTCCCCCAACAGATGATGTTGAGGGAAAGAAGAACCGAGTGGTCTAAGTCTTCACTACAGACCCTTTCTGCTCCCGCCAGAGCCATTTGGCAGCTGCTCTCTCCTCTCTCCCCGTTGAAACACATGAAAGCTCAGCCAAGCCAAACGTTCATGTGTATCATGAAATCAGGAGATATAGGTGTCGGCTGAATGAGTGGGCAAACGTCAGATATTGTATGTGCATGGCCAGCTTATTCAAGAGAGAAGCCAATGTGAATGGGGGAGTTGGGAGACATAGCTGTTGGCTGAACGATTGTCTGCCCGATAACGGTCTAATGTGTTTTGAAGCCTAAGGTTATAGACCAAAGCTGTCTGTTTGGAAAGATCTGGATGGGACAAATGCGCACAGATAGGGCAGTAACGTGAGGAGCAATATGGAGGTGAGGGTGATAGTAGACCTCACCTGTAAGCATTGTGTAAGGAAACAACACCTGTAGAAGGCTGATGTGCCATAGCTGCAGCCTTGTGGCTCTCGTCCAGATAACGGAGATTATCACGATGTGCGGGCTGCGCTCACGGAAAAGATGAGATCCGGAGAGTATAAACAAGATTTTTTAATTTACCAACGCGTTTCAGCACTTTATCAGAGCACTTGATTTTTTACCTTGAGAAAAGTGCCGGTCCGGTGCCGAAACGTGATGGTGAATTAAAAAACCTTGTTGATACTCTCCGGATCTCATCCTTTCCATGAGCGCTGCCTGCACATCGTGATGATCTCCTCTTTGCCGAACCTGTTGAACAGACACAATGTGCCAGAGCACGGAGGTTTCTTCACTTTAGCCGATGACACATTTATGATATTTGCAATTTGTGCTTGTACATATTTTGTTAAGAATTATTCTTATGTTCTTTACGTCCTGCATCTTGTAGCCTCTCCAATAGTATCTTAATCCCTTAAAGCAGGGATTTTAGGAATTATGTAAACCCTTTTGCAGGACTGATTGCAATCAGCCTCTTTGGTCTATGGACACAAAGCTACAAATCCATACATTACAATGCAGTTTTCCTCCAGTGTGCAGGTACGGTCCCCGACTGGCCGAGCCTTAATCCTCCCACTCATGTAAATTATTAATGCATTGAGTTGCAACTGGCTATTCACCCGTGGACTAATGACTCCAGTCCTCGGCTTCACCATTCTCTCCTCTCCTGGGTTGTGTCACCAGCCATCTTTCCATTGTTCATCCTGGATGTCCTTATGGAATTTAAAGTTCATCTTGTCAGAAATAGCTTTTGTTCTTTTCACCTTTAAGCACAAAGTTCACATGGGTAGGCTGTCTGCTCCTGAGCCGTTTCCGTTATTACACGTCCCTTTTCTCAATGGTTGGAGATGTTCTTTCAGTCCATTATTGTCTTCCTTTCTTTTGTACGCTCGCTGATTTATCCTTGGACACAACATTTCTCATTCTTGACATTTAAAGTCTTTACATTGCGTATTAAATGGAGTAAACAAGTGAAAGTCGGTGAGATTATCAAGAATCACATCCACTTAGATTCAATTAATGTCCGTTTTTTCACATATTTTGTAGAATGTTATACTCGGCTCACCCCATCGGTGCCTTATTGCTGTTATTACAGTAGATGCTGCTCCCGTGAGACTCAGATAATTTATTTTAGCATTTTCTTTGCCTAAAGGATACGGGCGGCTTTGGGCAATTTTTTTACTTAATTACATGTATTTCTGGTTAAATGGATTTTTGCATTGTAGTTTAATTCAAAATTTTAGACCAATTGCCTTCTACATCCTCTATGTATCACTGTACACAGTCAGCTGCAGAATGAATTACTAGTAAAGCCACCTGAGTTTGTAACCCTTAACTCTCTTCTCCTGAACTATCTTCCAAGCTGATTTATGATGAGTAGACATTTCAACTTTGATGTAGTCATAAATCAGCTTAGAAGACGGTTCAGAAGCTGAGAGATTAGGGTGACAGAACGAGTCAGAACGAGCTCACTGATGGATTCACTAGTAATTAATTTTGCTGTCTGTATTCTGCTATGTATTACTGTATGATACATAAAGGCTGCAGAATATATTACCAGTGAATTTGTCTGAGTCTATGACTCTTATCTCTCTTTTCCTGAGTTATCTTTGAAGCATACATATGATGAGTTGACAGTTCAACTTTTATGTGGTCATGACGGTTCAGGAATGAGAGATTAGGACTCTACAGTCAGAATAAGCTCACTGATAGATTCACTGCACGCTCATTCAGCAATAATCTCCTGTGTACTGTGATACATAGAGGCTGCAGAATCAATAACCAGTGAATCTGTCAGAGTCTGTTACCCTTATCTTTCTTTTTCTGAGCTTTATGAATAGTTGACAGTTCAACTTTGATATAGTCATAAATCATCTTAGAAGATGGTTCAGGAGATAAGACATTATGGTTACAGACAGTGAAGTGAGAACAAGCTCACTGACAGATTCACTGGTAACCCATTCTGGACTCCGCTATGTACTGTGATATAAAGAGGCTGTAGAATGAGATACTAAGGAGTCTGCAACCTTATCTTTCTTTTTATGAACTATCTTTCAAGTTGATTTCTAAAGAGTTAACAGTTAAACTTTGATGTAGTCATAAATCAGCTTAGAAGATTATGCAGGAGCTGAGAGATTAGTGTTAAAAAACTCTGCAGTCATAACCAGCTCACTGACGGATTCACTAGTAACTCATTCCATAGTCTGCTAGGTACTGTGATACACAGAGGCTGCAGAATGAGTCACCAGTGAATCTCTATGAGTCTGTAACCCTTATCTCTATTTTCCTGAATTATCTTTCAAGTTGATTTATGAAAAGTTGACAATTCAACTTTGATGTAGTCTTAAATCAGTTTAGAAGACAGTTCAGGAGCTGAGAGATTAGGGTTACAAATTTTGCAGTCAAAATAGGCTCACTGACGGATTCACCGGTAACTCATTCCATAGTCTGCAATGTACCATGATAAATGGAGGTTGCAGAATGAGTTACCAGGTAATCTATGAAAGTCTGTAACCCTTATCTTTCTTTTCCTGAGGTTTATGAAGAGTTGACAATTTAACTTTGATGTAGTCATAAATCAGCTTAGAAGATGGTTCAGGAGATGATTAGGGTTACAGTCTGTGCAGTGAGAATGAGCTCACTGACAGATTCACTGGTAACCCATTCTGCAGTCTGCTACAGAATGTTCCCAAAAAGATTGTTCTTCTTTCACTCTCTGACATTGAAAAGGTATGGCCAGTTTGAATGACTGTAATATGGACTAAACTATGTACAGCTGCATCGGTGTACTGATCAGTCACAATATGATCATTTGTTTAATGGTTGTTCAACTATTAACCTAATTCTATCTGAGGTGTATGGCCATGGCTACCTTTTGGTATTTCTGAGCACATTTTTCCCAAATTTTCCCAGCAATGTCATTAAACATGTATGTAATGGCCAATGTGGACTAAAATGTGGACGGTCTAATTAGTCTGAAGATCGATCACCAGACAATGGTTGTTCAGCCATCAACCTACTTCTATCAGATGTGTATGGTCAGTTCTAGAGTTCTTGTGATCAGTGGAGGTCTACAAAGTTAGATCCCCTTACAAATTAAACGTAATAAGTCTAAAAAAAATAAACTTTTTTACGTGAATGTCCATCCGTCAACAGGCAGAGCAAAAATGTTATCACTGAACTCTACGGATGAGTGATGGAGAAGCCGGGATTTGAAACTTTGTAACAGAAAAAAAAGAGTTCTAAGGCTATGTTCACATGTTGCGTTTATGCTGTTTTATTTCTACAGGCAAAACCTGCTCTCTTGGCAGTAAATAAGCTGCGTACAAAAAGCAGGTTTTGCTGCGTTTTTTGCTGAATTTTTCAGGATCCCAGGATTTCAGCTTTGATTCCACCACAGAAGAATGAACACAGGTCACCAATGCGAGACATATGGGAAACCATAAAACCATTTTTGGAAAAAAGGGCAATTTGATCAAATTATTTAGTGGAAAAAGATTTTCATGTCTGAAAAAATAGTGACTATTCTGAACAAAAAAGTTCATATGAGTTCATGAAAAAATACACAATTACAAATGTAATAGCGGGGGATGTGAATTGGTGGGGAATAGTTTACCCAACACATTGGCAGAGCATTGCGTTTGTAGGACACTGTTTACTTTCACATATTGGTCGGCCATTGAGTTGGTCAGGAATTGTTCAATTTCACACCTTGGTCAGCCAATGTTTACTTTGCAAACATCACTAATTTGATTAAACTGTACTAATCCTAACTGCCATCTCAGTTGAGGAGACTAGTACATTATGGTTTAAACTTGGGAAAATCACAAACATAAATGTGTTTCACATAATGCTGTACAACCTTTCACTAAAAACGCAGCAAAACCTGATACCTGCGCTTTTTGCTGCATTTATACACTTACTCATTGCTTTCTATTGGCGAAAAAACACAGAAAAACACTGAAAAAATGCTGAAAGAATTGACATGCTGCAGTTTTCAAAAATGCAGCAGTTTTCCAATGAAGTCAGGAAAAAAAAACAATGTGTGTGCATGAGATTTCTGAAATCTCATAGCTTTTGCTGGTACTGTTAAACAGAGCTTTTAATTTGCATAAACCCTAACCCTAACCATTTTTTGAAAAAAGGGCAATTTGATCAAATTATTTAGTGGAAAAAGATTTTCATGTCTGAAAAAATAGTGACTATTCTGAACAAAAAAGTTCATATGAGTTCATGAAAAAAAATACAATTACAAATGTAACAGCGGGGGATGTGAATTGGTCGGGAATAGTTTACCCAAGACATTGGCAGAGCATTGAGTTTGTAGGACACTGTTTACTTTCACACATTGGTCGGCCATTGAGTTGGTCAGGTATTGTTCAATTTCACACCTTGGTCAGCCAATGTTTACTTTGCACGCATCACTAATTTGATTAAACTGTATTAATCCTAACTGCCATCTCAGGTGAGGAGACCAAGACATTATAGTTTAAACTTGGGAAAATCACAAAAATAAATGGGTTTCACATACTGCTGTACATGCTTTTTTTCACTAAAAATACAGCAAAATCTGATACCTGCTTTTTTTTGCTGCTTTTTTGCACTTACTCGTTGCTTTCTATGGGTGAAAAAACACTGAAAAACACTGAAAAAATGCTGAAAGAATTGACATGCTGAAGTTTTCAAAAACGCAGCAGTTTTCCAATGAAGTCAGGAAAAAAAAAACTGTGTGTGCATGAGATTTCTGAAATCTCATAGCTTTTGCTGGTACTGTAAAACACAGATTTTAATTTGCATAAATTTGCTTAAAAATGCAGCAAAAATGCAACTTGTGAACATAGCCTAAATTGGAAAAAAGTTATTATAAAAAGAAATAGAATAAAATGGTGTTAACAGGTACCAAATACATGGAAGACTTTACTCATACAAAATAATCCAGTAATATAAAAGTTTTTTTTACAAGAGTCATTACGCTAAACCCAAGATGGAAACTCCCAACAATCAAGACTTCTGACAGGTCAGAAGTACAAAACTTTAGATATGTCAAAAGTTTTGACCAATGAGAGTTCTGGTACTAAGAACGAGGTCACATAAGCGCTTAGCTGAGCTCTTCTTTTCTCTAAGTCTGATAACAGACTCATAGACTTTCCATTGAGTCCATATTAGAACAACTTTACCCAATAATGGGGGTCTCAGTACTCTGACCACCACCAATCAAAACTTTTGAAATGTCTCCATAACTTGTCAAAAGTTTTGCAAAAGTGAATTTACTCTCGAAGACATTTTCCACTTCTAGTTAGAATTTCTTTTGATGGTTGAGGAACAAAAACTAAAGTGGCATCTGTGTTTTTTTTTAAAGGTTAATGCCTTTTAAGCTAGAATTGTAGTGTAACCCAAGGAGACCATCCGTGCTGATCAGCTGCTGTATCTCCTGAAGTGCCGCAGCTGTGACTCACATCCTTAAAATTAAAAAAAAAAAAGAAGAAAAATAATGAAAACAGCAAACTATTCTGAAAATGCAACTTTTGTTCTACGGCTCCCGAATGAAGCACTCTAGAGTATTTGGGAACAGTTTGAGTAAATGAAGCTGTAAATTCCTGGCGTTACCACTTAAAAGGGTTCTGCTGAGATTAATAAATATTGTATGCAGGCTCTGAAAACATAAAGAACCTTACAAGTTTAAAGTGGATCTGTCAGCTGAATATGCTGCCCTACGTAAGGACAGACACCGGTGGGTTCTCCTATTAGCTAAAATAAAAGGAAAAAAATGCCGTTGGCAAAAAGGAGTAATGAAAGAAAGGAGCTAAGTCATATATAAGTTAGGTGTGACTATGAGGGGAGTCCTACCCCTGCCAGGACCACCTCTGCTGAGAGGGGTGATTGGGACGCGGGGAGAGGTGGGATGAGGACTCCCCAGATGAATACTCCGGACTCCTAAATTTTGCTGTATTTTCTTTAATCACTTCCATTAGCCAAATGGCACCTGGGAAATTTTGGCTGAGAAAGATATGGACCTGTCCTTTTAATATGATTCCCTTAAAGGGGTTGTACACTCCACCATGCTTAAAAAAATAAAATACTTGTTAAGAATCAAGCAAAAAGATTTGCAAGACGTTGGTCCAGCAGCCACTTTATGGATCTCCTACTACCTGCCAGTGGCCTCTTCTGATTAGTTCGCCCAATGTGACGACACATGCATCGCGATGAAGTGATGACATGAGGCTTACTCATCAGAAGAGGCAGCGGGGTTAATGACAACATGAGACTTAATAATCAGAAGAGGCACTAGGGTTGCTGGAGGTACCATGAGATTGGTTGTGGTGGCCACGGACTACCTGGACAAGGGTCCTTGCTCAACTCTAATCTTACCTTACCAATACTGTGCTGCACCTCTTTTAATGCTGACAGATCCCCCAACCTGTTTAAGCAGAGTGGGCATGTACCTGCTGCAGCCAATCCCTACACACCGATGTTGCCAGTGATTGGCTGCTCATCTGGCCAGAGTGGTGGGGGGGGGACATGGCCAACATTGAAAGACTATCAGGGTAGGTGATCCTTAAAATGGCACCAATCTCTTGTTCCAGCTGGGAGGTCAAGTAACGCTGCAGACAATCATTGCTCACGGCATGTGATTTGCAGCAGTAGCCACATACCCATTCAGTGAGATACTGATGTTCAAAGACCAGCAGAAGACTATGGAAGCATCGGAAGACTAGCGGCAGGGATATTTTGAGTATGCTGGCTGTTTTTTGAACAAAAAAAAATTGGAGGGGGTGGACAACCTCTCTCAATAGTGCAGAATTTTTGGCAGACAGATCTGCTTTATATTTATGTTTCCAGACCATGCATACAATATGGCGCAGTGGTTAGCACTGTACGGTGGCTCAGTGGTTAGCACTGTACAGTGGCTCAGTGGTTAGCAC
Organism: Phyllobates terribilis; assembly: GCF_046119375.1. NCBI lineage: Eukaryota > Metazoa > Chordata > Amphibia > Anura > Dendrobatidae > Phyllobates > Phyllobates terribilis. The sequence goes on from NW_027362772.1 coordinate 284,572,794, forward strand.
TGTACGGTGGCTCAGTGGTTAGCACTGTACAGTGGCTCAGTGGTTAGCACTGTACGGTGGCTCAGTGGTTAGCACTGTACGGTGGCTCAGTGGTTAGCACTGTACAGTGGCTCAGTGGTTAGTACTGTATGGTGGCTCAGTGGTCAGCACTGTAACCTTGCAGCACTGGGGTCCTGGGTTCAAATCCCACCAAGGACAACATCTGCCAGGAGTTTGTATGTTCTCCCCATGTTTGCGTGGGTTTCCTCCGGGTTCTCCAGTTTCCTCCCACACTCCAAAAACATACTGAAAGGGAATTTAGATTGTGAGCCATCAGATTTTGATGCTAAATGAATTTTTTTATTTGATTTTTTTTTTCATATTACTATATTAAAAAAAATCTTGACATTTGTGGAAAGAGGAGGAGGAGATGAGCTGTGACATCTACTAACAGTGTTTTCTCTGAAATGCTGGACTTTGTAGAAGCAATAGATGGGTAAAAAATACTAAAATGGTGCATGGTGACTCGCTCTAACCTCGGTGATTCCAGCGTAGGCCGTTCCAATGGAGCAGGAAGCAATTATCCATGGTTGTAATATCCCTCTAATGCTTAAGTTGGGAGGAAGATGACCAATAGGACATGGGGCATATTATTTAGCAAAGCTCTTGTGGTCGCATAGACGACTTATCTGTCAACTTTGTATCATGTTGCACAAAAATTAAGTAAGTTTCGGTAAATTACACTTCGGATTTGTGTTGGTTGCAAAGTAGGCGGCCGTCCGTGGTTGTAGATTAGCTCTCTGCTAAATCATTACTGTATGTGCCATCAGCCAGAGAAAATGTACAGTATAATGCAAAACTAGCTGAGTGCGGCGAAGATCCGTATCCATCTAAATCATGCGTCTTCATTTGCATAGATAAGACTATAAAACTGCTGAACCACGATTTACATTACACCTCATCACGGCTCTCTAAATAACAATATCCGCCAGACTGGATCAAATTGGGGACAGTGAAATTAAGCAAAACCCCAAATTCTCCAGTTGTAAATCCACATTCAATGTATCGATCCAATAAATCTGCGGAAAAACATGTTTTAGCTCTGATCACTGAGCTGCTCCGAGGGTTAATATCCAAGTCTACGGCTTCAAAGAAAAGAAGCGCAATGATGTGCGAGCTACAAATGTGTGCATTAGCCTTGCGGCGAGGCTGCGGCTTCACGATCTCAGGAGACGGACAGATTCTGCAAAAATATTGAATTTTCTTATCTTAAAGGGGTTGTAGAGGACTAATCCATCCTTAGGATAGGTCATCAATATCAGATCGTGGGGGTCCGACACTCAGTATCTTCACACATCAGCAGTTTCCATCTTTCCAGTTGTGACTTGTAACTGTCATTGCAGGAGAACTTGCAGTAGAATGTCTGCGTGTTCCTCTAGCTCCTCCCCTCAATAGAATGTTGTGACTTGTAACTGTCAATTCAGGGGAACTTGCAGTAGAATCTCTGTCGGCTTCTAGCTCCTCCCCTTCAACAGAATGTTGCGACTTGTAACTGTCATTTCAGGAGAACATGCAGTAGAATGTCTGTGTGTTCCTTTAGCTCCTCCCCTTCCATAGAATACTGTGACCTGTAACTGTCATTTCAGGAGAACTTGCAGTAGAATGTCTACATGTTCTTCTAGCTCCTCCCCTTCCATAGAATGCTGTGACTTGTAACTGTCATTTCAGGAGAACATGCAAGCGAATGTCTGTGTGTTCCTCTAGCTTCTCCCCTTCTATAGAATGCTGTGACCTGTAACTGTCATTTCAGGAGAACTTGCAGTAGAATGTCTGCGTGTTCCTCTAGATTCTCCCCTTCCATAGAATGCTGTGACCTGTAACTGCCATTTCTGGAGAACATGCAGTAGAATGTCTGTGTGTTCCTTTAGCTCCTCCCCTTCCATAGAATGCTGTGACCTGTAACTGTCATCTCAGGAGAACATGCAGGAGAATGTCTGCGTGTTCCTCTAGATCCTCCCCTTCCATAGAATGCTGTGACTTGTAACTGTCAATACAGGGGAACTTGCAAGCGAATGTCTGTGTGTTCCTCTAGCTTCTCCCCTTCTATAGAATGCTGTGACCTGTAACTGTCATTTCAGGAGAACTTGCAGTAGAATGTCTGCGTGTTCCTCTAGATCCTCCCCTTCCATAGAATGCTGTGACCTGTAACTGCCATTTCTGGAGAACATGCAGTAGAATGTCTGTGTGTTCCTTTAGCTCCTCCCCTTCCATAGAATGCTGTGACCTGTAACTGTCATCTCAGGAGAACATGCAGGAGAATGTCTATGTGTTCCTCTAGATCCTCCCCTTCCATAGAATGCTGTGACTTGTAACTGTCAATACAGGGGAACTTGCAGTAGAATGTCTTTCGGCCTCTAGCTTCTCCCTTTCAACAGAATGTTGAGACTTGTAACTGTCATATCAAGAGAACATGCAGTAGAATGTCTGTGTTTTCCTTTAGCTCCTCCTCTTCCATAGAATGCTGTGTCCTGTAACTGTCATTTCAGGAGAACTTGCAGTAGAATGTCTGCGTGTTCCTATAGCTCCTCCCCTTCCATAGAATGCTTTGACCTGTAACTGTCATCTCAGGAGAACATGCAGGATAATGTCTGTGTGTTCCTCTAGCTCCTCCCCTTCCATAGAATGCTGTGACCTGTAACTGTCATTTCAGGAGAACTTGAGGTATATTATCTGCATGTTCCTCTAGCTCCTCCCCTTCCATAGAATGCTGTGACCTGTAACAGTCATTTCATGAGAACTAGCAGTAGATTGTGTGCGTGTTCCTCTAGCTCCTCACCTTCCATAGAATGCTGTGACCTATAACTGCCATTTCAGGAGAACATGCAGTAGAATGTCTGTGTTCCTTTAGCTCCTCCCCTTCCATAGAATGCTATGACCTTTAACTATCATCTCAGGAGAACATACAGGAGAATGTCTGCGTGTTCCTCTAGCTCCTCTCCTTCCATAGAATGCTGTGACCTGTAACTGTCATTTCAGGAGAACTTGCAGTAGAATGTCAACATGTTCCTCTAGCTCCTCCCCTTCCATAGAATGCTGTGACCTCTAACTGTCATTTCAGGAGAACTTGCAGTAGATTGTCTGCATGCTCCTCTAGCTCCTCCCCTTCCATAGAATGTTTTGACCTGTAACTGTCATTTCAGGAGAACTTGCAGTAGATTGTCTGCATGCTCCTCTAGCTCCTCCCCTTTCATAGAATGTTTTGACCTATAACTGTCATTTCAGGAGAACTTGCAGTAGATTGTCTGCATGCTCCTCTAGCTCCTCCCCTTCCATAGAATGTTGTGATCTGTAACTTCCATTTCAGGAGAACTTGCAGTATATTGTCTGCATGTTCCTTTAGCTCCTTTCCTTCCATAGAATGTTATGACTTGTGACTGTAATTTCAGAAGAACTTGCAGTAGAATGTCTGCATGTTCCTCCAGTTCCTCCCCCTGCATAGAATGTTATGACTTGCTAGTTGCATCTCCAAGCTCAAGATGCATTTTTCTCATTTTTCTTGCGGATTGAGAATGAATCATCAGAGGAGAAAGAAGCAGATTTCTATGATAAGATATATTACACAGTTACTGTACTTATTTCCATGTGCACTATTGATTTATGTAATAAAAATGTAAATGTTTACTAATTAATTTTTTTCTTTACCAGTCTTAACCTTTTTAGAAATTAAAACTATATTATCCATTAAAAAAATATAGCGCCTAGCTCTACCATTAATGAGTCTGCGTAACAAAACCAAGTCTGAAATGACTGCCGCATTTTCTCTAGCTTTGTTTTAGGGACAGCAAGAAGTGAAACAAAAATATCTGAGAAGACTTTTTTAGTGGAACAGTAAGAAAACTTTATATTTGCAGTGCAGGTGCAATATCATAACAGTACCAATCACACAGCGCTACTCTATAACAGTACCAGCACCATAGTGCCCCATCATACTGTACCAGTACCATAGTGCCCTATGATATTAGTACAAGCCCCACAGTGCTACTCTATAACTGTACCAGCACCATAGTGTCCCATCATCATGCACAGTGCCCTTACATATTAGTATCAGTCACACAGTGCTACTCTATAACAGTACCAGCTACACAGGGCTACTCTATGACAGTATCAGCACCATAGTCCCTCATCATATTAGTATCAGTCACACAGAGCTGCTCTATAACAGTACTAGTCACAGAGTGTTATTCTCTAACTGTACCAGAACCATAGTGCCCTATCATATTAGTGCAAGCCCCATAGCACTACTCTATAACAGTACCAGTCACACAGTACTAATCTATAACAGTACTAGCATCATGGTGCCCCATCATATTAGTACAAGCCCCACATTGCTACTCTCTAACAGTACCAGCACCATAGTGCCCCATCATGCATAGTGCCCCATCATATTTGTGCCAGTCACACAGCCCTACTCTATAACAGTACCAGCCACACAGAGCTGCTCTGTAACAGTGTTAGACACAGAATGATATTCCCTACCTGTACCAGCACCATAGTGCCCTATCATATTAGTGCAAGCCCCACAGCACTACACTATAACAGTACCAGTCACACAGTACTAATCTATAACAGTACCAACATTATGATGCCCAATCATATTAGTACAAGCCCAACAGTGCTACTCTCTTACAGTACCCGCACCATAGTGCCTCATCATGCATAGGGCCCCATCATTATAGTACCAGTCATACAGTCCTACTCTATAACAGTACCAGTCACACAGAGCAGCTCTATAACAGTACCAACCACACAAAGCTACTCTATAACAGTACCAGCCACACAGAGCTACTCTATGACAGTACAAGAGCCATAGTGCCTCATCATTTAAGTACCAGTTACACAGAGCTACTCTATAACAGTACCAGCATCATAGTGCCCCATCATACTAGTGCCTGTTACACAGTGCTACTCTAAACAAGACCAGCAACACAGAGCTACTCTATAACAGTACAAGTACCATAGTGCCTCATCATATTAGTACCAGTCACACAGAGCTACTCTATAACAGTACAAGTACCATAGTGCCTCATCATATTAGTACCAGTCACACAGAGCTACTTTATGACAGTACCAGCCACACAGAGCTACTCTACAACACTACCAGCACCATAGTGCCCCATCAAATTAGTGCCAGTCACACAGTGCTACTCTAAACATGACCAGCAACACAGAGCTACTCTATAACAGTACCAGCACCATAGTGCCCCATCAAATTAGTGCCAGTCACACAGTGCTACTCTAAACATGACCAGCAACACAGAGCTACTCTACAACACTACCAGCACCATAGTGCCCCATCAACTTAGTGCCAGTCACACAGCGCTACTCTAAACATGACCAGCAACACAGAGCTACTCTATAACAGTACCAGCACCATAGTGCCACATTATATTAGTACCAGTCACACGTTGCCCACATAAATGTGACAGCCACATAGTACACTCCAGAACTGTTCCAGACACATATTGTCTTTTATAACAGTACCGGTGGCCATATACATTAGATGGCTGTCAGCCACACTGTGCAGCATAAGCCAGTACCACCTATAGAGGACCCCATTATATCAGTACCAGCCACAGTGTGCCCCATCATAAAAGTACCAAGTATACTGTGCCCACTTTAACTGTTGTAATAACACAGTGCCCCTCCTAGCCATCCTCTGCAGAGCTTTCCCAGGAGCTGCTATCTCATAGTAACATCAATGGGATACTTCTCTTGTGTCCCGGTGGTCGGGGGGGTCACATTTAGAGGCAATGTGAGCCGACAGGATGTCCATCCCTGCAATACAAAATATCCCACATTTTCAGTGATGCATTTCTCAAATAGATTTGATCTCACCGAAAACTTCTGCTCCAGCTCTAGATAATCTCTTATTCAAAGGACCCATCAATGTGGAGAATGCAGAACCAATGATAATAGATGTGACCGCAGTAAACTCCACGCACACAACAGATGTGTTCATGTCCATAAAGTGGAAGAAGAACATTAAACATAAAACTAAACAAAACTACACAAAACTACTGCGGCACGTGTCAGGAGCTGAGGTTTCACTGATACAATATTGTCCGTTGTGCTGGTAGCACGAGAGCGAGGACACGCTGCACAGAGCTGTCACATCCTAGAAAGCAATGCCATGAATTTTAATGTAATTTTCCATGCATCTATTAACACAAGTAAAGGGCATTAAAAATGGATAGGTGAGAACGAGGCATAACAGGAGAGAAATTGTAGTGAAATTCTGATTTAAATAACGGCCTTTGGGGTCATTGGGAAATCGGGAAGCAAAGAGAGAAAAATCCATCATCCATGTTTGCACAAATGTTCCTTCACTAAAGTAATGGATATCTTGTATTTATAAATACAGACTTACCTTGTTATAGGATTATCTATCTATCTATCTATCTATCTATCTATCTATCTATCTATCTATCTGTGTCACCCTGGCCTGGATGCCACAAGTGTAAATAAAGCTGTGTCTGAGAGCAAGGGGGAGGTTCTCTAGTCAGGGGAACATTAGCATGCAGTACCTCCTGTCTCAGGCCAGTAGGGGGAGCAGGCTGCCCCTATAAAAGCTGGTACTGGGGGCAGGGTTAGAGAGAACTTGAAGGCCTGTCTCAGGACTGAGACTTGTCCCAGAGCAGAGCAGGGACAGACAGTTTTGTATTGCTCCTAAGAGGAAGTGTGGCAGGAGGAGAGCCACAAGCCAGAGACAAGAGGCGAAGAGAGCCTGTCTTGGCAGATAAAAGACTTACTTTACCAGACTTTGGTGTCTGAGGCTGGGAGGATTCTACATCCTCCAGCAGATAACCAGTCCGCAAGGGACTGTATATTTCTTGGCCTAAGAAGCCTGGAGGCCCTGCCACAACCGAAGGGACCAGTAAAGCCGTACAAGGCTGGGAGCAGAAAGGAACCCACGTCACAGGCCATACAGGCGAGAATACAAGGAAAGCTCGGAAACGTGGGCTGTTACCCTATAACGAGGAGATAGCCAGAAGGAGCACAGAAAGCACGGTAGGCCTACACCCTCACCCTGACCAGGGCCAATTTCCCCGTTGCTCTCAGACATCCAGGTCCCCTCCTAGCTGGGACTGTTTGTGGGTCAATTTACCTGTTCTAGTAAAGACCATGGACTGCAACCTGTTTCTGCGTGCTCCTTGCTCCTCCAGCACTATCAGCACTGGGACTCTCACTACCATCACTCCCAACATCCACTACACTGCCCTGGGGCCGCACTCTTCCCGTGGGGAGTCACACCATCCCAGCTGCATACATCATCAGCCCCAGCGGTCTGCCTTGCAGCGGCGGTTCCTAATGACCGCAAATCCACGGGTGGCGTAGTCGGACATAAACAGCACATAACAGACTACCACTGACGTGACCACCCTGAGCCACGGAACCGGGTTGCCACTACTACTCCCATCGTTTCCCTACCACCCGGATCCGAGTGCCCCACGGCCCAGGGGGCGAGTCAGTTTTGGTGTAGTCGGCAGGATTGCAACCAACCCGCCACAAACGGGTATTGCGTGCCTGAAAGAGACTTTGCACTTACCTGAAAAGAGGTTTCCCGCCATCCGGAGCTGTTTCCCACCATTTCCAGCCGTCTCCCGCCATCTTCACTCGGTTCCTGCCATCTTCTGCTGTTTTCCCGCCATCCGAAGTCGTTTTCCCGCCGTCGGACGCCATCTTCAGGACGCCACGCGGGAAGAAGAGGGGCGTGGACGTCCAAACCGCGCGAGATCCGAAGCTCCGCCCCACGCACCGACGCTGCGCAAGGTCCTGGAAGGGAGAGAGAGCGACGCTGACGTCATCAGGACGCGACGCCAGGTCCTCGTCCATAGCAGCAGCAGCGGAGCCGCGGCCTACAGAAGAGGATCGTCGGAAGGTAGGCCACGCTTAACTAGGGGGGAGGAAGATGTCGGACACAGAGGCGCCCACTACCACCAACGCAGCTGCAGCAGCGGTAATGCCCTTTTCCCTGCCCTACATCCCTGGAGCGGCCTGGCTGCCCAAATACTCAGGGGAGCCCCATGCCCTAACTGACTTTAAAGAAAGGCTGTACAGTTTGTTCCAGGTTTACCCCCTGACAGAGGAGCAGAAGGTCAGCATATTGACAGGGCAGTTAACTGGCGCAGCCCAAAGGGAGGTAAAATCAAGGCCCACTGAGGAGAAAAGGACTGTGAAGGGTATTCTGGCCCAGCTGCGGGGTACCTTTGACACACGTACCTCCGCTGAGATTAAAATGAGGTTCTATGGATGTAAGCAGCGGGCACAGGACAGTATCAGAGACTATGCCCTAAATCTGCAGGAAGCCTTGAGGGCTATTCAACAAACTGACCCTGGCAGTGTGCAGGAAACGGATAAGCTGCTAACAGAACAATTCATAGAAGGTCTGCTGTCTAGCGCCCACAGGGCCCAACTGCGCCTCATGTTCTTTCAGAACCCCGACCTGACCTTTGCCCAATTTAAGGACAGGGCCATAAGGGTGCTCCGTGAATCTGCAACCAGTGGCGCTATAAACCCCTGGCGCCCTGCTCTCACCTACCACCAGGAGGCGGCGCCCTCCTCTATAGATCCCGTGGGGCTGATGCACAGGCCCTGAACCAAGCCCCGTCGAAAGAACTGCACCACTAAGTCCAGGAGCTGACCAGGAGCGTCGCGGCGTTGACCAGGACCGTCCAGGCGTTGCAAGTGGACCCGGCAAGACCCATCGAGCTGGCTTCAAGTCCGGAGGATGTCCCGTGGCGTCGACAGAGGAGGATCCCGTCATTCCGAGGGAGGCCCACAGACCGCTACACAGAGGATGGACAGCCCATTTGCCGTCGATGCAACCAGCCCGGACACATTTCCAGGTACTGTAATTTAAACGGGTCCAACCTGGGGCAGAGGGCCAACCCCCAGGCATAAGATCACCAGGCCCTTATAATTGGCGTGATAAGTACGTTGGGGGGCGCCCGGTTTTACCCGTGGTGCTGGACGGTATCCCCATGAGCGCCTTGCTGGATACTGGGTTGCAAGTAACCACTATCCCTTATGTACTTTTTAAGCAGTATTGGACTGATGCTGATATCACACGGTATCCAGACAGTAACTTGAGCATCATCGCCAGTAATGGCTTACCCGTGCCGCAGATGGGGTTCAAGGAGATGACCATTAAAATTGGTAAAGTTGAACTACCGGCACAGGGAGTGATTATTGTGGACATTGACCATCGTGAAAGTCACCCTAAAATAACTGTGGGTACTAACGTAATTGAAAATTGTCTTTCAGAGGTAATTGTAATTCTACAACAGGTGGCGGTGAATGCTAGTTCCAGCCAACAGAGAGTCCTCAACAAGGAGATAAAAGCCCTGATGAGACGGCAGCAGGTAGAACTGTCTGGTGGTGAGATCGGTAGCGTAAGACTGAGTGACCCATTCCCCATTTCCATGCCTCCCAAAAGTGAAATGATGATCTGGTGTCGAACTGCAATCGGGTTGAGAGGCAGAGACTACCAAGCCATGGTAGAACCCGTGCACTCAGACAGCAGGCCCACCATTTTGACAGCTCGGGGGGTGGTTGATGTCCGTCATGGGAGGGTGCCCGTCCGCATCCTCAACATTGGGGAGAGGGAACTACACTTACCCAGGTATGCTACACTTGCCAAACTGTTTGTCTTCGAACACAAAGCTATCAGGGCCTCCATCTCCACAGGCGGAGGGTAATGGCTCCCAGAAACAAAAGGAGGACTGGTGCCAGAAACTCCATGTGGGTGCTGACTCCACTCCCCTGCACCAAAAACAAGGAGTCTACCGGGTAGTATAGGAGTACGAGAGAGTCTTTAGTAAGCACCCGCTAGACTTCGGCAGAGTAAAGGGGATAGAACACCACATCCCCACAGGGAGCCACCCACCGATAAAAGAAAGACACAGACCTGTACCCCCTGCACATTATCAGAACGCAAAGGGCATGCTAAAAGAAATGAAAGAAGCTGGGGTCATTAGAGATAGCTGTAGCCCCTGGGCAGCCCCCTTGGTTCTGGTAAAAAAGAAAGACGGCACCATGAGAATGTGCGTGGACTATAGACAAATCAACCGTATCACCCACAAAGACGCATATCCGCTGCCTAGAATAGAGGAGTCTTTAGCCGCACTAAAATCAGCTAACTTCTTTTCTACTTTGGACCTTACTAGCGGGTACTGGCAGGTTCCTGTGGCAGAGGCTGACAATGAGAAGACCGCCTTCACCACCCCGATGGGACTGAGCGAATTCAACTGTATGCCTTTCGGGCTCTGCAACGCACTAGGGACCTTCCAGCGGCTGATGGAATGCTGTCTAGGGCACCGAAACTTCGAGACGGTCCTCCTTTACCTGGACGACGTGATCGTCTATTCGAAGACCTACGAGGACCATCTCAAGCACCTGGCCGAGGTGTTCGAAGCCCTGGCAGGCTACGGCCTGAAGGTGAAACCATCGAAGTGTCACCTGTTGAAACCAAAGGTCCAGTACCTAGGGCACGTGGTAAGCGCGGAAGGAGTGGCCCCCGACCCTGACAAGGTCACGGCAATCAAGAGCTGGCCAAGCCCCTCGAACATCAAAGAGGTGAGACAGTTTCTCGGGTTGGTAGGCTACTACCAAAGGTTCATCCCCGGGTTCACTAAGATGGCAGCTCCTATGCAGGACCTCCTGATCGGACAGTCTAAGTCCAGGAGCCAAAAGCCGCCCTTCAAGTGGGATAAACAGGAAGAGGAGTCCTTCCGTCAGCTAAAGATGGCCCTCATAGGGGATGAGATCCTGGCCTATCCTGATTACGGACAGCCTTTCATTCTCCACACAGACGCCAGTAATGTGGGACTGGGAGCCGTACTGTCCCAGAACCAACAGGGCAGAGAAAGGGTGATAGCGTACGCCAGCCGGAAGCTGAGGCCCACCGAGAGGAACCCGGAGAATTACAGCTCCTTCAAGCTAGAATTCTTGGCAGTGGTGTGGGCCGTGACGGAATGCTTCAAGCATTACCTGGCCTCCGCAAAGTTCACCGTGTATATGGACAACAACCCGTTGACACACCTGGACAATGCAAGACTGGGTGCCCTGGAAGAGCGGTGGATGGCCCGTCTCTCCAACTATGACTTCGTGATCAAGTACCGGGCAGGCAAAACCAATGCCAACGCGGACGTCCTATCAAGAATGCCTCACTTACCTGAAGGTGACGAAGACCCAGAAGAGCTGGAGGAGGTAGAACTCCCCGCGTTTCACCGGTATGGAGCCGCTCAATACTCCGACCGCGTGAAGGAGGAGGATCTAACAACCGTGATGATCAATCCCCTACCTCACCACAGCTGGGCCGAGACCCAAAATAGTGACCCTGCAATCCGCCTGGTGAAAGATCTGCTGACCCGAGAAGACGCCCGCCTAGATCTAGATGCCCCAGAGGAAGCCAAGCAGCTATGGAAGGAGAAGAGCAAGCTGTTCCTCTACGAAGGCAAGTTGTGCAGAAGGATTGTTAACCACCGGACGCACGAGCTGACCTGGCAAGTCGTGGTCCCAAGGCGGGATGCAGCTATGGTCCTGGGGGCTTACCATGACAGAGCGGGACACTTCGGTTGGAAGAAACTGGAGTTCCTACTAAGAGGAAGGTTCTTTAGGGTCGGCATGAGAGGAGCTGTAGAAAAATGGTGCAGAGACTGTGGCCCTTTTCACCTAAGGAGGAAGGACCGTACCAGCCAGAAGACACCCTTGAGGCCCATCGTCACCACGCAGCCTCTTGAGCGGATAGCTCTGGACCACGTCAAATTGGCTCCCAGCCGGTCAGGATACATCTATGCCCTGACAATCGTGGACCACTATTCCCGTTTTCTAGTTGTGGTCCCGGTAAAGGACTTGACAGCCCAAACAGCGGCCAGAGCCTTCCAGCAATACTTCTGCCGTCCACACGGGTATCCGGAACAGGTCCTGACCGACCAGGGCCCAGCGTTCGAGGCTGAAATCTTCCAAGAGTTCTGCAACCTGTTATGCACACGCCCGGGCTGAGCGGCGTGTGCGTGTGATTGTAGTGATTCCACTGGACCGTGCCGGAGAGTGAATGCCTGGAGGGGCGTGACTAGGTATTCACCCGATCCGACCAGGGTCGCACGACGGCATACGACGCCAGTGCACCAAGGAGGAACCGAGCAGAGGGACCAGGTGCTACTCCAGGACAGACCCCGGACACGGCTGTTGACCCACACAGGGGAATACAGGAACAGGCTGGTAGGCTGGCACACAGACTGGTGGGTATAGGCAGGCACGACTGGTATGCAGGCAGGCGGGTATGCAGGCAGGGGGGTAAAGGCAAGCACAGCTAGAGTGCAGACAGGGAGGCACTAGCAGGTAGGAACACAGGCGGGATAGGACCCAGTACACACCGGGACACAGGAACAATACAGGCAAAGGGGTACAGGCAAGCACGGCTAGAGTGCAGACAAGGCTGAGCAGGGAGGACAGGGCTCTGTTCGCACGGAACAGACAGAAAGGGAAAGGCAGAGCCAGACACCCACAGGGTACTTGCAGTGAAGTAGCGAGTGGACCACAAACTCACAAACGGGAGTACAGAGACAACTGGCAGGAGTTAGGTACGAGTTCAGACTCTGCAGAAAAAGGAAGGGAACGGACATAGAGGCAAAAACAGGTAAAGGATAGGAGAGAGTTCAGACTGGAACTGAGTGTACGGAGGAGACCGACACTGCAGCGGGATACAGGAGCGGGTCTGGGAATACTGCCCCCAGAGAGGCGGGACGAACAGGCAAGGAGCGTGTTCAGACAGGACAGACAAGATACAGGAGCGGGCCTAGGTAATCGGCCCCTAGAAGGCAGGAGGAACAGGCTAGGAGCGTGTTCAGACAGGACAGACAAAAGAACACATACAGGACTCAGTTCAGACACGGGAGCTGATACCGCAAAGCAGAAGACATACAGGACTCAGTTCAGACACGGGAGCTGATACCGCAAAGCAGGAGACATACAGGACTCAGTTCAGACAGGCCTGGAAATACAGCCTCCAGGAAAGGCAGACAAGGAAACAAAGAACGGGACCTGGCACCTTCAGAGTGCAAGCACACACTGAAGGAAACACTATGCTCAGGCAGGGATAGAAGGGAGCTGCTGAGCTATATACCAAGTGACAGACAGCAATAGGCTGAGGACGCACAAGGGGTGTGACCCACAGCAGGTACAAAAGGCAGGAAGTGATCGGGCGCCGCCCTTAAGCAGCAGAAACAGACACAAACAGACAGCATGGAGGGAAGCCAGAGAGACATTCTGGACAGGAGATCAAGTGCGCCCTCTTGCACAGTGGGAGATGGACCACCATGCAAGGACGCCGCCAGGTATGTTACACAACCTCTATGGCTGTAAGAAGATTCGGACAACGCCTTACCATCCACAAACCAACGGGATGTGTGAGAAGATGAACAATATAGTCATTGATCTCCTGAAGACGTTGCCCCTGGAGGAACGCAGCCTGTGGCCAGAAAAACTGCCGGACCTGATAGACCTATACAACAATATCCCGGTGAATGCTACAAACTGCACCCCGGCTTACCTGATGCGAGCCAGACCAGGTAAGCTGCCCGTAGACCTGGAGATGGGAGTCCTAATACCTGAGGACACCTCCCCGGATGCGGACTGGGATACGGAAAGGCAACTGCAGTACAAGAAGGTACAGGAGAGTGTGGAGAAGAGCCTGGCCCAGGTGAGAGAGAGGCAAGAAAAATTCTTCAATCAACACGCCCCTGCTGGTCCCCTAGAACCTGGTGATCAAGTCCTGAAGCGGAAGAGAAGGCTACATAAGTTGGACGACCAGTGGGAAAGGGAACCCTACACCGTACTGCAGTCTGACCACGACAACCCAAAGGTGTGTGTAATCACCAAGGACGGAGGAGAAACCACTAGTGTCGTCTCCAGAGACCACCTCAAAAGGTGCCCCGAGCAACTCCATAGTGCAGAAGAGGATCAGAGTGACCTTGAACCCTGTTTGAACTGAATTCCGATATTGGTAATCGGGAATTATTGGCTATTAAACTCGCATTTGAACACTGGCGCCACTTCTTGGAAGGTGCGGAATTTCCCGTTCAGGTTCTTACGGATCATAAAAATCTGATATATCTTGATGCTGCCAAGCGCCTGAATGCCCGTCAGGCTAGGTGGGCACTGTTTTTCTCGCGGTTTAATTTCTCCGTTACTTACATCCCTGGTACTAAGAATGTTAAGGCGGATGCCTTGTCTCGCAGTTTTTCTCCCATAGTCGGTGCTGAGAAAGAGGAGAACATTTTACAAGAAGGTGTTGTGATAGCTGCTTTGGACTCCGTTTTGGAAGATGAGATTCTTAAAGCACAGGAGAATGCCCCATCTAACACTCCTCATGGGAGGTTGTTTGTGCCTGGGACCTTTAGGAGAGATTTGTTTGTTGAGTGTCACGAATCTCGGTTGGCAGGTCATCCCAGAATCTCTGAGACCAAGAGACTGGTGGGTCGCAGTTTTTGGTGGCCTGGATGGCAGAAGGAAGTCATTAAGTGGGTGCGTCAATGTACTATATGTGCTAGATCTAAGTCCTCACATACTCCTGCTGCGGGGTTGCTTTGTCCTTTGGAGGTTCCCAGTGCTCCTTGGACACATTTGGCTATGGACTTTATAACTGACCTTCCCCCCTCTGAGGGTTTTACTGTCATCGGGGTGGTCGTTGACCGTTTTAGCAAGATGTGTCACTTGGTTCCCTTCGTCAAACTGCCCTGCGCTAAAACTCTCGCTAAGGCCTTTGTCAAGGAAATTGTCAGACTTCATGGCGTTCCTACTGACATTGTTTCTGATAGGGGTCCTCAGTTCGTGGCTCGTTTTTGGCGTGCCTTTTGTGACAGGTTGGGAGTTCATTTGTCGTTCTCGTCCGGATATCATCCTGAATCTAATGGCCAGACAGAAAGGAAAAACCAGGATGTTGAGCAGTTCTTGCGTTGTTTTGTGGCAGACAATCAAGAGGGGTGGTCTGAGTTTCTACCACTTGCTGAATTTGCTCTGAACAATCATACATCTTCTTCTGCTGGTTGTTCGCCTTTTTTTTGTTGTTCTGGGAGACATCCGTCGTTTGGGTCGTTCTCCAAGTTGGGATCTGCCGTGCCTGAGGAGGAGAATTTTTCCGGTGATTTGGAGAGAGTTTGGACGGATGTGCGTGGTAATCTTCAGGAGGCCAACAGAAAATCTAAAGACTACTTTGATAGGAAACGACAGGAGGTTTTGTTCGCTGTTGGTGACATGGTTTGGTTGTCCTCTAGGAATCTGCGGTTGAGGATTCCTTCTAAGAAATTGGGTCCCAAGTTTGTAGGGCCCTTTAAGGTGCTTCAGGTTGTCAACCAATCTGCTGTTAGGTTGGAGGTTCCTACCTCCTGGAGAATTAATCCGGTATTTCATGTCTCTCTGTTAAAAAAAGCTGTTGTGTCGGATGGTGACGCCTTTGCCTCTGTTCCTCCGGTGGTGGAGGACGGGGAATATGAAATTTCTCGCATCCTTAACTCTAGACGGTATAGAGGTAGTTTGCAGTATCTTGTGGCCTGGAAAGGTTTCGGACCCGAGGATAACTCTTGGGTGAGGTCAGATGATGTTTCCGCGTCCAGACTTATCAGAGCGTTTCACAGGAGATTTGATGATAAGCCTGGTCCTAAGGGATCCGGAGGATCCTCTTAGAAGGGGGGGTACTGTTAGAACCTTGCTCTTAGGTTTTTTCCTTTGCTGGTCACATGACCTTGTTGGCCTATTTAATCCTGCTCCGCCCTTCTGGCTTTGCTGGACTTCATTGTATAACTACTTTCTAGCTAGCCTGTGCTCTGTATCTAACTCTGTTAGTTTGCTTGGTCTACGGACCTCTATGTTCTATATATTTTGTTTGTTCGTCTGTCTGCTACTATTTCTGTTAGGAGGTGTCCCATTTTCCTCCCAGTCCTTAGTACTTGTAGGGATTCCTTCCCCACATCTATAGGTCTCCGTACAGACTAGCTTAGGACTTTAGCAGGTCTGATCGCAGGATCAGGTTCCCTGTTACATCGTAGGGATTCAGCTGAGTTCTATCGTAGGGACAGATCTCCTCTCTTTCCTTAGCTCTGGTAGCAGAACATAACAAAAGCCAAGTCAGTCCACCACCAGACAGTGGCCTACGTAGGTCAACCAGGAGCACAAAGGGACAGATACCCGCTTGCTGGAAAATATAGAGCGCGCAAAAATTGTAAATAACCCTGTTACCAACTGTTGAAATGTTTGCCAAGTTACATGCTTGTTTGGTAATTCTGTGTTTCAGTTTCTTGCAGTTACCGTAAGGACTCAAAGGTTATGGACTTTTTATAACCGAAACCTTGTATGGACTGCGTTCGGAGCCTAACCCAGGAATGAACTAAGACTGTGAAGGACTTGGGGTAGGACAGACCCCCACCTGGTTAAGGCTCCCCTTTGTATTGGTGATATGGACACCCGGTCACAGACCACACTGTGACCTAAAGAACTCAATCTGTGCGTCGTCTGTCTGTTAATGTTTTATGGTTTTGCATATTGTCTTTGTTTATTGTTTAGTCCCGGAGTACTAAATTTCACTAGGGGGGAATGTGTCACCCTGGCCTGGATGCCACAAGTGTAATTAAAGCTGTGTCTGAGAGCAAGGGGGAGGTTCTCTAGTCAGGGGAACATTAGCATGCAATGCCTCCTGTCTCAGGCCAGTAGGGGGAGCAGGCTGCCCCTATAAAAGCTGGTGCTGGGGGCAGGATTAGTGAGAACTTGAAGGCCTGTCTCAGGACTGAGACTTGTCCCAGAGCAGAGCAGGGACAGACAGTTTTGTATTGCACCTAAGAGGAAGTGTGGCAGGAGGAGAGCCACAAGCCAGAGACAAGAGGCGAAGTGAGCCTGTCTTGGCAGATAAAAGACTTACTTTACCAGACTTTGGTGTCTGAGGCTGGGAGGATTCTACATCCTCCAGCAGATAACCAGTCCGCAAGGGACTGTATATTCCTTGGCCTAAGAAGCCTGGAGGCCCTGCCACAACCGAAGGGACCAGTAAAGCCGTACAAGGCTGGGAGCAGAAAGGAACCCACGTCGCAGGCCATACAGGCGAGAATACACGGAAAGCTCGGAAACGTGGGCTGTTACCCTATAACGAGGAGATAGCCAGAAGGAGCACAGAAAGCACGGTAGGCCTACACCCTCACCCTGACCAGGGCCAATTTCCCCGTTGCTCTCAGACATCCAGGTCCCCTCCTAGCTGGGACTGTTTGTGGGTCAATTTACCTGTTCTAGTAAAGACCCTGGACTGCAACCTGTTTCTGCGTGCTCCTTGCTCCTCCAGCACTATCAGCACTGGGACTCTCACTACCATCACTCCCAACATCCACTACACTGCCCTGGGGCCGCACTCTTCCCGTGGGGAGTCACACCATCCCAGCTGCATACATCATCAGCCCCAGCGGTCTGCCTTGCAGCGGCGGTTCCTAATGACCGCAAATCCACGGGTGGCGTAGTCGGACATAAACATCAGCACATAACGGACTACCACTGGCCTGACCACCCTGAGCCACGGAACCGAGTTGCCACTACTACTCCCATCGTTTCCCTACCACCCGGATCCGAGTGCCCCACGGCCCAGGGGGCGAGTCATATCTATATATCCTATCTATCTATCTACTGTATCTACTATCCATCTATCTATCATCCATTATCTATCTATCTATCTATCTATTATCTATTATCTATCTATCTATCTATCTATCTATTATCTATCTATCTATCATCTATCTATCCATCTATCTATCTATTATCTATCTATCTATCTATCTATTATCTATCTATCTATTATCTATCTATTATCTATCCATCTATCTCTATCTATCTATTATCTATCTATCCATCTCTCTATCTATTATCTATCCATCTATCTATCATCTATCATCTATCTATCTATCTATTATCTATCTATCTATTATCTATCCATCTATCTATCTATTATCTATCCATCTATCTATCTATTATCTATCATCTATCTATTATTTATCCATTATCTATCATCTATCTGTCATCTATCTATTATCTATCTATCATCTATCTATTATTTATCCATTATCTATTATCTATCTATCATCTATCTATTATCTATCTATTATCATCTATTTATTTATCTATCTATCTATTACGGTATCTATCTATTATCTATCATCTATCTATCTATTATCTATCTATTATCTATCATCTATCATCTATCTATCTATTATCTATCATCTATCTATCTATTATCTATTATCTATTATCTATCTATTATCTTTTATCTATCTATTATTTATCATCTATCTATCTATTATCTATCTATTATCTATCATCTATCTATCTATCTATCTATCTATCTATATATCTATTATCTATCTATTATCCATCATCTATCTATCTATCTATTATCTATCTATTATCCATCATCTATCTATCTATTATCTATCTATTATCTATCATCTATCTATTATCTATCTATTATCTATCTATCCATCTATTATATATGTATTATCTATGTATTATCTATCTATTATCTATCTATCTATCTATCTATTATCTATCTATCTATTATCTATCTATCTATCTACGTATCTATCTATCTATTATCTATCTATCTATGTACGTATCTATCTATCTATTATCTATCTATCTATCTACGTATCTATCTATTATCTATCTATCTATCAGTACACTACAAAGTATTGTGCCACAAATCTTAATCACTGACTTCTTTTTTATTCTTCAGTCCCATTCCCCCCCGGTGTATAACCCCCCCCCCCCCCCCCCCGTCTCCTGTGTATAATCTCCGGCCCCTGCCTGCCATCTGCCTTTACTACACTGTGACAGAGCACCTGGTGGTGCAAAGCTCACTGATACCAGCGCGGTCCTGTAATAGGAGCAATGGGGGTAACAAGTCCGTCCGTGACATTTCTTTTTCCTGGATCTTCCCCATCACCTGTGAGTGATATCATTGAGAAATGGAGGGAACTGCAGCTACTCAGCCATGAAGTGGAGACCCCGTAACATTAAAGAGCGGGGGGCCGAGTGCTGAGGAGCAGAGGGCAGAAAAGTCACCACCGCTCTGCTGACCCCATAATTGCACCAAATTCATAGTCTGGATTTGGTGATTCCAGGAGCACGTTACCCCCTGACTGCATTGTGCCGCTGTACAGATGGTGGACGAGGATAATGCTATGGGCTGTTATCAGGGGTCAGCATTGGGCCATTAGTTCTAGAGAAGGTAAATCTTAACTCTTCACCACAAGACTATTGCATACACCTGAAGAAGGCTGCAAACAGCCGAAACGCATTGTGTATATAGTTTTTACTTGTTTTATATTAGTGTGAATAAAACAGTTTTACCTACAAGCAACCTTAAGTTCCTACACCTTAATCTCACTCGGTTTCAAAGACAGTGCCATCACCTGGTTCTCTTTTTTGGCTTCCTCATTGTGGGATACTCCTGTCTCAGGGTTCAATGAGACAGGAGTATCACCCTTTTAATTGATCAAATCTTACTACGCTTAGATAGCACCATGTTTTTTCTCCTTTAGGAAATCTACGCGTATTATTGCCAAAATCTTGTAGAAATGCTTCCCGTTATATCTGCAGAGGAGCGACTCCATATTATTGTTTATGGATGTAGAATGGGAGATCAGAAAAATTCCTGGAGGTGGAGGGGGCACATACTTTTCTCCATAAAGTCTACCTATCTATCTATGATCTATTATCTATCTACCTATCGATCGATCTATCTATTATTTACAGTTGTGCTCAAAAATTTACATACCCAAACTGAATTTTTCCTTTCTTGGCCTTGTTTCAGAGAATATGAATGATAACGAAAAAACTATCTATCTATCATCTATCTAGCTATCTATCTATCTATTATCTATCTATCTATTATCTATCTATCTATTATCTATCTATCTATCTATTATCTATCAATCTATTATCTATCTATATATCCTATCTATCTATTATCTATCTATCTATTATCTATCTATTATCTATCTTTTATTTGTCTATTATCTATCTATCATCTATTATCTATCTATAATCTATTATCTATCTATTATCTATCTATTATCTATCTATCTATTATCTATCTATCATCTATCTATCATCTATCTATTATCTATCTTTTATTTGTCTATTATCTATCTATCATCTATTATCTATCTATAATCTATTATCTATCTATAATCTATTATCTATCTATTATCTATCTATCATCTATCTATCTATTATCTATCTATAATCTATTATCTATCTATTATCTATCTATCATCTATCTATCTATTATATATCTATCTATTATCTATCTTTCTGCGCTATCTGCTGAATATAGGCATTGATTTGGAATTGGTAACACATTTGCTAATACTTTAGATATCACTCTTGTGTTAAGAAAACTCGGAGGCGTGTGGATCTCTGTGTCGCCCACTCAGGACTATTATTCCATGATGTCCATTCACACGAGTCGTTACGTTCTCCAGGGAAGGATTCGCGCCTCCACCGGATCCAATCACCGTGATGTCTATCTATCCCAGGGTCACGTTGATTCTTGGTATATTTCTTATTGATCTATGGAGATTCCTCGGCACGACATCTGTCAAAGTATTTTTTTCTGGATTTAACCCAGCACGTTGTGTAATGTGTGTGGCCTTATATCTGGCACAGAGCCAGGGTTTTCTAAAGCGAGCCACAGAATCACATCAACGTCCCATCACTGACATAAGGCCATGTATAATGATGGAAGGGAAGACGGCCATGGTGTTATATAGGGCAGGGCACAAAGGGGAAACAATCTGGGGTCGGCTGATCAGTATACTTCCACTCCAGGTAGCTGCCTTCTGCTCAAGTCAGTACTACAAGATTTAAAGGGGTTGCTCCATCTGGACAAACCGTGGCCTAAACACATGAGAAAATGCACTAAATTAAAGGGATTTGCCATTTTCAGAAAACCTGCAGTTTCTTAAAAAAAAAAAAAAAGTGCGCCTTATTCACCCTTCCCAGGTCCAGTGATGAGTAACCACTACTGCAGTGACTATTATTGTTTGCAGTGCTGACGTCAAGTCGATGACGCTGCAGCCAATCAGTGAGATCAATAGTTCTGTCCGCTTAGACGGCATGAGCTGCTGAGCTCATTGATTAGCTGCAGTGGTATCAAAGAGACAATAAGAGACATTGGGAGCAACAGCAGAGACTCAGCGTTGGACCTGGAGAGGGAAGGTAATGCGCTTTAGATTAAAAAAAAGACACTGCAGCCAGGGACAGAAGTTTTTCAAACCGAAAACCCCTTTAAATTCCAAAAAATGCTTTACTAGACGGCATGCCGAGGATTCCTCTTAGAAAATAAAGATATAGTATCAACATGACCCCAGGACAAATAGACACCACAGTGATTGGGAAGGGGTTAAGGATAATCTAAAACTGGCTTGAAAAAAAAAAAAGAAGAAAAAATGTAGATATTTTTCAGGACATTTCTTGTAATTAACAGCAGAACCCCGGTTGTTGATTGTGACGATATTTCCCAATTCTGGGGGAAGTTACTTTACACAGCGTTTCACAATTTCAGTCGATCCATGATCACATGTGTCCTTGCAGAATTCAAATTCAATCCTGATTACACAGGAAAATAAAAAGAATGTGGAATGTTTAATTACAGAGATGATTACAAAACAGTCGTATCAAAGAGAAAACAGAAAACAGTCTCATAAATTGCCTGAATTATATATTATCGCACTCAGCCATCAGTATCTGTAAATCGCTGTGATACAATTCATCCGGTGACATTGGACAAAGTGCCAAAGTTTTTCACAGCATTCTGAAGTTTGATTTCTCAAGAAAGTAAAATAATATCCTGTATCTCCAATATCTGCTCCTCTATACAGAATACACTGTATGGACAGAAGTACTGGGACTCGGATCTTAATCATTGCCTCTGGGTTTTACATTCAGTCTCTTTGTCAACCTCCAGCCCCTCTTCCCTTCCTCGGTGTATAACAACAGGCCCCCCTCACACCCCCCGGGGTGTATAACATCCGGCCCCTCTCACGCCCCCCCCGCTGTATAACCTCCAGCCCCTCTCACCCCCCACCCCGGTGTATAACATCCAAACCCCTCCCACCTCCCCCGGTGTATAACCTCCGGCCCCTCTCCCCTTCTCCGGTGTATAACAACCGGCCCCCCTCACCCCCCCCCGGGGTATATAACATCCGGCCCCTCTCACCCCCCCCCGCTGTATAACCTCCAGCCCCTCTCACCCCCCCCGGTGTGTAACATCCAAACCCCTCCCACCTCCCCCGGTGTATAACCTCCGGCCCCTCTCACCCCCCCGGTGTATAACATCCGAACCCCTTTCACCTCCCCCGGTGTATAACCTCCGGCCCCTCTCACCCCCCCGGTGTATAACATCCGAACCCCTTTCACCCCCCCCCCGGTGTATAACCTCTAGCCCCTCTCACCCCCCCTCCGGTGTATAACATCCAAACCCCTCTCACCCCCCCATGTATAACCTCCGGCCCCTCTCAGCCCCCCTGGTGTATAACATCCGGCCCCTCTCGCCCCTCCCAGTGTATAACCTCCGGCCCCTCTCACTCCCCCGGTGTATAACATTCGACCCCTCTCACCCCCCCTGGTATATAATCTCCGGCCCCTCCCCCCCGGTGTATAACATCCGGCCCCTCTCGAGTGTATAACCTCCAACCCCTCTCACCCCCCCGATGTATAACATCTGGCCCCTCTCACCCTCCCGGTGTATAACCTCCGCCCCCCACCCCCGGTGTATAATCTCCAGTCCCCCGCCTGCCGTCTGCCTTTACTATCATGTGACAGAGCAGTCGGTGGTGCAGATCTCTCTGATACCAGCGCGGTCCTGTAATAGGAGCCACCGGGGTAACAAGTCCGTCCATGACATTTCTTCCTCCTGAATCTTCCTCCATCACCTGTGAGTGATATTACTGAGAAGTGGAAGGAATCGTAGCAACTCAGCCACAAAGTGGAGACCCCGTAACGTTACAGAGCGGGGGGTCGAGTGCCGAGGAGCAGAGGGCAGAAAAGTCACCAACGCTCTGCTGACCCCATAACTGCAGAGTACAGACCTCCTCTGGTATCAGCACAAACACTGTGCCCCCGCCAGAATCTTCATGGCCGAGCAGCTGCATGCAGCCGTACATCACCAAGCACAATGCCGAGCGTCAGATGGAGTGGTGTAAAGCCGCCACCACTGGACTCTGGAGGAGACGTGTTCTGTGCAGGGACGGATCGCACTTCTCTATCTGCGTCTGATGGAGGAGTCTGGGTTTGGTGATTCTAGGAGGACGTTAACCCCTGACTGCATTGTACAGATGGTGGAGGAGGATAATGCTATGGGCTGTTATCAGGTATCCAGCAGGAGAGTCCAGGATTCGGCAAACTGACGTCAGATTCCATCTCCACCATTTACCTGTGCCGTCTGAGGCTCGGGCAGCTGGCACAATGACATCACTACATTGAACATACTCCATAAGGCCACACACTGCACTGAGAGGAGATCTCGTTTGCCCCTCATGGGAACACGACTATGAGAGTATTTTTTTTTTATTTGTCAGTGGAGTGGAGGGGCACCATATTGGCTAGGAGGAGGGACTGTGGGGCATCAAGTATGGGGATCATTCTGTGAGGGGCACCATTAGGTATGTGGGGGCACCAGCAGCATCAAGTGTAGGGCATCGTACTGTGTGGGGTCACTGAGGGGCACCAGTAGGTGTGTGGGGGGAAACAGGTGTCAGACATCATACTGTCTGGTTGCACTGGGGAGCATCAGAAAGTGTGGGGGGCACCAGGTGTTTGATATCATACTCTGTGGGAGTACTGAGAGGCACCATTAGGTGTGTGAGAGGTATTGTCAGGCAAGGTGAGAAAAGGAACAAGTGTACAACGACGGTAAGAGGGGGAAGGAAGCCCAACAACTTGGGAAAGGGGGAGTGGAGACCCCTATGCAGATCTAATATCACCCTGACTACCCTATCGTCCCTATATAGGTTCCGCACCTATCGCTGAGCAGTAAACCTAAGCCCTGAATGTCCCTAGAGCTTGGCCCTAGGTAGGGAGTGGGAGGTGTGAGTACTAGTCAGGCCCTACTGTAACTAAAGACAAGAAGGTAAACAAACAAAGGGGATACACTTAGCTTGGGAAGACACCAGAGAGATAACGCCAACTGTTCTCCAAGGGAAGTCCAAGAAGAAACTAGCCGACTACTAGTACTCCAGGCATGGCCAGAGGAACATAGAACTATCACCGGTGACTCTCTGGAGACACTGAGAGTTTTTAACTACCAAGCAAGGGTGTGTCAATTAGCATCAGAAGGTGGAGGTTGCTGTTGGGTCCTAAAGGAAGAAGGATATCACTACGCTACAGAGATGAGAGGATCAAGAAGGCGTCTGCAATGCCAAGCGCAATGAACTTCTACAGCCGGATCCAGAGCGACTGTCTGTCACACTTGATACACCCGTGGCACTTGAGAGCATCAGTAGATGTGTGTACACCCAGTTGGCAGAAATCAAAGCATGGAAGGGATATGGCGTAAGAAAGAGACTGTCACGGGTTTACCGAGATAGAGAGGGACCAGAAGATTACGGCATCTGGTTTCATGAACTCCTGCACTGATTAGAAGCACTTCACCATTATATGTGCATATCCTCATCCTCTCCTATTTGATTTTTCCTTTCTTTATTTCCCGGTGTTCCACTCTTTTGTTTGTGAGAGCATATTTATATGATTGGTATCGTCATTTATCCCTGTACTTCTTCCCTTGTTAGTCTGGTTGGTGTATTCTTATATACAACAACTCCCCACTTCCCTGGGTAGGGGATGGGAAAGATAAGGGCTGATTCAGGAACTCAGCAAGGCACGTTGCCCAGGCATCTTCACCACTGGAAGAAATCCAGGGAGCAGAGATAGCTAGGGCGCCCCCAGCTTTAGGGATAGGGAAGGAGCCCCTGGCCCCGGGATATCAAACTACAGTCACGTAACAGAGACATGGTTATGGGAAGAAAACTCTCGGAGGTGCGCTTAGCACAATGAACCCAAATGTTGTCAATGAAGCTGAGCTGCAATACCAGGGGCAGTCAATGGACAAGTGTAGCGCAATTACGGATGTTTTTTCTCATTCTGGACAGATACCAAAGCGTAGCGTGAGCAACCTTGGATATTCTATAAAATGACTCAATAAAACATGAGAAATGTTGATTCCTGCGAGTGAAATGTGTTGAGTTCTTCAGTAAACATCATGCGTCACTTCAGTTCTCTCGGTGATAGATGTTCTGACTGTCACAGATGTCAAGTTCTTTAGAGGTAGCTAACGATAAAATAGATTGTGCATTAAAAATGTTTAATGTGATAATGATAAAATAAGAATTTTAGCAGCTCACATAAAAACATATGGCGAGCTGGAAAAACAATTGATGTTCTTATTAAATTACTGTGCAATTATATAACTACATGCTGACGGTCCGAAATGGCATCCATCTATGCACGATGGCTACACTGGTCCAATTTAGAACCCACAAAGGAAAAGAGATTTATATCAGGGGTTTTGTATTCTGGGGTCAGAAAGAAGGGATCTGTGTAATGTAACATAAGAAAGATATGTTTCTCACCTGTCCAGGCTCCAGCACCGGGCTTTGCTTCCTCTTTACCTAGCGGCCGTCTCCCTCTGCCTCTATTTACATCGTGTTATCGTGGTAATCTGGCATACCGCTGATGTTTAGGCCTTATAGGTTGGCTCAGGCGGTGATGCACTCAGATAGTATGTCGTCCGTATTCTTGGACAGATCCAGCTTTGCTTAATTGCTGGGCTCTGTTACTCAGCCTCCAAAGTGATACTCCCGACAAACTCACCCCTAGTATTCATCACACTTGACTCTGTTGTTGCAAGATTTTTGTCTGCATACTCAGCTCTGCTGTTCCAATGTACCTGTCTGCATACTTGCCTCTACTGCTCAAGGGTGCCTGTCTCCACTCTCGACTCTGCTGTTCCATGGTGCCTTTCCGTATATTTGGCTCTGCTGTTCTAAGCTGACTGTCTGCATTCTCAGCTCTGCTGTTCCACAGTGTCTTTCCGCACACTCGACTTGGCTGTTCTTGGGTGACTGCATACTCAGCTCTAGTGTTCCAGAGTGAATGTCTAAAAACTCGGTTATGCTGTTCCAGGGTGACTTTCTGCATACTCAGCTCTACTGGTTTAAGGTGCTTGTCCATATACTCATCTCTGCTATTCCAGGGTGACTGCCTCCACATTTAGTTCTGCAGTTCCAGGGTGACTTTCTGCACATTGTGCTCTAATGTCCATGGTATTTGTCCACATATTCAGCTCTGCTTTTCCAGAGTGACTATTTGCAAATAGAGAAAAAGGAACCAGCTCACCTGAATGGTTTGTGGTGTGCAGAAGCAGGAAAACATATGGCCACATGTGGAAAATCCAAGGAAAAGGGAAAGAGGATCCAACTTCTTAAAATTCCAACTTTTATTGAATAAAATCTGAAAATTACACCATGAAATCTTGCTATTGAGCTTTTTAATAATTTTTTGTGCATTTGGTTTCTTCTTTTGCCAGGTTTGACTTTGTTTTTGGATTGATGTCAGACGTGTTTGTACCTGTGCTTGACATGTTCCCAATGTCAATGTGCTTGTTTACAGCCGGAGGAATATTCCGCTCAGTTTATGTGATGTCATTGTTTCTTTTTCTTTTCTTTTTTTGTATGTCGTGTATTTTTTTATTAAAGCGTTTCAAATTTTACTGAACTGTGCACCAAACCAACCCCAGACAAACAAACAACCAAGGAGGGTCTGAAATGTTTAAGACCTCTTAATATTTTAACCCATCTAGATATTTCCCAGGCGCACATAAACCTATTGATGCTAAGTGTGCGGCGTTCATACAAAAGATTATGGATGAACATTGGTGCACTTCTCAGAAAAAGGGAAAAAGCAGTGAGACAAAACGATGACAGGATGGTTTCTAAAAATGACTAGGTCAGCCAAAAACAGTCATGGGTCAACATCCTCAAATATAATGGCTAGCAAACGCTGACCGTCCACTGCCTTTCTGTATACTCCAATCCGCCACAACAGTTAAACCACTGACCGGTGATGTGATAATTAGGGATGATCCAATTTGCTGAAATTTGAATCTGATTTGTATTTGGATGTGCGGTGTCACGTTCTGAGGTCTCTCTAGACATTAGCGATTAATAAATATATAGCTTAAAAATAAAAAAATTATACTCGCCTCACCCCAGCCCTCACCTGTCCCTCCCTGCAACCCCTGCCTGATCCTCTGCGCAGCCCCTATTCAATACCCTGCGCAGCCCCTGCCTGATCCTCATTGCAGCCCCTATCCGATTCCCTGCGCAGACCCTGCCTGCTCTACCACGCAGTCCCTGCCTGACCCTCCATGCAGCCCCTGCCTGATCCTCCACGCAGCCCCTACATGATCCCCTATGCAACTCCTGTCTGATCCTCATTGCAGCTAATACGCAATTCCCTATGCAGTCCCTGCCTGCTCCTCCACACGGCTCCTGCCTGATCCTCTGCTCTGCCCCTCCCTGATCCTCCCCACAGCCCCTGCCTAATCCTTACACAGCCCCTGCCTGATCCTCCCCACAGCCCCTGCCTGATCCTTTGCACAGCCCCTGCCTGATCCTCCCCACAGCCCCTGCCTGATCCTCTGCTCAGACTCTGCCTGATCCTCCCCACAGCCCCTGCCTGATCCTTTGCACAGCCCCTGCCTGATCCTCCCCACAGCCCCTGCCTAATCCTTTGCACAACCCCTGCCTGACCCTCCGTGCAGCCCCTGCCTGATCCTCCACACAACCCCTGCCTGATCCTCCCCACAACCCCTGCCTGATCCTTTCAACAGCCCCTGCCTGATCCTCCGCACAGCCCCTACCTGATCCTCCGCACAGCCCCTGCCTAATCCTCCACACAGCCCCTGCCTGATCCTCTGCTCAGACCCTGCCTGATCCTCCCCACAGCCCCTGCCTGATCCTTTGCACAACCCCTGCCTGATCCTCTCCACTGCCCCTGCCTGATCCTCCCCAAAGCCCCTGCCTGATCCTCCCCACAGCCCCCGCCTGATCCTCCCCACAACCCTGCCTGATCCTCCCCACAACCCCTGACTGATCCTTTCAACAGTCCCTGCCTGATCCTCCCGACAGCCCCTGCCTGATCCTTTGCACAACCCCTGCCTGATCCTCTGCACAGCCCCTGCCTGATCATCCCCACAGGCCCTGCCTGATCCTCCCCACAGCCCCCGCCTGATCCTCCCCACAACCCCTGCCTGATCCTCCCCACAACCCCTGACTGATCCTTTCAACAGTCCCTGCCTGATCCTCCTCACAGCCCCTGCCTGATCCTCCGCACATCCCCTGCCTGATCCTTCACACAGCCCCTGCCTGATCCTCTGCACAGCCTCTGCCTGATCCTCCACACAGCCCCTGCCTGATCCTCTGCTCAGACCCTGCCTGATCCTCCCCACAGCCCCTGCCTGATCCTTTGCACAACCCCTGCCTGATCCTCTGCACAGCCCCTGCCTGATCCTCCCCAAAGCCCCTGCCTGATTCTCTGCTCAGCCCCTGCCTGATCCTCCCCACAACCCCTGCCTGATCCTCCCCACAGCCCCTGCCTGATCCTTTGCACAGTCCCTGCCTGATCTTCTGCTCAGACCCTACCTTATCCTCCGCACAGCCCCTGCCTGATCCTCTGCACAGCCCCTGCCTGATCCTTCCCACAGCCCCTGGGTGATCCTTCACACAGTCCCTGCCTGACCCTTTACACAGCCCCTACCTGATCATCCCCACAGCCCCTGCCTGATTCTCTGCACAGCCACTGCCTGATCCTCCCCACAAGTGTGCGGCGTTCATACAAAAGATTATGGATGAACATTGGTGCATTTCTCAGAAAAAGGGAAAAAGCAGTGAGACAAAACGATGACAGGATGGTTTCTAAAAATGACTAGGTCAGCCAAAAACAGTCATGGGTCAACATCCTCAAATATAATGGCTAGCAAACGCTGACCGTCCACTGCCTTTCTGTATACTCCAATCCGCCATAACAGTTAAACCACTGACCGGTGATGTGATAATTAGGGATGATCCAATTTGCTGAAATTTGAATCTGATTTGTATTTGGATGTGCGGTGTCACGTTCTGAGGTCTCTCTAGACATTAGCGATTAATAAATATATAGCTTAAAAATAAAAAAATTATACTCGCCTCACCCCAGCCCTCACCTGTCCCTCCCTGCAACCCCTGCCTGATCCTCTGCGCAGCCCCTATTCAATACCCTGCGCAGCCCCTGCCTGATCCTCATTGCAGCCCCTATCCGATTCCCTGCGCAGACCCTGCCTGCTCTACCACGCAGTCCCTGCCTGACCCTCCATGCAGCCCCTGCCTGATCCTCCACGCAGCCCCTACATGATCCCCTATGCAACTCCTGCCTGATCCTCATTGCAGCTAATACGCAATTCCCTATGCAGTCCCTGCCTGCTCCTCCACACGGCTCCTGCCTGATCCTCTGCTCTGCCCCTCCCTGATCCTCCCCACAGCCCCTGCCTAATCCTTACACAGCCCCTGCCTGATCCTCCCCACAGCCCCTGCCTGATCCTTTGCACAGCCCCTGCCTGATCCTCCCCACAGCCCCTGCCTGATCCTCTGCTCAGACTCTGCCTGATCCTCCCCACAGCCCCTGCCTGATCCTTTGCACAGCCCCTGCCTGATCCTCCCCACAGCCCCTGCCTAATCCTTTGCACAACCCCTGCCTGACCCTCCGTGCAGCCCCTGCCTGATCCTCCACACAACCCCTGCCTGATCCTCCCCACAACCCCTGCCTGATCCTTTCAACAGCCCCTGCCTGATCCTCCGCACAGCCCCTACCTGATCCTCCGCACAGCCCCTGCCTAATCCTCCACACAGCCCCTGCCTGATCCTCTGCTCAGACCCTGCCTGATCCTCCCCACAGCCCCTGCCTGATCCTTTGCACAACCCCTGCCTGATCCTCTCCACTGCCCCTGCCTGATCCTCCCCAAAGCCCCTGCCTGATCCTCCCCACAGCCCCTGCCTGATCCTCCCCACAACCCCTGACTGATCCTTTCAACAGTCCCTGCCTGATCCTCCCGACAGCCCCTGCCTGATCCTTTGCACAACCCCTGCCTGATCCTCTGCACAGCCCCTGCCTGATCATCCCCACAGCCCCTGCCTGATCCTCCCCACAGCCCCCGCCTGATCCTCCCCACAACCCCTGCCTGATCCTCCCCACAACCCCTGACTGATCCTTTCAACAGTCCCTGCCTGATCCTCCTCACAGCCCCTGCCTGATCCTCCGCACATCCCCTGCCTGATCCTTCACACAGCCCCTGCCTGATCCTCTGCACAGCCTCTGCCTGATCCTCCACACAGCCCCTGCCTGATCCTCTGCTCAGACCCTGCCTGATCCTCCCCACAGCCCCTGCCTGATCCTTTGCACAACCCCTGCCTGATCCTCTGCACAGCCCCTGCCTGATCCTCCCCAAAGCCCCTGCCTGATTCTCTGCTCAGCCCCTGCCTGATCCTCCCCACAACCCCTGCCTGATCCTCCCCACAGCCCCTGCCTGATCCTTTGCACAGTCCCTGCCTGATCTTCTGCTCAGACCCTACCTTATCCTCCGCACAGCCCCTGCCTGATCCTCTGCACAGCCCCTGCCTGATCCTTCCCACAGCCCCTGGGTGATCCTTCACACAGTCCCTGCCTGACCCTTTACACAGCCCCTACCTGATCATCCCCACAGCCCCTGCCTGATTCTCTGCACAGCCACTGCCTGATCCTCCCCACAAGTGTGCGGCGTTCATACAAAAGATTATGGATGAACATTGGTGCATTTCTCAGAAAAAGGGAAAAAGCAGTGAGACAAAACGATGACAGGATGGTTTCTAAAAATGACTAGGTCAGCCAAAAACAGTCATGGGTCAACATCCTCAAATATAATGGCTAGCAAACGCTGACCGTCCACTGCCTTTCTGTATACTCCAATCCGCCATAACAGTTAAACCACTGACCGGTGATGTGATAATTAGGGATGATCCAATTTGCTGAAATTTGAATCTGATTTGTATTTGGATGTGCGGTGTCACGTTCTGAGGTCTCTCTAGACATTAGCGATTAATAAATATATAGCTTAAAAATAAAAAAATTATACTCGCCTCACCCCAGCCCTCACCTGTCCCTCCCTGCAACCCCTGCCTGATCCTCTGCGCAGCCCCTATTCAATACCCTGCGCAGCCCCTGCCTGATCCTCATTGCAGCCCCTATCCGATTCCCTGCGCAGACCCTGCCTGCTCTACCACGCAGTCCCTGCCTGACCCTCCATGCAGCCCCTGCCTGATCCTCCACGCAGCCCCTACATGATCCCCTATGCAACTCCTGCCTGATCCTCATTGCAGCTAATACGCAATTCCCTATGCAGTCCCTGCCTGCTCCTCCACACGGCTCCTGCCTGATCCTCTGCTCTGCCCCTTCCTGATCCTCCCCACAGCCCCTGCCTAATCCTTACACAGCCCCTGCCTGATCCTCCCCACAGCCCCTGCCTGATCCTTTGCACAGCCCCTGCCTGATCCTCCCCACAGCCCCTGCCTGATCCTCTGCTCAGACTCTGCCTGATCCTCCCCACAGCCCCTGCCTGATCATTTGCACAGCCCCTGCCTGATCCTCCCCACAGCCCCTGCCTAATCCTTTGCACAACCCCTGCCTGACCCTCCGTGCAGCCCCTGCCTGATCCTCCACA
This sequence comes from Phyllobates terribilis, assembly GCF_046119375.1. Classification (NCBI taxonomy): domain Eukaryota; kingdom Metazoa; phylum Chordata; class Amphibia; order Anura; family Dendrobatidae; genus Phyllobates; species Phyllobates terribilis. Next base: position 284,604,652 of record NW_027362772.1, read on the forward strand.
CAACCCCTGCCTGATCCTCCCCACAACCCCTGCCTGATCCTTTCAACAGCCCCTGCCTGATCCTCCGCACAGCCCCTACCTGATCCTCCGCACAGCCCCTGCCTAATCCTCCACACAGCCCCTGCCTGATCCTCTGCTCAGACCCTGCCTGATCCTCCCCACAGCCCCTGCCTGATCCTTTGCACAACCCCTGCCTGATCCTCTCCACTGCCCCTGCCTGATCCTCCCCAAAGCCCCTGCCTGATCCTCCCCACAGCCCCCGCCTGATCCTCCCCACAACCCCTGCCTGATCCTCCCCACAACCCCTGACTGATCCTTTCAACAGTCCCTGCCTGATCCTCCCGACAGCCCCTGCCTGATCCTTTGCACAACCCCTGCCTGATCCTCTGCACAGCCCCTGCCTGATCATCCCCACAGCCCCTGCCTGATCCTCCCCACAGCCCCCGCCTGATCCTCCCCACAACCCCTGCCTGATCCTCCCCACAACCCCTGACTGATCCTTTCAACAGTCCCTGCCTGATCCTCCTCACAGCCCCTGCCTGATCCTCCGCACATCCCCTGCCTGATCCTTCACACAGCCCCTGCCTGATCCTCTGCACAGCCTCTGCCTGATCCTCCACACAGCCCCTGCCTGATCCTCTGCTCAGACCCTGCCTGATCCTCCCCACAGCCCCTGCCTGATCCTTTGCACAACCCCTGCCTGATCCTCTGCACAGCCCCTGCCTGATCCTCCCCAAAGCCCCTGCCTGATTCTCTGCTCAGCCCCTGCCTGATCCTCCCCACAACCCCTGCCTGATCCTCCCCACAGCCCCTGCCTGATCCTTTGCACAGTCCCTGCCTGATCTTCTGCTCAGACCCTACCTTATCCTCTGCACAGCCCCTGCCTGATCCTCTGCACAGCCCCTGCCTGATCCTTCCCACAGCCCCTGGGTGATCCTTCACACAGTCCCTGCCTGACCCTTTACACAGCCCCTACCTGATCATCCCCACAGCCCCTGCCTGATTCTCTGCACAGCCACTGCCTGATCCTCCCCACAGCCCCCACCTGATCCTCCACACAACCCCTGCCTGATCCTCCCCACAACCCCTACCTGATCCTTTCAACAGCCCCTGCCTGATCCTCCGCACAGCCCCTGCCTGATCCTCCGCACAGCCCCTGCCTGATCCTTCACACAGCCCCTGCCTGATCCTCTGCACAGCCCCTGCCTGATCCTCCACACAGCCCCTGCCTGATCCTCTGCTCAGACCCCGCCTGATCCTCCCCACAGCCCCTGCCTGATCCATTGCACAACCCCTGCCTGATCCTCTGCACAGCCCCTGCCTGATCCTCCCCAAAGCCCCAGCCTGATCCTCTTCTCAGCCCCTGCCTGATTCTCCCCACAACCCCTGCATGATCCTCCCCACAGCCCCTGCTTGATCCTTTGCACAGTCCCTGCCTGATCTTCTGCTTAGACCCTGCCTGATCCTCTGCACAGTCCCTGCCTGATCCTCTGCACAGCCCCTGCCTCATCCTCCCCACAGCCCCTGAGTGATCCTTCACACAGCCCCTGCCTGATCTTTCACACAGCCCCTGCCTGATCCTCTGCTCAGCCCCTGCCTGATCCTCCACACAGCCCCTTCCTGTTCCTTCACACAGCCCCTGCCTGTTCCTCCACACAGCCCCTTCCTGTTCCTCCACACAGTCCCTGCCTGATCCTCCACAGAGCTCCTCCATGATCCTCCGCACATAATATGTCCAGCACACTATAAAAAGAATACAGACCATTTTTCACTTATCAGAAAAAAACTGCCTAAACATGAGATATTTCTATCAGGTGGATCCCACAGATTTTGACATGATCTACCAACAATCTAGTATGAGGACGTCCTCTAAGGATAATTACATAAAAAGTAAATGAGATACTTACCAATAATGGAGCTTTGTTTCCATTGTTATGCGGTAAATAAATAAACACAAAATATTACAAGTCGATATTGGATCATTGGTATCATAATTGCCGTCTTACAACAAATTAGTGGATAATTTAAGAACAAGTTGATCTTTATTGAACCTAAAAAACACAGGATCCTACAGAATGAAGATAATGAAGACTAGTGGACGAAACGTCGCTCAGATCTCATCACTCCACTTTTTTTCCTGGTTTCCATGAGAATCCATCAGGAAGTAACTTTCTTGTTTGCACTTTGCTCCGTTTGCTCTTGTCCATCCCAGCACCCATCCTCTTTGTTCCTTCTTCTCCTCCACCCCCACCTTGGCTTTTCACTGTCTCCACTGTGGATCTCTTCTTTGTCTGGATTTCCCTCCATTTGGTGATCCTGCTGGTGATTAGTGTCATGAGTCATGACCATGTCATAGCTGCAACATTCACACATATCCATTAAAGAGTATGGAGCTGTTCACATGTCAATGTGTTTTTGTAGACTATGTGTCTTGCAAAATATTCCAAGAAGTTGAAGAGTCAAAGAAGCAAAAGGGTCCGCGAAAAATTACAGACAGCACAAGGGCGCCAGCTCTGTAATGGGTAGTGTAGCACCCTGAGGATTCGGCTGCTACAGGGGTATTGCACCTCACTCCAGAGGTGTGGTATTCCACTCCCGGGTAAGGATGGAGTGTGGGACTGAGCTCAGTAGGCTGCATGCACTACATACATCCCATTTCCGGGGGACAGAACTACGGTACTCCCACCAAGTATATGTGCAGGTACGACAGCGTCTGTCCCTGGCTGGAGTGGGAGGGGGGTGGAACATCCCAGTAGTGTAGGGGCAGATAGGGGGAGTAGTCTGGGTAAAGCTAGGAGCTCATTGGGTGCTAGTCACCTGGGCTCACACATAGAGGGAGTATATAAGGTGGGCACCATCTTAGGACAGGGTCTGTTTAGCCTGAGGAGCAGAGCAGAGGAGCTCAGCCAGGAGGGCTGACAGGGAGCTGTGGCTCCGGCTGGGCCCAGCTCCAGAGCAGAGCCTGCAGAGGGAGAGAGGAGAAAAGAAGGACCCAGAGAGGAAACAAGAAGGGAACCCCAAGACCCCAGAATAAGGACAAAAGGGTGAAGGGTTGGCGGACAAGGGTACCGGATCCCAAGCTGGCAGAGGCCAAAACAAACCTTAGCCAGGAACCGGAGGTCGTGGTCAGGATCTGCCACGACCCTCACCAAATCCACTAGAAAGGCACACCGAGTATAGGGTCAGGGAGCCCAGAGGAGGTTTGACCACCAAGAGACCCGAGGGAGCCGGCCAAAAGTGGATCCCTGGTGGGAACGGCCAGAGGAAGGGAGAGTCAGAAAGGAGCTCAGGACCACGCTCCGGAATTGCCTGGGGGTTGGCCGAGTCCAGGACCTGGTGGACGCAGCACGGCTCGGGTGGTCACTCAAGGCCAGAGTGACCAAAAGAACACCAGTAAGTAAAAGCCCTGAACTGCATCTCCTGACTCTGAGTCTTCCTTCTGCATCTTCACAACCCCCATCATCTACACCTGCTGCCCTGAGGCCATACCCCTCCCGTTGGGGGTTATACCATCACTGCTGCACATATACCACCGGCCTCAGCGGACTGCTCTGCAGCGGCGGCTTCAAAGTCGCACTCAACGGGTGGCGTAGTCGACAATCAAGTTAACATCTACTGCCATAGACTGCCACTTAGTTTGACACCCTGGGCACGGACCGGGTCACCGCCACAAGGACTACTACCCCCGTCGAGATCCGGCTCCGGGTATCCCCTACAGCACTGGCCCAGGGGGCGCGTCAGTAGCATTTTTGCATATGAGAAAATCACGGATGACAAAAACTAACAATTGGAGCAATGAAGAAATCTGCTCGCTTTCTTCATAGATGTGAAAAAAAACAGACTTCTGAATGAGACCTAAAAGATCTGAATTAGAAGATGGTGATTGGCAATAACATGCTGAGACCAGAATACCCCTTGATGTATCTGAACCAACAACTTGCATGCAAAAAAATCCATTCACAGTGTTTGGTGTAATCTCAATGGGGAAAACAAATTCCAGTAGAAACTCTTGGGCCATGTTCTCAAGTGCATTGTTATACTTGTCACATTTTTTGTTGTTGCAGAATATTTGCTGCGCTTAACAGATCCAGCAAAGTGGATGTGATTTCATGAACTTCCTTCCCTCTGTGCACTTATTTTATGGTGCATTCTCCTGCCCTCTGTGCACTTATTTAATGGTGCATTTTCCTGCCCTCTGTGCACTTATTTTATGGTGCATTTCCTGCCTACTGTGCACTTATTTTATGGTGCATTTTCCTGCCCTCTGTGCACTTATTTTATGGTGCATTTCCTGCCCACTGTGCACTTATTTTATGGTGCATTCTCCTGCCCTCTGTGCACTTATTTTATGGTGCATTTTCCTGCCCTATGTGCACTTATTTTATAGTGCGTTTTCCTGCCCTCTGTGCACTTATTTTATGGTGCATTTTCCTGCCCCCTGTGCATTTATTTTATGGTGCATTTTCCTGCCCTCTGTGCACTTATTTTATGGTGCATCCTTCTGCCCTCTGTGCACTTATTTTATGGTGAGTTGTCCTGCCCTCTGTGCAGTTATTTTATGGTGCATTTTCTTGCCCACTGTGCACTTATTTTATGATGCATTCCTCTGTCCTCTGTGCACTTATTTTACAGTGGTGGTCAAAAATATAGGCACCCCTGCAATTCTGTCAGATAATACTCAGTTTCTTCCTGAAAATGATTGCAATCACAAATTCTTTTGTATTATTATCTTCATTTAATTTGTCTTCAATGAAAAAACACAAAAAGAATTGTCCTAAAGCCAAATTGGATACAATTCCACACCAAACCTAAAAAAGGGGGTGGACAAAAGTATTGGCACTGTTTGAAAAATCATGTGATGCTTCTCTAATTTGTGTAATTAACAGCACCTGTAACTTACCTGTGGCACCTAACAGGTGTTGGCAATAACTAAATCACACTTGCAGCCAGTTAATATGGATTAAAGTTGACTCAACCTCTGTCCTGTGTCCTTGTGTGTACCACAGTGAGCATGGAGAAAAGAAAGAAGACCAAAGAACTGTCTGAGGACTTGAGAAACCAAATTGTGAGGAAGCATGAGCAATCTCAAGGCTACAAGTCCATCTCCAAAGACCTGAATGTTCCTGTGTCTTCCGTGCACAGTGTCATCAAGAAGTTTGAAGCCCATGGCACTGTGGCTCACCTCCCTAGATGTGGACGGAAAAGAAAAATTGACGAGAGATTTCAACGCAAGATTGTGCGGATGGTGGATAAAAAACCTCGACTAACATCCAAACAAGTTCAAGCTGCCCTGCAGTCCGAGGGTACAACAGTGTCAACCTGTACTATCCGTCGGCGTCTGAATGAAAAGGGACTGTATGGTAGGATACCCAGGAAGACCCCACTTCTTACCCTGAGACATAAAAAAGCCAGGCTGGAGTTTGCCAAAACTTACCTGAGAAAGCCTAAAACGTTTTGGAAGAATGTTCTCTGGTCAGATGAGACAAAAGTAGAGCTTTTTGGCAAAAAGCATCAACATAGAGTGTACAGGAAAAAAAAAGATGCATTCAAAGAAAAGAACACGGTCCCTACAGTCAAACATGGCGGAGGTTCCCTGATGTTTTGGGGTTGCTTTGCTGCCTCTGGCACTGGACTGCTTGACCGTGTGCATGGCATTATGAAGTCTGAAGACGACCAACAAATTTTGCAGCATAATGTAGGGCCCAGTGTGAGAAAGCTGGGTCTCCCTCAGAGGTCATGGGTCAATGATCCAAAACACACTTCCAAAAGCACTATAAAATGGTTTTAGAGAAAGCACTGGAGACTTCTAAGGTGGCCAGCAATGAGTCTAGACCTGAATCCCATAGAACACGTGTGGAGAGATCTCAAAATGGAAGTTTGGAGAAGGCACCCTTCAAATATCAGGGACCTGGAGCAGTTTGCCAAAGAAGAATGGTCTACAATTCCAGCAGAGCATTGTAAGAAACTCATTGATGGTTACCGGAAGCGGTTGTTCGCAGTTATTTTGGCTAAAGGTTGTGCAACCAAGTATTAGGCTGAGGGTGCCAATACTTTTGTCTGGCCCATTTTTGGAGTTTTGTGTGAAATGATCAATGATTTGATTTTTGCTCCATTCTCTTTTGTGTTTTTTCCTTGCAAGCAAATTAAATGAAGATAATAAGACCAAAGAATTTGTGATTGCAATCATTTTCAGGAAGAAACTGAGTATTATCTGACAGAATTGCAGAGGTGCCAATACTTTTGGCCACCACTGTATGGTGCATTTTCCTGCCCTCTGTGCACTTATTTTATGGTGCATTTTCCTGCCCTCTGTGCACTTATTTTATGGTGCATTATCCTGCCCTCTGTGCCCTTATTTTATGGTGCATTCTCCTGCCCTCTGTGCCCTTATTTTATGGTGCATTCTCCTGCCCTCTGTGCATTTATTTTATGGTGCATTTTCCTGCCCCCTGTGCATTTATTTTATGGTGCATTTTCCTGCCCTCTGTGCACTTATTTTATAGTGCATTTTCCTTCCCTCTGTGCACTTATTTTATGGTGCATTTTCCTGCCCTCTGTGCACTTATTTTATGGTGAATTGTCCTGCCATCTCCACACTTATTTATGGTGCATTTTCCTGCCCCCTGTGCATTTATTTTATGGTGCATTTTCCTATAGGTTTTTGTGGAGAGTCTAAAAAAATGCATTTTTTTTAAAGTGCAGAATCCAAACATTTTTGCAAAAAAAAAAAAAAGGGTTTTCAAAATATCGCATCAAATCTGCAACAAAAAAAAGACGAGCCCTGTTTCTGACTTTGGATCTGATTTACTAAAACTGACTTTTGAAGAGCGTGAACTTTCGTTAAAAAGGTCTTAATATGAGCCAAATTTATTGCAGGGTCTGTTGTCATTTCATAAAACTTGTCATCTCTAAGTTTGCGCCACGTGTTAGTTGGCTTATTCTGGTTTACTAAGTTTACACCAAATCATGGCGCCATTTTTGCCAAACGGGATTAAGTTCCTTTTTCCACCAACTTTCCGATAGTTTTTTTGGGGAGGTAAGCCAGAATTCTAGCCCATTTAGCTTAGTAAATCCGCCCCGTTGTGTCACAATTTGCAACTGAGCTTGGTTAATATTAAAAAAATAAAATAAAGTAGAAATCAATTTGAGATTAGCATCAGGAGAAATCCAAATGTAATAGGTGAAATGATTCATCCATTGTTTTCTATGGATCGCTGAATCTGCAATCTGAAGCACTCATCTCTGCCAGCGACTACAACGATGAGAGCAGGCGGCCGAGGCGCGGGAGACGCAGATCACTTCATGTACATGCACTAAAGCAATCTATGCAATCAGCAGCTCCAGATCCAAGCTTTGGGTTACACAAGTGTCATCGAAAGACATACGCTCTGGTACTTTTGCGCGGTCCTCGCGGTGCAACGCGCCGAATAAAATAGTCGCCCAGTGATTGAAGCTTTCAATGTAGCGAGTGCTGCAAGAGAAAGTCACCGGCCTGGAACCAGGTCATGTCGTAGGAAGCAAAAATCTGCGCGGATATTCTATTACTTCTGTGATAAAAGATGGGAACATAGAAGCAGCAAGTGGTTTTGACATTGCAGTGCATATGAGTATTATTTTGGGCATTTTTTTTTAGGTGGATGCCAGGCGGATTCTGTCTGATAAAGACTTCACGTGCGCAGACTTTTTGGGCAGGTGTAGGAGGAGTTTTTCATTTTTGGAGGAGTTTTGAATAGTTTTTGAAACTTTTTTTTTTTTTCCTGAAGCGTTTTTCTTTTGCACCCTTTTGATTGGACAGTGCAGAGTTTGGAGCATTTTCCATTACGACTCGTTTAAAAAAAAAAAAAAAGTCACCTTCTTTTTCCCACCAGGTGTTATTTTTAATGTATCGAGGCAGAAAAAAAAGAAATTAAAATACTGAACATGTGAACAGCAAAGTGTTTTTTAGAAGGGCTCGTGCAGACGACTGTAGTTTCGGTTTGAGTGCGATCCATCAAGACATCGGATGGCACTCGGACCAATGCTCTAATTGGGTGTCCCACGGAAAAAAAAAATATTCGGCGGGATCACAGAAGAGCAGATCTCACAACTTTGCATTACAAAGTAATTTTCCTCCTACTAGAGCCCCAGATTCCCCTTTCATTGCACCCATAAAGTATGATGCCAACAAAAGTGCCCGCAAAGACTATATGATACCCCCATGGTGAATTCCTCCACATGCACAGTATAATGACACTACTGTACCCCACCTCAACTCCCTTGGGAAAGTATGATGACCCCAACAGTATAATCCCCCAACTGTGACCCCCACATAGCCCACTATATAGTATAATAGCCACACAGCCCTCCATATAGTATAATGCATCCCCCATATAGCCCTCCATATAGTATAATGGACCCCACATTGCCTTCCATATAGTATGATGGGACCCCTATAGCCTTAGATATAGTATTATGGCCTCCACATAGCCCTCCATATAGTATTATGGCCCCCCACATAGCCCTCCATATAGTATAATGCATCCCCCATATAGCCCTCCATATAGTATAATGGACCCCACATTGCCTTCCATATAGTATGATGGGAACCATATAGCCTTAGATATAGTATTATGGCCCCCACATAGCCCTCCATATAGTATTATGGCCCCCCACATAGCCCTCCATAAAGTATTATGGCCACCACACAGCCCTCCATAAAGTATTATGGCCACCACACAGCCCTCCATATAGTATAATGGCCCAAGCATAGCCCTCCATACACTATAATGTACCTCCATATACTATAATCACCCCCTATAGTATTATGGCCACAGATCCATATAGTGTATTGGCCCCACATAGTACTCCATACAGTATAATGGGCCTCACATAGTCCTCCATACAGAATAATGGGCCCCACATAGTCCTTCATACAGAATATTGGGCCTCACATAGTCTTCCATACAGAATAATGGGCCCCACATAGTCCTCCATACAGAATAATGGGCCCCATAGTCCTCTATGCAGAATAATGGCCCCACATAGTCCTCCAAACAGTATAATGGCCCCACATAGGCCTCCATACAGTATAATGGCCCCCATACAGTCCTCCATACAGTATTATGGCCCCACAGTCCTCCATACAGAATAATGGCCCCAACATTGCCTTCTATATAGTATAACGCACCCCCCCCCCCCCACACACACACACATCACCCTCTAAATAACATGATGGCCCCACAACGTACTCATTGATTAAAGAAATTCTTCCCTCTCCTTGTTATCACCGCTCTGGTCTCTGGAGCGTGTTCTGCACTGCTAGACTCAGTGGGCACTATGTAGTGGCGTCAGCGCTCATGTGCATGGGGGGCCGGTGCCTCATAGTGGGCTTGTTCTGCCGCTATTGGTGGTCCACCTCTGTCTGTGCAATGTTATTGCTCGAAGTAGCTTCTTGACTATTCCAGTTGTGATGTCATAGTAGCTTATCAGACTTTATTAATGACGTCACGGTAGCTCTTTAACTAGGTTATGATGTCGCAGCTTAAAGGGATAGTCTCAACATCTTAAATGGATACAATTGCTTATTAAAACAAACAACTTTGCAGTTTATCTCTTACTAAAAATCATTTCAATTCTCAAGAACGGAAGGACTTTTCATTTTAGAGTTTACTGCTTGCGGCCTAAGTTACCGGCCACTGCTGCAGTCTATCAGAGGTGGTCGGTTTAGTAGGCAAGGAGCGCAGAGCTGACAAGCTCTTTGCATTACAGCTTGTAAGAACAGCATTGGTTGGATCCTACGATACTACAGAGGTCTGTCAGTCATCAGGAGTGCGCCCCCTTATGGAGCAGACAACATGAAGCCTCCTGTGTACTGCAGCTATCCCCCAATAAAGGGGTTGTCTGGGACATAGTCCCCTATTGACCAGTGCCCCCCCCCACCCCCGCTCTCTCTCTTGGTCTACAGGCTGCAGTTTATGAATAGAGACCTGTTCACACCAATCACTTTAGATGTTAATGAGAATCGTGGGGAAAAAAAAAAAAGTTTCTTGTCAACTTAACTCCTTCCTGACTCCTGACATGTACGGCGGGAGCAGGGACACACACTCAACATCAGCCTGTGGCAGCAGTGATCAGACTCCGGCCTTTGCTGTGTAACTATCAATCACAGACAGCGGCATATAAACAGCTTGGCTGCCAGTGCTCTGGTTCACCAGTTCACAGGAGGTTTGCTGTCGCCGTAATCGTATCGGGTAATTTTTCCTGCATAATGCACATTGTAAAAGCAAAAACCTTCGAAAAACATTGAGTAACTGCATTTTTTAACTGTTTCCCATTTTCCAGTACATCCTATGGTAAAAGAAATGTCGCCGTTCAATTCTACGACTCGTGCTGCAAAAAACGAGACGTCACACGGCATGTGTATGGAAAAATTTGCTTCAGAGGGAAGGGCTTAAAGGGGTGCTCCACCCGTAGCAGACCTGGCTGGCTGAGTGATCAGGTGTCTCCTCCACACTCTCCAGTGTCCAGAGCTGCCCTGCTCACTCCTGTGCATCGTGTCTGCCCTCCATAGTTCCTCCTAGAAATGAAGGAGTACATAGTCCGCGGGGCGTGACCATTTTCTTTGTTTACAGGGTGTGTCCTGACGCGCAGCTGTGATTGGCAAGCGGTAGATTATGCAGGGTCACGCCCCCATCTGGTAACGCCCGGTTTCTCTTCACATTTCCAGCCGAAGCGCTCTCCGTCCTCCCCGGCTCCGCTCCTGCCTCTCTCCGTCCTCCCGGGCTCCGCTCCCGCCGTCCCCACGTTCACCGTGATTTGCTCTCTGCCGGCGCCGTGTTCTCAGATTTACTAGCGCAGCGGCCCCGCCCCTGCCGTAGCCACGCCCCCAGCTCACACACGTGGTCAGCTCAGTTCACATATTGACGTCACGGCCCGACGTCAGTGGGCGTAACACAGGGGGCGTGTCCGCCCGAATTGTGTCGGCCTACCGCTGAATGTATTAGCATATGATTAGCATGTGATTATCGCCGAGCAGAGGCTGCAGAGTGAAGCAGGTGCCGAACATGGCGAGTCAGCCCGGAGCCGCTCTCCGCCTCCTCCTCCTGATCAGCGGGCTCCGAGCCGGATTACTCCAGCAAGGTACCGGGGCTCCGGGGAGAGGGCGGGAGAGCAGGGGAGGACGGCGGCAGCGGGAGACAGGACAATGGGCGCTGCGAGAGGGATCGGCGGGAGAGGAGGCAGGAAGCCTGGAGCGGGGAGAGGGACAGACGGGAGAGGGAGGACTGCGGGAGCCGGGAGGAAAGGGGAGCATGGTGGAGAAGAAAGGGGGGAAAAGAGGGGGAGCATGGTGGAGAAAAGAGGGGTGAGGGAAGCATGGGGAAAGGGGGGTGCATGGTGGAAGAGAAAGAGGGTGCATAGTGGAGATATGGGGGGAAAAGGGGATGTATGGTGGAGAAAAGAGGGAATCATGCGGGGGCCATGATGGAGAAAAGGGGATGCTTGGTGTGGAAAATGGGGGTGCATAGAGGAAGAGAGGGGGTGCATGGTGAGGGGAAAGAGGGAGCATTGAAGAAGGGTGCATGATGGAGTAAAGAAGGTGGATGGAGAGGGGTCATGGAGTACAGGGGGGCATTGTTGAGATGAGGGTAGATATTAGGGGAGAGCGAAGTTCACAGAGGAGAGGACACAGCAGAGGAGGAGATCCCTGAGACTGTGGAGAAGTAGACGGAGAGCGAGGGGCAGGAGTGCGGCACAGAGCGGGGATGGGGGGCAGGCAGTTGTGGGGCAGCCATGGGCTGGGGGAGTACAGGACGTGTGGGGAGATGATGGTGGAGGTCACCAGTGATAAGGACGCCCCTGGTTTCTGTACAGGGGACAATATTTGGGATCTCTCCTGATGGTAAACACTATTGGGGGAGACAGAGGCGGAGAGGTGAAATGAATGATGGGGGCGATGGCCGGAGAGAAGATCTCACATGAAAGAGAGAAGGATCAGGGAGATGAGAGGGAAAGAAGATGAAAGGAGAAGAACAAAAGGGAAGGGAGAGCAGGAGCCGCTGAGCCTGGTGCAGGGACCCTGGCGGTGCCCACTCTCACCCCGTCTTGTGGGTGCCCACTTGTTGCATGCCAGTTGCAGATAGTGGCAGACCCTGCTGCGGTGTAGAGCAGGGGACTGTGGTCTCTCCATGTAGTTTGGGGGTCATCAGTGTGATTTCCCGGATTCTGGTCCCACATTTTGGGTGTTTTTGGTGCGCCCTCCCCTGTATAAGTGCAGTGATGGTGATCGGATAAATCACTGCGTAGCGCCATGTACAGCGTATGCCTGTGCTCTGCATAGTGGGGTGGGGGGGCTTGTAGACGTATGTTCCCACCACTCTGTCCTGTGCGCTGCTATGGCGTATGTGTATGTTTTGTTATTTTTCCTTTTTTTGCCTTCTGCATCAGATGATACATTTTTGGGGTGTCCTTTCTTTTCCCCGGATGCCATTGGTGCCAGCGTTGGTTTTTGCAGCTGTATTTACTTTTAAGGTATAAGTGTGATTGATTTCGGGCTGCTGCTGACCCCCTCCTTCTCCTTTGCTCTCTGGGGGCACAGAGTGTAAATGGGGAGGACTGGATCCAGCAGGGGGCTGCTTTTTTTGGATGGGGGTGGGTAATGGATGTGCAGAATTAAATCCCAGTATCTTTTCATTCCAGTATGCGGGTTGTTTTGTTAGTGCATCTGTTCATGTCTGAGATAAACCACATCCCCCCCCCCCTCCGCCTCCTCTGCTGCTCCTTCCAGTTGTGTTTCCGCAGTCTGACTCCCTCTTTTTTTCGATCCTGATGCTTGTGTAACGTGTAGGGTAAAGTGTCTGCAGAGCCGCTCACTCCAGCTCCTCTCTTAAGATTTGCTTTTTCGCCTTCCTGTAATTTTGCCTTCACGGATAGGAATCAGTGTCTCCGTGCATTCGCACCTTTTGCAACAGAGCAGACATGGGATGATGCATCGGGAAGATAAATCAGTTTGTAGGTTCAGGACGGCCTGCGTTATCCTTTTATTTTGCTGCTCTCATGTATTTTTTTTTTTTTTTCTTGGGTTCTTTTGGAGATTGAAGCTGCAACTGTTCTGGCACCGCTCCGAACCAAGAGGGCAGTGTTTGCATTTGGAGAACAAAAACAGAGGAAACGTTTCTCTCCAGCTCCATGTCCAACACACACATGCAACTCGCTGCAAAAGCATTTGTCCAACCTTTAGCCATTACTGGGGGAAAAAAAGAAAATCCTTCATCCCCTTCTCCACCCTTCATGCAGTCGTTTTCTCCTGAACCCTCTAAATCCAGGAACTATTGCCGGCGTGCCCACGACTAAGCTCGGAGACAGACGGTCACCTGGAATGAAGCCTGTGGTTACCCCCATTTCCCCCTTCTAAATAAATCTGTAAGGTTTTGGGTATTGTGCTCCTTGTATGTTACACTTTTGCTACATTATAAGGGATAATTGGCAATCGGTACGACAGTCGTCTTTTTTGCTTTGTGTTGACATTTCTTGTTCTACGTTCACAATGATACGTGTCTTCCTCTTTCTCTTTAAAGACCCCCCTGCTCTATAATGCTGCTGTTTATGGCTTTTAGGACCACCAGCCTCAAACCATCCTTCACCATCATTAACCCTAGAACGCAAGACCATAAAAATGGGTATTTTCAAAAAAGAGTTGTTATACTGAAAATGCCTGTAACATAAAAATAAATGAACAACTGGAAATGACAAACAACTATATACATGAAGAATACCTAGAATTTCAAAATTCTAACTAAAGTAATCTTGCAGAAAATAGAAAACAATTAACAGGGCAGGCCTGCGAGGCCCCAGGTATGCGTTCTAGGGTTAAACCCTTCATCCTTCCTAAAGCCTTTGATGGTCCACCAGAACCTTCCTCCTCCGTCAGTCCCGGACCGTTCTCCTTTCTTCTCCAAACAATTTGTTGTTTCTTATTTCTCCATCCTTTTCTTCTATCCAAAAAGTCAAGGAATCCGTTGGATTTATCGCGTTCTCATGAAAATTTTGGGTTAGCTGTTGCTTCATGTTTAGTAGGTGGGACAGTAATCCCAGGCAACAAGTAGGAACGTTTGTATCTGCTGCTCTTACAGGAGATGTAAAGTACAGCAGCCAGGACAATGTACTTAGTGGACAAGTTGCTAAACAATTATTTTTATCCGTGGGTTATATATTTATTTTTCCCCAAGAGCAGGTGGTGAGAGAGAACCTGATGTTGAAGCCATGTAATTTTTATGAATTGTAAGGTCAATGTCTTAATGATGAGAGAAGTTTACGGAAGCAAGGGATACTTATCTAATTATCTTGTCATTCGTAGATCATACATAGTCCTCAGTCTATTTCCAGGGTTTCCATAAACGATAACTGTGGATTTCTTAAACTGTGGTTATGTGCACGCTGTCGTCTTGCAAAGTTTTTTTTTTTTTTTTTTTTAAAGAAAGATTTGGAGTTTCCACTCAAAAACATTTCTAAAAAAACCTCCTCTGTGGACATAGCCAGTTTCTGCTATGAAACCTTCTAGAAGAAAACCTCTGTGAATATTGCCAATTTCCTCTCCAAAAAACATCTAAATCTCACCACTGTATGCACATTGCCAGTTTCTGCTCCAAAAAGTTCTAAAAAAACTATGCATTTGGCCAGTTTCTGCTATGAAAACTTTTACTAAAAAACCCTTTATGCACATAGCCAGTTTTTGCTCCGAAAACTTCTTAAAAAAAACAAACAAAAAAAACCAACCCCTCTGTGTATATAGCCAGTTTCTGCTCCGAAAACTCAGTTTTTTTTGGAGCGGAAACTCCAAAACTTCCCAAAAACTTTGAGATTCTGCTCCAAAAACTTTGCAAAAAAACTCCGTGTGCACTTAGCCACAGAGCGGAAACGCTCCAAATTCTCCTGAAATACCCAAAACTTCTCAAAAACTTTGTTTCCACTCCAAAAACTCAGCAAATAGTCTCCATGGGCACATGCCCTAACATGGTTTTCATAAGGACACCCAAGAGATCTTCACTCCCTAATTCAGGGGTCCTCAAACTTTTTAAACAGGTGTCCAGTTCACGGTCCCTCAGACCATTGGAGGGCCGGAATATAGTTTTAAAAAAAACTCTGAACAAATTATTATGCACACTGCACATATCTTATTTTGTAGTAAAAAAAACAATACAGGAACAAATACAATATTTAAAATGAAGAACAAGTAAAGTTAAATCAACCGGTATTTCAATAGGTAGGTAACTGTACCCAATAGGCAGCATAGGTCCCCAATAGGCAGGTAAATATCCCCAATAGGCAGGTAAATGTACCCAATAGGCAGCATAGGTCCTCAATGGGCAGGTAAATGTTCCCAATAGGCAGGCTGTTTCCCCCTTATAATGCCATATGCAGGCTGTTCCACCCCTTATAATGCCCCATGCTGGATGTCACCCCCCCCCCCCATATAATGCCACATGCAGCATGTCACCCCCCCATATTATACCCCTTGCAGGATGTCACCCCCCCATATCATGCCCCATGCAGGATGTCACCCCTCCATATCATGCCCCATGCAGGATGTCAACCCCCCCCCCCCATATTATACCCCTTGCAGGATGTCACCCCCCCCCATATAATGCCACATGCAGCATGTCACCCCCCCATATTATACCCCTTGCAGGATGTCACCCCCCCATATCATGCCCCATGCAGGATGTCACCCCTCCATATCATGCCCCATGCAGGATGTCAACCCCCCCCCCCATATTATACCCCTTGCAGGATGTCACCCCCCCATATAATGACCTATACCTCCATACATTAAAAAAAAATAAAAATCCAATACTCGCCTCACTTCTCACTTGCTGCCTCTGCCGCTGCTCTACTCTTGTCTGGACTCCAGCGTCGCGGCGGCGCTGTCCCGCTCTGCGCTGCCTGTGATGGCACTCGGGAGGGCGCGGTGTAAAGACGTCACCGCGCCCTCTGACCCGAGACGTCACAGGAAGCGCAGAGCAGGAAGACAGCGGATCTGCAGAGGCACGGGGAGAGGTAAGTATCCGCCTGCCGGGGCCCTGAGCAAGCGGCGGAGAAGGGCGGGCGCTGACATCTCTCCCCTCTCCGCCCATAGCCCGGCGGGCCGAATAAAAGTCCTCTGCGGGCCCCATGTGGCCCGCGGGCTGTAGTTTGAGGACCCCTGCCCTAATTAGTAATTGTATCAGAAAACGGGGTCATTAAAGGCCATATAAAAAGTTTGACCCCCTTATATTCCTCTCCCTGATATCCATGGTGAGATATCTGTAAAGAATTTTATAAATCTGCCTCAAAAACCAGCACAGATGTGGTGACATCATCGCTGTCTATAGCCCAATTCATAACCGCCGTCATTTCCATTTTTCCTGATGTGAATGGATTTTACATCAATCTTTTTGTAGGTCATTGATTTAATTTATGGCCGTCTGCTCAGGGAAGGTTTTGCTGGAGAGGCAGCAGTAGTATTTTGCTGCCTTTGTATCAGGCCATCGCTTTGTTTGTTTATATGAAAGTGTTACTTTTGGTAAATATTGAAACTTATGATACTTTGTATCTAGACTTTTCATGTCAAGGAGCAAAGTGGTGATTGTGCCAAGAAACTTGTTGCCGCCTTTTAATTTTTAAGCTTTTTATTGTTCGGCCACCAAAATATTAAATTGGCTTCCAAAATCATCCAGTACTGGTTAAGTGCACCTAGAAGTTTGCAATTTTTGGGAGGGATTTTTGCAAAATGGGAAACTTTACTTTTTGGCATACTAAAAATAAGAATAACCATACTCTTTGAATGAATTTCCTGGGCTTTGAGTCCACCGGATATTTTGCTTATGGATTATTGGGCGGTCCACAAGGATGTCTTGCTGAAAGTTTTTTGCAAGTCAGACCACAAGTTGGATTGGTATTCTGTATGCGACGGGCAGCGCTGTCGAGGATGAGACGTTTGTAGTAAGACTTGAACAAAGGGATTAAAGATGTTATAAGCCTGGAAACGTGTTACCAAAAGAATGGATCCTAGACTGGAACCTGTTCCAGTAAATCTCATCACAACTTTAACGATTGGATAAATATATATTTTTTTATTTATTGCGTTTGTCCACCTTTTTTGGGACTCTTTTTTTTAAACCTTAAATGCACGGATTTGGGGTTAAAAATCACTTTTTCCTTCTATAGCTTCTGTGTTACACTTTCTGTTGTTGGCTGCAGAGTGAGTTAACTGAGAATGCATCAGTGAGCTCACAATAACTGAGTTTGTAACTTATATATATATATATTTTTTTTTTTACAGCTCCACAGAACACCTCAAAGTTAAATGTGCAGGAAAGCAAACAGCCTCGAAAAGCCAAACGTTACCACGTTTTTAATGAAAGCCATTTGCAAAAATATTTAGCCACAAATACATTCAGTAAAGAAAAAAAGTCTCCAGCGGTTGACAACCATTTTTTAAGTGGATATCTTCCAAACAAAGATATCTTTTGGAAGAATTTTAGGATAGGATATCTCACTTTAATTATTTTTCATCTGCATAATACATTAATAACAATAGCAGTTGAAGAAACAATTAAAATCTTTTGCTCACATTCCGGTCACCTGTGGTCACAGAAACCTGTTGGATTGCTGAAAGCCACATTTTTAGATGATTATTATTTTTTTTTTTCATACGTGAAAATAAGGTCCCATTTCCATCAGTGCGCAGGACCAGATTCTCACGGATGTTTGGTCCATCTGTCTGTTTTGCAGCCAGGGTACTTCTGATCCGTGACTCTGATCCAAAACTGACGTGTCTGCTTTGTTTTTGTGTGTTTTTTTTTTATAAAGCACTCTGTATGCAAAAAAAACATGGATGTGTGAACATCAGCAGAGACTTGAATGAGCACATGTTCTTGGATTGAGGCCACATTGGAAGCCAACTGGTCGCTGTGAGGCCAGCTTCTCTAAACATGACCTGAGACATCATATCTCGTACATGTAGAGAGATGATTGAGCCGATCCTGAGACACTTTACATACCGTTTATAATCCAGCATGGATTGCTGGCAGATTTCAGCTCTGAAGCCAACAGAAAATTGTCTGCAGCTCTGAGCTATAGAACTCAGGAGAAGCAAAAGCTGAAGGAGACATGACGAGACTGACTTACTAAAGCCGTCTAGCAGTTTGTTTTTTTTTTGCCATAAAACTGCTTGAAATGTCAAAAAAATCTGTGCACAAAAACCTGAAGTCTTCTGTCGTTTTTCTGCTGATTCCAGCCAGCTCTGTCATTTTTTTCACAAAAAAGTGAGTGAAGCTTGCCTCTTTACGCCCAGGCCCTTGCCTCTTTACGCCCAGGCCCTTGCCTCTTTACGCCCAGGCCCTTGCCTCTTTACGCCCAGGCCCTTGCCTCTTTACGCCCAGGCCCTTGCCTCTTTACGCCCAGGCCCTTGCCTCTTTACGCCCAGGCCCTTGCCTCTTTACGCCCAGGCCCTTGCCTCTTTACGCCCAGGCCCTTGCCTCTTTACGCCCAGGCCCTTGCCTCTTTACGCCCAGGCCCTTGCCTCTTTACGCCCAGGCCCTTGCCTCTTTACGCCCAGGCCCTTGCCTCTTACCCCAGTGCACCTTGCAAAACACCAGACTTGATGAATTGGCGACTTGTGCTGGACGGTTGGGTAACAGTCTAGATTTATAGAAGTGGCTTATGATGTCATCTTTTAACGAGCAAAATGGCCCAAAGAATTAACATCTACTTCATGGCAGAATCTGCTTGAAAAAGATGCCATGTGCGCGTTCCCTTTGAGTTTTTGGAAGAGTTTTTTTTTTGTTTCCTGATTTATTTATTTATTTATTTTTTCTTTACAACTTTCTGTTTGGACAGTTTGTAAAACTTTACACTGTCCCACTCGATTTGGAGAGACACTGCCGACTTCCTCTGGCGATTCTTGTGTTCGGGTGAGCGTTACTTTTTACTCTCCGCTTTATCCCACAGACCTGCAAATTTTCATTCTTCACAGTCAAAATCTTCAGGCCTTCTTGCCTCCTTGCTCTGGTGAAATTTCCTTTCAAGTGGAATCTTTTACATCAATGTTGGAGGGAAAAAACCCACCTGTCCCACAACACCGCAGGATCTTCATTGAACCCTGGTGCTGAGTGGACCTGACTCACCGCTGGTAGTCGATGAAGTCAGGACATGTATTCCTTTATTCCATCTGAGAATTCATTCAGGATCTTAAATGGGTTGTCAAACTTGCTAAAAAATTTATGGAAAAGTAGCACTCGAAATAGAATAAGAAAAGATGGTTTGATTAGAACAAAGTTGGCCAAACTTTGCCAATTTTGGAGGACCTTGTTTGGGGACCTCCTCTCCCTGACAGACAGTGCCATGAGGCCGAAAGGATCTGTGATCTGTTTGAAATGAATCGTTTTATTTTTTGGGAGTGTCAGGAAATGACTTAATTCCCTATCCCCATCCAAGACACATGTTCAGCAGACTAGAGCGGGCATGTTGGACATACGATAATTTGGCCAACGCTGATCAATATTTTTTGGGTATCTTGTGTAACTTGGCTGTTTTTTCTTTTTGGCTTTCATATCCTTGCGAAGTATGAATATAGGCTGGATATAGCGCCCAAGCGCTCACCCGGCCGACTGCTACCTATCCTAATTTCCGCCATACCCGTCCATGTGCCAACTGGAGGAAAAAGCCTTTACCAGACGGCATTGGCTAATCTATCGGACAAATTCTCCATCCTTCTCACCCTCCAAGATAGTCACTCGGGAGTGTTGGGAGACCCCCATACCCAATAGACTATGCGCTCATCCACCGATGTTGGTGGGTTCGGATGACCTTGGTCTGTATATGGTGGACTTTTCAGAGACCCTATTGAAATGACGCCTAAAAGTTTGTCCCCGGGCGGCGGCTCTCGAGCAGTAGATGCCGAGGTACTTGTTGTATCTTTTGAACTCTTTATTTAATAACGACTTTGGCAACAATTTCATACTTCTATGGGTTGGAGCTGTAACGAACCAAAGCCACAAACCCTTTGAAATAATAATTGCCCCCCCACCTTTTAGGAGGGACAGGAGATCCAGACGGCTTCACTTTCTTTGAAGGCTTTGTCTTGCGCGTCTTAAGGTTGTTCCCCCATCATTTAGGTCACTTTGATTTCCTATGTTATAAACCTTTCCTACCTAATGTTGCAGGCAGTCCTGTAATGTTACATTTCCAGGTCCTTCTTAAAGGGGTTGTCAAGTTTAGACAACTTTTTTAATACTCTAGTAGGGAGCTTTTACTTTTGGTCAGAGTAGAACGGCTATAAAGAGTGTCTCTGACTCTGAAGGTCCAGCTCTGTCACCCACTGATAAGAATACATAGCGTGTAATGCTTCATCTGACCTGTAGGGGCGCTGCAGAGAAATTTGACACAAAGTTTTTCCCAAAGCTTGGATCTGATCGCTGGGAATCTAAGCGGAGAGATGTTTTATGATCAGCTTATTTTCAAGGAAACTTTGTACCAAGTTTGGTGTAAAAGGCAGGGGATAGGGACTGGTTGTCGCCAGTGTTGGCTTTAAGAGCGGAGCATCTCTCGACCAGTGGGTGACCTTCACTGATGTATCCAATGCTGGTGGGGGAGGGGTTAACCCCAAATGCTCCAAAGAAGAAGAAAAAAAATTTGAATAGTCCTAGTCCTACTGCACGATCCAAAAAAAGCAAAGTGCCCTGTGATAGAAAAAACGCTTGTGTACTTTTACAAAAGTGTAATAATGTCCCCAAAAATATTAGGCAAAATCAACACTAAATTTTTCAGGTTTAGGCTATGTGCACACGGTTTTTGCATTTTTATTTTTTTTTTATGCACTAAACTTTTATCAGCATGCACAAGAGACAAATGTACCGGACAAAAAAAGCTCACAAAAAGCAGGTTTTTGCTGCGTTTTTTGCTAAGCAGCTTCTTAAGGCTATGTTCACACATTGTTTTTTTTTTCTGCAGCAACACCTGATTTGTTGCCAAGAGGTTTGTTCAGGGTTTTTCTTGCTTTTTGGTGTTTTTTTTTTATACTGTCCTTTTGTCTCTTTTATGCATGTACATAAAGTTCAGTGGAAACAAAAAAATAAAATAAAAAAACCTGCAATGTGTGAACACAGACTTATTGCCAAGAGAGCAGGTTCCAATATTTCCTGGTTGCGGATGTCCAGTTTCCTTTCCAGGTTTTCTCTGCACTATGTGGATGAGATTTTTCTGCTACTGTTATAGGAGGAGGAATAAATGCCCTGAAATGTGAATAAGCGAGTCCACTGTGTATCTGACCCTGTGGGTTAATACACTTGGGGCACAGACGCAGTGGATTTATTTTTTTTTGGGTCTGGATTTTCCACGCCGTTGTTCTGTCATTGTACATAAAAGTTCTATGGAGAAAATCCGCTGCAGGAATTGGCCAGCAATTTGGATTTGAAATCTGCTGCGTTTCATTTTCCGCTGCATCGTTGACGCTTTACGTTGCTGCAGCATTTCCTCGTCTAAATCCGCAGCCAATTTTGTTCCTTTAAGTCTGCAAAGTGCTTGTAAAAAACGCTCAATGTTGCAATTTATTCCATTCTGAAGAATAAAGTGTGTACATTTTTTTTTTTTTTTAATTGTATTGTTTATTCCTCATTGCTGACCACTTCTGCAGTCTGGGCAGCGGTGGCTGAATATGTACAGAGCTTGCAAGGTGTCTCCAATGGAGCTGCTCTGAGACCGGCTGGAGCGCAGTGTCGGCTCCTTTTCCCTGCGTTCCTTTGACGCAGCGGCACATGAGCGATCATCGATGCCGCCGGTCCAGACTGTCAGTCGAGCAGGAAGGCGCAGGATGCGGTGCGCTACTGATTAAACATGTTGGACAACCCCTTTAAGTCTTGTGTGCTTTTCCCTTTAAAGATGTACACTGCTAATAATCTTAGCAAATGGAGAACAGTATAAACCGCTATACGGACGAGACTCTGTGCCAAGCCTGTACGACCGCTCCGCTTCTGTATTGCGGTTGCTCCGCGGTGCACGGTGTCGGCTGCCGTCCCTGCCATGATACCGGCTGTCATGTTTGATACAATCTCACTTGGACATGAGACGTCGCCATAGCTTCTGTCGGTGCCTTTAATGTCTTCCCTCTTATGATGAAGGATTTTTGGAAGAACATGACTCCTGCCCCCGTCACTTAGGTTGCCGCATTAATTCCCCCCTCCCTTTCCAACGCTGCAAGTTCCTCGACACGAGAGCTGAATTCACCAGCGACCTCAGTGACCTAAAACGCGTCAATATTGCAATTAAAGAAGGGAATCTTGAGCCATTTTTTTTTGGGTGGGGGGGAAACCAGCGAGTCTTTGAGGGAAGTTTTAGTTGACGAACGAGGGGGTTGTTAGAGGATGCGGGGGCCGGGAGCAGGAGGGCCGGAGTTGCCGTCTTCTGTCCCAAACAATGCGCCTATTCATGACTGTGTCGTACATGCACCAAGTGAATGAGGTCTTTGCTTGCGGGCAGCGGAGGGATTGTCCCCCCTTTTTACTTACTTAACCCTTTCCTCTCCCTCCGCATCTGTGGAGGTGTCATAGACCTCAGCGGGACTAGCGGCCGTCCCTCGGTGCTCGGTGCTGCCCGTTCGCGGATTTCCATCCCTTCTGGAAGTCTATAGTTTGCAGAAATTGTTGCATTTTTCTTTTTTCTCTCGTTTCGATGGAAAGGAGATAGGGACCGGGAGGATATGCAACGTTGCTTTAAATTGAGTATTTCATTTTTTAAAAAAAAACAAAAAAAAAAAAAAACCCTCGGTCTTGATGATATTTCACGCCTCATTTGTTCCTTCGAATTGCCAATAAAATGAACGCCGTTCCTTTTGTAACATGCTAAATCAGGCGGTGCACAAATAAAAATAACTCTGCGTGCACCCGAGGGTTTGCCAAGCAGACCGCCCGATCTGAAGTGGATTGCATCACCCCCGCTGCGGCCGCGCACACGAGTCATAGGAGATTACATGGGACTGCCGGAGCGAGGCTTTGTATGTGTGCTCCTCTGTCTGAGACATACACTCCTATATGTGCACATGGAAAAAATGCGAAAAACCCTCCAACTAGACCGTTGTTTTAGGTTTTTAGGCTCTATTTTTCATGGAAATGATACGTTTTATGCAAGGTATATTTCCATCACCAAGATCCTATTTCGATATGTAGTAGGTGTAATAACAATAATATTAGCAAATGCATCCAATTAGAAATTCAGTATAGTTCTTCTGATGAGCCTGGTCACTTACCCCATGTGCAGGGCATTGCAGTAGCTTAGGTATCCATGGTTACAAACACTAACAGCTAACTGTCCCTATAAGTGGTTGTAACCATGGATATCGAAGCTACTGCAATGACCTGCTCATGGGGCACATGGCTAATCAGAAGGACTATACTACATTTCTAATTGTAGGTATTAAGTCAAATAAATGGCACCCGCTACGGTTGTCCTTTCTTGCGTCTCCTGAGATAAGTGACGGGAAGCAACCAGCTTTGTGTTTGTCGAGCTTTGTTTATGCTATACGTGTCTTGGTGAGAATTTGTTGCAACTTTTTTTCAACCTTAAAGGTGTTTTTTTTTTTTTTTTTTATCATGTTTCTTCCTTGCTCCTCCCGTCCGTTCTGTCATTGGGACGGTCAAGGCCTGGTCTAGTGATCCATAAGTTCACAGCAATGCTGGCAGGTGAACTTTTTTCTTTCCTAGGAATCCGGCCACCTCCGATAGACTTGCAGAGGTGGCCGATGACCAAGTCAACGAGCAGTAAAATATATATTAAGAAAAAAAAAATTTTTTTTTCATGAGATCGGAATTGCAAAGTTGCTGCTTTTTACATCACGTTGCAATTTTAGTCATTTAAAGTAGCGGAGAAAACTCCCTTTTTTAAAGGGTTTGTACCAACCATTCAAGAACGGGGCGCTGCCATGTACAGGTCATCTCCGGCCGTCCCATAGATAATGGAGAAAGCTTGACCATTGCTGTATTCCGACTCCTTCTCCAGATGGGTGGGGGTCCGATCGATCAGCAGTGGTGTCGCCTATCCCATGATAATGTGACATCTTGGCATGTATCCTCTAAGAGCGGACCCTTTCATGGATGAAGACCCTTGTACAAACACAAATGGAGACCGACCAAAGTCAAAGCCAAGATAGAGAAAAAAGGCGACCTGTCGGACTCGCTGGAGAAGTGACGCAAGTCACGTATGTGCCGAACTGGCTGTAATGGGGCGTCCCACTAATATTCCTACACGTGGTTCTCCGGGATCGTTAGTATTTGGTGGGGTCGGTAAATGTATCACCGCCACCAATCGACTCTTTGAGGGGGGCAGCCTCTTTTATGTCTTCCCCAGACTGGGCGTCCCATTATGTCCAATGTCGGTTGCGGGTTCAGGAGCTAAAGCTCGATGCCCAAAAATCACACAACTCCATCGATGGGGAGGAAAAATAATATTCTTATTATTAATATTATTATTATTATTATTATTATTATTATAAATAATTAAAAAAAATAAAATAAATTAAATTACGGGTCTAAGAAATCAAATGAAAACCTTTTTATTACGAAATTCTGAATTTCTTTTCACCAATAAAACCAATAAAAAAGTTTATAAGACTGGCGATGGTTATAAACTTTTTTTTTTTTTTTTTTTTTTTTTTCTATTTTACTGGTGAAAAGAAATTAATTTTCTGAAATGCATAACTTTTTATTTTTTTATAATCACACTAAACTGAAAAATTGCACAGCCAGGCGTTTTGTTATTTTTTTTTTTTAGCAGTATACAATGAACACCTTTTCAAAAAAAAACAATGGTGGAATTGTGCTTGGTTTATTTTTATTGTTTTTTCACTGTTTTATTGCACTTGGGTATTTGTTTTTTTGGCACATTTTGTAATATGAATGGCCTGATTATTTACGAACCCACCTAAAAAATAAATAAATAAATGAATAAATAAATCTTCATACGGCTAGTTGGATGGGAAAGATAACGTAAAAAAGGTCGTGGATGTTAGAAGAAAGGGAGAAAAATTATTTCCTAGCGTTTCCTGTGGCATGAAGGGGTTAATATTCACCGCACCCTTTCTTTCTGGTAGCCTCAATGACTTCAATAGAACCTGACTGTAATATTCTGCGCCGCAGTGGGCGGCATTTCCGGTTATGTATCCGGAGCACAGTAATGAACCAGGAGGCTCACGATGAGCTGCTCTGGATGCAAGAGAGTTGCGATATAAGGAAGACCTAAACCACGTGAGTGTGGTCCGTTATTCTTATACGGGGGGGTCTCCGGTAATAACATGTCATCGTTACACTTGTGGGGGGCTCGTGCCGCGCTCCGCCTGCCTTTATGTGGCCCCTGACGGCCGTCCTATCCTTGCCTGTCTGGCGGGGGGGCATTATTTCCATTATGTACAGTATTTTGGACTCGGATAGCATGCATTAGAATATAACCCGCAGATTGCACGCCGCCGGCAACAAACAAACATCATTGTTTCCTATGGAGAAAGGTACAGGCTGCCGGGGAATTTGCTCCGTGGGGGACAGTAATACTCGCTTCTAGTCAGCGCTGAGCAATCTGCCGGCTCAGCCTGCCCGTTACAGCTATGATTTTATTTATTTTCCTCTGAGTCACGTAGCCCCCTTTATATTTTCCCTTTCTGAATTTTTTATTTTTTAACCCTCTCCCACGGGGTGTGAAATGAATGGCTCCAGTCTGTGGCTGATCTGCCACCGTTCACACAAAGGAAGCAACATGTGGCTGCCATTTGTTGAGCATTGATTTTTTGCTGCTTGCTTGTTAACGCTCACCTTGATCTGAAGCCTCGACAATCCGGATACGGTAATTGAAGGTGACAGGACCACGACGACTCGTTACTGGGGTGTGGACTCCTACGTTCCTTTATGACATTCCCTTTGAGCGTGTTGCCTTCTCTCGTCGGATCGTCTACGTCTTGATGCAGAATTTTTTAGCTTTTCCGTCGCTCACGTGCACCAATGTGCCGATGCCTTATACTTTATTTTTGGATTTTGTATGTGTGCACTCTTGATTGTAGGGTGAGAGGTGGCACG
Organism: Phyllobates terribilis; assembly: GCF_046119375.1. Classification (NCBI taxonomy): domain Eukaryota; kingdom Metazoa; phylum Chordata; class Amphibia; order Anura; family Dendrobatidae; genus Phyllobates; species Phyllobates terribilis. The sequence continues at coordinate 284,630,721 of NW_027362772.1, forward strand.
GTGGTGGCGGACGGTCTCCACTGTCTTGTTGGCACTGGAATAGGTACAATCTGATCCGGAAACCATTCCTGGCTGTGTTCTCTTTATATAGACCGCACTTATCGAAGGTCAGGGGCTTGCGGGACACTCTATTCCCCATTGCTCATGTGGACCGTGCCAGTGCCATGTTCCGTGTATTTGGTTCTTGTGTGAGGTCACACGGTGGTAGCTGCAAGTCTCCCGCTGTCTCATTAGTACTGATACAGATCTGGGGGTCATTCCTGCCTTGTTCTTTCTTATACCCCTCTGATCAAAGTTTAGGTGGTCAGTTTATCCATTGCTCATGTGTACCATGCCATGTTCCATACATTTGGTTCTCGTGCGTAAGGTGAGGGTTGGCACGGTGGTGGTGGCGGCAAGTGCAGGTCTCCAACTGTTATGTTGGCACTGGCGCAAACACAATCAGATCTGGGGGTTGTTCCCGGCCGTGTTCTCTTTCTTATACCCCACTGATGGAAGTTAGGGGCTTGCAAGGTACACTCTTTTCCCGTTGCTCATGTGCACCGAGCCAATGCAATGTTCCATATTTTTAGTTTTCGTGCATAAGGTGGCATGGTGGTGTTGGCTACTGGTCAGCTGTCTCGTTGGCACTCAAGCTAATGCAATCTGACAGTGTTTATTCCCAGCCATGTTCTCTTTCTATATACCCCACTGATCGAATGTTAGGGGCTTGCAGGGCACTTGGTTTTCCCATTGCTCATGTGCACCGTTACAATGCCATGTTCCATATTTTTGGTTCTCGTGTGTAAGGTGAGAGGTGGCATGGTGGTGGCCACTGGTCTTCCACTAACTAGTTAGCACTGGAGCAGATACAATCAGACCCAGTGCCGTTTCCTGACGTGTTCTCCTTATATAGACCCCACTGATCGGAGGTTGGGGCTCCTAGGCCACTTGGTTTTCTCCTTGGTCTCGTGCACCATGCCAATGCCAAATTCTATATTTTTGGATCACGTTCATGTGCCATTTCGATTGTGCTTTTCCTGTCTTGAAGTTGAGAGTTGGCACGGTGGTGGTGGCCGCTGATCTCCCGCTGTCTTGTTAGCACTGGAGCAAATACAACCAGCCCCGGGGGCCGTTCTCGGCTGTGTTCTCTCGTATATACCCCACTGATTGAAGGATAGGACCTCCGCAGGGCACTCAGTGTACAGATGGCAAGAATGCTTCCTTCCCGTCTAGATTCTAGGAAGATGCTTGGGAGGAATGCCAGAGATTTGTGTGAAGCGTTTCGTAGGCTCAGGAGAAATATCTTATCGCTTTGAGGTCCGCGAGAGATCTTAGGATTGGGCTAAGTCACTTCTCATGCCTGAGATTTGATATTTGTTTGAAGTCAGTAAATAATGCTGCGTTTGTTGTAATGGATGAGCCGAGCCCGTCTTCCGTCTTAACCTTTAGGAGGTATTAAAGATTAGGGAGAAAGTCGGGAGCTTGAAAGCGGCATCGGCGAAATCTGAAGACCGGTCCCCGTGTCTTCTGTGAGAACCAAGCCCATCTGGTCACTGTTAGACGTAGATATCGTGTGAAGGATTTGGGACGGCAGAAAAATGCACGTTCTTAGAATTTACCGAAAAAACAAAATCCTTGGTCGCTTTCATATATATATTTATATTATATTCATTTATTTGTTGGTGACTGCGGAGACCAGGGCTGTGGAGTCGGTAAGGCAAACCTCCGACTCCTCAATTTCTATGACACCGACTCCCTCATACATGGCTCATGTTTAAGTGATAAATTTACTGTAGCACAGATTAATCTCAGCTAAAAGTCTAGACCCTTAGATCAGGAATAGGACAGACATTTATAGGACATTTCATAACTTTCCCAAATTCTTATGAAAAAAAAAATTCCCCACAAACTGCATTGTACTACTGTACCCAATTATATACTGCTCAAAAAATAAAGGGAACACTCAAATAACACATCCTAGATGTGAATGAATGAAATATTCTCATTGAATACTTTGTTCTGTACAAAGTTGAATGTGCGGACAACAAAATCACACAAAAATCATTGGAAATCAAATTTATTAACCAATGGAGGCCTGGATTTGGAGTCACCCCCAAAATTAAAGTGGAAAAACACACTACAGGCTGATCCAACTTTGATGTAATGTCCTTAAATCAAGTCAAAATGAGGCTCAGTATTGTGTGTGGCCTCCACGTGCCTGTATGACCTCCCTACAATGCCTGGGCATGCTCCTGATGAATTTGCGGATGGCCTCCTGTGGGATCTCCTCCCAGACCTGGACTAAAGCATCCGCCAACTCCTGGACAGTCTGTGGTGCAACATGACGTTGGTGGATGGAGCGAGACATGATGTCCCAGATGTGCTCAATCGGATTCAGGTCTGGGGAACGGGCGGGCCAGTCCATAGCTTCAATGCCTTCATCTTGCAGGAACTGCTGACACACTCCAGCCACATGAGGTCTGGCATTGTCCTGCATTAGGAGGAACCCAGGGCCAACCGCACCAGCATATGGTCTCACAAGGGGTCTGAGGATCTAATCTCGGTACCTAATGGCAGTCAGGCTACCTCTGACGAGCACATGGAGGGCTGTGCGGCCCTCCAAAGAAATGCTACCCCACACCATTACTGACCCACTGCCGATCCGGTCATGCTGAAGGATGTTGCAGGCAGCAGATCGCTTTCCACGGCGTCACCAGACTCTGTCACGTCTGTCACATGTGCTCAGTGTGAACCTGCTTTTATCTGTGAAGAGCACAGGGCGCCAGTGGTGACTTTGCCAATCCTGGTGTTCTGTGGCAAATGCCAAGCGTCCTGCACGGTGTTGGGCTGTGGGCACAACCCCCATCTGTGGACGTCGGGCCCTCATACCACCCTCATGGAGTCGGTTTATAACCGTTTGTGCAGACACATGCACATTTGTGGCTTGCTGGAGGTCATTTTGCAGGGCTCTGGCAGTGCTCCTCCTGTTCCTCCTTGCACAGAGGTGGAGGTAGCGGTCCTGCAGCTGGGTTGTTGCCCTCCTACGGCCCCCTCCACGTCTCCTGGTATACTGGCCTGTCTCCTGGTAGTGCCTCCAGCCTCTGGACACTACGCTGACAGACACAGCAAACCTTCTTGCATTGATATGCCATCCTGGATGAGCTGCACTACCTGAGCAACTTCTGTGGGTTGTAGAGTCCGTCTCATGCTACCACGAGTGTGAAAGCACAACCAACATTCAAAAGTGACCAAAACATCAGCCAGAAAGCATTGGTACTGAGATGTGGTCTGTGGTCCCCACCTCCAGAACCACTCCTTTATTGAGGGTGTCTTGATAATTGCCAATAATTTCCATCTATTGTCTATTCCATTTGCACAACAGCATGTGAAATTGATTGTCAATCAGTGTTGCTTCCTAAGTGGACAGTTTGATTTCACAGAAGTTTGATCTACTTGGAGTTATATGCTGTTTAAGTGTTCCCTTTATTTTTTGAGCAGTGTATTTCAGGAGTCTGAGACGGTCTATTTTATACCGACTCCACCAAAATGGGCTCTGACTCCGACTCCACAACCCTGGCGGAGACATTGCTTTATCCAGAATCTCAAATGCTCCTATTGGGCCGTACACCCTCAATTATTTGAGAGCCTTATTTTGTTTTCAGCTGTTCTTCGGCACAAAGTTTAGCTCTGTTTTGAGACTTTAAGGGAAGTTTTGAATAGAAGTGATTGCCTATCCACTGGTGCACCCTTGGCGGACACACACCCTCTGATCCAGATCTTATCACAAGGGTACAGGATAGGGGGCAACGTCTTGCCCTTTAGTTGCTCTCTAGCTTGGTTCCTTGCGACTTGGCTATGCTCAGTTACTCCCAAAGCCGCTCACTTCCATGATTTGATCGGCAAGTATTGTGCAAGTGTGCTATACCACAGGACCGGACCCTTGCAGGGAGATTTAAGGCCGATGACGTTAGGACCCGTACAACATCTTCGGCACCGCCTGGTTTTTCGTCCTTGCAGCGTTCGGCACCGCCTGGTTTTTCGTCCTTGCAGCGTTCGGCACCGCCTGGTTTTTCGTCCTTGCAGCGTTCGGCACCGCCTGGTTTTTTCGTCCTTGCAGCGTCTTCGGCACCGCCTGGTTTTTCGTCCTTGCAGCGTCTTCGGCACCGCCTGGTTTTTCGTCCTTGCAGCGTCTTCGGCACCGCCTGGTTTTTCGTCCTTGCAGCGTCTTCGGCACCGCCTGGTTTTTCGTCCTTGCAGCGTCTTCGGCACCGCCTGGTTTTTCGTCCTTGCAGCGTCTTCGGCACCGCCTGGTTTTTCGTCCTTGCAGCGTCTTCGGCACTGCCTGGTTTTTCGTCCTTGCAATATTTTTCGGCACCGCCTGGTTTTTAACACTGTGCTTCAATTTGTCCTTGTGTATATTTATTTTTTGTACTGTGTGATCCCAGCAGTTTTGCACATCCATTTTGAAGTCATCGGCACACTGGAAATTGCTTCAGTTGCCCAATTAGCCATTAACTGGTCGAGATGGATCAGTGGTGCGGCCAGTGATTGCCTTTAGTTATGAGTGTGGCTCAGTGGTCAGCATTGTTGTGTGCTGAGGTCCTAGGTTCGAATTTGACCACACTCCAATAATATATCATTCCTATTGACCAATCTTTGTGCGTAAGACTGGAAAAGGTGGATTGTGAGCCCCATTGATGTGAATGGTGTCAGTCCCGCTGTAGTGTATGTTGGCGCCATGTAACCAACGGGAAATAACTGAATATGTCCATCTATCTTGGAGAAATTGTCCGTATGGTCAGTTGTGGAGCTGAAGTACGGGGACCTCCTCCTCCCGACCATTTGTCACATTTTCCTTGTAAATCCAGTGTGCCCGCTGTTTATTCCTTGATCTATAAAGTGCCCACATTTATGATGGTTGCAGCGCAGTAATGAGCCGAGGCGCTGGCACTTTAGGCATTTATGGGCACGGTTGTGTCGTCACTCATTCATGTGCGAATTTCACATCCCTTATGGAAGATTTTGGTAAAAATTAATTAATATGATGTCCGCTGTCCCCTGGGAGACTACCAGGCGGCATTATGGTTACTTTACAAGGAGTTAACATGTCTCAAGTGTGCAGCAGAATCCACAGGGGAAATGTCCGGCAGGACCCTCTCCGTGTCACTCTTGCCACACCGTTAGGACATGGAGGCCGAACAGTCGGATCCTGACTTCCATCCCAGTTCACACAGCTGCCTTTCTTGTTACAATGTATCAGTGTAGATTAGGGACAGTTACCTGTTACACAGGGGCAGATTTAACTCTAATCCCCTCCCCATCAATTCTCCCCATATTATCTATATATATAACCGTCTGTCTGTCTGTCTTGTGTCTGTCTGTCCAGGAAATCCCGCGTCGCTCATTGGTCCGGCAACGGCCAATCAGCGCCGGGGGATTTCTAAAAAAAGATGGTGTCCGTTAGCGGCTCATCTGCGGGACGGAGCTGAGCGGCGATGCAGCCGGGAGATGAGGTCCGCTAGGCGCTCATCTCCCGGCCGGTACCAGCAGAAGGAACCCGACCGCCGAACCCATCTGCGGGACGGAGATGCAGCCGGGAGATGAGCGGCGCGAGGCGCTCATCTCCCGGCCGGTAGCAGCGGAAGGACCGCCGGCGCCGCTGACCTCCATGCGGAAGGGGGGAGCGGCGCTGCGGGTCGGGATACTTCTCCTGCGAGCGCCCGCTATGTCCCGGGTTCTCGCAGCGTAAGTAGCCGCACAGGCAGCGCCGCTCCCCGGTCCTCACCAATACGATTCGATGATTGGTCGCGGTCTTCGGACCCGACCAATCACTGATCTTAGCGCAAAACTTAAACACCGCTGTGCTGATTGGTCGCCGACGCTGCCCGCGACCAATCACCGATTTGGGCGCCAAATTTAAATATCGGCCGCGACCTATCACCACAGCGGTGTTTAAATGTGGCGCCAAGATCGGTGATTGGTCGCGGCCGATATTTAAATTTGGCGCCCAAATCGGTGATTGGTCGCGGCCGATATTTAAATTTGGCGCCCAAATCGGTGATTGGTCGCGGTCAGCGTCCACGACCAATCAGCACAATAGTGTTTAACTTTGGCGCCAAGATCAGTCATTGGTCGCGGGCCAAGACAGCGACCAATCACCGATTTGTGCGGCAATTTTAAATAGCGTCCGCGACCAATTGGATGTCAGCGCCGCTGCCTGTGCGGATACTTCCGCTGCGAGAACCCAGGACATGAGCGGGCGCTCGCAGCCGAAGTATCCGGACTCGCAGCGCCCCTCCCCGGTCCTCCCTTCACACCCTAGCCGCTGATGTCCCCACTGTATCCGCATGGTGTTACAAAGGTCCGGAAATTTGTGTTAAAAATCGCTGATTGGTCGCTGGCGCTGCCCGCGACCAATCACCTATTTGGGTGCCAAATTTAAATATCGGCCGCGACCAATCAGCACAGCGGTGTTTAAATGTGGAGCCAAGATCGGTGATTGGCCGCGGCCGATATTTAAATTTGGCGCCCAAATCGGTGATTGATCGCGGGCAGCGTCCGTGACCCATCAGCATAGTACTGTTTAACTTTGGCCGCAAGATCAGTAATTGGTCGCGGGCCAAGTCGGCGACCAATCACCGATTTGTGCGGCACATTTAAATAGAGGCCGCGACCAACTGGATGTCAGCGCCGCTCCCCGGTCCTCTCTTCACACCCTAGCCGCATGGATGTCAGCGCCGCTGCCTGTGCGGATACTTCCGCTGCGAGAACCCGGGACATGAGCGGGCGCTCGGAGCAGAAGTATCCCGACCCGCAGCGCCGCTCCCCGGTCCTCCCTTCACACCCTAGCCGCTGATGTCCCCACAGTATCCGCATGGTGTTACAAAGGTCCGGACATTTGTGTTAAAAATCGCTGATTGGTCGCGGGCGCTGCCCGCGACCAATCACCGATTTGGGCGCCAAATTTAAATATCGGCCGCGACCAATCACCAATCTTGGCTCCACATTTAAACACCGCTGTACTGATTGGTCGCGGACGCTATTTAAATGTGCCGCCAAAATCGGTGATTGGTCGCGCACAGCGTCGGCGACCAATCAGCACAGCGGTGTTTGAATTTGCCGCCAAGATCGGTGATTGGTCGCGGCCAGCGCCAGCGACCAATCAGCGATTTTTAACACAAATGTCCGGATCTTTGTAACACCATGCGGATACTGTGGGGACATCAGCGACTAGGGTGAGAAGGGAGGACCGGGGAACGGCGCTGCGAGTCGGGATACTTCTGCTGCGAGCGCCCGCTCATGTCCCGGGTTCTCGCAGCGGAACTATCCGCACAGACAGCGGCGCTGACATCCATGCGGCTAGGGTGTGAAGGGAGGACCGGGGAGCGGCGCGGACATCCAATTGGTCGCGGCCGCTATTTAAATTTAAATGTGGCGCCAAGATCGGTGATTGGTCGCGAGCAGCGCCAGCGACCAATCAGCGATTTTTAACACAAATGTCCGGACCTTTGTAACACCATGCGGATATTGTGGGGAGATCAGCGGCTAGGGTGTGAAGGGAGGACCAGGGAGCGGCGCTGCGGGTCGGGATACTTCTGCTCCGAGCGCCCGCTCATGTCCCGGGTTCTCGCAGCGGAAGTATCCGCACAGGCAGCGGCGCTCCCCGGTCCTCACTAATACGATTCCGCTCCCCGCTCCTCACCAATACGATTCGCTGATTGGTCGCGCTCTCCACACCCGACCAATCAGTGATCTTGGCGCTAAAGTTAAACACTGCTCTGCTGATTGGTTGCGGGCAGCGGCCGCGACCAATCACCGATTTGGGCGCCACATTTAAATAGCGGCCGCGATCTATCACCGATCTTGCCGCCACATTTAAACACTGCTGTGCTGATTGGTCGCGGCTGGAGTCCGCAACCAATCAACGAGATTGTCGCAAAATTTAAACACCGCTCTGCTGATTGGTCACGGCCGACAACTGCGACCAATCAGCAGAGCGGTGTTTAAATTTGGCGCCAATACTGCTGACTGGTCGCGGCCGCCGACCGCGACCAATCAGCAGAGTGATGCAGAGCGGGGTTTAAATTTGGCGCCAAAATCTCTGATTGGTTGCCGGCCGCAGCAGTGCGGTGTTTAAATTGGGGCGCCGCCGGCCGGTGGTTGCGACCAATCAGCAGAGTGAGGTTTACATTTGGCGCCAATACTGCTGATTGGTCACGGTTGTAGGCCGTGACCAATCAGCAGTATTGGCGCCAAATGTAAACCTCACTCTGCTGATTGGTCGCCGGCCGGTGGTTGCGACCAATCAGCGATTTTGGCGCCCCAATTTAAACACCGCTGCGGCCGGCAACCAATCAGATTTTGGCGCCAAATTTAAACCCCGCTCTGCATCACTCTGCTGATTGGTCGCGGTCGGCGGCCGCGACCAGTCAGCAGTATTGGCGCCAAATTTAAACACCGCTTTGCTGATTGGTCGCGGTCGGCCGCATACCTATTCTAGAATACCCGATGCATTAGAATCGGGCCACCATCTAGTAATCTATATAAAAACCCTTAAAAATGTACGTCACAGGTCGCTGCTGGCCCAGAAGTTGAGCTTGCTTCACACCTTGCGGATGCCAGTTATGTGTCATAGTCGGCTGACTCTGGTCACTGCTGGTAACCATTTATGTGCTGCTGTCAACTGTGACATTATCATGTAGATAGTCTGCTTGCTGGTCATAGACCGACTCCCATCGACACCCCCCCCCCCCATCACTTTGCCTGTGACCAAACAAAAACTGTGGAATTGCTTTTTCTTTCGCTATTTCACCATACTGAGAAATCTTTAAATTTTGACCCTGGATACTAGGCTTAATATTAGACACATACCGGTACTACTTCTATACAGATGACTTTTCAGCATCTCTGCATTCTCCTAATAACAGACAGAATTAGAGAGATTGACGACATAGAATCCACCATTCACAATAGGGAATGTCACAGCTCACCTCCTCCTCCTGTACAATGACTGATAACACCTCTATATACAGTAGATAACACAGGATCCACCATTCACAATAGGGAATGTCACAGCTCACCTCCTCCTCCTGTACAATGACTGATAACACCTCTATATACAGGAAATAACACAGGATCCACCATTCACAATAGGTGATGTCACAGCTCACCTCCTCCTACTGTACAATGACTGATAACACCTCTATATACAGTAGATCACACAGGATCCACCATTCACAATAGGTGATATCACTGCTCACCTCCTCCTCCTGTACAATGACTGATAACACCTCTATATACAGTAGATAACACAGGATCCTCCATTCACAATAGGTGATGTCACAGCTCACCTCCTCCTCCTGTACAATAACTGATATATGAATAATAAAATATCAAGAGGATTTAAAAAAAAAAAAATGAATAAATAAAAAATGCATGTCTCATTTATCCTGATGTAAACAATGGCTCATTTTCTGATGATGAATCCCTTTAAGGGCTACTTGGAATGTTGAACTTGGCAGATATTTGTTCCTGTCTGCATCAATGATACATTATTTATTTTTATTTTAATTCTTTAAATCCTGTAGCTTGTGGAGGACTACAATACCCAGCATACCCTTCCAGTTCATACACCGTTTGATATGCCTGGTGCCGCAGCGATTCCTGTGCCACCAAATGACAGCGCTCTCTGCACCGCGCTCTTCTACTAGATCGTTAAAGGCCACTGCAGGCGGCTGGCAGGCGCTCGCTGACAGCCGCTTGTCCCCTCTCCTCCCCCTACGCTCTGCATTATCTCGGCTTCTGCCTTCGTGCTCTAGGAAACTTCTTTCCTCCGTTGCTGTTTTCCTCCTTAAAGACTTTGCATTTGATCAGAGCATTAACGTCAGAGCGATTCGGTCCGTGTTAGATAACGGGGAACACACAGGCTGCTCCCTCCGCCGCGGATGCCGCTAATTTATTCTCCTACTTTCCGAGAGATTTAGTGGGGTTTATTTCTCGCCAGATGCCGAGAAGGGAAAGTAAAACCCCTTGTATCTGATGGTAAATAGAGTTTTCCTCCCGTGTTAGAATTATCGGAAAAGGAGTTTTATTTTGTTCTTGCGAGTCGCGGGGCCGATTTCAATTACACGGTTATCAGCAACCGGCGCAGTCGGGGTTAACCCTAAATGGACCGAGAGTCTGGTGTTATGCCAGTTGGTCTTGAGCGATGAGCTATATATAAAGCGCAGCTATAACGTAAGCCTTGTTCACATGGGATTGTGGAAAACCCCACACGCACCCGTTGGCCTACGTTCACATGATAAACTTTTGATGATTTTTCTGCACTTATTAATTAAAATAAGTTACTTTTTGCATTTTTTTTATAAAATATGCAACGTAAAAAAAACTTACCAAAAAGTTGTGGAAAAGTTTCCAGCCCTTCCGTACTTTGGTCTAATTTGCGGGCCAGACTCGTCCATTTATCACCCCACATATTTGGATCCAATTTTTGGTTTCTTCCTCCCCTTCTTCCAAGAGCCATAACTTGCAATTCCACTGTATTGTGTGTTTTTTTTTTTTTTTTTTTTTTTTGTGTGGCCATTGGGAGGTGGGGGGAGGGTGGGGGAGATAGTCTAACTTACTCCATAAGCACAAGTTCCCAATGTTCAAACGTTGCGTTTTTGATTCTTTTTTTTTTTTTTTATGCAGCAAAACCTGCTCTCTGGGCATGAAAGAAGCTGCTTCAGAAAGGTTTGTCAGGGTACATTTGTCTCTTGTGCATGCTGATAAAGTTTAGTGAAGAAAAAAATAACCTGATTCAACTTAGGTTTTGGCACCAAAATCATACTAGAGTTTATTTTTAATTTACTATTTATTTACTATTTTACTGGCTTAAAAAAATTAACTTAAAAGAAGTCGCGCCCCCCTTCATTGGGACAAAACAAATCGTTTAAAGTGTCAGGGTCAGTGAAGTTGTCTGTGGTTTGATCACTACAGGTTCTGACTATGACTGACGTCATTGTAGCGGGCCATATACAGGTGAGAGCAGAGCGGACCCCTCACCATACTGAACTTTATTAGGAAATGTAGTGATTTTTGGGAGCAATTGTTGGAAGAGTTTTGTGCAGAAAATTGAAGTCGTCTGCTCTGACCGCTGTAATCCGCTGACGCCGAGGAGCCGGGAAGAATGAGCCGCTTCAGCAAGCGGCCCTAGATCTGCACTGCACTAAGGAGTGGTGTCCTGTCACTCAATGAGCGCAGCTCAGGGGCCGCTCGCTGGAGCGGCTTATTCTTCCCGGCTCCTTGGCTTCAGAAGATTACAGCGGGGCACATCTCCGGACAGATGAGTGTAAGGATTTTTTATTTTAATCTTATTTTTACACATGAACACTGCGGGAACAGGCACTACTACCCTCATTATTGTCCTTGCTGGTGCTGATCGCAGCGCCGTCAGGGAGCCATGATGAGGGCAGCGTTCAGCACCCGGCACATGCGACACACGAGACACGGATATCTCTGGTACCGGAAATATACAGATGTGTGAAATCGCTTTGTTTATTTATTTTTTTCTGAAAAGACGGGCTTAATTTATTTTTAAATTTATTTCCTAAGTAGTCACTGTAGCACTGTAAAAATTGCTAATTATTATTATTTTTTTTAAATACAAGGAAGCCAACAACTAAAAAAAAAGTGCACGTAACATACAAACCCGATTTAAACAATAGGTTATTTTATAACAGAAGCTTCCCATTAAGTCCTGGATAAACCCTTTAAGGATAAGCGAGCAGATACCTGCACATTATGAAGATTAGCTGGACGCTGTTCCCATATCCCAGGGATTATGACATGCTGGATGTTCATTTTAATCAGAGGCGTAGCTAGGGTTTTGGTTTGGGGGGGGGGGGGGGGGGGAGATACTTCTCAGTGGGCCCCTAACCAGATAACCCTCATTACAACTATGGTGGCATAAACAGAGTGTGGATGTAGGAGAACCTCAGCAGATGATGGCGCTGTTACTGAAAATAATCTCTAGAAAGATCAGCACTGATACTACCGCCATACGGTGACATACTGTATATTGATAGATGCCAATCCTGCAAAACATATAAGAGATCACAGCACAGTTATATATTGTAACTTACAGCTGACGTTCTTTCTGATTAAATTGTTCAAGTTTCCCGTCTTTTCCATCTGGCCCAGACCGACACGACCACTCCTCCAGCCAGGGCTCAGAGTCTCAGGTCTGCAGAGATCACAACAAAGACACATTTGACTCCTTACATTTCAGGCCCCATCCCCATCTATTCCCAACCTGCATAAACCCCTCATCCTGCTGTTAATCAGATACTGAGTCTGTTGCTGTACGTGTCCCTATTATTGCACCTACTGTGTGGTACTGTGCCCTCTAGATGGTAAAACAAATCTCTAGAATATAGTAATGCAGTGTGCAAGTGTCCTAGAAAACAGTGCTCACATTGTGCCCCCTAGAAAGTAATAGTGCCCTCTGTGTGCCCCTCTGACAGTCATAATAACCTGAGTTCCCCTATAACGATAAGTGCCCACTTAACATTAATAATGTCCTGAGTCTCCCCCCATGTACAGCTCCCCTCTACACAGTATGATGCTCTCCTATACACAGTATAATGCACCCTCACTTTATAGTACCCAACACACAGTATACTGACCCCTTAATAGCCTCCAAACTGATGTCTCTAACACTGTATGATGGCCCCCACACTATACAAAGACCCCACATTATCTCCCACACTGTATGATGGCCCCCACACTGCACAAAGACCCCACATTATCTCCCACACTGTATGATGGCCCCACACTATACAAAAACCCCACATTATCTCCCACACTGTATGATGGCCCCCACACTGTACAAAGACCCCACATTATCTCCCACACTGTATAAATAGCCTACATATAGTATAATGCACCAAATAGTCCTCAATATAGTATAATGCACTCCCCATAGTCCTTCATATAGTATAATGCACCCCCCCATGGGCAGAGTCTGTAGTATAATGCTCCTCCTCCCCATAGGCAGAGTCTGTAGTATAATGCTCCTCCTCCCCATAGGCAGAGTCTGTAGTATAATGCTCCTCCTCCCCATAGGCAGAGTCTGTAGTATAATGCTCCTCCTCCCCATAGGCAGAGTCTGTAGTATAATGCTCCTCCTCCCCCCATCGGCAGAGTCTGTAGTATAATGCTCCCCCCTCCCCCCATCGGCAGAGTCTGTAGTATAATGCTCCCCCCTCCCCCCATCGGCAGAGTCTGTAGTATAATGCTCCCCCCTCCCCCCATCGGCAGAGTCTGTAGTATAATGCTCCCCCCTCCCCCCATCGGCAGAGTCTGTAGTATAATGCTCCCCCCTCCCCCCATCGGCAGAGTCTGTAGTATAATGCTCCCCCCTCCCCCCATCGGCAGAGTCTGTAGTATAATGCTCCCCCCTCCCCCCATCGGCAGAGTCTGTAGTATAATGCTCCCCCCTCCCCCCATCGGCAGAGTCTGTAGTATAATGCTCCCCCCTCCCCCCATCGGCAGAGTCTGTAGTATAATGCTCCCCCCTCCCCCCATCGGCAGAGTCTGTAGTATAATGCTCCCCCCTCCCCCCATCGGCAGAGTCTGTAGTATAATGCTCCCCCCTCCCCCCATCGGCAGAGTCTGTAGTATAATGCTCCCCCCTCCCCCCATCGGCAGAGTCTGTAGTATAATGCTCCCCCCTCCCCCCATCGGCAGAGTCTGTAGTATAATGCTCCCCCCTCCCCCCATCGGCAGAGTCTGTAGTATAATGCTCCCCCCTCCGCCCATCGGCACAGTCTGTAGTATAATGCTTCCCCCCCCCTCCCCCCATAGGCAGTCTGTAGTATAATGCTCCCCCCATAGGCAGAGTCTGTAGTATAATGCTCCCCCACCCTCCCCCCCATAGGCAGAGTCTGTAGTATAATGATCCCCCACCCTCCCCCCCCCATAGGCAGAGTCTGTAGTATAATGCTCCCCCCATAGGCAGAGTCTGTAGTATAATGCTCCCCCCCCTCCCCCCATAGGCAGAGTCTGTAGTATAATGCTCCCCCCCCCCTCCCCCCATAGGCAGAGTCTGTAGTATAATGCTCCCCCCCCCCTCCCCCCATAGGCAGTCTGTAGTATAATGCTCCCCCCTCCCCCCATCGGCAGAGTCTGTAGTATAATGCTCCCCCCTCCGCCCATCGGCACAGTCTGTAGTATAATGCTTCCCCCCCCCTCCCCCCATAGGCAGTCTGTAGTATAATGCTCCCCCCCCTCCCCCCATAGGCAGAGTCTGTAGTATAATGCTCCCCCACCCTCCCCCCATAGGCAGAGTCTGTAGTATAATGCTCCCCCACCCTCCCCCCCATAGGCAGAGTCTGTAGTATAATGCTCCCCCACCCTCCCCCCATAGGCAGAGTCTGTAGTATAATGCTCCCCCCATAGGCAGAGTCTGTAGTATAATGCTCCCCCCCCTCCCCCCATAGGCAGAGTCTGTAGTATAATGCTCCCCCCCCCCTCCCCCCATAGGCAGAGTCTGTAGTATAATGCTCCCCCCCCCCTCCCCCCATAGGCAGTCTGTAGTATAATGCTCCCCCCCCCCTCCCCCGATAGGCAGAGTCTGTAGTATAATGCTCTCCCCCCCCCCCCCCCCCCATAGGCAGAGTCTGTAGTATAATGCTCCCCCCCCCCCTCCCCCCATCGGCACAGTCTGTAGTATAATGCTTCCCCCCCCCCCTCCCCCCATAGGCAGTCTGTAGCATAATGCTTCCCCCCCCCTCCCCTCATAGGCAGAGTCTGTAGTATAATGCTTCCCCCCCTCCCCCCATAGGCACAGTCTGTAGTATAATGCTTCCCCCCCTCCCCCCATAGGCAGTCTGTAGTATAATGCCCCCCCCCTCCCCCCATAGGCAGAGTCTGTAGTATAATGCTCCTCCTCCCCATAGGCAGAGTCTGTAGTATAATGCTCCTCCTCCCCATCGGCAGAGTCTGTAGTATAATGCTCCCCCACCCTCCCCCCATAGGCAGAGTCTGTAGTATAATGCTCCCCCTCCCCCCATAGGCAGAGTCTGTAGTATAATGCTCCCCCTCCCCCCATAGGCAGAGTCTGTAGTATAATGCTCCCCCCTCCCCCCATAGGCAGAGTCTGTAGTATAATGCTCCCCCCTCCCCCCATCGGCAGAGTCTGTAGTATAATGCTCCCCCCTCCCCCCATCGGCAGAGTCTGTAGTATAATGCTCCCCCCTCCCCCCATCGGCAGAGTCTGTAGTATAATGCTCCCCCCTCCCCCCATCGGCACAGTCTGTAGTATAATGCTCCCCCCTCCGCCCATCGGCACAGTCTGTAGTATAATGCTTCCCCCCCCCTCCCCCCATAGGCAGTCTGTAGTATAATGCTCCCCCCATAGGCAGAGTCTGTAGTATAATGCTCCCCCACCCTCCCCCCATAGGCAGAGTCTGTAGTATAATGCTCCCCCACCCTCCCCCCATAGGCAGAGTCTGTAGTATAATGCTCCCCCACCCTCCCCCCATAGGCAGAGTCTGTAGTATAATGCTCCCCCACCCTCCCCCCATAGGCAGAGTCTGTAGTATAATGCTCCCCCCATAGGCAGAGTCTGTAGTATAATGCTCCCCCCCCCTCCCCCCATAGGCAGAGTCTGTAGTATAATGCTCCCCCCCCCTCCCCCCATAGGCAGAGTCTGTAGTATAATGCCCCCCCCCTCCCCCCATAGGCAGAGTCTGTAGTATAATGCTCCTCCTCCCCATAGGCAGAGTCTGTAGTATAATGCTCCTCCTCCCCATCGGCAGAGTCTGTAGTATAATGCTCCCCCACCCTCCCCCCATAGGCAGAGTCTGTAGTATAATGCTCCCCCTCCCCCCATAGGCAGAGTCTGTAGTATAATGTTCCCCCTCCCCCCATAGGCAGAGTCTGTAGTATAATGCCCCCCCTCCCCCCCCCCATAGGCAGAGTCTGTAGTATAATGCTCCCCCCATAGGCAGAGTCTGTAGTATAATGCTCCCCCCCCCTCCCCCCATAGGCAGAGTCTGTATTATAATGCCCCCCCCCCCCTCATAGGCAGTCTGTAGTATAATGCTCCCCCCCTCCCCCGATAGGCAGAGTCTGTAGTATAATGCTCCCCCCCCCCCTCCCCCCATAGGCAGAGTCTGTAGTATAATGCTTCCCCCCCCTCCCCCCATCGGCGCAGTCTGTAGTATAATGCTTCCCCCCCCTCCCCCCATAGGCAGTCTGTAGTATAATGCTTCCCCCCCCTCCCCTCATAGGCAGAGTCTGTAGTATAATGCTTCCCCCCCCCTCCCCCCATAGGCACAGTCTGTAGTATAATGCTTCCCCCCCCTCCCCCCATAGGCAGTCTGTAGTATAATGCCCCCCCCCCTCCCCCCATAGGCAGAGTCTGTAGTATAATGCTCCTCCTCCCCATAGGCAGAGTCTGTAGTATAATGCTCCTCCTCCCCATAGGCAGAGTCTGTAGTATAATGCTCCTCCTCCCCATCGGCAGAGTCTGTAGTATAATGCTCCCCCACCCTCCCCCCATAGGCAGAGTCTGTAGTATAATGCTCCCCCTCCCCCCATAGGCAGAGTCTGTAGTATAATGTTCCCCCTCCCCCCATAGGCAGAGTCTGTAGTATAATGCCCCCCCTCCCCCCCCATAGGCAGAGTCTGTAGTATAATGCTCCCCCCATAGGCAGAGTCTGTAGTATAATGCCCCCCCCCCCCCCTCATAGGCAGTCTGTAGTATAATGGTCCCCACCCTCCCCCGATAGGCAGAGTCTGTAGTATAATGCTCCCCCCCCCCCTCCCCCCATAGGCAGAGTCTGTAGTATAATGCTCCCCCCATAGGCAGAGTCTGTAGTATAATGCCCCCCCCCCCCCCCCTCATAGGCAGTCTGTAGTATAATGCTCCCCCCCCTCCCCCGATAGGCAGAGTCTGTAGTATAATGCTCCCCCCCCCCCCCTCCCCCCATAGGCAGAGTCTGTAGTATAATGCTTCCCCCCCCTCCCCCCATCGGCGCAGTCTGTAGTATAATGCTTCCCCCCCCTCCCCCCATAGGCAGTCTGTAGTATAATGCTTCCCCCCCCCCTCCCCTCATAGGCAGAGTCTGTAGTATAATGCTTCCCCCCCCTCCCCCCATAGGCACAGTCTGTAGTATAATGCTTCCCCCCCTCCCCCCATAGGCAGTCTGTAGTATAATGCCCCCCCCCTCCCCCCATTGGCAGAGTCTGTAGTATAATGCTCCTCCTCCCCATAGGCAGAGTCTGTAGTATAATGCTCCTCCTCCCCATAGGCAGAGTCTGTAGTATAATGCTCCTCCTCCCCATAGGCAGAGTCTGTAGTATAATGCTCCTCCTCCCCATAGGCAGAGTCTGTAGTATAATGCTCCTCCTCCCCATAGGCAGAGTCTGTAGTATAATGCTCCCCCTCCCCATAGGCAGAGTCTGTAGTATAATGCTCCTCCTCCCCATAGGCAGAGTCTGTAGTATAATGCTCCTCCTCCCCATAGGCAGAGTCTGTAGTATAATGCTCCTCCTCCCCATAGGCAGAGTCTGTAGTATAATGCTCCTCCTCCCCATCGGCAGAGTCTGTAGTATAATGCTTCCCCCTCCCCCCATCGGCAGAGTCTGTAGTATAATGCTTCCCCCCCCCTCCCCCCATCGGCAGAGTCTGTAGTATAATGCTTTCCCCCCCCCCCCCTCCCCCCATCGGCAGTCTGTAGTATAATGCTTCCCCCCCCCCTCCCCCCATCGGCACAGTCTGTAGTATAATGCTTCCCCCCCCCCCTCCCCCCATCGGCAGTCTGTAGTATAATGCCCCCCCCTCCCCCCATAGGCAGTCTGTAGTATAATGCTCCCCCCATAGGCAGAGTCTGTGGTATAATGCTCCCCCTCCCCCCATAGGCAGAGTCTGTAGTATAATGCTCCCCCACCCTCCCCCCATAGGCAGAGTCTGTAGTATAATGCTCCCCCTCCCCCCATAGGCAGAGTCTGTAGTATAATGCCCCCCCCCCCATAGGCAGAGTCTGTAGTATAATGCCCCCCCTCCCCCCCATAGGCAGAGTCTGTAGTATAATGCTCCCCCTCCCCCCATAGGCAGTCTGTAGTATAATGCCCCCCCCCCTCCCCCCATAGGCAGAGTCTGTAGTATATTGCTCCCCCCCCTCCCCCCATAGGCAGAGTCTGTAGTATAATGTGTCCCCCCCCCTCCCCCCATAGGCAGTCTGTAGTATAATGCCCCCCCCCCTCCCCCCATAGGCAGTCTGTAGTATAATGCTCCCCCCATAGGCAGTCTGTAATATAATGCTCCCCCCCTCCCCCCATAGGCAGTCTGTAGTATAATGCTCCCCCCCTCCCCCCATAGGCAGAGTCTGTAGTATAATGCTCCCCCCCTCCCCCCATAGGCAGAGTCTGTAGTATAATGCCCCCCCCCTCCCCCCATAGGCAGTCTGTAGTATAATGCTCCCCCCATAGGCAGTCTGTAGTATAATGCTCCCCCCATAGGCAGAGTCTGTAGTATAATGCCCCCCCCCTCCCCCCATAGGCAGTCTGAAGTATAATGCTCCCCCCATAGGCAGAGACTGTAGTATAATGCTCCCCCTCCCCCCATAGGCAGTCTGTAGTATAATGCTCCCCCCCCCTCCCCCCATAGGCAGAGTCTGTAGTATAATGCTTCCCCGCCCCCCCATAGGCAGTCTGTAGTATAATGATCCCCCCCCCCTCCCCCCATAGGCAGAGTCTGTAGTATAATGCTCCCCCCCCTCCCCCCATAGGCAGTCTGTAGTATAATGCTCCCCCCATAGGCAGTCTGTAGTATAATGCTCCCCCTCCCCCCATAGGCAGTCTGTAGTATAATGCTCCCCCCCCCCCTCCCCCCATAGGCAGTCTGTAGTATAATGCTCCCCCCCCCTCCCCCCATAGGCAGTCTGTAGTATAATGCTCCCCCCCCCTCCCCCCATAGGCAGTCTGTAGTATAATGCTCCCCCCCCTCCCCCCATAGGCAGTCTGTAGTATAATGCTCCCCCCCTCCCCCCATAGGCAGTCTGTAGTATAATGCTTCCCCGCCCCCCCCATAGGCAGTTTTTAGTATAATGCTCCCACCCTCCCGATAGGCAGAGGCTGTAATATAATGCGCCCACCGGCAAAAAATAAATAAACGCAGTACTCGCCTCTCCTCCTCGTTGCTCCGAGCGCCCGGCCCGCGCTCATCTTCAGCACAGCGGGCTAAGTGATATCAGAGATGTCAGTTGCAGGGATTGATGGGAGAGGGAGCGTTGCGCTCCCTCTCATCACTGAGCTTGCGGTGACTGGCAGGGCGATGCTGGCACCGGGGGCCCCCCCTCCTGCTCATGGGCCCCATAGGGGCCCCGGATTGCAATTGTATGGGCGTGCTGCACTGCCCCCTTTGCCCCCCCACCCCCGTAGGAACACTAATGATTTTAAGGAAACAATCCATTTTAGTGTGTGCCCCCTCACCACTCATGTGGTCTCTGTTCTGCTTCCCATTTGGGACCATCTTAGATTTTTATTTCCCTGAACAATAAAGTTACAGAGGCCTCGGTGTTTCCTCGCTGCATTAGACTTGTTACTTTTGTATTATTGTTGCTACTTTGTAAATTAAGTAACTTCTGTAATGAACGGCGGCAGCGGTCTGATGTATGGACGAGACGTGAGGTTTCTCCTCGTCTCCGAGCCTCAAGGACGCGGATCCTTGAGAGATGAATGGAGCATTATACAGGTCCGGGCCTGTGTAACCGAAACACTGTAACCCAAGCTGCCGTCCGGGGGGCCGGTGACGTAATTTAATGGCAGTTCTCCACATTGTATGTGGGGAACTAGAGATTGTTACTTCTAGATGATGGACGTCTTGTACTGAATGGATCACATCGATTCCTCATTGTTCTAGGTTCTAAAGTCAGAAATCGGCCTTGCCTGTACGGACTGGGTGCAACAGTGCCCGACCTCCTTTGTCTGTGCCCCCTCTGTAAGTGGCGCCCATTGTGATACCAGCGATTGGAAAGATGATAAAAAATCAGGCACGTTTCCATATTTTAAAAAGTTGCCTGGACTGGTGTACGAAGTTGCAAAAGCAAGTTGCGCAAAAAGTTTTGTGAGATTTCAAAAAGTTTTTATCCAGATACTATTTGCTGAATCGGGAGTTGACTGTGCCATGATTGTATGGGGGTCTGCTCGCGCTTATTGCCGAATAAGATTAATGGCGTCGTCCTGGTCTAATCTCGGCTGATGAGATGTTTCCTGCGTCCCCGAGTCGGGGTGGTGTACAGTCCAGGGGTCGGCTAATCATCACGTTACCCCTATGTGTAAGAGGATTGTTTTACCATCTGCGGATGATGTAGGTTCAGAACTATCACAATGGTGGGTGGCATGGTGCTTGGCTGTTTTCTAAGACTTACGAGGCCTTTCCAGAGGTTGCGGGCCATAACAAATAAGCAGGAGATAATGGAGTGTGTCTGGGAAAGGCATCTGATCGCTTGATGGTGGCGTGCAATTGAGGTGGATTTTAATGGCTGCTCTTTAAATGTTACTTTGGTTGGACTAACTACTTAGTTTGTAAAGATACAAGGATCTAAAGGCTCCACAGACCTGTGACCTCAGGTAGCTGCAATATCGGACTTGGTCTTTGCCACTGCTTTTGGATTAAAGTATCCGTACTGAGTGACAACTATCAATGGTTTTGGGACACTAAAAATGAGGTGCGTTGCGAAGTCTTAAGTTTGTCTTTCCTCTGTCTCTTCGTCTTCTCCTTCACGCAGTCATGTTCCTTATCCTTAATTTATCGGCCACCCTCTTCATTTACTTTTGCCCCCTCTCGTTTTGTCCTGTACTCCGTTATTTCTTCTGATATGTTCCTTGGGTGCCGGCCTTGCGTCCTTGTGATTTATATATATATATTTATTTTCCTGCTCACTTTAAGGTGCTGCTTTTTATTTTCATTGTCAGATAAACTCTTGGATTTATGAGTTTGTTCCTGTTTAAGAAATTAACTGAATTTATTAGCGCGAAGCGTTGCGGGCTGTAACGGCCAAGTATTTACTGCTCTGGCAAATTGGATGGCTTATGGCAGCATTATAGATGGAGTCTCGCTCCAGGGTATAACCGTTTGGTCTCTATTTAATGAAGGGATGTTCGGAGTTTGGGATAAGACCCCTCCTTTTTGCGTTACATAATTACGGAAGTCGTGTTCCGATGATGGCAAAAGATGGGGGAGATTTAGTAAATGTTGGAGCTTGATCCTCCAGTCTTAACCTGAAATGTGTGGGATTTACTGCACCAAGTGTTTTGAGGTGCGCTCTTCTTCATGACTTTGGACTGATCTATGACACATCTTGCGCTGCACCAAGAGAAAGCATAAATTTGTGCTATATAACTCGTGGACATTTTTAGTCAAGCTTGGTCCCTATCCCTTTCAGAGGAACCCTCCCCTTAGCCACTTTTGAAAATTTCAAAAACTTTAACTCTCATATGGCAAACGTTGCAAAATTTTGTACACCACAAGTGGTCTAATAAATCCCCCCACTCTCCCACCTTCCAGTAATGTTTTAGAAAAATTCTGATAATTTAAAGAGATTATCCATCTTGGACAACTTTTGTTTCCAACAATGAACCGATCAATGTTCTGCTGCTGGGATCACATTAATCGGCAGCAATCTATGGGAGGAGCTAACAACGAGTGTTCAGTTTACCAGCAGTGACACTTCGGGTGAAATTGGGTATTGCAGTTTGCATTGCAATTAATGACCTGACTGCATAACCTGGCCTCTGGTCTCGGCCGCTCGAACATGGTGTTGACCAGACCTCTCCATTAGTTGTAGCTCATGCCAAAATAAATAATTTTATTTTTTTAAAGAACTCAGAACTTTAAAATAATTAGCAATTTGAGGCGCGGCCCGGCTCTCGAGAGGCGCGGCGAAAACCCATGTAGTATATGGTCACCCCTATCAAAGCTGCTCCACAAACAACGGTGGGCACACCACAAGTAAAACATGCCTCACAGTTGCAGACATACTGATATTTGTCCTGTAATACTTAATGCAAAGGTAGACTAAAAGTCTATATAACGTGTGTCATTTGCTTGGAAACATTAGTCTGCGGATTAGATGATTATAATCGGTCTGAGACAAGCTAGTTCCATGAGCATTGGCGTCAGCAGTCTCAGCGGTAATACACTTTATCCGTACAACCATATCAGGAGCGTTTGCTATACACAAAGATTTGCAAGCCATGCACAGAATCAATGTTAAGTAATAGACATAAGAAATCACTATCAATTCACTGGGGTATCTGTAATCAGCATAAATGTGTCCGGTATGAGATTAGCCTCAGACGGTTTTGGCTCGGTGCCACTTTTTTTACGCCATCTCTGGCTAGACGGCCTAGAAGAACTCGTTGGATTGGAAGGCCATTAGGCTTATGAGCAAGATTGTACAAGTGATAAACGATATTTCCAGGGCTTTGCCGGATAATCAAGCTCTTTTGTTATCTCTTTTTCAGTGTTTTGTGGCAATATTCACTAAATTACTTTATTCTTCCGTCTTCTATTCTATTGAGCTTAGAAATGGCTTCGTAGTGGCGCTCAGGATGAGGCAGAAAAGTTTGGAGCTCAAGAACTTAAAGTTGCTTTATGACTCGTCCAGTTTTCTAAAGGTGGATGATGGTCAACAACCATTGATAGAATGATCTCATGACGAATGATTATTATGTAGACGTAGCCATACACATTTTAGTCATTCGTTCTGGCCACACAGGGTTACTGAGACACAAGGGAGAATGAACAATCATAAACAGAACAGTTTTTCCGAGGACTATAGTCCAGAACTTTACACATGGACAACTACTTTCCAGATGATAGTTGCACATTGATTAAGACTTTTAGTCATTAGTAAATTTCACTTTCCGGTCAATCGTTTTGGTTAAAGTTGTCCATGGTTGACCATCTTGAAGCTCTCAAGTTCAGAGACTCATAGAAAACTGTTGATCACGAGCACGTTCAGTCGATAACTCTTCCAACTCACCCTTGGCTCAGCCAAGCCTTTATCTCGGGAGAGGAGATAAAGATGGTGCCAGGTACCCCGGGGCGGCCCTCTAACACGAGAATAAATATATTAGGAATTAAACTCCAAACTGCTTAGTCCTTCTTTTCCCCGTCATTATCTGACCTCCATACGATTGGATGGTCGGTCGGTCGGTCCCCGCTTTTAATGTGTTTTGGTGGGACCAGTTTAATAACCGTTGGGTGGTGGATGTATCTTTCATCTTGCTCTGTTTATGGGTTTCCATGATGGGTTGGCTCCATAGGTTGGTCGGTCATTGGTGGAACCTTTTTTTCAGAATGATATTCGTGCCTTTTTTTTCTTGTGTTTATGACTTGATTATAACCACTTATACTCATGTCGTGTTTTTTTTTTTTTTTTCTAGGTAAGTTCAACTTCTCGAAGACATTATTCCTTCATTTGTTGGTTTTGAAGACTTCCAATGGGTAATGTCTAACATCCAGGTTACCGAATTATATATTTTTGAAGGTATTTTCATCCCTGAGCCAATTTCGGGATGTCCCCAATGGTTTACCGCAGTTATTTAATTCTAGAAGAAAGTAGCCATGTAAAATCTGTGGTTTCGAGGACTTCTTATTGGTTGGATTCTGTTAATTTCATCATACATAGCCCGATTTGTGTGCTCAACTAGAAGCGCTTTTTTTCTCTTGGTTTCTAGAGGAGAAGCTTCTCCTAAATGGCAGCTGGAGTTCTCCCAAGGATTTATGTACTGACCCTTCTGTCCTCCGTAGATGTAACCCTTTGTGAAGTCCGGTCTATCTCCGTTGGGTCGTATGCCTTGCACTGTCGATCTGTCTCTCCCACCCGTCAATAGCAGGTCGCCTTTGTCGTTATACGGTGTTTTAGTGGCGCTCTGCTGTCAGTCGTTGTCACGTTGATTGCTAATTGACTGCTCATCTCTGCTTCAGTGATGTCATATCACCTCTTATCTCCTTTTTCTACTTCCTACCATGGTTCCCGAGTGTATCTTCAACTTATCTGTCATCTCTGTCATCTCCATGACTTGATGATTGACGTATATGAGGCTAGATCTCAGGTCTATGTACTACAGAGGCTCATCAAACCTTATCTTCGCCCACACGTTTTAGACTTGTACTGGTGTACCGGCATTGCCATTCGTGAGATTTCCATGACTCTTCTATCTATCGGAATCAGGTTTGCACAAAACCACGGACCCGCTGCGTAGACCAAACCCATTCAGATGGATGGAACGGTTCTGCCAAGGTCACACAGGAGCGGTTAACCAGTGGACACGGTGACAAGAGATAAGTATTGGAAAAGGATTTGGGTAATGGAGGCCCCGAGGTAGCGCTATCTATTTTTTTTTTTTTTTTTTAATGGAATGTACAAACAGAAAATGACCAGTCAATTTTTTGTTAAAAATATGTCGGAAAAAAATAAAATAAAATAAAATAAAAAATAAATATAAATAAATATATTTATATATTATATACTTTTTTAATATTAAAATTATACATCATTTTAATGATATTTAAAAAATATATATAATTGTAATATTATTTATATATATATATATATATATATATATATATATATATATATATATATATATATATATATATATATATATATATATATATATATATATATATATATCTATCTCAAGATAGAGCCGCACCAGTCCAAACGGTCCCAGGTACATACTAGTCTCATGGAGAGCACTCTTGTCAAGTGAAAAAATTGGTAGGTTTTAATGGCCCATGAGGCAACGTTTCAGTCCAACAGTGGGGACCTTTCTCAAGCTTATTATTAAAAAAAAAATATATATATATATAATAATTTTTATATATTTATATTATTATTACTATGTATTTTTTTTCCATATTTTATACCTAGAATTGAAAAAAAATATTCTCACTTTTTGCAGTTTTTATTCCGACCGTGAAGCTTTATAATAGTCTGATTCTTTTCAAGTCGACAACACGTTAGTGACCCTGCACTGGACACACAGCATGCCCACAACAACTAAATGTAGATAAAACGGGATACACTGTTCAGAATAAGGGATGTCACGTCTCCTTATGCATAGGACACAGAGAATGCTCCCAACAATTACATATGAATAAAACTGAATAAACTGATCACAATAGATGTCACAGCTCACCTTCTCCATTTCTCTGCACATTGGCTTCTGCACAGAACAAAGAGCATGCCTACAAAAACTATATATAGATAATATATGGTCCACCATTCTGTGTATGTGAGAGAGATATCTATCTGATTCTGATGGTGGGGGGCTCCTTTAATATTAATAAATAGCAATATTACAAAATAAATTGTTGCTAAAAGTTTACTAAAAAACAAAATTAAAATTAAAAAATGAAGATAGAAAGATATCTGGGTTTTGTGACTATTGGTGAAGAATACTGGAATAATGTGAAATAATATATATTGTTTGAACAGAGATATTTGCTATTGGCTCCTAACTTTTTGAAATAACTGGCTATGAAAGTCTGACTGTTCTGCTTAGAGGCTAGAGAATCGGCTGAGTAAATAGTAAATTTTTGCGTCTTTTAAAAATTTGTTTTTTACAATTGATTAGGCCTTTTTGTAAGTGAAAGGGCCATCAGTTATAGCAGTGTCAAAAATGTAACAACGGGTGTCAAACCAATATGTAATAAAGGGGATTGCACCTCAGGGGGCTTAAAGAAATATGGCCTCAAGCTTTAAAGGGTTGTTTCCCATATTCATAACTGGGAATTGTCAGATAGGGCCTTTAAATACAAGCAATTTTTCAATTTACTGCTTGTTAAAATTTTCAGCCGTTCTTTAGATATTAACACCTTTTTTTGTTTACCGACCACCGCAGCGAGACAGCAGAACATGCGCAGCACTTACGAGCTCTCTTCTATTGCGCTTGTAAGCGCTGTTTAGAATCTGGGCAGGATCGCTGGAGCGCACTGTCACTCCATGCTTGATTGTAGCGGTGGACGGCCTTGAACACTGAGCTGTAAGCAAAAGATAAATGTTAATATCTCAATAATGACCCCCGTGGATGACGGTATGGAACTAGTGGTTTATCCTCTTCGCGATCAAGGCTTGGACTATAGGGCGCCATTCATAAATACTTGTCCCTTTCCTTGCCGCTTCATAGTACGGGCGCAGGATCTGCTCTTTCCGGGAAGCACTTATCCTGGTCATTCTTGGGTCTAAAAAAATCCTCAAATCCGTTTTTCCATCTTAAGATCCAGTAAGTGATGACCGGCTTAGTCTCAATCCATGAACTTGCATACGTCTTTGGTTTGTGGAAGGAAATCTTAGACTTCTTCACCAGCACCTAGAACCTAGAAGAGCGCACAACATTGCCGCAATGTTTTATTTCTTTGTTTTTTTATTTATGTCTTCCGCATGAGGTTTCCGTTAGTCGTAGATCTGAATATCCCTCCTGAGGGTCATTTATGGCTGGATGCTCCAATAATTGATGTTTCGCCTTGTAAATCTCCCGCTTCATCAAGGGTGGGGTCCGGTGCTTATCTTAATAGATAAGATTGATCCGATGATGGCTGCGGCTCCACCGCGGCCATGGCTGTCTAATCCCAGCCCCACAATCTCCATTGCACGCGGCTGACCTGCAGCGTTCCATTTTCCTGTTCTTTGCTCCTGTTTTTTATTTATCCGATTGTCCCCTCGGGGTCGGACTGGAAATAGATTAAGAGACGCGTGTTCTGTAAATGGTGCCCGTAACCGCCTGCCTCTCATTTGTTTTCCTCTCCTGTAAGCAGCCTTGTGCTTTCTAGATCCGGATCTCTGAACCTAGACGTGATGCCTTCACATTGATCCTGCTTTTATTAACCCTGTGAGGAAGCGTACGTGTTGCCGAGCTCATCAGGCAAGGTCCAGACGCTGCTGTCCATTGAAGGGGTTAAGCTAATGACCCTCTCCCAATATTACCGCTAGCGGTGCACTTTTTTTTTTTTTTTTCCTTTCTCGGAAGTGTAAAGCCCTTTTGCTTTTGTGAGTGTTCATTCATGTTGACGGATTCTCTAATTGCTCCCAATTATTACAGTCTGATGCTGTGGTTCCCAGACAGAGCCTTCCATTGATTTTGCTTGGTAGGAGTAAAGACAATGGGGTTTATGTGCCAGACCCCTGAGGTCATTATCAGTTTCGCAGCCCCGGGACCTATGACAAATGGGCACAATCTCCTCGCTGGTGCACCCCTGCTTGCTCGCACCCCTTCCTCCGGCCAGCGCTCTCCCCGATGACGCAGGCGCCTCGCCAGCCCACCCTCCGGCATATGTTCTCCCACACACAGTGTGATCCCTCATTATTTTTTGACATTACGCGCTTCTGTCTGCTGATACATTTACGTTCTGTCTGTTCTCCATCTCTCACGCTCTTTGTTCCTCCTGGTCACGTCTTGCTTTTTCGGATGGAAGGTGTTGCCGCGTCTTCTTCTAGCACACCCGCTATTACTTTTTGTGAACATGGCCGCCTTTGTGTTGCTGGATATTTTCCTCCTTTGTTTCTCCTTCTTCTCTTTGTTCTGTACCATTGTCTTCTGTCGCGTTTTCCCCTCCTGCTTGCTTCTTTTTCTCTACCTGCTTAAAACCTTTTTATTTCTTTTGTCTTTTCTGTTGTGTTCTTGCCTGCCTGCTTGCTTGGATTGTTATGCTTTTTGTGATACTCCTCTTTGTTTCTTAGCGCTGTTTTGTGCTTTTTCTTTTCCTGGCTTGTTCTTGTTTTTTTTTTTTTTTTTTTTTCGGCTAAGTGCACACTGCATCTATGCACTTAGCTGAGCGTGTATTTTAAAGAGGACCTGTTGCTTGCCAAAAATATACATTTTTATTACCTGGTGTAATTGCCGTGGTTCTCCCGAATCCGGCGCTGTTTTTCTTGTGTTCCTGCGCATCTCCGTTCCTGAGATATGGACCCTTCTTCCCTGTATATAAATTTAGCCTTGTTAGCTATGTGGGCGTGGTCCTGAAGAAGACACCCACTTGTCTAACAAGACAAAATTTATATGTATGGAAGAAGGGTCCATATCTCAGGAACGGAGAGGCACAGGAACAAAAGAAAAACTGCGCCGGATTCAGGAGAACAGCGGCGTTTACAAAAAATGACATATTTCTGGTGAGAATGATTCCAAGGATATGGCGCTTCCACTGCTGTGATACTCGCAATGTAAAAAATCTTCCAAGGGATTATTTTATGATGGTTTTAAATACATCAAATGAAGCATCATCCGCCTCCTAAAGAAAAATTGCAAGTGGCTGATATGGTTATAAATCAATAAAATGCGATGTACCCGCCCACTGTAACCCGCGGGGATCCAGCGCTGGCCACACCAAGACAGGAAATGATGCCATCCCGATCTTTGATCACCTGAGGCCTGTGATTGGCTGCATCTCGATGTGACTTGGGTGATTTCCTATTCCAGACAATTGACTTCTGCAGCCAATCAGTCATCAGTAGTCATGTGACCGAAAAATGAAATGTCATCACTTCCTGTCTGGGTGCAGATCGTCAAAGGAGTCAGTTCTTGATCCACATGGGTTGGAACAGTTGATCGGGTCTCATTTTATTGTTTCAGAAATGTGGCTGCGATTGTTACATTTTTTTTTTATATATATTTTTTAGAAGTCCGAATTGGCCATTGGCTTTGCTACTTTAGGTGGAGACATCTGTAGGTTTAAGGCCACCATATCCTCTTTAGTAGAGTTGAGTAATTTTGATTTTCACTGCCTTGGCCGGATGTCCGGGTCCTCCTTGGCAGAAGGTCTTTACTTCTGCTTGTTTAGCGCTTACTAGACCCCATTATGATATGGCAGGACCTAATAAGCGCCAGCGGTGTCGAGGATTCTGGGCCAAGGATACTGGATGCAGAACTAGTGAAGACCAGCTGTCATGGAGGACCGTAGTTATTATATTCATGTCCAGTGCCTCTTTGACTTGTTCCTAGATTTAACTATTGCATCTTCTATGCAAGTGTTTTTTTAAGTGCCGTAGCAGATCCTCCCCCTCCACCACCGGATTCTCCTGCTTGTCTCCTCTCCCTTTGTAATAATACTTGCACCCAATTTGCTTTATGAAACCCGACTTCATTCATTTTCCCCCCGGCATGAGCTCTCGTGTTCTTCCCTCCCACCCTCTCTGTAATCAAGACATTTCCTCTCCTGCCATTAGAAATCACTTTTCCTGATTACTGTGATCCTCAATGTAGAAATGTTTCTGGAAAATGATCAATAATTCAGCTCAGCCTGATCTCCCGGTTACTTGGCTTTTTATCTCCTGTATGTTCACTTGCTTGTTTTTCATGGTTGCATCTGTAGACGTTCGTCAGGCCTGTGACAGTTTCAGGTCGTCTATCGTGCTCTCGGATGTGCTAGCTAGATTCTCTCATGTTCTTCTACATTTGGCTTTGATGGTTACATCTGAATTTTGGTGTTCTTTTTCATGTTTTTGACCTGAATCCTAATCTGGTCGTTAATGGTAAGATTTTTTTTACCACTAAAGTTTCCACCATGATGACTGATGATCAGGCTTCTTTTCTTCCTCTTATGGCAGCCCACCGTCCAGTCTGCATTTCTAGCCTTCGAAGGTTCCCACTCAATAGCCCGGTCTTTCTCTCCTACCATCCTCTTCTACTGTCCTACTCTTTCTATTCTGCATGCCAAAAGCTTCCTAATGCACCCATACACATTAGACTTAAGTCACCCGATCTGTGGGATCGGCAGTCAGTCTCTGTATGGAAGGAAGGCTACTAACTCTTCTCAGACAGTTGAGGTCTGCAGAGAAGGATCCAGCTTGTTGGATTTCCAGTGGTACATCAATTTTCTCTCCGCAA
Source organism: Phyllobates terribilis (assembly GCF_046119375.1). Lineage (NCBI taxonomy): Eukaryota > Metazoa > Chordata > Amphibia > Anura > Dendrobatidae > Phyllobates > Phyllobates terribilis. Next base: position 284,660,586 of record NW_027362772.1, read on the forward strand.
GTTAGACTGGTGCTAGATGAGTCTGATGGCAATGCTCTCATGGAGAAATCAAGGGTGCTCAAGACAAGCTGAACAATTCTTCTGTATGGGTCTGAAGAAATGGTTGTTGGCCGAGGCTAAAGTGTATAGGGGGTCCTTAGTCTACTACTTTTATTGCTCCCAGACCAATTTTCCTTGGTTTCTAAACATGTATAGGTTTACATCATCCATTTCAAAACAGTACCTAGGTATTCCTTTTACCTTTCCATTAGGTTGGTTGGTCTACTCCCCATATGCAGTTTTGCTTCCTATTGTTTCTTCATTTTTTGTATTTTTTTTCTGTTTTTTTTTTCTGTATGGGCTTTATAAAGTAAGTGATGTCTAATCTTTTGGAACTGTTCCGAGGTCATGATGTGTCAAAGAAAGCTTTGTTCGGTATCTTTCCACAGTCAGCAATACGGAGAACATTTAAAGGGATGCATTTCTCCAGTCGAAATTGTAGAGTCCTCATGGAAAAATGGGTTTTAATCGGTTGTTTCTATGTCCAAAGAAAAGCCTTCAGCATTGACACTTGGTGTCCCCAGTACTGTTACCTACCGTTTGTGCCTTTTTTACTTCTTTACTATAGAAAGTATACGTTTGTTGAACAATTGACCCAGTCGGCCTTTTAGCTGGTTTTGGCTTTTCCATGGTCGCAAATCGGTTATGCTGTTTTTACCTATAGAAAATGGTTATCCGCAGTTTTCATGAATATTGGAGACAGGTTGTCATAGTCACATCTTCTTTACTGGCATCTCTCGATTGTGACACATTTTCAGCTGAAGGCAAGGAAATGCAAAATGAATTCCAATAAAAACATTTCTCCTTCTCTTCCGGTGTCTAAGATGTTCCATGTCCTGAGCTTGATGGTTTAAAATGAAGTTTACTTTTTGGAATATTTTTTTCTCTTACCCAAATATTTTTGTTGAGGTTCGTTGTATTATTTAATACAAGACCACTCGTTCATCACTTGTGTTCGAGGAGCTGGAGTCTTTGAGCCTTTATTTTTCCATATGACCATATTCTGGATTGTAGATCGAGGGTAGTTCACTAGTTTTTGTTAAATGAGTTACAGAAAATCTTGGACCCCACACGTGTAGTTTGTTATAAGGAAAAAAAAAAAAACTACCCTTTTCTCACCTTCTCCAGGTTCCAAGGCTTTGTATCCACCACTGCTCCCCGTGTCTGGTAAGGTCTATGGCACTGACGTTGCGTTGACAGCACGGCAGGCAATCTATAAGCTCAGCGGCTTTGAGTGGTCCGTTCCGTCTGCATGGGCAGAACCATTGAGTTCACTGATTGGCTACCTTGCTGACAATTTGAAGTCCGCGTCCCAGCCAATACCAGACACCGGGAACAGCGATGTTGACTCGGCACTGGACTCGAGAGGAATGAGTAAAGCGCTGTTTGCCCTTTTTTTTATTACAAACTGCCATAGGGAATAAGATTTTCTGAAAGGGAAACCCCTTTAAGGCCTATTTGGGTCTATATTGAGGACCCCAACTGTATGTCATTATCTTTATTAATGTCTCGGGTCTTCTAGAGTTATTTACATCAAAGTGTATTATAATTGGTCGTCAAAAAACAAACAAAAAACAGACGAGACCTTTAAAATTCGGACTAGAGATCGAATTGATTTGCGAGACCTTGTTCCAGCGGCTATGGCGGTAATCCTTGGTTGTTGTAAGAGGGAGCCCTGTGCACCACCTTCTTCCTGCTGGCATCTCTGGCTCCTCTCTAGATTGCCCGGCCTGTCACGACATCATCATTATGACATAACGCACAAGCAACATCGTGCCAAGCCGGCAAATCAAGAGGACCAAGGGAAGCGGGCAAGTAGGAGAAAGGTCACAGGGCTCCTGTCCAGTGGCCACAGAACACAGACCTGGACCAGGGTACTGCCAATCAATTTGCTGATCTCTAATTCAGACCATTGACTAGACCATGGAATTAATTCAGACCAAAGATCATGATCCAAAAATTATTTTAGACCACAGACAGGGGAAGAGAGTACTTGCCGCCCTTGGGTTCTTTTTGGTCGAGACAAAACATGGCACTGGCCACCATCAGGTTTTGTTCGGTATCTTTGCACAGTCAGCGATGCTGAGAACATTTATAGGGATGCGTTTCCCCAGTCGAAATTGTAGCGTCCTCCATGGAAAAATGGGTTTTAATCGATTGTTTGTATGTCCAAAGAAAAGCCTTCAGCATTGATGCTTGTCCCCAGTACGGTTAGCTACCGTATGTGCCTTTTTACTTCTCTACTATAGAAAGTTTATGTTCGTTGAACGATTGACCCAGAAAAATGCTGTTATTTTAGATAAAAAGGCCAACTGTATTATCTGTGGGAGAGACAATTGATAGTGGACTAACTATTTTATATTATAATGTAAAATATGCACATAAACTGTATTTTATTTATATATGTATATTTGTATGTATACATGTTTTAAATAGATAATCCTCATTCCTTCAAAGCCAAAAACATGAATCGCATGTCAATAAAATGTAGCTGTCTACATGATGCGCCTTGACGCGTTTCACCTTGTGGTGCCTGTTCATCAGGAGGCCACATTGAAGGATATCACAAATTATTAGAAGTTGTCGCTTATTTATCTGCCACCTATATCTTGTAAACGGTCTGACATAGGACATAGTTGGTCCACTATCACTTCTCTATCAGATAATACAGTTGGTCTTTTTATCTAAGTAACAGCATTTTGCTGCACATAGAAGTTTTTAGAGATATTTAGAGGCAGGGGGTCTAACAACCATGGGTGCAGAGGTCGTGACCGGGCTCATGAGGAGTCAAAGACACAAGGACAAACTTTAACTGGATGTGCGTCATGGATGCACGTTCAGTTGAAGTGTATTGTGGCGCAGAGACACGCTGGGTTTGTGCTCTGCAATACACTGTCGGCCAATCAGAGGCCAGCATCTGACGTCAGCGTGCACGAGACTGGGGACTCATGGCAGTGACGTCATGTGATCCCGTTGCTTGCACGCTTAGAAGAGGGCGGCGGGGGGAAGGTGAGTATAATGATTTTTTTTTTTTTTCTATACATTAACCAGGATGGGGCCCAGGATGTGGGGGTACAGATCCAAAACTTGCAACGGGACCCATCCGACTCTAGTTAACACCACTGTTTAGAGGTTATATTGGTGATTCTCGATGTATATATTTGTCATTTTCATCTGTTACAGAGAGACTAGGGTCCTCTTAGGGCCAGCCACCGTTGAGCGGGGGCACCATCTTGCGTTTATTTAGGGTGCCTACCTTCGGGGCACATGCAGGGATACCTTCTAGGGAAATAATTTTATATAGTTAATATTCCCTGTATCTTGCATGCTCTAATATGTCTGTATGTTAGTGGACGTCAATCAGTAACATCCCGATACATCAATTAGTGATTATGACTAGGGTGACGTTTTTATCTAGTGCTTAATACCCCTTCGTATTTTTTAGTGTGGGTATTTTAATAGAATTATTGATTTTAGGAGGAACTTGTTAGCCGAGTTTGTCACTTTTTTTTCTCCTGATATATCCATATTGTAAAACCATATCAGTAGGGTAACGCCTCGTGAAGTGTTTTTGGGCTGTTGTGTGACTCCAGCCATACGGTGGTGCACAGTGTTCCCATGGATGAGGCACATGCAATGGTGTATTTTTATACTCTAATGTGTTAACGCCAGAATTAAGAGATTAGGCACCTTACACCCGATGTTAAGAGATTACCATTTTATATTCAAGTCTAAGCAACAAGATGAGAACTAAATGTGGTGTCCACCTGACCTGATGCAGGAGGGGTAGTGCTGCTCCGAGCTCCGGTGATGGCGTGCCCTTCACGCCCGTGTAAGTCAGGCCTCTCTGATTCTTGATCACCTCCTCCTCCTCCATAGGCCTATAAATCTTTTGACGAAGAATATGAACGTTATCACGTTAATGGAATTTGGCTTTGTGCTGACTCATTGTAATTGTAACTTTGCAATATTTTATCTTCTACCCAACATAACGTCACCTATAATGCATAATATTATTCAAATTGGGCACACCGTGTACCGGACACGTGTGACTGTGAATTGAGGCTTATCTATAATTTTTCATTTTTAGCCATTACGAACTATAAAAGTGACTTCACAGAGCTTTCTGTCCTGGAACTGCTTGTACAAAACACTTCCCGATCTGCTTTCCTGGCACCACTTGTGGAGAAAGCTCGGGGTTAATGGTCTCAGGCTGAATCTTTATTTTTGGACCCATAAGACGAAGATGGCAGCTTTTTGCGTCAAGTCCACCTTTGGTCACAGAAGAGACCGACCTTGTGCAGGACTAGGTGGGAGATCAAGGCATGAGTTTGATGTGAAGCACAGATTTTTTTCTTTATTTTGCTTACTTATATAGCACCCTTAATTTCAACATCGCTTTACAGACATTACCGCTGTCCTCATTGGGGCTCACAATCTACATTCCCTATCAGTATGTCTTTGGGGAAGAAACCCGAGAACATGGAGGAAACCCACGCAAACACAAGGAGAACATACAAACTCCTTTCAGATGTTGTCCTTGGTGGGATTTGAACTCTGGACCCCAGCGCTGCAAAGAAACAGTGCGAACCACTGAGACACGGTGGTGGTTAAATGCTTGTCAATCCGTGGTCTTCTGTTAGCTGGGAGCATAAAGCTACCAGATAGATCATAGTCACATAGGTTTTTCATAGTAACAGAATGGTTGAAATTCTTTTGACTTGGGAAACATTAAGTCAAGAGCCCCCGACAAATTTTAAGGTGGATTGTGTTTTTAAGATGGATTTATGCATGGATTGAACTTGCAAAATTGCGGGATGTGGTGATTGTTGTAATCGTCTGCATGAAATTTCGAGATGGCTTCTCTTTCAACAATGGCGAGTTTGTTGAAACCTAGTTCGGATAACCTAAAACTAGGCTACAGTAACAGGATCCTAGAATGTTAGAGTTGGAGGGGACCTCCGGGGTCATAATGTCCAACGTTCTGCTTCATGCAGGATCCACTAAACCATCTAAGACAACCATCTCAGACAGATGTCTGTCCAGTGTCTGTTTGAAGACTTCCATTGAAGGACAACTCGCCACCTCTCGAGGCAGCCTGTTCCACTCTTTGATCACCTTCATTGTGTTAATTGATCACCCTAATATGTTCATTCCAAAGCTGTGATTTTAGAGATTCTGAATGGCAATTTTAAAGAATTTGTACCAAGATATCGAAAGGATAGGTGTTGACGTTCTGATCGCTGGCACATTCACCAATCTCTAGAACTGGGTTCTGCTGCACCATATCTGAATAGAGTGGAGGATGGCATTCTTCGGCAATTCCATAGACTATTAATTCAGCTATGGTGCATGTATCAACCTCCTCGCTATTCGTATGGGGCACTGCAGAGCCGAGCTCTTGGTATCGATGGTGCTACAAGTCAACATTTCCTTATTTTCAGTATTTTTACAGGATGAAGCACAGCAGTAGTTTAACGTTCCTGTTTTTTGTATCCATTACATTAGAAACCAAAACCGTAGTGGACTCTTGTCCATCTCTTTTCATTCTTCAATCTAATTACAAGGTTCTAGATCAGACCGGGCTTCTGATCATTGCATGAAATGAGGCGCCGCTACCAGTCAATCTAAGCCGTCTGTAATTACCTTGTTGAGATGAATGTGATCCTTCAGGCTAAAACTGTTCTGTTTTGCGAATGAGATGTTAGATTTGTATAGACCAGATTCAACAAAGAGTGTATTTTGGATATCCTACAATTAAATTGTGTCCAAATTGCACACTTGGTGACCAGAAAGGATTGTATTTGCGCATTGTGCCCCGGTAAATACAGCGTACCATTCAGTGTGGGGCTGGAGAAAACCTCAAGAGCCAGTTTAGTGGCCAATGTTTTCTTCTAACTTCTTCGAAGATCTGTATATTGGTCCTTTAGAAAGAATATTGTTTTATGCTTGTGGAACTCATGTTGGCTAGGATAATTGTCCCATTTGTAACGTGTTGAGTCCTCCATAGGAAACTTTTTTATGATCTACACAGTTCATGTTCAATATTATTTGCTTCCTAAACCCAATGGATAAAACATCAGGAGCAGATGGAGGTTCAAAACTACAAGAGATGGTGGTCCATATTATTGGATTGTTGGTCCAACCCTCCGGTTCTTTGATGCTGCAGTCTGATCTTGGTGCCACAAGGCAACATACAAGCAGATGAAGCCTCTCAACATAAGGAGTGTTCAAAATAACCATAGAGTGGCATAATATTCTGCTGGTGGCCATAGACAACCTGTGGCCTTCTGAAGGCTTTATTTTCCAGTCTAGGAATGCTTTGATGATCTCCTAGCACTACATGACTACTTGATGCGTGGATTGTGCAAGCTTTTAAAGAAAATCTGTTGGCCGATTTTTGCTATGTGATCTGAGGGCACCATGACGTAGGGGCAGAGAATGATTCCTGCTATGTGTCCCTTATTAGGCTGTGTTGTTGTTTTACTCACTGTTTTATCAGCAAAAGATTATTACAGGACTAATGTCTTGTGCCTCCTCGTCCAACCACACCCCCAGCACTTATTGACAGAGGTGTACACTGTGCATAGGCAGAAAGCTGCCAATAAGTAGTGTGGGCGGAGTTATACAGGTCTCAGCATTTCCCGTTTTGCTAGATCTGCAGCAGAGGAAACGATGATACCATCACGATTGCTGCACCCAGTAAGCTAAGTGACACATCGCTGGAATCAGGGTATCTGCCTCTACACCATGATGCTGTCAGATTACATAGCAAAAACCTGCTTCAATTAAAACTGGTGGAAAACTCCTTAGAGCTGATCTTCCTAATGGTGGTCTTGTGAAAGGAACTTTGTGTTTGTTTGTGCAGTTGAAGAAGGTAAACCTTTCATCAGATCTTCCGATGAGCAAATTTAGGACACTTGTTTCTATAAAGAGCAAATATCCATGTTTGTGTATATACAAAAATTTCTTGCATAATAAAGTACGTAGTGCAAAATATATTCTTCCAGGTAAGAATGAAAAGTCACACACGCTGGGGCTTGTCCAGAATTCGAGCCCAAGGCTTCTTGCCTCTGAAGCGAGAATAATACCTTTTAGCTCAACGAGCCTACATTTTGGAGCTTTTCAACAGTTATGGTTAGAAAGTCAAGATCATGACTTCTTCTGGGTTTCAGCCTGAGGACTCTTGCATCTAAAGCAAGAAACATCCCCTTAGGCCAACGAGCCTTGTTAAATGGAAAAAGAAGCCTTTCCGCACTCTAAGCAGGAACGTACGTCTAGACCAACAAGCTTTCTTTTGGTAAAGTTTGGATGTTCTTGCTATGTTTGAATGAGTGTCCTTCCCCCACCCCAAAAGCTTACCAAATGACTTTCAATAATTGATTCTGTTGATGTGAATGGCTACAATTCACATCAACAGCAAAAAAAGGAAAACTCGGTTTTGTGATGTATTAAGGGAAGCAAAGAGTCCAGATCACTTGAAGTAATTATCCCCCTCTACTCTTCTTTGGTCAGACCTCATCGGGAATACGGTGTCCAGTTCTGTGCACCACATCTTAAAAAAGACATGGAAAAACTGGAGCAAGTTCAGAGAAGAGCTACCAGGATTGTGAGCGAACTGCAAACTACAGGTACATCTCACAAAATTAGAATATCATCAAAAAGTTAATTTATTTCAGTTCTTCAATACAAAAAGTGAAACTCCTATATTATATAGTCATTACACGCAGAGTGATCTATTTCAAGTGTTTATTTCTGCTAATGTTGATGATTATGGCTTACAGCCAATAAAAACACAAAAGTCATTATCTCAGTAAATTAAAATAATTAACAAAAAACTCCTACAAATGCTTCCTAAGCGTTTAAAAAGGTCCCTTAATCTGTTTCAGTAGGTGCCACAATCATGGGAAAGACTGCTGACTTGACAGATGTCCAGAAGGCAGTCATTGACACACTCCACAAGGTCCCAGAGTCTGGAGGAAGAGTGGAGAGGCCACAATCCAAGCTGCTTGAGGTCTAGTGTGAAGTTTCCACAATCAGTGATGGTTTGGGGAGCTATGTCATCTGCTGGTGTAGGTCCACTGTGTTTTATCAAGACCAAAGTCAGCGCGGCCGTCTACCAGGACATTTTACAGCACTTCATGCTTCCCTCTGCCGACAAGCTTTTTTGAGATGGAAATGTCATTCTCCAGCAGGACTTGGCCCCTGTCCACACTGCCAAAAGTACCAATACCTGGTTTACACACAACAGTATCACTGTGCTTGATTGGCAGCAAACTCGCCTGACCTTAACCCCATAGAGAATCTATTATAGAGAATCTATGGGGTATTGTCAGGAGGAAGATGAGAGACGAGCTGAAGGCTGGTATCAAAGCAACCTGGGCTTCCATGACACCTCAGCAGTGCCACAGGCTGATCCCTTCCATGCCACATTGCCGCATTGATGCAGTAATTGATGCAAAAGGAGCCCCCACCAAGTATTGAGGGCATTTACTGAACGTACATTTCAGTAGGCCAACATTTTGGATTTTAAAAACATTTTTCAAGCTGTTATAAAGTATTCTAATTTACTGAGATAATGACTTGTGTTTTCATTGGCTGTAAGCCATAATCAACATTAACAAGAATAAACACTTGAAATAGATCACTTTGTGTGTAATGACTCTATATAATATAGGAGTTTCACTTTTTGTATTGAAGAACTGAAATTAACTTTTTGATATTCTAATTTTGTGAGATGCATCTGTATGTCCTATGTGGAATGGGTAAAGGATCTGGGAATATTTAGTTTGCAAAAAAAGACTGAGAGGAGACTTAATAGCTGTCTACAAATATCTGAAGGGTCGCAGTGTAGAGGAATCATCCTTATTCTCAGTTGTACATGGAAATACGAGAAGCAATGGAATAAAACTGAAAGGGAGAAGATACAGATTAGAGATTAGAAAACTATTTGACAGTGAGGATGATCAATGAGTGGAACAGGCGGCCATGAGAGGTGGTGAGTTCTCCTTCAATGGAAGTCTTCAAACAGAGGCTGGACAGACATCTGTCTGAGATGGTTTAGTGAATCCTGCATTGAGCTGGGGGTTGGACATGATGACCCTGGAGGTCCCTTCCAACTCTAACATTATATGAATATCTTGGCTCTATCTAAGGAATGGCAAGTAAATATGTCAATGTCTTTTCCAGGATTGACCTGTTCTCCAGCTAATTCATCTGTTGGACTTCTCCCCCGTACCTGGTTATCCTTCCGTGGTTTCAACCATGAAATAGAAACTCTACATAGGTCACTCGCAAATCAAAATGCTTTTTTTCAAAGAGAGAAAAATAAAGCTGACTTCAAAGGACAACTCTGACACAGTCAATTAATAATTAAAACCTTTTTTTAATGAGCTGCACAATTACGTGATAGTCCCATGGGTGAGACTTTGTGAACTGCCCTTTTTATCTGGTCTTGGCACGTGGCATTTTGTAAATTAAAGCGGGTGAGACATTAACGCAACAAAGGTTTATTAACCTTTGTCAAAAGGGTCTTAATGATGAATGAACACTTAAGGAAACCTTTTTTTTCTCAAAACGCTGTGGACTTCTGGAATGGTTCTCTCCTCTTCTTCCGAAGACGTCGAAACGCTGAATTGTAACATCGGTGAATTCGGAGCTACCTGTCGAAACCAGGTATTTTTTAAAAAATTTTTGTGGCTCGGTTTTCCGGCACCTGGAGCAAAAGTCAATTTTATTGTCGTAAAATATCACATAGCAGAACTGTAATCATTAAAATATATCATAGAAAAGCGTACACAAGGCTCGGGAAGCGAGGAGACATGGAACATATATATTTATACATACACACGCACACACACGCTCTAGGAGCTGGAAGCTGCTAATTAAAACACAATGGCGAGCGATGGGAAGCGTGAAGATTAATTCTGCTAATTAGTGCGGTATTCAGAGAGACCGAGCGTTTCCTGGTACTCTGTGTCCCACACATCTGTGCACAACCCGCGCGTCAGTGCAGCTGAGGTCCTGATCCCGTTCTGCCAATCAAAAAAAATTGGGCATAAGATATGAAAAACACTATGGTCGAAATTTTAACTTTTGATTTTCTTAAAGCGACCCTCCGCCCTGGCAGTGAAAAGCAACCAGACATTTGGTGCAGTCAACTTACCGGTTGGCCTCCGCGAAGACCGGCTTTCTGTTTCTCCTGCATCCAACATGACCATGGGAGTGGTAGCGGGAGCAACAGGAGGTGGAACCACAGGTCAGGGAGGCATGGTTTAGATATACCGCTGCTCCCTATGCCGCTATGATGGCCATTTTGGATGCAGGAGGACCGTCGATCTTAGCGGAAGAGGCAAAAGGAGGACACCATGTGGTAATTCTACATGCGAAGTTGTCATTTTTGAGTTCCAGGATGGAGGATCACCGGATGTTGAGATGCTCATTAGTGTTGATTTGTATGATGCCTGATCATGATGTGTGCCACGTGTTATGTGCTGAATATATAGAAGCCTCCTTTTTTTTTGTTAGTTATTCCTAACATGACAGGTGTTTAACTTGCTGATCCCCGGGGGTTTAACTGATTGGACTCCCACCAGTCACAAAAATGGGACTCTGAAATTCCCAGTAAGAATGGGAGCTGTAGACCTGCTCTGGTATAACCAGCAGTGCTCCAGACCATGAATGGAGCTGTGGACATCTCTAAGATGGGGTATTTCTGAGCCTTGTTCTTAGGAGCGGTGGACGTGCTCTGGTACCTCCGGCAGTGCTATAGACCATGAATGGAGCTGAGGACGTCTCTAAGATGAGGTATTTCTGAGCCTTGTACTCGGGTATCTCTGGCGGTGCTTTAGACCATGAATGGTGCTCTGGACCTCTCTAAAATGGGGTATTTCTGAGCCTTGTTCTCAGGAGCGGTGGACATCTCTAAGATGGGATATTTCTGAGCCTTGTACTCTGGTATCTCCGGTGGTGCTATAGACCATGAATGGAGCTGTGGACATCTCTAAAATGGGATATTTTCTGAGCCTTGATCTTAGGACGGGTGGCGGTGCCAGGTGTTAGACCCCCAGCGACCATCAATTTATCCCCAATCCATGGATAGGAGAAAACTTGCAACATTAGGGACACCTTCATGACCAGGAGAGCGAGAGAGGGGAACCTGAACCTGCAATCATTTGATGGCTTGTTCCAGTACTGTAGTATTGCAGTATATAGAAGATATGACTATCTCCTAGAAGATGCTATGATTACCTATTGTATGTTTTTCATATATAATTAGTGTTTATTTTGAAAAGGTATTTAGGGTAAAAATGAACACCCTGATAGATCCTTATTCATTATAGGTCCCTGGCCACAAAAGCTTGTGCGTGCTCCCTGCACTAATTTATAAGCATCTTCCAAAGACCAGACCAGAAAAATGCTTGCTAAATGGACGTGTATTTACCTAAGGGGTCTCTAGAGTCTCTGCAGCTCGTTAAGATGGTCTCTGTGAAAAAATGCATTGTTAGCACTAGCGTCATTAAAATGGGTATAAATCCGGAGCTGCAGGAGGGATACTGCATGGGTGCAGCCTAGAAGACTGATCACACACAGCTCTGCGCTCTTTGCCAGCGAATGAGAAAACTGAACAAGTGTCATTTTACAGAAGCTCAGCTCTTTTATTCTCATTGAGTTATCCAATGCACTGTTTTCATATAAGTTATCTTGAAAGGCTGTTAAATCCATTTTTTTTCTTTTTTTTTTTCTGCCTACTTTTGTATTTTCTCCGGTGTTGCTGATCAATCTCCTTCCCCATCTGGCAGCTGAAAATATGGTGTTGCTTATCTGTGCTGATTAGAGAATCAGCCTCCTGCCCCATCTGGCAGCTGAAAATATGATCCCTTCTTCCCTTGCAAAAAAAAAAAAATCTGTCACTGCCAGGCTATTTCTGAGACTCTGATTCTTCTGTTATAAGCAGAGCCAAAATGTAAGATCACTGTCCAGTGACCTGACTGTGGGAAGAATGAAATTTTATGAAATTCGCTTTGGGAAGATTTGCTCCAATCTGCTGGATATTTGGCTGTGTTTTTATTTTTTATTTTTCTACCTATTTAAACACATTGCTCTTTCTGTGACGAGACTGCTCATATGGAGAGTTTTTTGGAGAGTCTTGACCTAGTGTTGGCCCTTGTTTCAGTTCCTACACGAATCTTGAATTGAAGGCATTTTCCATCCTGCCAGGATATGAAACTACAATTTCTTGAGAAATAAATCTTACAGCTTGGAAAGCCCCTTAATGATTTTTTATTTTATCTTCTTTAAAATTTATACCGTAAAATTTCTTAAAGATCTGTTTTTCCTCTTGTAGATCAATACTATGAAACTAGACGAGCTTATAGTCTTACTATTTAACAAAAAATTTGGATCCGTCACCAGGCTTCACATCGTAAATGGCATACCTTAATTTTTCCTTTATTTAGGTTTAGTAGACCTGATGAGGCTGATGTGCTTGCTATGAAAATCCACATCAGAATGGCTGTTATCATCCATAAGTGTGTGTCTGTCTGTGTCTGTCTGTGTCTGTCTGTGTCTGTCTGTGTCTGTCTGTGTCTGTCTGTGTCTGTCTGTGTCTGTCTGTGTCTGTCTGTGTCTGTCTGTGTCTGTCTGTGTCTGTCTGTGTCTGTCTGTGTCTGTCTGTGTCTGTCTGTGTCTGTCTGTGTCTGTCTGTGTCTGTCTGTGTCTGTCTGTGTCTGTCTGTGTCTGTTATAGTATTATAATATATAAATTAATATTTTTTTTCTTAAATGAGCTTTTTATGATCAGGCAGAAACTTCCAAAAAAAAACAAAGAGGCAGCACAGTGGCTCAGTGGTTAGCACTGCAGCCTTGCAGCGCTGGGGTCCTGGGTTCAAATCCCACCAAGGACAACATCTGCAAGGAGTTTGTATGTTCTCCTCGTGTTTGTGTGAGTTTCCTCCCACACTCCAAAGACATTCTGATAGGGAATGTAGATTGTGAGCCCCGATGGGGACAGTGATGATAATGTCTGTAAAATTGTCTGAATTGTAAAGCGCTGCAGAATATATGTTTATATAAATAAAAAGATTAATAATAATAATAATAATAATAATAAATATTTATTATTATAAAGAAAGTGAATTTTCAAAGTAAATACACCAGCCTCATCAGGTCACTATTTGTGTATGCAGTTTCAATACTGGTCTTCCGCTTTTTAACTTTCTACCTTGCGATTTCGTAATTCCTGTTGCTCGCTATGTTGATTTTACAGATAAGCTTGTGTATTAAAAATACTTTGCAAAACCTTAAACCCCCTGGCTCGGGTTTTGGTAACAGTTAAGCTGCATTTTAACCGAATCATCTGGATAACTTCATGCATAATTTTTGTTTTTAAGCCTTGATTTATAACGGTTCTACATTTTATTTTATTGCTTCCGGATTCCGCCCTCCTACCTGGCTCTCTCTGCGTTGTCTCCTTGCCCCATTACCGACCGTCCGTTCCAAAAAATGTGAGATACACGGTTTCAAAAACCTAATCTCCTTTTTATTTTTCTGATCTTATCGTTCAGCGCCTCGGCTTTATCTGTGACTGATGCTCTCGGCACAAACGGATCTCTCCGGCTGGTGAAGAGACGGCCGGTGGATAATTCCTTTTTAAGCCTTGATCCCCGGTGTCCTCAGTTTAGGAAATAAATACATTTGTTGAGGTGACATTTTTGTAAGTTGGCGACGGCGGCTCACACTTTTCACAGATTCATTGTATCCTTATCGTAAAAGGGCAGACTGTCCGGCAGATTAAAGTTCACCCATACATTATAAATCAGTGGTATTTGGAGAACAATAATGCGGATCAGGCACATGTGGAATCTTTGGGGTTCTGTGTCTTGGTAGGGCGGGAGCGGGGCGACTCCACGGTGCTCTCGCTCCCTTTACGGAGAACGATATCGCCTCTGATTTTCACTGCATAAAAGCCTAGCCTTTCTGGTGGAAGCCCCTTGACACCAAGTAGGAGGAGATGGCAATTGATCCATGCACAATTCATAACTGCGAAACAATCTGCAGAACGGTAAATAATTGTCCCATTGGGCTTTCCATCTCACGCATTTCCTTTTTTGCCTCCTTTTTTTCTTCCTCCTTCCTTTATGTGCATGCACATCGTGAGGAAGGAGAGCTCTGATTTGTAATTATACTCGCTGCTCGCGCACATTACATTTATATATTGCTGTATTAGAGCGCACAATTAATAGACCAATCCTCTCTCGCTTCTCAATTGCCTTTTTTTGAATTCCTCGGTGCCTCATAAAATTTTTAGTATAGATATAACGTCTTGCCCAATCTTCGAGCCAGCCAAAACCCTGAAAACAAGTGGAATATAATATTGGAATGTGCACAAATCTTAAACTCGCAACACAAAAAAATACAAAAGACCTCTTCATGTTGGTTTGTAAGCCCAAGAACACGCCTTTCGGCTGGGGTCTCGCCTTCAACACTGCTCGCTAAAATTTTTTACTTTGGTAATAAACTCCATCCTCTCGGTTTTTCTTCATAGAATCTTTTTGCTGACCTAGCGAGTGCAGAAGGTTTCTGTTTCAGTAGGTTTCTCCCCAGCCATGGCCAAAAAAAAAATAATCAGAAATCCTTCCTCTCCGATCCCTTCCAGGCTCAATTCTGATTCTTACCCAGTTCCCATTGGTCTCTTTCTTGGTCCGATCTTGGCACACTGCAAGTGACTGCTTTGTCAATCAGTGGACCAGGCAGTGAGCTACTCAAGCCAAAAATTGGCTAAGTGACCATTTCCAGACATGTGTCAAGATAGGACCAAAGAATAGTGAGGGCTACGTAAGTGTCCAAATAGATGTTTTGGTGGGTCAACTAGGGTATTAGTAATTACAATATTTCTAACTGGTCTGAGCCTTTTTACAAGAATATTTTTCGTGGGATGGACATCCATAATATAGGGCTAAAAAATCTGAGGTATCACCACCCAGAAAAGGGTTTTCCCCTTTTTGGCTAGTTCTCACCTGTTCACAAGAATAGATGATATTTTGGGTGTGAGCGCCCATAGAAATGCCCTGATAAAATGGAGCTGTGGCCGTGTATACACGCCAATGCACGTTCATCATCGGAGATTGCCGGAGCCTCAGTGATCACCTAGCCTGTGGATAGGCAATAACTTGCCGAGTTGGGTGTAACATTTTTCTGGTTGGTGGACTCTTCTGATTTTTTTCTGGTTTAAAGCGAAAGACATCTCAGACAGTTAACCTTTTGGGCCAGTTAATAAAGATTATCTTTTCAAGGGGTTTTCGCGTTTTTGATCTTCAGGATCACACTCTCTCCTGCCTCCCGGCTTCCTGCTTGCCGAAAGGGCAACGCGCTCCTGATGACTTGCAGTTCAGACTGGTGGCATGGCCGAGCGGCTGACTCGAATAGTGCACTCATCAGTTCTGATAGGAGAGGAGTATTTGCCTCTGTAGCATCTGAGGACCGCAGTGATGCTGAAATCGGCTCCTTGCCGAAGAAACCCACCACCTCAGACTACAAAGGTGGCTGGTAAATTTGGCAACAAACCATATGATGCAAAATTCAGAATTAAAAATTGGATTCCATACAGTTTGTCCGTAAAATATCAGATTTTTACTGATGCGTTTCAATTATTAACATAGGAAACTGAATTTGGTCTTGTAAATTTTTAATAAATGCAGATGTATAAAAACGAATGCCAAAAGGATTAAAACTCATCCATTTTTTTTCTGGATGAAATTCGTACAATTTTTTTTGTGAATACATTCGTGTGAACTTGGCCTTACAAGGCTGAATCCTCCATTGCGTAATCTTGAATGTGCCGTTACTTTTTTGTGTTTTCTGTATATAGTGACCTACTTTTCGCCATTATTTTATGACGAGGGTCAGGAAGCTTTTCATCTTTTGTCATTTGCTCCAGAGCGCGAATATTTATAATTTTTAGCTGCCAACTCATTAGTTACACGTTCTTGGATCGGAAGAGTTTTAAGGGCTGTCCATGTGTCTAATTGAATAACGTCTCTTGTGAGAGCGAGTGCGCACCTGTCTGTCTGATCACAGTCAAAGTTGTCCAGCCTAGGTCTAGCGACGAGGCGTTGAAATGAGTTCTGTGTAGTGTTGGGTGCAGGTCACACATCGTCGTTGCTATAAAGAATTGCCACCCATGACTTTTTCAAAAATCTCTCATCCATGTTGGCACAGAACTAAGTGTGCTGTAACCCATGATTGTGATCATTAGGAAGACATTCATCCTTGTATTAGTTTGTGATTTTATTTTTTTGGGGGAAAAATTTTAAGTAAATTTTCCAGTTGAGTTCAGCAGATTGGATGACTCGTTTCTCTTGTTAACAAATATGTAAACTTTTTGTATAGTTGCACTCGATTTGCATGTTATCCTACAGTCGGAGCACATAACTATATCTTGGGTGTTGACCCTTTATAGTAGCCCTCAGAGAACCTGTCGGCCTGAATTCTGGACCTGTAGGCACCTCTGAGTGCTGTCCTATGGTGGGGGGTGGTATATTTATTTTTCCTTGGAAACAATGACTCGAAGCAAGAATTCTTCCATAATGTGTCATGAAGATAAAGTATGTAGTATGGAACTACAGGAGAAAGGGGGTATGAGATCTTCAATTATCGCAGTGCTATACCATTCTGAAATATCCCTGTCACCCCTCGTGTCCCATCACCAAGCAACATGCCCCCTTACATGTTAAAGATGGCCAACCTGATGGTTTTATTGGAACCAGATTACGATGTGTGTGAGGACCTTCTACCGATGGAGTAATTTTAGCTCCATTCCTATTCCATTTGTTCTCCTCAATAAGCCTCCCATAGATTTACCTGACCGCTACTTACTCCACCCTCCCCATTGATATCAGTAGATTTGAGAATTTGAGTATGGGGTGAATTCGGAAAGATAGCATCAGCTGAACGAACGTTGACTTGACCACTCTCTATGGTTTATAAAGGAGACCTATCACCAAGTCAAGTGGCCAGTTTTTGCTCTTATTGTAATCACGCTGCTCTCCGGAGCCTTCCATTTTTTTTCTTTAATTCTCCATAGGGTTCTAGAGATGAGGACCTTTTTTATGCAGTTCTCATTTATGGTCTTTACCGCGTGGGTGTGTCTCATGATCCTCTGGGGCGTGTTTTTAGGCTGCTCTGCATAGTTACTCCTTTGAGCCACGCCTCCTTAGTAGAGACCATAAAAAGGCCCATATCTCTAAAACCGTACGAATGATTTTGAATAAACAAAAAACTGCATACTCGGGGGAGCAGCAGAAATAAAATATGACCAAAAACTGGTCACTTTTGACCGGTGACAGGTCCTCTTAAGAACGGATTGATGAAGCTGTGCCCCTAGTCTGGTTGAAGATCCATCTAGACCGAGAGCACTTTGAATACTCCGCTTGCCGGATGAGATGGTGAGTGACCCGGTTGGGGTTCACAAATGGGGATGCCAATTTTTTTTTATTTTGTTTTTTTATTATATCTTATTTTCCTGTTTTTTACACTTTTTTTTTTATTTCTTTTTTACATCTGAAGATTCCCTGCAGGTGTTTTGTGCTGTGCCGGAGTGGATCAGTAGGTGATTGTTGGATAGCTGATCCGTGCCTTGGACAATATGATTTACATATTAAGAACGCAGAGCCCTGTCAACGCTGTGTTTTACAAGCATTTATTCAGGGCGATCTGCATGCAGCGCACACGGCCAGTATAAATAATCCCGTGCAATGTCTGTGCCGCTGACATTGTCTGTTACGTTCTTGTTAACAGAAAGTTTTTGTGTAATCTGGGCAATATTTCTCAATAGGAATTTCCTGCCCGGAGTGGAAGCAGATGATTGTTGTCTTGGGTGCCGTGGCGCTCGGAGCAATGAAATCTAAGCGGTGTTATGGTATTGAACTTGTCTGAACGCCATTAGGAAACATTCACGACAGGAGTACGTCCGGTTATATTGCTGCCTCCGTGGGACACATGCATCAATGTCCTGCCGTCTGTAACTTGGCATAAGTACACCATAAAAATTGGCACTTATTGCGAACTTCAGGAACACGTGTCGTCGACTCTGTCATTAATCTTAAGGATGGGAATTCGTAGTCTCTTGTAACATTGCGTACTTCTCAAGTTGTCAATTTGTGTCAGCACAGCCTTGGGCGGTGGGGTGGCCTGGCGCGGCCCCGGCCTTGGGCGGTGGGGTGGCCTGGCGCGGCCCCGGCCTTGGGCGGTGGGGTGGCCTGGCGCGGCCCCGGCCTTGGGCGGTGGGGTGGCCTGGCGCGGCCCCGGCCTTGGAATAGTTTTCAATGACTCTACCGTTTTCATATACCACTTTTGAAAGCTTACTGATGGATCTGACCAACGTGATTGTTTTGGATTATGTTTGGCGCTTCAATTAACAATGATGATAATCTTTAAGACCTTAATTTCCATAGTTTGGGATTTTAAATTATTAATTATATTTCCGTTTTTTTTTTTTTTTTTTTAAATTAAAGTATAAAATTGCATTTGACGTTCACATCACTTAATATGAAATTCTCACATTTTTCTTTGACTGGTTGGTTGGTTGCTGCTCGGGAACATCCAGGCAGCTGCAGATTTCTCTGTAACCTTTGCCGAAGTTCTCTGTTATGGATGATCTATACGGTTGTCAATTAACTCTGACCGTTCTAACCAAATAATGGCCGCCAGAGCTGTTACTGTACCATATCCGCAAAATATGGGATCGTAAATGTCATGGTTTGATAGATGAGCATCTCCAAAGCTGGACCAATCCATCACTTACCTAACGGTTACTCATGGCTGCTGGACCTGTGCATCATCCACAGTAAAGTGTTTGTGACTATTGCAAAAAATTGGACAAAGCCATACAAAGATCAGGTCCGGGTTGTGGCTGTGCTTGATGACATTGCGGTGACTAATGGGCACTTAATTTTTTTTAGAATTTATGCTTGAATTTTTTTTCCTATTGCAGTTATTTTTTTTTTTTTCTTCTAGCCATTACTTCTTCTCACTGATTTTAAAAGGGCAAGAAGACTAAAGTTAAGCAAAAAGATTTGCGGCAACTCGACCAGATCCTTGCAAATCACCTCCTATTTGCAAAATCCCTGGTTTCTCTTCTGATTAATGGGCCCGGTACAACATCTTAGATGCGTCTTGCTGGACCTACTATTTGGAAGTGATGCCGGCAGGTAGGTGGAGGTTCTCAGGGCTCTGGACCGGCAACCATGGACTACCAACACTGCTGCTAGGCCAGTAGACCAGGGTCCTGCAAATCTTTTTGCTCATCTCTACTAAAGCCTATGTCACAAGTATGTATGTAAATGTTTCTCAGAACTGAACCTGCGTCAGATAAACTACCAAAAGGGTCGTTTCTGGACTTCCTGAAATAAATTCCATTGAAGTACTCTACCGGCGCTCCAACCGAATGGAGATGAGACAGACTTAAGATTTCATGTCTAAGTTCATCTGAAATGAGCTGCAGGTGTCAAAGTTGGCATTAAGAGTTAGTAAAGCGCTTTTCGTCATTGGATTACCCAAAAGATATCCAAAGCCTAAAATCTCATTAACTAATCTACAGCAGGAGGTGCTGTAAGGAAACAAGTGTATTGAAATGTTGTGTTCCTTCCAGATGAGAGAATGTCTTTGTAACCATCTTTAAATGTCCAACCCTCTACCGAGGCCCTTCTGATGAGATTTGTAAAGTCCTAAACAATTGATCCATGGGTGAAGGCCTCTAGTTCAGATTTCATTGGTGGTTGTCCAGGACTTCAATATCGGTTGGTGGAGATGATCGAATCAATTCGAGGTGAATCTAATAAGCCTTCAATTTTACACACACATTTGCACAAATCCAAATTTTTCTGGGATTAAATCTGACAAATTGATGGCTGACCGCCATTTTGCTTAATTCAAAAGAACCAAGAATGAGTTTTAAAAATGAAAAAAATATATACACTCCACTCACCTTCTCTGCTAGTCTCACCTGCCCGATCCTCCGGTCTTTAGTCACACTGCAGGTCTTTGATCTTCTGCACAATTCCCCTTTTTGGTCTTCGACACCTCCATCAGTGACTAGGTCCCATGACACCTCGGGACTATGTACCTTACTACATTGCTTGAGGACATGTGACCTGCCATGTCTGTCTGCGCTGGGGGTGCCACAGACCGGACGGGACCTGTTGTGACTGAAGACCGGACCGGATCTATGAGAAGCAGTCTGCAAGCTTTCAGAGAAGTTTATTTTCCTCTAGATGGACCGCTAACCATAATAAGGCACATATGATTCACATCAAATAAATTCCACGTGAATTGAATTTCTTGGACGTATTGGGACAAATCTGAAAATTCAAGCTTTTAACCATTTTTTGTCAATCCTTACTGATGACCTATCCTTGGGATAGACCAACAATAACTGATTAGTGGGTATCCAACTCTAGGCACCCACATGGATCAGCTGCTCTTTGCTCTGGCGGCGGCCGGATGGACAGAGCTCCTTACACTGTCCAGTGGCCGTTCATGGTACTGTAGCTCGGCGCCTATTGACGTGAGCTGTAGTATTCCATATTCTAAGAATATTCTTCTCTACTTCCATGGGGGCGGAAGTCTCTTAATAAATATCATGTTAATTTGCCTCCTGTTTTGTTGGTGACCTTCACAAGAAATGTGGGAAGCTTGAGGCCAGCTGTTAACCTTGCATTTGTAATAAAGATTTTTAATCCATATATAGGCTGTCGGAGAAGCTTCAATCTTGTGCCCGAGAGAGATTCCAGCCTTCGAGAAGCAATGGACTAATATAGCGGCTACCAGACCAATTACATCCAGCTCTCTATTATAAGCAGTGCACTGGGCTCAGATCCAAATCACAGTGATTGGATTGCAACCCTTTGATGGTTCGTACAACATCGTCCACGTACAGTTAGTCGCTTGTTCATCAGCCGGTGCCGCGCTGCAGATATATATTGGCTATGAAAGGCTCTCGACAGTGGAGAAAACAGAAGATGACCTATATCTTCCTGACACATTCCCGTAGGACAGCCATTTATTATGAGGGATGATACACAGGGATGCCTCAAAGAAGACCAGCTAAGCTTCATCTCCCCAATAAAAGGGAATATATTTTCCGAGGGCTGCACACAGACGCTTGTGGCATGTTGTATAAAATGAAGGCAGAGCATGAGCTTTAGTTTATCCCTGTTTTGCTAGATCTTCACTTTTTCATGTCTGCCTTTTAAGTTGCCAAGTTAATTGGCTTAATTGGGTTCAAATTAGGAGCAGGTCTAATGTTGCGAACGGCAGAAAACCTTAAGATCGTCAGGACGTGATTTGTGCCGGTGATGTACTTGGTGTATTCTGTTTGATCGCTCCTCTATGTGCATTATGGACTCAACGCTGGGGCAAATGGTTTTCCTGTAAATGGAAGGAAACGTACTAGATTTAGAGTATTTCGTTCCAGAAAACGAGCCGCTGTCATCCCATGTGCTGTCTAGTTTTCATGAACTGTCAAAATGGAAAGGGTGGAGAAACTTTTTTTTTTTTTTTCTCTACTTTCGAGAAAAACTGCTCCTGCTCCTGGCCCATCTCAAAACGGTCATGTGCACCTACCCTTACTACAAGTAACACACTTTTTCTTTGTAGCTTTTTTGGTCCTAGAAGAAAACAGGGCTGCCTAGTAGCCAGGGCTGTGGAGTCGGAGTTGGAGTCGGTATAAAATGTACCAACTCCGACTCCTAAAATATATAATAAATTGGGAACTGTAATTCAATGCAGTTTGTGGGGAATATTTTTTTCATAAGAATTTGGGAAAGTTATGAAATGTCCTATAAATGTCTGTCCTATTCCTGATCTAAGGGTCTAGACTTTTAGCTGAGATGAATCTGTGTTACAGTAAATTTATCACTTAAACATGAGCCATGTATGAGGGAGTCGGAGTTGGTGTCATGAAAATTGAGGAGTCGGAGGTTTGGCTTACCGACTCCACAGCCCTGCTAGTAGCCTTTCCCTTATAAATAGCCATTAATTCCCAATAAATAGGATCCGTAGGGTGCCGTTGGTGTTTGCCATGTGACTGATCCATCACCTGGTTTAAATATTTGTCTCCCGATTCTCCCATGCACATGAGCGCTCAGCCTGACCGAGTGTTCTGTGTGTTTTCTGCTGTTGACCGATGCCTCATCATCCAGGAGAACAAAAGGATCGGGCGTATTATTTTAACCTGCCCCAACCTTTCTCTATCCTGATATAATCTATCGGGGAAGGTTTGGGGAAGCCTCATACATTACCTGGTCATCTATTCCTACTGAAGTTTTACATATGGCTAACGTTCACCTAAGGCTCCGTCCCTTCCATCCTGCGAATGAAATAAGTGATCTGTTGCATCAGTTATGCAATTGGGAACAGAGGGGATCCCATTGATTATTATGAGCCCTGCTTGATGTTCCTTTTCTTTCTTCCGTACTTAAAAAGAAATTGAACTTAGATGCATGGTATAATAATCAATGGACCCCCTCCTCATATCAATTTGCATAACTGATGCAACAGATCACTTGGTCCGTTCGTCTGCTCCTAATACAGAAAAGAAAAACTGAATGGGCAAGAAGTAAATCTTTGCTTCCCATCCCTTAGATCACTATTGCTCCTGATGACCCGTGTCGGAGGTTTGGGGGAGTCACTCAATGTAAACTTACGATCGTTGATAAATCTCATCTCTTTTGCCAACTTTACTCTCTTTCTGGCTGAATGAGATTTCCCCTAATTTCTGTGAATCATTCACTGTTTCAATGTTTTGCAGAATTAAACACCCTTCAATCTGTCATAAATTCTCGGTCCGAGCAGATATGTGCCACACAGTGGCCAGCTTTATCAATGAAATATTCTGAAAATTCATATTTCACAGGTAAAATGTCTTCAGTGATTGCAGACTTTCCCATTACTGAGATAGGAAATGACAGTTGGTGCTCAGAATGTCTGTGTTCCACTAGCTCCTCCCATAGAATGTTATGAGTTCCAACTGCCATCTCCTATCTCCGTAATGGAAAGGTTTGTCTTCTCTAAATAAATTCAACACACGAGTCTGATTTTAAAAATCAGTAACTTTTTTTGATGATTGTGTCCCTTTAAACATATTACTTGTCACTTGGATTTCTTTCGAGTCTTAAAGGATAAAAATGGCAATTTTCATTACCACTTCGCTATTCCATCCAATTTTAAAGTTGGATGCGGCAAAACAAAGCTCAGAACTCGAAGTTGCAAGATTTAGAATCCCGCTAAGTTCTATGGATCTGTCAGAATCTTGTTTTTTTTTTTTTTCTGGATTTTAGACGCAACCCCCAACATGGTCACTATTGTGTGGCCAAAATACATTCTCGTGGCTGTAATGCCCACCGTCCAGGCAATCCTCAGTGCTCAGCAGCACAAAGTTCTTTCAGATACCAGTATGCTGCAATGTTTCGAAGTTCAGGCTGTTAAGAGGATTGTCTAGGAGAAATACACCAATACTAAACCTCTAGAACAGTATTAACACCAATTTACAAAGATGGAAGTCGCATCAATTCTGCGGCAAATCTGCATGGAAGACTTGGGGATTTTGGAGTGGGTATAACATTGTCACAATTTAATGCCCACGACAAATCCACTGCCAAACTTTCATGTCTTACATGCAGATTTGCCATGGAAATTGTACCATTTTTCACCCTCCAGTAAGTCCTCATCATTCGCCATGTTAGGCATAAAGGTTTTGTGGTGGATTTGTCCGGTCTATAAATTTACAACCCATGCGGAACCACTCTTAGCCTACGTGCACACAGTCTTTTTTTTCTGAGTTTTCTATGAAGAAACTGAGCGGAAATTTTAAAGTTTTTGAGATTTGGAGAGTTCAAAAACTTAATGAAAAACTTAGTTCACATGCAGTTCTTTTTTTGCTCTCATTACTACTTATTCCCAGGAAGCCCCTTTTTCACATCCTCACTTCTCAATACTGGTCCTTGTGGCTGCTAACGTGTCCTTTTTTTTTACCCTAGTTTCGGCTGGCGCAGTGCATGCTCATTGCCTGAGGACGCAGTTTCCGGTCGTGTTGCGCTGCTCCGAGTCTTCATGCATTATCTAGACAATATATAGAATTTTCTTCATCGTTATTTCTCCTCTTTCTTGTATTCCGTGCGGCGCGTCTTCTTTATGAAGTCTACGTACGTGTGTGTAGAAGACGTTCTCAGAGCAGATTCGGCTTTTGACAGCCGCATACTGAGCGGAGTTGGTCGTGGCTTGTTCAGGAATGTTCATTTATTCTCCGTGTGACTTTTGTGCATAACATTTTTTTTTTTTTACTTAGTTCCTGTTGCATTCCTTATGACTTTACATACAGAAATGTAAAGACTGAATAGTAGATAAGAAGGTAAAGCGGTCGTTTAGGATTAGGTCATCAACAACAGATCGGTGAGGGTCCAACACCCGGCACCGCCACCGTTCAGCTGTTAGCTGGTCCCTTGGCAATCGGTTGTACACGGAGTACAGAGCCGGAACGCCATAGCTCTTTGGTGGCCTGTCTTTGTACTACAACTTAGATCATGGCCACTACATGGTGTGCGGAGCTGGGCTGTTCTGGTTCCATGCATGGTTTCTTCTCGCCACCACTGGACATGCAGTCAGTGGAGATGCACTTCGCCGGACCCCAACTGATTTGATACCCCTCTAATAAAAGGAAATGAAACATTGTGTAATGTCTTATGCAGGGCAGGTGCATCCGGTATTTGAATACCCCTCTAAATCCTGCACTAGGCATAGCATAGTGGGTCTGTTCTGCCCCAAGTGATGGTCTACATTTTTCGAAGAAGTCATGCGTTATCTGCTGAGTCCTTTATTAGTTATGGTCTATATGAAGGATCCATTGTTTTTTCCTCTGTTGTCTTTGGCAAAGTTAAAACTATGTATTTAAAAAGATCATACAGTGATCTGTTTCTGGGGATTTCTTCTGCTGAGATCCCTACAGAGCTCAACAATTGGCTGTGTTGCTCCTCATTGGCATGGAGTGATGGTCCTTTATGTGCCATTCTTCTCTATGTCCATCTGTCTCAAAGATGGCTGATTGAGCAATGGTGTTCAAGTGGGACGATCACTCCATTCAAGGTGGGGAATCCAGATCCCCTTTCTCAGAATCGATGTGGGGTCTTAGCAGTGAGGACCTCCATCAATGAGCACCTATCATGTGGAAAAAGGTCTCTCAGGAGTTGAGAGAATCTCCAGGAAATTGGTTTTGGACAGGTTTGTTGGAAATGGCCAAAAGATTTGATGGTGTCCAGATCAAACTCCATTAGATCTGCCCCAATTACTGCGAATAGTCATTTATTATGTGCTGAGGTCTCTCCAGAATAATCGGGAGGGTAGTTAAGGGGGTAAAAAATAAAATACAGTATATACTCGCCTGCCTTTGGTCTTTACTAGACTCCTTACTCTTCTACTAAAGGATTTCTTGGGTCTCTTTGGTTCTTCTGGCCCTGAGGCCCACACTGTGTTATGGGGGGCAACACAAGTCAACACCACCACCTCGCCTATCCTCTAAACTGGTCTCTTTGGCTCATCTGAAGATGAGGCCAACGCGGACACCTGAAGATGTGCTTAGACCCCATGTGAACGTGACATCCAAGGAGCCGGAAAAAGAAGAGCGATCTATGAGGGCTACCGGGATCTGCGGAGGTGGTGTAATTTCAGGTGACTGTCTTGGTCATGTGTGTTGTTGGCCATCAACAGAGTCCAACAAAATGTCTTTATCATTGCCGATGACAGTATTGCCAGTTGTCCCTGTTGTATTGGATTTATACGAGGGTGATTTATGGTATGGTTCTAGTTATATTAGCGGCAATCTTCTGAAAACCAATATTCCTCGCGGTGTTGGTTAACATTAACTGCGACTCCTAATGCCGACGCCTCTTTAATTAGATGCATTAATAAAATATATTACACTTACGCTACCGACCATTATTATAATTCACTAATGATGGAAACTAGATTCCCCCCCCCCAACCCTTCAAAATTGTAATTAAATTCTGCATATTATGGATTTTTCACATTTGCTGGTGCTTTCATGTGCACAACACACCTACTGATATCTCTGCCGCACAGTGTGGAGCATGGCTGGCGGGTTTTTACTAGAATCAGTCATTTGTAATCGGATGATCGCGGCTTGTAGATGGTCACTATCATCGAATTGAGAATGCTTTCAATAACGAGATGTTTCCACATACAAAAAGTAATAAAAGGAAAATCTGTGACATCATCTATTGTGAATGGTGGATCCGGTGTTATCTACTGTATATAGAGGTGTTATCAGTCATTGTACAGGAGGAGGAGGTGAGCTGTGACATCACCTATTGTGAATGGTGGATCCTGTATTATCTACTGTATATAGATGTGTTATCAGTCATTGTACAGGAGGAGGAGGTGAGCTGTGACCTCACCTATTGTGAATGGTTGATCCTGTGTTATCTACTGTATATAGAGGTGTTTGTTATTAGTCTTTGTAATCCTTCCTCTGCTGATAAGGAAACTGCTGAAAGTCCTTCCCGAAAAGACAAGGTATGAGTCAAAAAATAAAAAGGGCCAGTGTGAAAATTGAATCGCTGGCTGCAGAATGAGCAAAGGGAAAATGATCATTTAAAAAATGACCCATCATTTAAATCAAGGTTTTCCTGATATATATAATCAGGAAAACCTTGATTTAAACGATGGGTAATTTTTTTTTTTAATGATTATTTTCCCTTTGCTCATTCTGCTGCCAGCGAATGATGGGTCAACACAGTCTGTAGAAGTTCAAAAACTGCAAAATTTTCTTTTGAATACCAAATGATTTTAGCCCCAAATTAACTTCATGCATTAAAGGAAAAGAATATATATAAAATGTGTATTTTTATATATGTATATACACATACATATATTCATATATAAATGTGAACTCCCTTTAATGATTATGGCAGACTGTTTGCCAGCCCTGTGTTCTCTGTACGGGTAGATGCTACACCTCTCCGGAGGGTTCGTCTCCCGGTGTTTGTGTGTCTATCCTAGGTCTGTATCCCTGATGCTTGTTTTTTGCATATATTGGTTCCCATGAGATTTCGGTGACAGCTCGGGTCCTGGTGCTGCCGCGTTCGGCTCCCTAACGTCGAGTGGAAGCTTTTCGGAATGGATGTATTTAGTCTTGCACTTCTATTTTAAATCCCTGGCAGGCTGGAAAAAAGCAGACGGGGCCTTGTGATAAAGAAGCGTATCCCAGGGCTGGCGGCAAGACGAGGGAGGGGTTGAGGGTCTGTCGTCTTTGGTATTGATGGAGGTTTATAAATCTGGCAAGGGTCTTCACAATTCTGAAGTTTATATCGTCTAATAGGAGCGGGAGTGAAAGGTAGCCTGGGACTGGAAGCAACCCTCTTGATGGCGTGAATGTTGCTGTGGAGACATCTCTTCAGGGACCAGTAATTAAAAATGAAAGTGTAAGATTCCCTCAAGGGAGAGCGTATAAATAAAATGTGATAAGATGGAAGAAGGAGAAGAAGCCGCCGCTTCCTCGTGGCCAAGCCGGCACTGCAGTGAGACTGTTTTGTTGGCTCCCACTGTCTCCGTCTGGAATTGGTGACAGATCTGATGGATGACGTGACCTCTTTGCGAATAGCTCAGAAAACTTCCTGAAACGGCTCTCGGATTCCATTAACACGCTGCCAGGAGTCACCTTTCCACTACCGAAATAAATGAGAGGCTACAGAACTGAGATATCAATTACAAAATGAATCCTCACGCTAAATTGGACTAATAAATGGCCCTAATCAAGCATCCATCATCGTTAATTTTGCAGAAGATGAGAAATGAGCGAAATCTCCGATGATGCCCTTCAAGCAGGATGTCCGGTGCGGGTGACGATCCACCTGGTGCCACTGCCATTTTATCTGTGCCTACATTATCTCCTACAATAAGCTGGCCTCTGCTTTGTAACGTGGCATCATATTAATTAATGTGGAGCTTGATACTTTCTTATATAGGGGATCGCTTTCTATTTATTTCTGGTGGAAGATTTTGATCTCCACATCTCATTCAGAGATTGCTCCTTATTGGCTTTTCATAATGAGACGGACACCGTTCTTTTTTTTTTTTTTTTCCTTCTCAAATTAATGTCCAGATAAAAAAAATCTTGATGGCAATATGTAGGCTCAGGTAGAATAATTTGTTTTGTCTTGGAGCTTTGATGATCGAGACTTTCCGTTGGGTAAACTAAACCTTTAGCGACTGCTGTTGAGTGGTGGTCATCGGTAGATGGAGGGAGCAGGTGAAGTGCAGGTGGGACCGTTGTCGGTGCTTACATAATTTTTTTTAATAGCTGTAATAAATCTTTCTTGATTAGTTTTTCTGTCATTGGTATTAAAGTACAATGCAAAGTAATCTAAGGGCATGTAAACAATGACGTATTTGGAAGCAAAATGGTCTCTCGAAAGAGTTGTCCTGTTAGTTTTTATGTAAAAGCAATTTGTAGGTTTTAGGCGGCTGAACTTATTTTAAACTCTCAGGATTTCAAAGAGAAAGACCTGTTCACTCTTCAGCCGTGGTGGTGCCAATCGATTTGAAGGACGCGGTCCATTGACTTACATCGGTAATGGTGGCTTGAGAAGCCCCTCCTGCCCAATCTCACCTGCAGCTCCTCTCTTGATTATCCAGTCTGGCGTGATGTCATTGTTGAAGCATACTGCACATGTGAAGTCATTCCAGGCCTGCTAGTCAAAAGAAGAGAAGAACTACACATGCCGGGAAGTAAGAGGCAATTTTCAGGGTTCCCATCCGATGTCTACAGATTACGAACGTAACCACTGGCTACAATTCTGAAGCGCCAACTTCTAATATCTTCATAAATGTCTGGGTTGAAAATACCCCTTTCATTGTAATAATGTTGGAGGTGATTAGGACTTATTGGTGCTTTGAGTTTCCACCTATTGGACCCCCCCGACCCTTTTCTGTAGCTTTTAGTGTAAGCATGCTCAGCTGTATGTTGAATGACGCCCTCTGGTGCCTCCATTCAGCTCTACGGTATAATGTTTCTTTGTAGAGAATACCTCGTAATATGGCATTATATTGGTCTTGGCACAATTTTTTGTTTGAAGGGGAACAGTAGAGCCCCGTAAGCTTCTATGGTTGTCATATTCTAGTTCTGTATATAGTTATTAAGATCCTTAAGGGAAAACGTTTATGACCCTGAATGAAATGGCAATATTGTTCAGACTTTGTTGTAATCCTATAAGACGATGTAATGTGTCTTTGACCTGTCAGATTTCCACATTGGTGTTCGTGTTGGACAAACTATGGTCCTTCGGGATGGATCAGTCTTCTCCGATCCCCCTCTTTCTAGGTAAATTGTGTCCTATGTGTCAATCAGCCCCATACACATCCCTACTGGAATGACCCTTCCTTCCTTTCTCGATTACAGTAGAGGAACTCCTTCTTGAGTAGAAATCCTCCTTTAAATATTTGCTGAGGTTTTGCACCCAGAGGTGTCTCCGCACTTCTCTCCCATCAGAAATGTGTATGCAGCGCTTTTGGTCCAGTGATTTCATACACGGTGAGCCTCCCCCCCCCCCGATCCTTCAGCATGTATTTATCTCAGAAATGGGTCACAGATTCTCGTCTTGGCTTCTCTCCAAAGTGTTAGTAAAACAAGAGTCGGAGTGAATTGCAGAATCGTTGTTTTAGTTTTGTATCTGTATTTTCGTTTATACCCATTTGGGGTGAAACACTTGGGAACCTAAGAGCCTAAAATCTAATTTCAAGGGATTAATGCGGCCACCTCTTACTGTAGACTAATCTTTCATCACGGAACGAGGATCAGGGACTGTAAATCCTTCGCAGTTTGTCTTGGAAGTTTCTTTGTGTCATACTTTTAGATAATCTAAAGGATGAGGACTACAACTTGGATCAGGCTTGGTTTAGCTGCCAGACAAGGGCTTTAATCTAGTCTTATACATTAGATGTAATCTGAAGAATTATCAGATGACCAAAAACTAGGTGACTCTTCTATATCAATAGCTTACAGCCAATAACAATTGATACCAGCCATAAAGTATATTTTTCTAATTGATGACTAATATTTTCAAAGAGAGACCATTTAGTCACTTGTCCAGATGTCCAAATGTCAAGTTGTCTGATTTGTGGCCAAAACTGTAGGATAAGAGTTTCCAGATGACCATCACCTAAACAGGTCACCATAGAACCTTGTGCCTAAAGCCTAAATCTTCAGTACAGATTTTCCTCCACTCTTTAGGGATCTTACTCTAGCCATACTGTTTGGATATTGTTAGTAGATCTTGGCGATTAATTTGATTGTCTAGCACTTTAAAATTGATGGCATATTGACGCGCCCCCTGGGCCGTGGGGCACTCGGCAGCCGGGCCTCCGGCCGCTGGGGGATATCACGGTAGCTGGCCCGGTCCGTGACCCATGGCGGTCAGTAAAGGGGGGGGGGGGGATTTTTATAGGGGATTTGGAAAGTTCGTGACGCCACCTGTGGATTGCGGCTAAAGGGTGCCGCCGCTGCGGAGCAGTCCTCTGGAGCTGGTGTTACGGCAGCAGGGATGGTGTGGCTCTCCACAGGTAGAGCTGGCTCCAGGGCAGTGTAGGTTGCGCTGGGCGTTGTAGTGCCGGGAAGGAGAGATGGCGCAGATGAAAGAAGGGACGGAGGCAGTGCGGTGCAGTCATCCAAGTTTTTACTCACAGTTCTTATGACAGTTCCACTGGTGCACTAAACAGTTGTCGGCCTCCCACGTCGCGCTGCGTTCACCAAGCAGGGGTTCAGCACTTCCTCAGGCAGATCAGGAGTACCTGGCACAACCCCACTTTCTTGTGTTCCTAGCTAGACCGTCTTCACGCTGGTTCTTTCTCCCTCCTGCCCTGCGCTTCCCACTCTCAATCCCGCTCGGGTGCTCTGAAGTCCCTCCTGTCACGTCGGAGTTCCCGGACCTGCTTGACCCTCATGGGGATTAGAATGAGGCTTCAGCAACTGACTATATAAGCCAGAAGCCTCCAGTTTTCCCAGCCGAGATGTAGAGTAGCACGGCTGGACCAGGGGCCTGTCCCCTTCTTGCGGCCTACGATCCCTCTGTCTTCTGACATATGCGGGGCGTACGGGTGCTGTCTTGCACTCGCCGTACCCCCTAGGATCCCTTCTTAGAATGGAGCCTACTCCTCTGCCCCCACCTGGGCCTCTAGGACTGGGCCCTACTTGTGAAGCAGAGCTCCTAAAGAGACTCTGCTCCCTGACTGTTCTCCACTGACTGAGCTGCCACCCTAATATGGCTTCCCTTTTTATACCTCACTCTATAGTGCTCCCTCAAACTGCTTCCTCCACCCACACCCACTACTGGTTCCCCCTACCTCTGGGTTCCCCCCACTCCAGCCAGGGACAGGGCTCAGCAGCTGCGCTCATGCATTTTGCCCCTCCAGCCAGCCTGGAGCAGTGTAGTGTTGAATGTGGGTGTTGGGGTTCCTGGCAGCACTCCCTCCTTACCTGAGAGAAGGAGATACCACACCTCTGGGTGAGGTGCGGTACCTCTGTGGCGACTGAACCCTTAAGAGCGCTACAATATCGTTAAAGCACTCCCTCCACCATACGTTCAGTTGACAGCTTTCTGACTACCCCGAATCCTTATCTCTCGGCAGAGAACCACTGCTCCTTCAAATTTATAATCCACGAATTGCCAATAGTCAGCCTGGAACAAAATATTAATCGATATTAGATTCGTGAGGTTCAGACTCTGAGGATAGGATAATTCATCAATATTTAGATTTTGGGGATCTGACTCTTGGCTCTCCCGCTGTCCACCCCCATTCAGCTGTAGCAATGAACTATTGTGTTTTGGTTTTACGAAGCAGTGAGCACAATGCAAAACCTTTTTCTTGAACTCCGGGACTCCTTCAAACTGCTGATCCAGTCACCTCTCCTTTAATCTGATGTTGATGGCCTTTCCTATGGGTAGACCATCAATTTTAAAGTGCTCCAAAAGCCCCTTGAAATATTCAACTAGGGGAATCATGGATTGGCATTTTGGATATTCATATCCAGTCCATTGATCTTTTTGAGACATTTTTAAGTCCTCCATACTTATTTGATTAAAGTTGGCCCAATTGGCCGACCATGTGATGTACATGGAGAAGCCACACTAACTCTCCTCTGACTGATGATGGGTGGAGGGGAAGCAGAATTGGGCAGAGCCTTTCCATGGCTACACTTTGTTTTTAGCGTAGACACACTGGCAGCATCTTTCTGCTTTCTCCCCGTTGAAAATGCATGAACTCTTGGCATAGACAAACTTTCATGTGTATCAGGGAGTTGGGAGAGACTACCGTCTGCCGAACGAACTCTCAGCCGACTTTTCTCATGAGTAAGGCCAACATCACTATTTTGCCTTGCCAATATGAGCATGGAGCTTATGGGTCTGTTGGCTAATAGGGACCTTGCGTGTTTGGCCTTCATTAAAGGGACACTATGGTGTGACTTCAACCTGAGGGCAAAGCCAACTTCCAAGCACATCTGTGATCAGTGTGTCTACTAACAAATCCAGGATGATTGCTCCTTTTTTCTTATTGTATTTCAATCCCTTTAAACCTTTCGAAACTGGTACATAAACCATTCATATATACCTGTACATCAATGAGCCCTTAGTTCTATTACCCTTTTAAGAACTGAAGGGAAGATCAGCCAGATACTGGTGGTCTATTCACCGCTGCCTTTGTATTTCTGGGCTTTATTATTTACCAATTGTGCTTTTTTTTTACGTTGTCAAGTGTATTCTTTTGTAGTCCATGTTCTCGGCTGCCCCTGAATATCTCAAATGACAACCCCCTGGGTATAATAACAGCACCATGACCAATTAAACATCAAGTGATTATTGTAATCGTAGCTTCGTTCACCATGATTTCCCTACAATTGACAGCTCTTAAGACATGTTTTCTACAATTTGCATTTTTTGAGATACAGGAAACGTGAACGTTTCGGAAAGACTCTCCGCACTGTGCAACAGTTTGCTTATTTAATATAAGGCAATTTTTGACCACATGATCCAAGTGTCGCACGCCATGAATTCATGGAAGAAGAGTCACGTCAAACAAGTCGTTCATACGTTTTTGGTTGTCTTTATTTTTCCACCTATTGGGAATAGAGTGATGGTTCATCTTGGGAACAGTTCCAAATGTCTCCTGCGTTCCAGTCTGGGAAATTCTCTTGAGGATTTCCGTCCTCTTGGTTTATTTCGATAATTCTTGGGAAGAGGATGTTAAAGCTGTAGGGGCTTTTGAGAACGCAAACAAGATAATGGAATGATGTGACCCTCCGCCCCCACATGTGCAAACATTGGGGTCAAATCTCGGCTTTAGTAGGTTTACTGAAGCATAGTCTGACAGATCTGTAATTATAAAATAATTTTCGAACTCTTCCTTGGCTAACGATCTGTGGCCTGATTAATGGCTTTGTACGAAGCTCCTGCAGGCAGATGGGTTGTATTCTTTTGGGGGGAATGGATCTACGGCTTTTTAAGAAATGAATTACCTAAAATGTGCCATAAAAAGGCTAATTGCGGCATGTTTACCGTCCTAGGTTAATATCTCTCTCTGCTCTGTCACTTGCGCTCTCGTTAATGCAACATTCAAAATAATCAAAATGAAATCCTCTTTGCCTCTACTGGCATGATGATGTATGAGGGGCATGAATAATCCATCTTGTCGGGAGCTTTTGCAAACGTGGTTTATCGTCCCAAAAAACGAATTCGGCACAAACATCTTGCATTTAGATATTGGCATCCCAAGACCTTTTCATCCACGCTGGATACAATGGCTCCATTGTGGTGAGCTGGGGGGGTCTCTGTCAAATTTCATTGTTTATGGCTTTTAACAATCTGTGGACCTAATTATCTTGTTGTGTAGCAGTCTGAGACTGTTAAACAGCACAAATGATGGAAAGCGGCACAATTATGTGTAAAAAGGGAACAGAACCAAGCGGAACACACATCATTACTCATGTCAAAGCTTGTTCGATCCTATTACTGCTAGTCGTGACCAACACGTTGATTAGTCCTCCAATCTTTTGACACGATTATGAAATTTTTCTAAAATGTTTGAATTTTTAAAATTTAATCCGATAGATTACGATCTTTTACCTGGAACTAGAGTTAAGCAAAATGATTCTCTGGACCAGAGCCCTCCAGATCTCCTCCTACCTGGCAGCATCTTTTGAATTTTTATTTAATTGGTGGGCTTATAACGAACGTCGTCATTGGGGCTTGCATGACGTTGTGTTGGACCCACTGATGAGAAGAGGAGCCAGGGATGTCTGCAGGTAGGTCCTGGTGGCCACGGATGACTGATGCGTCCACTCGATCAGGATCCTGCAATTATTTTTGCTCACCTACGACTTCAGGTTGATTAATATTTCATTCCTTCGATATAATGATGGGTTTAGAAATCTGAACACATAAGGCTTTGGATGTAGTTGGGCTTTAGGTCCATGACTAGTACTCCTCTAGTGGTGGACTGATGTCTCTTAAGAATCATGTCTCCTGTATTCTGATAAAGAATTGTCAGTTTTGTACTTCGCTAATAGTATCAATAAAGGAAACCTGTCCGGACCCCCTAAGCCTTGGCACCACTATGCCTACTTGCACATGCCCAGGAAAGCATAGTGGTGGCAAGTTCTGCTCGGCCAGCCAGTGGGGAGGACATCCGTTCCTCATGGATGGGTGTGATTACAGCAGGACTAGTCTTTGTGAATGAACGCCCTGCCGGACTAGTCCTAGCTGATCTAACTTGATTTATTTATTTTGCCGAACATTGAAATAGAAGTTTGAGACACCAAGGACATTATGGAGAGCAGGAATAAAGGTCTAAAGTGCATTGGTGGAAGTTTGGGCGTCTTGGGGGACTTGTTCCTGTTAAGTGATTTCTGCAAAGCTTGATGAAATTACACAAGTACAAGATAGAATAAGAAACTTTTTAATATCTTGTTGGAGAACTATGCTCCTTTCTGTACTTTATGAGCCACTTTATCTTCTCTTACTGTTTCCTGAACTAATTATTCAATCTGAAAAATGCTAAACTATGTCTTGGTCAAAACGAGAAGGCCTGCCAGATCACTACGGGCTCAAGTTTACATCTGCCAATTAAAGAGCACCTTTAAGCAACTCAAATAGGGCCGGTTTTTGATCGTGTTTTTATTCCAGTTACTCACCTGAGTATTCCCCTTTTTTTCTTATTTTTTTTTTAAAATTGGTCATACGGTTCTGGCTAATTGTGATGCTTGTTACCAAGAGGGATGTGTCTTTAAGCTGCTCTGGATAATTACCCTGTGAGCCACGCCCCTTTTAAAGATTCTAAAACTAGATAAAAAGGCCCAGATCTCTTAAACTCAATGAAAATTGCTCAGGGGTACAGCAGGAATAAAATAAGAGCAATAACTGGACACTTTTTTTGACCTGAGCCCGAGAGTGGGGAGGAGCAGAGTAAAATAGTCAGACAAACAAAATGACAATATCTACTTTTAGTAAATGTTTCTCATCCTAGTGCTGGATTCACAGCTGCACTGCTCAGTCCTGCTGTATAATATCCTTCATGTTGCTGCTGCTTCTGAACATGTGCTGCATAGAGACAGAAGAGCATAAATCCCTCATTTCTCTGTGTGTTGTATATGGGAGACATCAGAGCAGCTAATCTCTACTCACTAGCTCAGAGACAACTGAAAATTATAGATCGAGTTTGCAAAGGGGAAAGCTGGTGAAAATAAAGGAAATTAGTTCTTAAATAGCCAGAAGTAACGTTATTCCTTTTGTACACACACAGGACGGCTTATTTTGAACAGTTACCTGACTCTTAATGTATGCTTTAAATCTGGACTATAAAAAAATCACGTTGGAAAATGCAGAACACAAGGGCCTAATGTATAGGATGCTTAAAACAAGTCAACTGAATGGGGCATCAAAAAGATGCATTTACAAATCCACCCCCCCCGTGTGCGCTATAGCAGGTGATAAGCCCTAAGCAGCTTGCGCGGGCGCCGCGCCGCTCATCTAAGACAACTGCTACATACGTGCCACAGTGCAAATGTTAAATGTTAGTTTGATATTGAAGGATAATCCCCGAGAATAGCTCAGCACTCCATCTTATTTATCTCCTGAGAGATCAGAAAGGCCCTTTGAGGAAAATACCTCTGAATATCTAATTAGTTCTACAGTCGTGTTACTGTCATTTTTGGAGAATGGCTGGCGTGCATGGAAGACGTCAAGTCATCTATACTGTTTCTTTTTGTAGACAGACTTGTAAGGAAGTTATTAATAAGTCTTTGAACAGGCAGGACGCTGACCTTGTCATTAAGATGCTGTCATCTGAGTATGCAAAATGTTTGGAACACACACACATATATAGATATAGATATATAGACACATACACACACTGCTCAAAAAAATAAATGGAACACTTACATAACCGAATATAACGCCAAGTGAAATCAAACTGTCCACTTAGGAAGCAACACTGATTGACAATCGATTTCACATGCTGTTGTGCAAATGGAATAGACAATAGATGGAAATTATTGGCAATTATCAAGACACACTCAAAGGAGTGGTTCAGCAGGTGGGGACCACAGACCACATCTCAGTACCAATGCTTTCTGGCTGATGTTTTGGTCACTTTTGAATGTTTGTTGTGCTTTCACACTCGTGGTAGGATGAGAAGGACTCTACAACCCACAGAAGTTGCTCAGGTAGTGCAGCTCATCCAGGATGGCACATCAATGCGAGCTGTGGCAAGAAGGTTTGCTGTGTCTGTCAGCGTAGTGTCCAGAGGCTGGAGGCGCTACCAGGAGACAGGCCAGTACACCAGGAGACGTGGAGGGGGCCATAGGAGGGCAACAACCCAACAGCAGGACCACTACCTCCGCATTTGTGCAAGTAGGAACACGAGGAGCACTGCCAGAGCCCTGCAAAATGACCTCCAGCAAGCCACAAATGTGCATGTGTCTGCACAAACGGTTAGAAACCGACTCCATGAGGGTGGTATGAGGGCCCGAAGTCCACAGATGGGGGTTGTGCTCACAGCCCAACACCTTGCAGGACGCTTGGCATTTGCCACAGAACACCAGGATTAGCAAAGTCGCCACTGGCGCCCTGTGCTCTTCACAGATGAAAGCAGGTTCACACTGAGCACATGTGACAGACGTGACAGAGTCTGGAGACGCCGTGGAGAGCGATCTGCTGCCTGCAACATCCTTCAGCATGATCTGTTTGGCAGTGGGTCAGTAATGGTGTGGGGTGGCATTTCTTTGGAGGGCCGCATAGCCCTCCATGTGCTCGCCAGAGGTAGCCTGACTGCCATTAGGTACCGAGATGAGATCCTCAGACCCCTTGTGAGACCATATGCTGGTGCGGTTGGCCCTGGGTTCCTCCTAATGCAGGACAATGCCAGACCTCATGTGGCTGGAGTGTTTCAGCAGTTCCTGCAAGATGAAGGCATTGAAGCTATGGACTGGACCGCCCGTTCCCCAGACCTGAATCCGATTGAGCACATCTGGGACATCATGTCTCGCTCCATCCACCAACGTCATGTTGCACCACAGACTGTCCAGGAGTTGGAGGATGCTTTAGTCCAGGTCTGGGAGGAGATCCCACAGGAGACCATCCACAACCTCATCAGGAGCATGCCCAGGCCTTGTAGGGAGGTCATACAGGCACGTGGAGGCCACACACAATACTGAGCCTCATTTTGACTTGTTTTAAGGACGTTACATCAAAGTTGGATCAGCCTGTAGTGTGTTTTTCCACTTTAATTTTGGGGGTGACTCCAAATCCAGGCCTCCATTGGTTAATAAATTTGATTTCCATTGATGATTTTTGTGTGATTTTGTTGTCAGCACATTCAACTTTGTACAGAACAAAGTATTCAATGAGAATATTTCATTCATTCAGATCTAGGATGTGTTATTTGAGTATTCCCTTTATTTTTTTGAGCAGTTATATATATATATATATATATATATATATATATATATATATATATATATATATATATATATATATATATATATATATATATATATATATATATATATATATATATACATATATACAGTGCCTTGTGAAAGGATTTGCCCCCCTTGAACTTTTCTACCTTTTGCCACATTTCTGGCTTCAAACATAAAGATATAAAACTCTAATTTTTTGGGAATAATCAACAAGTGGGACACAATCGTGAAGTGGAATGAAATTTATTGGATATTTTTAAACTTTTTTAACAAATTAAAAACTGAAAAGTGGGGCGTGCAATATTATTCGGCCCCTTTACTTTCAGTGCAGAAGTTCAGTGAGGATCTCTGAATGATCCAATGTTGTCCTAAATGACTGGTAATGATAATTAGAATCCACCTTATACATGGCAACCCTCATCCCCCATTCTGGTATGCATGGCAACCCTCATCCCCCATTCTGGTATGCATGGGACCCCTCATCCCCCATCCTGGTATGCATGGCACCCCTCATCCCCCAATCTTGGTATGCATGGCACCCCTCACCCCCAATCCTGGTATGCATGGCACCCCTCACCCCCAATCCTGGTATGCATGGCACCCCTCACCCCCAATCCTGGTATGCATGGCACCCCTCACCCCCAATCCTGGTATGCATGGGACCACTCACCCCCAATCCTGGTATGCATGGCACCCCTCACCCCCCAATCCTGGTATGCATGGCACCCCTCACCCCCCAATCCTAGTATGCATGGCACCCCTCACCCCCCAATCCTGGTATGCATGGCACCCCTCACACCCAATCCTGGTATGTATATATTATAATATAATTTATTTATTTTTTGGTCTGATGTCAATAAATGATCGCTCAGCTTTTTTTTTTTTCCGTTAAACACTGTCAGCACCAAGTAGAGGGTGGGTCACCCAATTGGCACTTTTATTAATATTTATTTATATAGCACCATTGATTCCGGGGTCCTGTAATGGGAGCAGGGCATTCATCTAGGTCACTGTAGTGCTTTCTAAAGAGAAGCGATCCTCGGTTTTGTTTAAATCAGGTTTTTGTGTTTGAAATGTATTCTTAAAAAAAAATGTGGCAGTGCCTTTACTTCCATATTGCATTCTGTATGAAAATAAAAAATGGGAATCTTGCACTTTTCACACTGGCCACTAGGGCTTTTTTAGACTCTAAATTTCTGTTTCAGGAAATAACATGCTATTCATTGTAGCTAATTATGACAAAAAATCCCAAAAACATATTGTTTTGTGGGCACATGCATCCGTCCAGACCGGTTGTGCGCCACTACAAACAAACCACTCCAGAAAGCATAGAGCACGCAGAGCAAAAACAGAGTTTTTTTAGGTTATGTTTAAAGATAAATATAACTTTATTAGCACATACAATTTAATCAATACATATAAATATGAAAAAAACATGAGTAGGAGGAATATGAAGGATAGCAGCAGGGGCGTAAACACACACAGGGAAATGTGTGAAATCACATAGTTTAAGGACTAGGGGGAACACCAAGCTCGGGCTTCATAAGAGGCTATAAAGTCTAACACAACCATGTGGTATATGAACAGTGTACTTAAAGTTAATTGACCATAATGGAAATACAACGGCAAATCCTAGAGCTGGCGTCCATATCGGCGCATGAGCGTCCAAAC
Organism: Phyllobates terribilis; assembly: GCF_046119375.1. Lineage (NCBI taxonomy): Eukaryota > Metazoa > Chordata > Amphibia > Anura > Dendrobatidae > Phyllobates > Phyllobates terribilis. The sequence continues at coordinate 284,700,333 of NW_027362772.1, forward strand.
AATATGCATTGATAACAGCATGGCTTACCCTGAGTGAGCACAGCGCCCAGAATGTCAAGTAAGTATTTTCCGCTTCCCGACGCGCGTTTCGCATGCAGAATATACGGCTTTATCAAGGGAAGGACTCATTGTAGCTAATCTACACAACAAATGTTCCTATCATTTGTATTGAAGCATCTAATGAGTGTATTCAAAAGTAATTGTGCAAGGAGGAGGTGAGCAGTGATATCGCCTATTGTGAATGGTGGATCCGGTGTAATCTACTGTATATAGAGGTGTTATCAGTCATTATACAGGAGGAGGAGGTGTGCTGTGACATCTATTGTGAATGGTGGATCCTGTGGTGTCTGCTGTATACACTCCCTGACAGAAGTTAGTCTTCAGCCTCTTGATAATCAAGGCTTTGGTCACAGGGTTGATTTTTGGCATGTTGTCAGAGCTCAAGTTGCAGTTCAAGTGAAGGTCTGGGGTGCTGGGTTTCTTTTTATACACACCCACTAATTAACCGATCATTTACTGAGCACTGGTGAGGATGTAAGCTAGGATTGGGTGCATTATATGACCAGGCGACAAAACTTTTGTCTTTCCAAAATCTGACCATTCTGTGTTCATTAAATGATCAATATTTCAGCATTGATGCCAATTTATTTTCTTAACCTAAACCAAATTTGGGAGGGTTTCAGCTTTCAAAAGCGTAATTTATAAAACCAATGGATGAATTTAACGTCAGGTTATAAGCTTTTATTTACATAACATGGGTAAGCCACATAACTTCTGTCAGGGAGTGTATAGAGGTGTGATCAGCCATTGTACAGGAGGAGGAGGTGAGCTGTGACATCACCTATTGTGAATGGTGAATCCTATAGTTTCAGCTGTCTATTGAGGTGTTATCAGTCATGGTAATCCTGCCTCTGATAATGAAGCTGCTGTAAATTTTCTGAAAGGTGAGGAAGCCTTAGTGTAAAATAAAGATCCTAAGGAAAAATAAAAATGGCCAAAAATGTTTTAAATTTGCATCTAAACAAAAAACCTTATTTAAACCATAGGACATTTTCTGATTATTTTTTCCCTTTAAATTAATTTACATTTCATTATTGCCGTTTTTTTTTTTTTGGTGATATTATACCTCTGTAACCGAAAGACCGTGGCCAGGGGAAGATTTATGAAGCAGTAGGTTGCACAAGCGACCTGATGCTCCTTCCGATTTTCATCGGTGCTATATACTGAGGGCCGCAATCTCTTAGCCCGGGCAGAGCAGGGATCTCGCATAAATCTAATGCCAGTTTCATGATTATTGGTCCTGCTTCAATCTCTGGATACGACTCACCAGCCTATTGTGTGCCCCTGAGGCCGCTTTAGATCAGGAGACCTGAACATTTTCCTCTTTTCCTTTCTTTGCCATGTAGAACGTCGTGGACTCCTGTGTGTCCTCTTCTCCATCCTTTGCCATGTAGAGCGTTGTGGACTCCTGTGTGTCCTCTTCTCCATCCTTTGCCATGTAGAACATCGTGGACTCCTTTGTGCCCTCTTCTCCTTTCTTTGCCATATAGAACGTCATGGACTCCTTTGTCCTCTTCTCCTTCCTTTGCCACGTAGTTCATCAATGTCACACGTGAACAGGCTTATTCTGTCTCTTTAAGTTCGCTTGAGCGGATAGGAAGTAATTGCAGCTATGAAATAACTTGCAATTAGCTCGTTAATTAAGGGCAAGCTGTTAATGAGGGTGCTGCGTGAGCTCTTTCCCTCCACTCCAGGATCTCTGGGAATTAGGTGGACCTTTGTCACTGATGAATAATGCTCATTAACCCTACAGCTACCTGAGCGATCAGGGCCCCTTTTTTGCCAATACAATAACCAGCTAATCTCTCCGTTACCATCAGCTTCTTATTTTTTGATGTGTCTTATGACTAGATCTGCATTATGTTGATTATTTGCTGAAAATAACTTGCACCTTTTTAGGATTGACCACTAATGGAGCAGTGATTGCATTAATGCCCAACGAGAGCCGATATAAAATTCTAGGTGTAGAAGGATGAACCGTAGGCTGAAGATGCGCATGTCCCATCTAGAGCACAATCAAAATATTTATCAAAAATGCACAAACTGGATACAATAAGCATTAAGGGTTTATGGTTTTCCTTTTGTATAGCGCCAACATATTTGCAGCTCTGCACCTGATCCTGCAACCACCTCCCACCTTTTTGCCATCCCTGGATCCACTTCTGGTTAGTAGGCCTGGTGCAGCGTCATCACAAAACTACTAATCAGAAGATTGGGAGGAAGTTTGCAGGGTTCTGGTCCGGTGTCCACAGATCACATAGGTGCCCAAGGTTATGTGAACCTTTTTGCTCAATCCTGGTGCAACGTCATCTCAAAACTACTAGTCAGATGATTGGGAGGAAGTTTGCAGGGTTCTGGTCCGGCGGCCACGCACCACAGGTGCCCAAGGTTATGTGAAGCTTTTTGCTCAACCCTAGTGCTAATTACTGAAACACTGAGCTGCCCATAAGCGTCCATCATCGGACTACAGACTGCTACTTATGACCTGTCATCTGCTGACGGACCATGCATTCATATCACATTTGGGGGTCTGCTGTTTATGCAGTTCTCCAACATATTGGTGGACTTTTTCTAGTTTTAACGGCTGTACCATGATCTGCCTCCTCTCATTTCGACATCTGGAGGGAAGTGGTGCTATTGGCGTTACATTGACTATCTGTTGCCTGGTCTTGTGCTTGGCGATGGTTGTCATGCGCACATCCTAATTTGATTCATAGGACAGGTGCATGATACCTGGCAGGTGGACACGAGACCTGCCGATATCGGTTGGGCAACCTCTGTCATAACGCCAACAGCGCCTACCAATTTGGAAGCGAGAATTGCTGCAAGTATCTTGTGATGAGCATAATCTGATTTTCGGTGTCCCTCTGTTAGATCTGTGCCTACTTTGGATGCCATGTTTTCACTGTGCTGAATGAATTTGCAGATTTTTTTTCCCTCCTCCCGCTCTGTGTACTTCGTGTTTCTGTCCCTTGTTCTTCTAGCTTCTGTATTCCGTAGGAAGCCGAGGATCCCATCGTCTGATGTTTACCCTCTCCCAACCCTGTGTAGGACGAGATTTGATCTCTGTCTGTGTCAGATAATCCCGGTAATGTTGCTGATTGTATCGGCCGGGAGACGCGCCTGATTCCTGCAGTGCAAACACTGTGTGCCGATGATGCAGGATTCCTCCGTTTCCATGGCAACCTAAAGGAGAGATTACATTTTAGCCGTACGTTTCTGTGGTCTGTCTCTGCTGCTGCCCACACATCGCTGCATTTCTGGATTTTTCAACTTTGGCCTCGCACAGCACTAAATTTTTTCTTTGTGCTTCCACTTACTGTTAGATGTTGATCCCTTGCGCCCAGTAATCCTTCAACGTGATGGACTGTCGTCATGCTGTTTTTTATATATATTTTTTTGCATATCGTATTGATCAGCGTTGGATCGGTGTGAGCGTTCGTTACAGATTCTTACATAAAGGAAGACGTGACGGCTGCAAATACGTGTGGGGTGCGGAGCGCGCTGGGTCGCACTGTTGTCTTACGGTCTGTGGGTCCGCAGCACTGAATCTGTGCGGAGCTGTATATTATTCTTCTGTGGTTTCCTTCGGGTTCTCTGATATTCCTCCCACTCTCCAAAAACATAACGAAAGGTCAACTGGCTTCCGTTGTTGGCCGAGCATGAGAGAGCTCATTCATCCATACTGTTATGGTCTGTGTTCTGGATGCATATTAATGTATCTACGGGATGGAGCCATAATAGGGAACCCAGAAGGGCCCAACATGTTCTTGTGTATGCAAAAAAAAAAAATAAAGTGCTGTGTGGATTTTCACCCATAAGTAAGTTGATGAGCCAAAATAATTTGCAGGACCCAGGTCCAGCAGTCACATCTGTACCAGAGTCCTGCAAACCTCCTTGTACCTGCCGACGTCCCCGTCTCCGCTTCTAATCAGTAGGTCATGTGCAACATCATGCGTTCCATGCCTCAGAAGAGATGCTGAGGAGGTTCGCAGGGTTTTGGTTTGGGGGTCATGGGCTGCCAAGGGTGGGGTCTGGCAGTCGTGGGCTACCAAGGGTGGGGTCTGGCGGTCGTGGGCTACCAAGGGTTGGGTCTGGCGGTCGTGGGCTGCCAAGGGTGGGGTCTGTCGGTTGTGGGCTGCCAAGGGTGGGGTCTGTCGGTCGTGGGCTGCCAAGGGTGGGGTCTGTCGGTCGTGGGCTGCCAAGGGTGGAGTCTGTCGGTCGTGGGCTGCCAAGGGTGGGGTCTGTCGGTCGTGGGCTGCCAAGGGTGGGGTCTGTCGGTCGTGGGCTGCCAAGGGTGGGGTCTGTCGGTCGTGGGCTGCCAAGGGTGGGGTCTGTCGGTCGTGGGCTGCCAAGGGTGGGGTCTGTCGGTCGTGGGCTGCCAAGGGTGGGGTCTGTCGGTCGTGGGCTGCCAAGGGTGGGGTCTGTCGGTTGTGGGCTGCCAAGGGTGGGGTCTGTCGGTCGTGGGCTGCCAAGGGTGGGGTTTGTCGGTCGTGGGCTGCCAAGGGTGGGGTCTGTCGGTCGTAGGGTCTGGCGGTCGTGGGCTGCCAAGGGTGGGGTCTGGCGGTCGTGGGCTGCCAAGGGTGGGGTCTGGCGGTCGTGGGCTGCCAAGGGTGGGGTCTGGCGGTCGTGGGCTGCCAAGGGTGGGGTCTGGCGGTCGTGGGCTGCCAAGGGTGGGGTCTGGCGGTCAGGGGGTGGGGGGTCCGCTAACGTGGCCGCTAGACCAGGCTCATGCAAATTATTTTGCTCAAACCTACAGGAAGCAGTGCTTCTGTACTATAGGGCTGTATAGTAGCACTGTAGGAACGCCATGTGCTCCGGATAAGGGCACCTTTTTGGGGGCATTTTTTGTTTAATTTTTTGCTTACATGCATCTATTTTTGACTAAAAGTAATTCTTCTATTTGGGTTTCCGTTAAAAAAGTGCACTCTTTACCTTCTGTAGTGTCTGTGTTGCATTGTCTATTGCTGGCTGCAGAATGACTTAACTAAGTTACCAATAGTAAGCTAATTCTGGAAGTGTGAGTTTATAACGCTTATCATTTTATAGTCTTAAATCAGAATAGAGATCACAATAACAATGTTCAGCTTAACTTTCATGAGGCTATAAATCAGAAGGAAGAAAGGAATTTTAAACTCACACTGTCAAGACAAGTTCACTGAAAGATTTTTAGTTGACTCACACCTAGGAGGAAAATCATTAGGACCTGACATTTTTGTCAGTTTTGATCAAATGTACCCTGGAATCGTAAAGGGGGTCATACTTATTAAAGATTTTGGTGCATCTTTTAGGTTACATTTTCCGCAGAGTGCTTTTTGGAAAAAGAACTAGTTTTGTGCATTTTTTTTTTCCCCTGCCATTTTCTTCATTTTTTTTTTTTCTGTTTGTCACTGTTTTGTTTTATTTTTTTGTTTTTTTCCTTTTAGCATGTTTGGGGTTAGTGTTCTGGCAATTTATATTTTTCAGTTTTTTTCATGTTTTTTTTTTTTTTTTTTTTCCCCCAGTTTACCTGCTTAAAAAAAATGCATGTACTAATGTGTCCCTTGGTGGCCAATTTTTCATTTTTGATGCTGTTCTTGTGTTTTTCATATTACAAATATTGTTTCTAAGTGGATCTTAGAATCACATCACATATGTGTCTTTTATGCAAAAAATACAAGAAAACCCACAAAATTATTAGAAAAATGCCGGCACTTAACACATCGGGGGGAGTTTATTTAATGGTTTGTGCCACATTTGGGCATAAACTGCTCCAAAATTATCACAAATCCTTGCACGCAGAAAAATTATTAGTCATGCCAAACGCTGAAAAAAGGAATTTGGTCTTCATTCTGCTGGCAAATTTATTAAAGGGGTTCTGTCTTCCGGAGCTCATCGTTCCTCTGCCTCCCGGCTTCCTTCTAGTTGGGGGCGGGCCTTTCCGGATGATTGACTGTTCGGACCCGCAGCCTGTTTGCACCACTGACCTGAGCGATGTCCTCTCCTATGTTCCCAGAAGTGAAGGAGATCTGACACTTAAGCTGGCCGGATTCAGAGCAGCGCTTACATGCTCTATAGCAACGAGCTTGTAAGCATGCTCTTTAAGAAATCAGCCACTGCTGATAAAATGGCAGAGGTGGCCACTAACTTTGGCAACAAGCCGTGTTCCATAGTGAAAATATTCCCTTTTGTCCTTGAGAACCGAGAGGATTTTTTTTTTTTTATAAAAGGTAAATTTCAAAGTTGCATCAGTTTAAGATGAGAAAATCCCTTTTCAGAGTTTTTGCCGCAATTGTAGATTTGGAAGATGCAAATAAATGCTGCAAAATAATTAAAAAAAAAACAAAAAACGCATGTATCAAAGCCCTAAGAGTATTTTCTCTAATTGTGTCATTTACTACCGTTCCGTTGTCGCCTGGTTTGTCGTTATGTTTGGAGGATGGGGCATGATCTATACTTTCATCTCGATGGATCCTGGGAAAAGCCATCACTGCAGTAATGAAGTCTTGTGATAGAGGTGACACCTCTGCATCCGAGTTCCCAGATAGCGGCATCATCCGGAGGCGGACAAACGTGAGATCATTTACATTGTCACATACAGGTTGCAGCGCGGGCGATGGCTGAGATCAGGAGGATATGCTGCTGCAGGCCAGCCGCTGGGCGGTAGAGGCGGGCGTCAGGCATTTCTGTAAATAGGGGCATTGGTGGTGAGTAGGTGATGGCTGCAAATTATTATTATTATCTTTTTTTTTTTTGCAATGTCTCAACAAACGTAGAGGGAAAGAATAGTAGTAGCATAAATGATGGCAAAAGTAATGCAGAAAGGACCGGCCAATGATGAGCAAATTGGCCAATGATGATGAGGAAATCTACCAAAATTTAAATTTGGGGGAGATTTGCTTAAAATCTGCATTGAATAAATTTGCAAAGATGTTGAAATAAATTCTTCTACTCACTGCTCCTCAGCTCTTTCCTTTCCTCTCCCACCTCCGTTGGTCCTCTGATCTTCTTCTTTTGACTTTTATCTTTCTGGGTCTCCATTCTTCACGAGGCTACGACGTGGGGTGCAACGGACATTATTGATGATAATAACTTGTTGCGTTGTGCTGCGCCTGGTCACACGGAGGGTACGCCACCTGTACTGTCGACAGTGATGTGCGTCGCCTCTCGCTGGCAGATGTAGTGGGGGGGGGGGATTAGGATTGAGCAGTTGGATCTTCTTCTGATGGGTGACTGTCAGCAGCCGGTTTGGCCGAACTGATGGGACATCTGTACAAGGGCGCAGTCTAGACAGAAGTATAAATCAGACCGCAATGCTCAGACTGATCGGCTGCTTTCCCCACCTGAGTGTGGCAGCATAGAAATATATGAACCTGCCACACTCGAGTAGGTACAGCCACCTGCCAGTCCATGCTGTGTGTTCCGATCTTGCTCCGATTTATATGGCCGTCTGACTGCGCTCTAATGATGGCCGACAGATCTCTAAACTTTGTAGGCATCTTAAAGTCTTTCACCCTCACCTTTACCAGCCATCAAATATGTACGATTTCTTCCCAGGAGATCGGAAGAGCGAAGGACCAGTTTTGATGGAAATGCCGACTCTCCTGTCCTCCCGGCCGGTCAGCCGCGCCAGATGTATCTAGTAGTGGATTACTTTCCTCTCCCCATTGAGAAACCATGAATACTCAAGAGAGCGCGAGCTGTAGGCCAAACTATCTGAGGAGTATGGTCACCTTGACCCTTCATGATCTTTAAAGGGGTTATCCAGTGCTGCACACTTTCGAATTAGAAGTGGGCAGTGCCGATGACTTTCCAACCCCATACGTGCACAATTGGTGGGTATCGCGCCCATGTCCTATTAATTACAATAGGGCACATGCACCTGTGTAGGGTTGTAGCGTCGTCCTCACCGCTGATGTCCATAGCAGATTTGTGAGGTTTTCAACAGCGCCGGATAATCCTTTTTAATAGGTTTCTCGCACGAGACAACGTAATGTAGTTACTCGAATGTTTGCCTTATTTTCCTTTCTTCTGGTTCCGGTGGAAACTGCTAATTAGAAATACAACAACATGAAAGTAAATAACGGCACTTCCAGAAGATAAAGGGCTCTCACACTTGAGTAAATGGTCGTCTGAAGAAGAGTGACAGGATTGTACCGCCATCTATAGATCCCATAGGAAGCAAAACTGAGCTGTAGACGCAGTTCGAGGTTCCCCGTAGCTGTTATTGGCATTTTTACCGCCTCGCGAGGTCTGACCCCTTTGTTTTTGTCCCTCAACCATTTGTCTTTGACAATCCCAAGACAAACACATTATGATTGTATGTAGTGCAGTATATAAATGTGACATGGAATGATGAAGAGGATGAGCCAAGGATACAGGGAGCTATTGACACTAGAGGTTAGGTGTTATATATTACCCAGATCACAGAAGAAAGAAGTGCATAGGATAGAATATTTAAAGACCACAGCAAGGTCATCTCTTCTGAAGGACACGTATGCTATGTGCTAAAGAAGAAGCCGGTGCTGCTACGGCTTCATATCTGTCTTGACTAGATGATCTTATGGTTAAAAGCTGAAGCAAAATTGACTCCTTTCTGGAGACTTAATGGGTGGACTGCTGTGTTTTGTAAAAGGGTTGTCCACCCTTTATAATCAAATCCTCATGGATAGAAATTATGAAATAGATTTGCAGGACCATGGTCCATCCAACAGGCACATCGGTAGCACGTGACTGCCGGACCAGAGCCCTGCGAATTGCCTCCTGCTTTTTTGGAAACCACGGCTCCTCTTCTGAATTGTAAGTCTAGTACAATATCATGCTGTAACTGTGACGTTGCTTCAGGCTTACGAATTGAAAGAGGATTTGGGGATACCGGCAGGTAGGAGGTGGTTGAGAAGCTTCTAGAATGGTGAACATGGCACCTAGACGCGCTCTACTTTAGAACAAGGTTCTTGGCTATCACCGAATTGCTTTCTGCTCAACTTCGTTAGCTCTCGGTCATCACACCAGCATGCCATCATCCATTCTAAATGCACGGGCAACCATGGTCCTATCAAGTCAACTAAAGCTGAAGGACTCTTTCTAGTAGAGGTGGACTTTTGGGAGTGATGATGATTTTGTGATCCACTTACCTTCAGGATTGGTAGTTCCAGATGTTATAAATTCATTAATAGCCAAGTCTCGAGACCCCCCTTATACATCAGACGAAAGTTGGCTGAACTCACTGGCAGGACCTGCCGACCATCTGATGTGTATGAGGCCTTCCCGACTCTTTCTCGACAGATGATGAGAGAAGGAACGGGTCATTGAAATTTCCAATGGATCCCTTTGTTTTCAGGAGAGCTATGATGTTGCCAGACGTGTCCTTTTTCACCTCTCGCCAAAGCTTGGCCAGGTTCTCTTTGTATGGTGGAGTCAGTATCGAGAGCGTGGTCTTCTGTACAAGCATTTGGACGTCTAATATCTTGTGTATCGGTCAACTTGGCATTCAAGCATTAAGCACCAGAATCCAAAAAAGTTTTTGTAGCACCAAATTTCAAGGCTTGTTTTTTTCTGCTTTTGGGATTTCTTCAATCGTTAAAAATTAAAAAAGTCCTTGTAAAAAAATATGGAAGGTTGCAATTTACTTTTTATTAAAAATCCTCTCCATCCTCTAGGATGAAGGATTTTTTAATGTTGAGTGCTGCTCGATGCCTCGCTTTGTGAGCTCTTTGTGGGGAGGGAAGCGCTTTGTGAGCTCTTTGTGGGGAGGGAAGCGCTTTGCGAGCTTTTTGCGGGGAGGGAAGCGCTTTGCGAGCTTTTTGCGGGGAGGGAAGCGCTTTGCGAGCTTTTTGCGGGGAGGGAAGCGCTTTGCAAGCTTTTTGCGGGGAGGGAAGCGCTTTGCGAGCTTTTTGCGGGGAGGGAAGCGCTTTGCGAGCTTTTTGCGGGGAGGGAAGCGCTTTGCGAGCTTTTTGCGGGGAGGGAAGCGCTTTGCGAGCTTTTTGCGGGGAGGGAAGCGCTTTGCGAGCTTTTTGCGGGGAGGGAAGCGCTTTGCGAGCTTTTTGCGGGGAGGGAAGCGCTTTGCGAGCTTTTTGCGGGGAGGGAAGCGCTTTGCGAGCTTTTTGCGGGGAGGGAAGCGCTTTGCGAGCTTTTTGCGGGGAGGGAAGCGCTTTGCGAGCTTTTTGCGGGGAGGGAAGCGCTTTGCGAGCTTTTTGCGGGGAGGGAAGCGCTTTGCGAGCTTTTTGCGGGGAGGGAAGCGCTTTGCGAGCTTTTTGCGGGGAGGGAAGCGCTTTGCGAGCTTTTTGCGGGGAGGGAAGCGCTTTGCGAGCTTTTAGCGGGGAGGGAAGCGCTTTGCGAGCTTTTAGCGGGGAGGGAAGCGCTTTGCGAGCTTTTAGCGGGGAGGGGAGCGCTTTGCGAGCTTTTAGCGGGGAGGGGAGCGCTTTGCGAGCTCTTTGCGGGGACGCATGCGGCAGACTGTTTCTTCGGCAAGGAGTGCAGCGCTTACAAGCTCTTCAATTTGGAGTTTGTATGCGCTGCTCTGACGCTCTGGCTAGCTTTAGTGTCCCTGTGCTCCTTTGATGCACAGGAGGCAATTCTCAACCATGCCGATGGGCCTGAACTGTCGAAGTCGGGAGAGAGGTGCGATCCTGATAGATGATGAGAATATCCCTTTTAAGTGCCATCTTAAATATCTCTTTTTAGGAGAAGTGCATGAAGACCGTACTGGTCTAGTCAGTAAAGCGTCCTGGGCCATTAAATAATGGAGTTTCTTTTGCGAGTTGCTGTCATAATGCTGCTGCTTTCTCACACAACTTGGATTATAAGGCAGTCGTTCGTCCATATGGTGCAAAGATGGGAGGCAGCGATGTCTCATCCAGCACATACAGTAGCAATCGGGAGCTGCAGGAACAACGTTCTCCTGGAAGACCAGAGGGAAGAGCCGCCGCAGCAGATTTCCGAGAACTCTCTTCTTGGGAATTATCCATAAGGACTCTGCAGCAAAAACTCTGTTCTTGGAAAGCTCCTCTGCCTGATCACAGGATCACTGTAATCCCTTTTGGCTTTTATATGATTCATTTTGTATATTTTACATCAAACCCTTTTTATTGCTCGATGGTGGCCGGGAAATCAGGAGAAGAAATCCAAGTCTATCCGTAAAAGTGACCAGAATTTTCATGACAAGAACAGAATATGAGTAACCTCCTATATACTAATATAGCAATAACAAAAAAAAGTGGCTTTACACTGCAGTTCCTTAAGATTGGCTGTCTGCTATGTACAAGCTCAAGCTTTCTCTTATGGAAATAAGCTTTTCATGTATAAAACATCAATTACAGAATATTTATTTATAAATTACAATATCCTATATTTAGCTATGGGACAAAAAAAAAGGATATCATTAACTTTACTCCTTACTTAACACTGCAGTTTCTTAATATTGGCTATTGGCTGCCATGTATAATCACAAATTCTCATTTAGGCTATGTGCCCACGATGCAGAAATGAAGCAGAAAATTTCTGCTTCATTTCTGCAAGTAAAAACGCATGCGGAATTCCGCACGCCTTTATCGCGCGTTTACCACATGCGGAATTGACTTGCTTTTTTAATGCATTGAAAAAGGCAATTCCGCTTGCGGAAACGCAAAATTAATGAACATGCTGCGGATTTTTGAACGCAGCATAAACGCTGCGGAAAAATCCGCAGCGTGGGCATAGAACTTGCGGAATCCCCTTGGGGACCATGGGGTGCGGGTTACCAAGCGTTTAACAAGCGTTTACGCTGCGGAAATTCCGCAGCGTAAACGCTTGAAAAACGCTACGTGGGCACACAGCCTTACCTGCATAGAAGGCTTATTCTCATGAGGACACCATATTTTTAGTAATGGAGGAAAAAATAAATAAATAAAATATATATATATATATATATATATATATATATATATATATATATATATATATATATATATATATATATACATATATCTGCATACTCTTTACTTTACACTGCATTTCAGCTCCTTAAGGGGGACCTTTTAAGATGTAATATTTACCCCCCATGTAGTAGCCGCTGTTCCACTGAATCCGACGATATTTCTTTCTTATTCCTGTGCCTCTCCGTTCCTGAGATATGGCCCTTTTATGTAAGTCTAGTCTGGTTAGCCAAAAGGGCGTGGGAAGACTACACCCACTTGGCTAAATAGACAAGATGTATATACAGAGAAAAAGTGGCCGTATCTCGGGAATGGAGAGACGCAGGAAAGAAAGAAAAACATCGCCGGATTCAGGAGAACAGCGGCATTTACACCAGGAAAAAAAAGACATATTTATAGCAAGTGACCGGTCGTCTTTGAGATTGATGGCCGTGTAAAAGCACACGTTCCTTCTCACATGCTTGACAGAAAGGACAGAATATTTATGAGCTGTCATTATGTCTATCACAATGAAAGAAAACCGCAATACCCCCGAATTGTCATGAACGTTGAGGCTCTCCGATCCTTTTAGTTTGAGGATCCCGGAGTTCCTCTTTAATATGCACTTTATTAATCTCCTATGGTTTATTTGGTAGCGATATAAAAGCTCTCTTCTCACTCCGGCGTCCGATAGACATACAATAGATTGTTATACGCCACAAAACATTTCAATGCATGGTTTCCAACACTTTCATAGAATGGCGGAATGTGTTAAATCATTTTACATGCGGCACAATGCAGAACCTTGAAAAGCGATGCCCTTTGGGGAGTGTATTTTGCAGATCTCCTTTGGAGGGGACTTTTTGTTGAATAATAGAATGAATCCTATTGTCCCTCACACTTGCCTTCAGCCTGGAGTCAGCTTGAATGAGAAACGTGGATGTCAAATATATCTATAAACAGAATTTGTTAAAAGCGCTATGTGTATTACTCAGATGGATCCCGTCTTTTTTTATGTACATGGAAAGTGCAGATACAAACACCACCTGCAGTAACCGTGTCATGCTCCTTCGTATAACTAAACTGTAGGTGCTGTTGGGTGAGAGGAAAAGTCCACTAGCATGATTAGAAATGCATTTTGCCGCCGTGCAAGAGTTTGTCAATTTTGCTGCCCAAGCTAATCCCCTTAAAGGGGGTCTGTCACATGCCATAAAGAAGTAATTTTATTACCTAATGTAAATGCTGCTGTTCTCCTGAATCCGGGGCAGTTTTTCTTTTGTTCCTGTGCCTCTCCGTTCCTGAGATATGGCCCTTTTTATATCGTACATATGTCTAGTCTTTTAATACTAGTGGTCTTTGGCTCTAATGTGGGCGTTTTCTTGATGACCAACCCCTTTCATCTTAAAATGCTACATTTATACATTTATTCAAGGAAAGTGGGGCTATATGTCATGTTCCTTCGTGCAACAACTAACCTGCAGGTGCAGTTTGGGGGAGACAAAAAGTCTACCAGCATCATTAGAAATGCTTTTTGCCACTGTGCAAGAGTTTGTCAATTTTGCTGCCCAAACTGATCTCTTAAAGGGATATGTCACTTGGCATAAATAAGTAATTTTATTACCTAATATAAATGCCGCTGTTCTCCTGAATCCGGTGTTGTTTTTCTTTTGTTTCTTTACCTCTCCGTTCCTGAAATATGGCCTTTCTACATCCTATATAAGTCTAGTCTTTTAACCTTAGTGGGCGTGGTCCTCAGCTCTTTGTGGGCGTTTTCTTGAGGACCACGCCCTCATCTTAAAATGCTACATTTATATACAGGGAAAATGGGTCCATATCTCAGGAACGAAGAGGCGCAGGAAGAAAAGGAAAACTGCGTTGGATTCAGAAGAACGGCGGCACTCACAACTGGTTAAAATATTACATATTTATGGCAAGTGACCAGTCTCCTTTAAATAGTTGTGTTTACAGCCCACCACATGAGACTGATTATCAACAGATGGTGTTTAGCCCTCCGAACAAAATGTGGAGAAGGGGGAAGGAGGCTGTGTGTATGCTAACCTTCTCCATCTGTCTCTAAAATGAGTATAGAAGCTTCACCTGAGGAGCAAGAGAGGAAATGGCTTATGTTTTGTAGTTAACGCTTTAGGGGCTCTTTTACGGACCGAGGTGAAAACTTGAATCGTAGGGTAAGGTTATCGCCGGACACAAATAATAATAAATCAGTAGTAAAAGTCGACATGTTGTCTATGAAGATGAGCAAGGTTCTTGTCATTGAATGCTACTGCAGAATTTTAAAGAGCTATTCCCAACATTTAATATGGAATTAATATTGTTATTATTATTAACTTTGATCATTGGGACCCTTCACCGATCCCGGGGACAGAATAAGATTACTTACATTGAAACTCCTTGTCAGAATAGTTGTATAATCCTGACATTAAGATGAAAATGTTATTATCGCGCAGGATTTCGACATGGATTATCACAGCTAGTGCACCTGGCTCCTCAGGCCAAGAAATGTATTTAATTCCTATTGTGAATGGTGGATCCTGTGTTATCTACTGTATATAGAGGCGTTATCAGTCATTGTACAGGAGGAGGAGGAGGTGAGCTGTGACATCCCTATTGTGAATGGTGGATCCTGTGATGATGATTGATGATGATTGATGATGATGATGATGAGACTGCTGGTCAGTCATCTCTGTAGGACACGATGTATGGGTTTAGTATAGTGCCTTGTGGTCAGTATTGCACGATTTCTGTATTTATATCTGTGTATAATTGATATAAACAATAGTCTGATGACACGTTCCCTGTAATAAAGCGTGATTAGATCTGCTCTATCTCTATATATGTGGCCCCGGTGTTATAAGTGGCCCCGATCATGCACTGATCACGGTCCTGACTCCTGCTCTTCGCACCGGCTCTTACACGTCGGAGTCTCTTAATCCGGCCTTAGTGTCAGGGTAGACTTCCTTTCATTGACTTTATAATTGCACCGTATCTATAGAGCCGTGTGCGCTGCCTCTGCCGTGTGCGCTGCCGCACGAGTCCGATCCTGCGCTCTAACATTGAGCCACAGCTGCTAAATGTCTGCCAGACGGACGATTGCATCGGGGATGCCAGATCACCGCGCTCAGGATACATAATTAGCAATACTTGTTCATTTACAGCATAAGTGCAGTTTATTCTTTTTAGTTACTGTCCACCGCCGCTGGCAGACAGTGTGCTCACCACTGCGCCGCTCATGTTCTGCAATTTGATTCACGACTCCCATTATTTTATGGACTGAATCTCAATCCCGGGGTCTTCACAATACACCTTTTAGTACGCTATGTAGCGCCCCTCGGGGGATCCGCTCCATGCGCAGCATCATTATAGGATCATCTATTGATCGTTTATTCCTTTAAGGACTTCTTCACACATTACATTTTTGCAGCAGTAAAAAAAAAAAAATGCAGCGTTTTACAATACCAGCAAAGTGAATGTGATATCTCAAATCTCATGCTAATTCAGATTTTTTTTTCTTTGAAGATTTGAGACGCTTTTTTCACAATTTCTTTCAGCATTTTTGCCCATTCAAATGAAAAGAGAAAAAAAATTGCAACTGCAATTTTTGATGCATTTTTTTTCTTTTTTGTATGGGAAAAAAAACTCTGCAAATACTAATTGTGTGCGCTCATACAGAGGGTTTTTTTTTTTTTTCTGAGCGGGTTCACTCTAAAATCGTCCTCAAAAACATATGAATTTGGAAAAAAATCCCATGGGAAAATCCACTTTGTTGTTTTTATATGAGCAGTTTTTTTTTTTTTTTTTTTTTTTTTAATTCCTGAAAAAGTTTAGAAAAACTCCTGGTAGGAAAAAAAACATCCTAATGGAATCCGCTCCAAACTAGGCACTGACCAATCATAGGGCTGCAACAAAAATGGGTCTGAAAAAACAAATACTTCCAAAAGGAAGGAAAAAAAAAAACCTTCCCCCAAAAAAAGAAGTGGTTTCCACTTGGTGAAAAAAGTTTTTGAATGCTTCAAGAACTTTTGTCTGAACATAGCCTAAAAACAAATCCATAGCTGGTAAAGCAACGATTTTTTTCTTTTTAAGTTTGTTCATTTTTCAACTTTTCTGCAGCAAAATCCCACATCTTTTGCGGCACATTTTGCCTATGAATTTCGCACAAAGAAATGATGTTGTAAAATCCGCACCGCATCCCCAGGTTGTTTTGCATGGAAAATCTCTGCAACATGTAGTGAAGAATAGTTAAAAAATCCCCTCTAATTAACCAATACTGTATAATTTTGCATTGAAATCTGCAAGGGAATAACCAATAACCACTCGTGCATTATTTACCATTTAGGGTAGCAGAATTTTCTAGACTTTCTGTTGCAAAATTCGGACGTTGCATGCAAATTTTTACGTGGATTTGGCGCAGATTTCGCCATTTGTATCTCAAACAGTGATTTATCTCCAAATATTTGCTGAAATCTAATTTTCGGCTGGTACTGTGTTTATGCTTGTGGATTTTTGGGAAACCAATCCGAATGGAAAATCAACGTGGTACTGATTTTCCGAATGGATTTAGGTGCAGAAAATTCAGCACCAGCTAAATAAATGAGATTTCAACAATGTTACTGAAAATTTCTGCACAGAAATGACCCAGCGGTGCAGATTTTTAAAACTGGAGCTTGATTTCTTATGGGAAAGGGTGAAATCCGCACTAAATCCACTACAAAATCCACATGTAATACCTTTGGATTTTGCTGCACATGTATGACAAAAAGTCCTCACTCTCCTATGTAACTTATGAACCTCGCCTTCAGAGCTTGTACCAAGTATGGAAGTTAGCCCCTATCTTCTGGATAAGTGACAACTTCCTGATTGCCGAGGATCAGATTATTTGCACCCCCATCAATCCCGAGAACGGGGCTCTGAAAGCTCCTTCTGAATGTAACGGAGATTGATCGTGCTCACCTGGAACCATTGGAGATGGCCAAGTACAGCTTTATGGGTGCACAGTGCAAAGGGGATTGGAAGCTAAAAGGGGTTCAATCACATCTGTTTTACGATGGATCCAATTTTCACCGTCATGAAGGTTTCCGTCGGGTTGACAGTGAGAATAATCCAGGCTTAGTCATATATGACACTCGCTGTCAGTGCCTTTTTTTTTTTTTGCATGGTCTTTCACTGCGTACACTATGATACATAGGACTTGATTTGCCAAGCCACAGAGTACACACGGACACATGGCTTTTCTACTAGTACATGGTGTTCGTGGAGGCTACGGTTGACCCTTTTGACCAATGCTTTGCCATTGGCTATTAATCATTGTGAATGACCCCAATTTTTCCCGATGCATGGTGTTTGTGGAGGATATGGTTGACCACTTTTACCAACTCTTTGCCATTGGCTATTGATCTTTGTGCATGACCCCAATTTTTCCCGATACATGGGGTTTGTGGAGGCTACGGTTGACCACTTTGACCAATTCTTTGCCATTGGCTATTGATCATTGTGCACAACCCCAATTCTTCCCGATTACTTTTCTAGATAATGAGTTTCTGCCAGTGCTTCTTAGCCGCACATCTAATAGTCATTTGTGCACTGGCGATCTAGGGATTTGGTTCTTTGATGAGATATGGGACTTGTCCCAGGAATCTTCAGATGATCTTGCACACGTCGCTCTGGCACACAGGGTTCCTCTTGTCTCCCTCCATTATACAGCCATTACTGTGGAAGATATTAAGGCTTTCTTCTTGCTGTCGCTCACATCTCTTGTGCTGGTGCAGTGAGCGTCTGCAGGTTTTGTGCTGTTATTGAGTGACCCCCGTCTCGGAGACATTCCTCGTTATGAATAGTGAAGATTGCTTGTTAAGTGGAGAGAGGCGCTGGGCACATTTCATTCCGGTTCCTTTTGTGTTTTTCCTCTTGCTCGGTCTCTGCATGGACGCTGCCAGCCTCCCATTAACACTGGAGCCAAATGACTGTCAGCTGGATCCTCCACTTCCTATTCCTCCGTGCGTTTAATGAGTTTGCATTGTGCTGGACTCTACGCTAAACCCTTTCCTGTCCAACCTTTGTGAAATCTGGCAGGCTGGTGATTGTCAAAGAGGACAAGGGAGACATGGAAAATCACACCTGGAATATCCTCCCGGCTGGATGATCCATTAGAGCCCAAATGGAGGGGTCAACCTGGATTATCATGCCAATCGATACCTACAATCCTGGTAGCATTTATAGGGAATGCAAAAAAATTAACATTATTAGTGGGGTTGTCAATAATTTGGACATTTTGCCTAAATTGCTGATGACTGAGATGTAAACGCCCAGTGGTTCACAACTTTTCCTAATCCGACAGCTTGTACCGCCCTAGAGGATCTTCCCAACATTTTCAGGAGGACAGTGGTCACCTGCTCTTCTCGCAATGATATTGGTAACCGCAAGTAGTGTCTCAATGGCCTTGTGTACGGTGACATACTTTTTCATGTCAATCCCCGGGATGTTGCATCACTGACCTCTTGGAAGTCACCTGAATCATCACAGATTGGCAAAAATTGCATTATATCTTTCACACTTCTGATGTTTGGTTCCAATGTCCATATCATGGACAACTCCTTTAGACGAGATTCACATCACGTTCTTCTTTACGCTCAGCACTCCATCCAGAAGTTTCTCCTGTCTGGCCCAAAAATGGTGTTCGGATGTTCTCCAGTTGTATTTTGTATGAGGCCAATGAACTCTAAAATAAGAAACTTTGGACTCCTCTTTACCAGTGCCGTTTGTCTCGTGTGGTGGACTACTAGATGAAAAACCTACATTAAGGCAGAACCCCCTGACAGAGATCTGCGTGGGGAGAACCCAGCATTCATCATAAAGATTCCCTATTACTTGTGATAAATAGATATATTTAATATACTCTGTGTAAATTCCGCTGTTCTGAATCTGGCGTTGGTTTTCTTTTTTTCCTGTGGTTCCCCATTACCAAGATATGTCCCCTTCTCTGTATATAAATCTAATCTTGCTAGCCATATGGGCGTGTTCATGAGCTCTTCTCTGTGGGTGTCCCTTTTGAGGACTACTCCCATTTGGCTAGCAAAACTAAATTTATATTCAGGAAAAGTGGGCCAAATCTCCTTAACGGAAAGACGTGGGGAAAAAAAGAACCATGCCAGATTCAAGAGAATAGCAACATTTACACCAGGTAAAACTTTTATGGCAAGTGACAGGTGGTCCTCTTTAAGCATTCATACTGTTAATCTGAGACCATAAAGAGCAGCTTGTCACCTTCCGTTTCTTTTCTATTCCAGTGGTAGCTCTGTGATAACGAATGTGGTGACAGATATGGGATCCTCAGGGGCGTCACCCATTCTTAGACTATCTCCTCCAAAACACTGCAAATCTACGCAACCCTGCCAGCAAAGCTGGATGACCTGTTATGGTGACTCTTATGGTTGTCGTGCAGTTTTCACATTTTGGATTTTCAGTTACATTTTTATATTTTCGGGAAATGCTTTTACAGGCAGTATCGTTGTTCAAGCATCTGACGATGAAAGGACTGTATCAGTCGTAGCCACCTGGATTCTAGGAATCTCTTTTATACAAGTACATTCCTGTAGTTACGAACAGGACCCAAATATATGTAGCGTGCGCCAACTGCTCCACACTTGTCCGGCATCTTGATGGCATCTGTTTGTACCGGCTGCTAGTTTTTACGTTGAGACCTATGTATCCGTGTGGGTATCGTCCTTCTTGAAGCTTCTTCTCGATCGGATACCTGATAGTTTTACTATCCATAGGGTGTAAGTAATAGCTTTGGAGAATTGTCTTCATTGCCAAGTCATGTTCTCTTTTTCCATGGGGGGTGGTGCTTAGCATTTAATTTGGGCACTGATTTGATTGAAGGAGTGGGACAGGATTTATTGACTTTTATATTATGTCTACCGGCATCTCGCCATTTGCCGTGACTGCTAGCCCTTTGCCTAAATTGCAGATGACTGAGATATAAACGCCGAGTTGTGCACAACTTTTCCTAATCCGACAGCTTGTACCACCCTCGAGGGTCTTCCCAACGTTTTCAGGAGGACAGTGTAGGGAGTACAATTTCCGAAAAAGATTGAACTTGATGGACCTAGGTCTTTATTCAACCTATGTTACTATGTTACGTCGTTCTGTTTGGTAGGGACCTAAATTGGATAGGTTGGATTGTTCAATGTCTAGTCCTATCAATTACAGACTCAACAGGAGTTTTGGTATGGTCATCGACAAGCCCATACTGCACATCTTCTCCGATTGCAGGGAAACCCCATTGATACCAAAAACGGGACCCTGCACAACTCAATCTTGAATAGGTCGGAGGTGCGCGTACTCTCTCCACTTCGTTTGTTGTCCATGGGACTGCCAGAGAAGGCCAAGTACAGCGTTCCGCTTTTTTAGGGAAGTCCCCTAGACAAAGAACGGAGCTGGAGTTGAGCATGTGCACCTCCTCACCATTCTCTGTGGAGCACCGTTCTCTGGATTGTGGTGGGCCCAAGAAGTTGAACCTCCAGGGATCAGCAAAGTATCTTCTATCCTACCCTAATAGATAGATAGGAGATAATTTACGAATAATCCTTTAAAAGAAACTAATGTACTCAATGTTAAAACTGGAGGTCAGTTCTAGCCACAAGAACTTCTACGTACTCTTCTCAGACTACAATGTACCGCTTTCTCCAGGAAGCCCTTTGACCTCGGTAATAGCATATTTTGTTACTATCATTTTTAAAGGATATCCCCCAAAGAGGATATTTGCTGAAAAGCTAAGGATTAGACCGGCGATCTGTATCTCCCATGACGTCTCATTTCAGTCGGCTCTCCTGCAGCTGTTTGTATGGCATTATGTAGTTCACCGCTAGTAGGAATATCGATCACCTCTGGTCTGCCGTTTATAGAGAGGTCAAGCATGTGTTAGGGTTTTCTGGGAATAAATTGGATTCTCGCCACTTCATATAATAAAAAAAATATATATCTATTTCTAGTAGTTAATGGGTAGACCGCCATCTCTGATGTCAATGCGGAATTCAGCTTCACGTGGTCAAGTTTAGGATGAAGATGCTCTTAACTGGAATGGGATTTTGAGAATCCTGGAAATCTTAATGAGACCCCTTTGGGTTCCTGCCTGGGATCACAGTGTAAATATCTACTATGTGTTTCCTTCCCATAACCTCCAAGTAAACAAATGCAACTGCGCTGGGTGTTGAGGATGGCGGCCTCCAGCTTGTTTTGCTTGCACGTTCAATGCGATACCTTCGTATAAGAGCAGGATAAGGCTCCTTAACTCTTTCCACGATGCAGTAAGGACTTGGTGGGGAATTCCAAGAAAGGAGGGGTCCGGCTGGCAGTCTGTGGAGTCCTGCAGGGGGCCCCTTTGTTTTTTATTGTAATGTGGAAATGATACTAAATGTATTCAGCTGTGAACGAGAAGCAATAAAATACAAGCCGGTGCCCCTGTGTGAATTATCACGCCTTTGTTTTCCCAATGCCTATTCTGCACCGAGGAGAGAGCGGGGGGATACCAGGTGCCAACGGGGACCCTCCACCTTCTTATCAGGTACAACACTGCCTGTTTCTTTATTAATGGTGAAGTGCCGCCGCCATCATTTCGAGTGGTTTAATCCCACACTATAGACACCACAGGGATCAGCGAAAGCAGAAGGTGTCTCTTCATGATACTCTTGTGGGATCAGTGGTCTCCTTTTTTATCTCCTGTGATGCCGGAGTCCATGACTGCGTTACTCCATTGCTCCATTAGGCAGAGATTGGAGACTTTATTAGAAGGATCCTCAGTGCAGCTCGCACAATGGGATTGAGCCGCGTCTATCGAATGGCAAGAAATGTGCACAAAATAAGATACAGCGTACACAGACATTGTCAAATGTAACGCCTACCACATACGTTGGGCAGTATACCGGCCTGTCCATGCATGCCCTATTATTAACTTGAGTTGTATTTGCATGTTTGTTCTTTTTTTTTTATATAATCCCTATTAATTTGAACAGTTTTTAGTATCCTGATACATACATGAACCTTGTCCTTAAGAAAGGTCCTCAGGCTCTGTGTGGCGGTCTACCGTACATCCTTAACATGGCTTGGAAAGACGTATGCCAAGATTTTGTTGGGTCGAATTTAATGGCATCCTTAGCGTATGTGCACACTGAGTTTTTGGAGTGAAAGCTGAGCAAAAGCTCGTGAGTATTTGAGGAGGGTTTGAATAGTTTCCACTCTGTTCTTGTTCCAAAAACTCAGCAAAAAGACTTGGCATGCACATACCCTTAAAATGATTGTCTACTACTTTTATATTGATGACTTATCCTCAGGATTGGAGGAAGGTCCAATAACTGGCACCCCCAACAACCATGTGTTACCACCTCCACCGGTGGCCACTGATCTTGAGAATAGCTCATAAATCTAAAAGTAACGGACAACTCCCTTGACCTCTACTTCTACATATAAACGGAAGTACACAGCGGTAAGCGGTAAAGTATTACCTATAGTATCTTGGAGGGACCTTATGACACGACACAGATCACTTATAAAGCAACCTACTTGATGACTTCAATAACTCTCTAACCTGCTTTAAAAAAATCAGCTGGAGTTTCTTCGAACTTTATAATATTCCTCAACATTTGACATTGGGATAGATCTCATTTCTCTGGTATTGGACCTCCAGTGTGGCTCCATGGGCTTCAACGTGGAGTTACTATAAGTTAATATTGATGTTAAAGGGATTGTTCCGTTTCGAACACTTGCTTTGATTTACTCTGGTGCATTCTGGCTATGTTTAGCACTGGAGGACTGGTTCTATCCTGCATTACATAGATGATATTTTAATTCCAATGGTCACTGTTAAAGACGAGCGATTCGACCCATAACCAATTAAATTTGTAACGAATTTCCCCAAAATGTCACCTTTTTCTGTCTTTTAAGGACTGGGAAGGGGTAAAATAATAAAGTACAATATACTCCCCTGTCCAAGGCCCCCACATCTGTTCTCATGCCATCGCAGCTCATCCCAACTGGTTTTAATCCTTTACATAAGGGGGAACGATGCATGTCATGATGATTGCACGTCATGACTATGAAACCAATGATTGACCAATCGTTAGTCTCCATCACACGTGATCTGGTGAGGTCAATAACTGGCCGTATCTCTGGAAGAACTGAAAAACAGCACAGAGGACCCGTGAGCTATTGCGTAAGGGACTAGTACATGGGGCATAATATATTTTTATTATTTTTTAACCTTTTCCCTCCCCTTCATTTATAATTCTTTAAGGTCTGGAGAGACATCAGAGCATAATACAAAAAAAAAATCTATTCTCAGCAACCCTTTACGATTTTCTATTAGGACTGAACTGGACTTGACATCCAAATGAATTTCAGGAGATCCTTTCATCTTTTGCCATTGTGTACTTAATTTTCCCTCCGGAGGTGCTACTGGGAAGCTACATATTTACTGCCAAGGTTGCTCCACAGCTCACAGGTGATCACTGTGGATCCTAGCGGGGAGACACTGTGTGATCAGCTTATCAATGGTTCCTTCTAACAAGAAGGGATGGCCTAAAGTGGAGAACCTTTTTAGAAATCAAAGATGGTGGTCTTTGTTCCGGTAGGAAAGCTGCGTTAATTTTAAACGATTATTCCCAATTTATTATCAAAATAGTAATCTATTTTCTTAAATATTTAACTACACAGATACTTAAAGGTGTCCTATAGGCGACTCTCCCGTAGCGTGACCTCATCTCTTGCCGGGATTTGGCCGTGTATGGTTATCAAAGCTTTAACAAGTAGCGTTATCCCAGTAAAGCTAATAATTCTCATCTTTGTACCAGCAGGAGCCGAGGCTGAGATCGCTGTGGGATTGGTTTCATTACGTCAAATTATTTATCACTCTTTGGTTATACGAAGGGATTTGTTCTGGAGAAGCCTGGGGTATATTGCATTAATGTGGGCAGATACAGCTTTAGATGAGATGTATTAATGCTCTTTTAAGTTGGAGAGCCCCAGGGTATATAGCATATAGATATATATATTCTGTAGGATGCCGGTAATGATTGGCCCTCGCGTTCATTATTTTATGTTCCTGGCTTTCGGGAGTAGGATGTATTTATTTTCTTTGGTCTGTTGGTTTGGCGTAGAGGGCACAAGTCTTATTTCCTCTCTTGGAGATTGGTTTGATTTTCTGTCCGGATTTATTATGAGATGGGCTGGTGAGAATGGTGGAGGAATATGTATTCCGTGCCGAGATGTTTGATCGTCGGCCCTTCCATGGGCTGAAGCTCTGCCTGCGTATAACTAGGCAGGACACGTTATAAAGTGCCGGTGGCTGCGCTGCACAGTGGCTCCGCTGCTTCACATTAGTGTCACTGATAGTCACATTTTGGCAGGCATAAGTTCCAGAATTTAGAAGTAATATTTCTTGATCATTTGGGTTAACAAGATTTCGCCAGCTGACTGCTGAGCGTTTGGATGGGGAGGTGAAAAGATGTCTGCGGCTTACGTCTTGAGATCTCGAAGGACTGCAGAACAGTTCACATTAATCTTATACCCGTCTCCTTTTTGTCATCCATGTACATAATGGTCCAATGCTTGGTTGCATAAATCTTTGTATAATACTCATATCAGTCCCAAAATCATCCGTCATAGTTTTTAAGGTTGAAGGTAGGCATAATTTAATCGAGTTCAACCCAAACCCTAACATGCATATCGGGGAGAGATATCGAAATTATAGTGTCGCATAAAGTAGTGATTCTTTTAAGCCATATCTGAATTATTTGATACTGTGCTGTCTATCATGATTGACTGTCATCCTGGAGCACCTATTAATGTCACCAAGATGTCCATAGACCCCCAAAAGGCTGTACAGCTTTGCTTGGCATCCAGTCTTTGCCTTTTCCCGGTTCTGTATCTGTGTAATCCATCACTCCATGGTGAACTCGAAACATTAGAATGAATATTTCTATAAGTTCCTCCCAGATAGCACATTTGTGACTAATGCTCTGGAGATCTACAGCAATCGCTCCACACCTCATATTGTCTCATCCCAACCATTTGGCTGTATTTTTATTTATGCTTATATAGCCCCATCATATTCTGCATCACTGTTGGGTCCGGTTCAGACTTGGCAGAATTATACAATTGAATAAGGTTTCCATCCAAAACTCCATCCATGCTTATCTGTTGAGTACACTTTTATGGGAATGCAATGTGATTTTCTTCTGCAGTGTTATCCTTTTGTAATGAAGGAAACCTCTCTTGCAAGTACCATCCAGGAGAGATAGCTACCCTATAAAAAAAAAAAAAAAAAAAAAGTTTCCGAGTTTTACAACTTGCCCCTGTACCAGCTGTTTCTTAGGAAGGTCAACATACATGAAGTTTAATCCTCTGGATGGGAAAATGTGGGCTGTACGTTCTCTGTTCATCCGTGTTCGGCTATCCAGGCCGGGCAGCCATCTATCTTCCGAGTACCACCAAGTAGAGGTAGATTCTCTAGAAGTCAATGTTCGACTCTTTAATAAGCCTGGCAACATGACCAAGGATAAATGCCAAACTTTCTATGAAACCAACAGTGTGTGGAGGGCTCGTTACTGTTTGCATTGTCCTCCTATATCATTAGTAAAAGCACCTATAAAATTAAGGGTGGTTTGCCTTGAGTTTTGTCCAAAGTTCACCGTTGACCTAATGTGACCTTGGAACATTTGTAAGCGTGGACAATCTTTACTCCCCGGCGAAGCACCATTGACCTCTCCTATCTTCGCATCACATCTACTCACACATCATTTAACTGCAGTTGAGCAACCTTTCTCTCTCCAGACTCTTTCCACATCTGAATTCCATAATGTACAATGTATGGAAATACATTCCAGGGCAGGATCACTTTTAATAACGTCTCAGGTTTTTCCTTTTTTTTTTTTTTTTTTTTTCGCTTCAAGGGATATAACCCTGAGCCTGAAAACGGCAGAAGTTCTTCTTCCATAATTACTGTGCATTTTTCATCAGATGCTTGAGAAACGTCCTTCACAGTCTTCTCAATGTCTCGTTCTAGCGTTTTGCATTTTAACATTTGTATTTGTTGTTCCGACTCGATTTGCGAAAAAAATGCAGCATAACGTTAGCACGTAATGCGGGTTACTGTACAGATTGTAACCGAGGTCTCCGTTCATCGGAGTCTAGTGATCTGTTAATGAAAATATTGTCTGCCACATACTCTTTCCAGGCTGCGGGGAGTCAGCTACGTGGTAGAGGAATGCGTTAACCAAGTGTGGGTAATCTGGACTAATGTCGCCTCTGGATCTTGTGCTATAGATGTGTGTATAATATTGCCGTTTTCTGCTGATCCGTGCTTCCTTCTGGCCTTTTATTTGCTCTTTTAGTGTTCAATGTAATATCGCACCTGCCCCACATACCTACACATTACTACCCAGATGGCTGCTGCCAATGGCCTGTGCCCCTGTGCCAGCTCCTTGTTTGGCAGGTCAGCATGCATGCCGCTTAATCTCCTGGCTGGGAATATGTGGGCTGTACGTTCTCAGAAGAATCTCTGTACATGAGCGTTCGGATATCCAGGCCGGGCAGCCAGTTTACTTTACTAATTAGAACAATTCCGGCAGTTACTGGAGTTATTAGCAAAGCAAATACTATGTGTAATATGGAACAGCAACATTGCACCACCGTGCCATTACCGACTCGTCACGTTCTGTATTATTCCAAGGAAAACTAGAGGAAAGGAAATGTGATGGAAGATGCAAAATCTGTAGGACACCAAGATTAGCAGGGGTGTACATAGAAGAGAAGAAGCCCAAGAGAAGAAATCAGAATGAGGTTCCTCCCTGTTCTCTTCTTCCTTTCCTGTCTATGTTGGGAAGAAGGATGGTGTAAACCTCAAATGAAGGGTCAAGTTGACCCATGACATAGCAGCCCCTATACGACCTGCGTTGAGTGTGCAGAAGAACAGTCCATGGATTAGACTATATAGAGTTGGCCATAGTAAGGTGCATGATTATTTTGGCCAAAAAGTTACAGTTGCGCCCTTGAGTCTAGGGGGCCAAAAAGGGACTAAAGATCAATGAATGTTGGGCTGGAGACGTTGTAAAGGGCATTAGGGCCCACCAGCTTAAAGTTACGCCTTTATGGCCAAGTGAACATGTGGTCAAATGTACGTTTAGCCAACTACTGTCCCTACCAATGTGGCCAAGCGTTCATGTGTTTTCCATGGGGAGAGAAGAACAAACTACTGACAGGCACATCTGGCAGCGGCTTATCACCTCTGAGATTAAAAAGGATGAGATTGAATTTAAAAAACACCTATCCATATATATATATTTTTTTTCACGAAACCAGTGACGTGCATTGGCGAGTTTCCCCTTAGACTATAGTAGTTGCGGGTTCTACTCCGTGAGGAGGATAGAACATGTACGGTACGTGAAAAATGTACTTACGAGGGTGGTAAATAGTGGAGGCTTATAAGCAATTTGGGAGAAATGGAGGTAGAGGGGAAGAAGATGAGAATCTTGAGGGCTGCTATACAAGTTGATTAAAACTATAGGATCTAAGCGAGTGTCGTTGTCACGGGACAATTCCTCACGCCTCTGCACTTCCGCCAACATTAAGCTTCTAGTTTGCTCCTTATGTTGGTTTAATTAACTGATAAAAACCCAGGAGCTGGAAGGTAAAATGCAGAGCATTAGGACAGTAGGGCACAGTGAGGGGTGAGTAATTGTGTCTGATTACAGGCTCAAGGAATCATTATGTCCTGACACAACAGGTTGATTTCACGATGACTATGTGAGCAGACGCCGTGTGTGTCCTGGTGCCAGGAGGGGAGCAGAAGGTATGCTACGTGCACATCTGCAGAAGGTTCACCGTGTATCTTGTCTCTGTCAGGGCGAAGTTCCAGTCTCCATGGCTCCTCAGAAAATTTTGCCATACCTGATTCGTTCTATGAGCAACTACAAAGCTCTGGTATGTGACACTGTGTGTCTACCCGTTGTATTGTGTCTGTGTCGCCAGGCGTAGACCTCCTCATTGTATTGGAAACCATTAGCTCCCTAGTGAAGGTGATCCCTTCTTCATAATCCTTGCCATTAATCGTGCCTTTCTTTCCTTCACCTGTTCTTCAGAGCATTATTTCCTTCAAATCAAAAAATTCTCTTGCAAATAAAATGATCTTCTACTGTCGAGATGGGGAAAAAAAAATTGGTGACCACCACAATGGCTGCCGATACACCAACTGCATAGAGAAGGCGAAATATCACAGCTAGGTAGGAGGTTTGGAATCACCACCTCTGCCTAAGTGGTTATGGTGGCCAAATTGATTATCGCCATTCTTATTTGTACTGGCTAGAGTTGAGCAAAACTGTTCACGAGACCCTGATCTAGTGTCCACTTCTATGGTCCATAGCTAGAACCCTGCAAACCTCTTCCAGGCTGCTGACATCCCCGCCTCCTCTTCTGAATAGTCAACCCAGCTTGAAGTCATGCTTGCATTTCATCGAAATAAGGTCGTCAAGCTTGACCCACTAATCAGAAGTGGATCCAGGGATGCAGGCAGATGGTGGACAGTTTGCATGGCCCTGGTTCAGTGGAAACGAACTACCGATGTGGCGGCGAGAACATGATCCGGAAAATCTATTTGCTCAACTCTAGTAACGAAAATAATTTTCAACAACTCGACAGACCTCTCAGGAACTTCTGTTGTCTGGTAATTTTTTGATTTAGGTGGGAAATGCTCTTTTTGTTGTTGTTGTTGTCTGGTTCTAGTCCTTGTTACATCGATGTGATGTGTTGTAAATTGTTTCTTGGAGGGGGTATGATGATGGTTATTGCATATCTGGCCTCGAAGAGAAGGTCAACATGGGGGATTTTGTTGCAAACCTTGATGTTCCAGAACCAAGATCTTGAAGTTCTCAAATTTAATGTATCCATGATATTCTAAGAGTGATTTACTCTAACAAAGTGAAATGTTAAAAAAAACATTATTAAAATCTCACCACGGATGACCTTGCTGTTGTTAACATTGTATTGTTTAACCCCATTTTTTAAATGTATACATTTACAAGTTGTTTAGAAAGGTCATCGGTGGTGCAAGGTTAGAAGTAACAGTTACATGGAGGGCAACCTCTAGTCATCTTCATTTTACATAAAGAATTGATGATTATAGGGAAGTGAAGGATGTTTGGTACAAAAGTACCCTTTTTGTTTTATTTAGGACACCTTTTTCATTGCCTTGTTCTGAAATGTTCTTGCTCTGGTTGGACCTTGGGTGGTAGTTGATACTTATGTTGAAGGAAAAATGTCTATGGAGATAAAACTCACTGGTTGCTATAATATAGATCCCATAATGTAACACTGAGCACCAACTCTTTATAGTAAACATGTTAGGACCCCAAGCAGTCACCGCTAGGCCTGCTGTTGCAATCAAACTCCAAAGATACTCTCATAAATACACAATAGGGGGTGTCACTTAAATTGTAAGAGTTGTCTATGGCAACTTTCTGTTTGCGGTAGTTCCATCAATTGTACCCCCATTAATCTAATGAACGGAGTAGTGAAGTTGCCTGTCTCAATGGAGTAATTGTCACTCCAGTCATTGTCTATGGGACTGCTGGGGATGGCCAAGGCCACCTTGAAGCCTCGGTCTTAGGTTCCCTTTAAAGGGTTATCCTCTCAGACTTCCTCTGATCCCATCACCTGATTCATGCTGCCCAATCTAAAGGCAGTATGAATCAGATCCTGGCTGCACAATTGCCGCCAGATATGTTTTTCTCTGGCTGACTTCTCCCTGCACCCAGATTGATTGACAGGTCTCTGCTGATGTACACGCATGGAAAGAGGCCTGTCAATCCACTACAGCGTTGTGGGGAGAATCATAGTTTCAATATGCTGCGTGAGCAATAGGCAGAGACCAGACTAGTCCAGAGCCAACCCTTGCCAGGTTCTCCCCACACCACGCTAGTTGTCAATCACCTGGAGCGGTGCTTAGAGAAGCCAACCAGGGAAAAATATACTGGTCTACAATTGTGCACCCAGGAACTTACTCGTGCTGCCCATGGCTTGGGCAGCAATGAATTTGACTGACAGATTCCCTTTTAAGCTTTTGTCCATTTCATAACTTAAGAATTTTGGTACATGTGAGCTTTGAAAAAACAAAAACAAATGTTTTAAGGATCTATCAACATGCAATTTTTGGCACAATTTTTCAAAAATTTGAGTAAAAACCATGACTTGAGTAACCCCTTATTTTCATTTTCGGTAATGGGAGAAAAACAAGCAATGTTGCAATTTACTTGTTTAAATCTTTGCTATGCTCAGGAGCAGAGGGATTTTTAATTTTTGTTTTCTGCTCTTTGTCTAAGTTATCAGCTACTGCTCCAGCCTTAGAGCTGTGGAATAGAATGCACAGTACTTACAAGCTCTTCCCAAAAGAGCTTGTATCGTAGCTCTAGAACTGGCAGGATTGCTGGATCTGGCCAGCTTCTATGCCCATGTGCTTCTCTGATGCTGCAGAGGTAACGTTACCTCTGTTTGCAGCTCCGGAGAGTGGACAACTCTGTGCTTTCCTACAAGGGATAGAACTACTCCTTTTTAAGGGGCTAAATAAAGTGAAGTTCTATTTGATATTATATTAGATTGCAGTCATTATATGGAAACTTTTTTTTTTTTTTTTTTTTTCCTGGATTTCACGTTTTTCTGCTCCGCAGTGAAGGTAAATGGGTTTAACCATTTGCACATAACTCAGTCATCTGCATAGTAAACCAGCTCGGACAGATGTAATGAAGTGGGCATTTTTCCCATTATCCCTGTAATGTTTTCTAACCCGAATGCTGCTGCAGTTACTCTGAAAATCGCTGACTGTGAACATTGCTGCGTACATTAATGTAGTGAACTGCGGGCGGCTAACATTTTACGCTATCAAATATTGGGTCATCCTTTTTTCTTCATTTTAACATTGGTAGAAAATATTTTTTCCCGTTTTGAGAAGATGCCAAAACTGATAACGGTGAATCACAGGGGTTCACACATGTAGTTGCGACACATGGGCTTTTTACTGCTGGACTCCACTAAAGTCCTTTAATAATTAACTATCCAGGTTCATAACCGGAAAAGTGAATTATGCAGGGAGCTCCTGGTATGTTACATCCTGCCAAAAAACTTGTCTATCCTCAGGAGCATACCGCTCCTTTACCTCCAGGCTAGGGGGATAGCACGCTCCTGATGATTGACAGTTTGGAGCAGCGGCCCAGCCATGCCACCAGCTCAAACTGCGCGCTACCCAATGCTGCAAGCAGAGACTGCTGCATCGGCACAAACTGGCCAGCTTCAGAGCAGTGCTTTAAGCTGCATAGCAAACCGATTTCAGGTGCATGCTCCTCATCTTGGAACCAGACCACCACTGATGGCCTCCGGTGGTGGCCGATAAACAAAGCAGCGAGCTGTAAAATTTTGAAAAATCATCTCCATTCTAGAGAATTTTTAATAAGAAGCAAAGTTGTGGTTTTTTTTACTAACATTTTGCAATTTTACCCATGCAAGATGTTGAGAAAACCCCTTTAACAATGAAACAATAGTATAAGAAAAAATATAGATGGTAAGGATTATGGTAGGATGAGGCTTGAAAGCACTGTCCACCTACGCGGGTAATTGAGTGTATGGGTTTGCGGTAAAACTTGGTTTCTGCCTCCACCTGTGGGCATGGTATTTGGCCACGTGTCGGCCGGACCATTGGACCTTGTCCTTATCTTGTGTTTTGATTGGTGGGTGCCCATCTTGCAAAAACGAAACACAGAAGCCTGATGAACCTATAATAAAGTTGGCCATATGCATGAGAACTGTTTGCCGAACTCTATTTTAGCTGACGACCATCCCCGATTTTTCCCACCTGCACATAAACGTTCTTCCCGGACGGGTTTTCATCATGAAGAACAGTGGAAGCTGATGGTAGGAACTCAATACGTTGGCTTTTCACCTGGAGAACAAACAATCGACCCTAATTTTTCCCGAGATCACATTAGTCAACCAATCCTGACGATAATGGTTGGACCAGCTGACTTTGACCCAATGTATATGGAGGCCTTAAGTCAATGTGTGAAATAAGGGCATCTACCAAATGCCATAAAGGGTTAAATAGAGCAGATTTGGAGATGCAGTCATTGTGAGCCCTCTGAAGTATTCGCCTGTCGGCAGGCACCAGTCATTAGTTCACTTCGGGTCCATGCGGGGAGCGGCCGTAGCTTTCCGCTCCTGTTTACTGCACAATGGCCTACTCAGCATTCTCCTGATGTTCGGTGTAAATTCTCTCTAACGAGATGCTGGCTCTAACAAGCTCACTTCATTAATTTTTACAGTTTATTAAAAACATAAAATAGAGTTGCTGCGGGCGGCTTTGGTATCTCAGAGTCCTGCAACAATTGTGTCATAGCCTGGGAATTTGTGAAGAACATAAGTCCACCATTGCCAGGGCTGCAACATCTGGCTTCTACTAGAGCTTCTCACGGTTTTATCCTTACATAACACTTACCAATTTCTGAGCATTTTTTTTTTGGGGGGGGGGGGGGGGGGCGGGGGAATGTAGGGAAGCAGGCCAATGTGTCAAACCCCATGCACATTTCTTCTACTTAGACTCGCGTGTATTGAATCAGCTGATGAAAGAATCTCTGTACGTTTTACAAATTTTCCCACCCACAAATTTTGTGGAGATTGTTCTCTACGACTAAAACTAAAGATAGTTGAAATGAACCTGAGAGACGACGACCTGACCATGAAAATGTGCCCAGTCCAGGCTTAAAACGTGTAGTGAAGTTGGCCCAAAACCTCCTTTGTCATCGGATGGATAACCCAACATCTTCGCCTTACCAGAACTGGTTCCTCAAGTTGTCATTTTTCAGGGACTTTTTCTAGGAAAACCGAAGCCAACTATAAAATGGTTATTTACAAAAGTTACTCCCATCTGGAAAATTCATGGCCTATCAAGAGGATACGTCCTATCAAGAGGATACGTCATAATGAGACTATTACCCATCAACCATTACCAGGAATGGAGAGATGGCCGCTGCATGAGGTGATGTCTCCATTCATTTCTGTGGGAATTCCAAAAATTTCTGAATTAAGACCCACATCTCAGAAATGTATGGCAACTACTCATCAGCTTCCCATTACGATAGTTATATTGCCTCAATATCTCTGCAGAAGTTACCGAATTTACAATGACTGATTTAACACCTACATACAGTAGATGACCTATTGTAAATAGATCCTGTGGTATCTCACAGCTCACCTCCTCCTCCTCCTGTACAATGTCTGATAACACCTCTATATACAGTAGATAACACAGGATCCACCATTCACAATAGGTGATGTCACAGCTCACCTCCTCCTCCTCGTGTACAATGACTAATTACTACTCTATATACAGTAGATAACACAGGATCCACCATTCACAATAGGTGATGTCACAGCTCACCTCCCACTTCCTTTGCACACACTCATTAGATGCTTCAATACAAATGACAGTGTGTTCATTGCTGCTAATGTACAAGTGCATTTCCTGAAACAAGAAGTTAGTCTAAAAATGCCTCATTGACCAGTGGGAAAATTGCAATATTTCCTTTTTTTTTTGTTATGACTAATAAGTGAAAAACATAAATCAGAAACCTTGCAATTTTCAACTAAAGATTTTGATATAAAAAATAAAAAAAATTGCCTTTTTTTTTTTTTTTTTTATGCATTTAACATTAAAATTGTGATTTAAACAATGGGGCATTTTGTGACCCGTTCCTCTTAATGGCAATCCTATTAATAATAAAACCCTTCCACCAGAGTTACATAGTTTATTCTTACCTTTTAACTCCATGCGGAAAACGCTAACATTATTGTAACAGCGCTATGTTTTTGTTTCTTTAACTTTGAACCGCGCGCTGTATAAAAAAGTCTTCTTGGCTTTGAGCAAATCTCCCTCTATTAAGCATGGGAAGGATGGCGATGCATCAGCTAGATTTAATGCCGGATCTAAAGCGCATGACAAGATGTTATAAAGTCTCGATCAGTTATAAGAAAGCGTTTGATTTGTTGAGAAGTCGCAGTATCAAACCTCCTAACATTACGACGCATTCGAGAGACTCTGTGTCAGACGTTAAAGACGGGATTATGGGTTTTGAGACGAAGGGTTGTGTTCATCAAAGGGTTTTTTATTTTTTACTGTGAGGGAAATAAGAGGCATTTTATGTTCTGTGGAGCCCATACAGCCGTAAGATACTTTCTACTTTAAGTGAAACAAATAAGGATCTTTGAAAAAGACTCATCTCTAACAAATGTCAAAAATCCAGTGATGTGTTTTTTTTTTTTTTTTTTATATATATATTTTTATTTTTTATTTTTATGGAGGACACGATCTCTCTTGTACTGAAGTCTTTTGATTTTGTGCAATGTGTGGCCAAAAGTTATTTTTCCAAGATCTTCTCGTAACCTCTTCCCCGGACCACACAGGACCACTCGAATATCCTGTGGCTTTAGCGCTGGATGGAAATGGGCATTTTGTACGGTTTTCATGAAAAACGACTTTCAGAATTTTCAATTGATGAAAAGTTAAGACTTTTGTCTAAAAGATTCTACAAGCAAAGAAAAAGCCATGTTCTGTTTTTCTGATGTGGTTGACCCCCCAAAAAAAGTTTAGAGATCAAGGATTGACCTAAAGGGGATATTGTATCTCTTGTCTATTCAGCCTCGAATTACTAGAAGAAAGAAATAGACTGGGAGGATGAGGATATACTTAGTAGACGTCGTGAGACACAAAAGGTAGTTTAAGAAATGATTTCTTCTTGAACATCTTGACTTAAAGGGGTTATCTATTAATGGACAACCTCTTATTAATTGGCCTTGGTGCGCAAAAAGAAAAAAATGAATCCGACCCTGCTCCTCTGCCATATAATTTACTGACATCAACATCCAGTCGGAGTGTCACGTCAACTCAGCAGCCAATCAGCAGCCACTGATTGACTGCAGCGTTCAGATTTCATCCAAGTGACCCAAGCAGAGTTTGTGTCTCACCGTAAATTGAGTATCAATTTTTCTTTCTTTTTTTCACCTCACTGGACCCATTTTATACTTTTTATTAGATGTTGATGACTTATTTGTAGGATAGGCAATCAATATTGGGGCGTAGTCAGACGGCCATATAAATCGGATTAAGATCGAAACACGGACTGGCCAGCGGATCTCCCTACCCGAGCGTGACAGCTTCATCTATGTCTATGCAGGTGTCCCTCTTCGGTTGAAAGAACCACTGGCCAGTCTGTGCACTGCTTTCCGATCTTGGTCCAATTTTATATGGCCGTCTGACTGTGCCCTTTACTGGAAGTGAATGGTGTACTGGGAAGAAACACCACTGCTCCGTACTCTGTGTAGTGGCCGTACTCAGTCCTGCAGCTCAGATCACATTCACTTCAATAAGAGGTGAGCTTCAGTACCCCATAACGTCCACTACACGGTATACGGAGCTGGGCTATTCCGACTCCTTACAGTGTGCACTTCTGACCGCCCCAGGGCCTGCCATCAATTTATCTGTAGGGAAGCAAGTTATTGAAGAACCACCAATCTGATTGTCATGACCTATTCGAAGGATAAGGTCATCAGTATCCAAGTCCTGGACAACCCCTTCAAATATTTTAATCATTTTAAATGGTGGATTCTACTGGAAAACAATTAAGAAACTCTTGGTAGCCACCACTGGCTTAGATGGAAGAGAAAGGAATCCCCATAGGAAAAGATTAAGGTGCTGAATTTTTGCACCCAAAACCGGGGTCTCCTGATGGTTTTTCCCATCCGTATCCTTTACATGAGCCAATTCCATATCCTCTTGTTGGCTGTTTAAAGGGGATTTGATGGGTCTACAGATTGCTGAACCTTTATTGTGTCCAGATTTACAGCTCTAGCGGCAAGTCAAGAGGATGAGAATCTAGTCTGCACAAGACTGGAAGTAGAGGAGAATCCTGACAGTGTGCGTATTGCACACGGTCAGGGTTCAGCAATCTGCAGTCACATGGAGTGAATGCAGAAAATTATGTGGAGCCCTAGAAATCTTGTTGATGCAGTTCCTCTAGAATAGGAGTCCCCAACCTTTGGCTCAAGAGCCACATATGGCTCATGGACCCATGATGGGTTGCGTGCAGCTTTCTGACAGCTTGGTCCATTAGCACCAGGTCTAGCAAACGGCTATGAAGACCAAGTTTCCAGATGGTGAATTTTGTGAGTAGCCTCACACAGAAGAGGGGTTCAGAGATAATTTAAGTTTGGTAAGCTGGAGACTACTGGTCAGAGGTGGTGCTGGATGCAACAGTGTGGTGGGAATGCTTGAAGCGAGAATACTTAATGGGGGTATATTGTGGGAACCCCTGGATTCTGGTACTCTACCTCGGTGTGATTTCTTAGGTAAAGCTTTGGCTGTCATTATACTGGTAATGGGGTCTCTGGTTGTCACTACTGTGAGGCGATGGGAGCTGGATGTGGCTCGCGACCTTCTGAGCTCAATGTGGCTCTCAAGGACAGAAAGGTTGGGCACCACTGCTCTAGAGGAAAGGGGACCCTATACTAAGTTTGCATACCTCATACATATCGGATATATATAGGGGACTAAAGAGAGGATTGGGTTGGATTTTCAGGTTCTTCTATTGTTTCATTGTGTCGTCAGAGGCTTCAGAAGCCTTGAAGATTCGGGTCATCTTTTGAATGTCAATGGATGGCTTTGGGCTTTCTTACAGATGTTTTTACGATATCGCGGTGTATCTGAAGCCTTCACTTCACTGCTGAGATTGTAATTTCCTCCTCTCCGGCTCGGCGGTTGTAGTCTTTATTGTGTCGGTGATCATGTGATTTATTTTATTTGTCACCTAATCAATGATTAATAACCATCAGCTGCGCGGCGGCACAAGGAACAGATTCTCTCCTTCAGCTTGGAAAGTGCGTATTATGTTGTGTCTCACTCAACACCTGGTATTCCTATGATATGGTCGGATTAGAGAGTCACGCGTTACTGATCTGCTGTCACGTAGACCCTCTGATGCTTTTATAATGCAAAGAAAGCCAAAGCTTGTCATGGACTCGTTGCCTCTTTATAAAGCAGGTATGCATCATTAAGTCATCGAACCAGGATTTGTCATGTTCATTGGGTGCAAAAAAGCAAATTCCTGAACATCCAAATCGGCTTGTTTAATATTACAAAGTATAAAGAGTTCGTTCATGGTGAGACTTTTTTCCTAAACTTTCATCTGGCCTCTCAGAATCGAAGACCTTTTTGTTTTTTCTCCACTGTAGAAGAGCAAATTGGTGTGAGCGATGGATTGAATCTTTTCTTTTTTGGTGGCTGGTGGTTTACACTGCCCTTGGTTAAGGCTGCTATTAACCATAGCTTTGGCAGTCTTCCAAACCCAAAGGCCCCTGTACAAACTGCAGATGTAGGCAAGCATGGAGGCCTCTCTACAGATGATGTCTGGGGACATTAAGTTTGGACAGTTGTAGCTATGATGCCCAGTTCTTCAGCTCTCTGGCTAGGCAAGTCTCTCTTCCGAAAAAGAACTCTGTCGAGTCGAAAGCTATCTAAGATGTATGGCCACTGTAGAGCCCCCGATTAATATTGGCTAATGATGGCCGAACCCAGTGAAAACAACAGGTTCGGCCAACTGTCTAATGTGTATAAGAGCTCCAGATAGTTGATTGTCGGAGGAGTTAAGCATGTGGCATGTCTGATTTTTGGACTGCTGATCCTTTTTCTCTCCTGGAGAGAAGACCTATCAGGTGATGGCTCTCTCGTAGAGAACACAAGTGCTTGGCCAAATGACTGCTCCTGTTTATGGGAGAGCTGGCCAAAATAGCTGCCAGTCAAGTCATCTAATGTTTATGGGGTGGTTTTAGACTCCATTTGTATCTGTGTACTTGAGGCTTTTTGTGTATTCGAGGGTTTTGTGTGGCAAAAGCTCTGAGAGCAATGTTACCTTCTATCCAACCAAGGATAGCCCTATCCTCCTTCCATTGGAGACTCTAGTTAAATTTTCCAAGCTCATGGGAATAAGACTATTTTCCGCGGAGGAACTCCTATTTAATGCTGACATAGCAGCCACCTAAGTGATATATTTATGCCTCGTATTTCTGCTGAATAGGAGAAACGGGTGGAAACGTTGTCATGATTGTATGTAGGCTCTTTATATCGTACCATGATATGTCGTCAAAGACAAAAGGTGAAGATCATACTGGGCTTGGGTTCAGGATGGAGATTAATTTGGGCTAGTCTACAACATGCAGATTAATCTAGGCTTGGATAGAGGGTGAAGATTAAGCTGGGCTTTGGGTTCAGATTAATGTTGGTTCATTTTTGCTATTCCGACATGAGCAGAGACGTTTCGCGCACTCCCCATATTGGTGACAAAGTTAAAGGAGCTGGCTATCATTATTCGTTAGTCATGTTGGCCTTCTCTGCATCAGCTTGGCTAATGAACCAAGCCAGACAAGAAGCCCCCTCCAAGCTCACCCATTGACAGTGGAGGAAGCTCTCTACCAGTGTCGGAACAAGGGTGGATGTGCAGTTTCCAGGACCATGAAAGATCGGAACTTAGGCAATGGGCCCAGTATTTAGAATCCACATGAATTTGTAGGTTTTTATAAATGTACCTTTTGGAAAACCGATTTAAGGGAACATTTGTATCATGTAATGTTATGACTTAAGGCTAGGTCTGACATCTAGAATCCCTGCCGACCCACAGAATGAAGGGACAAAGACCCTTTTTACCTTTTTTTCATGTACAGTTCTACACCTGGTCACCCGCAGAGCAGTAAACCGCAGTACCGTTCTAATCAAGTGAGTGGGATTGTGGTGTAGTCCCCTGCACGGCAGGTGGTTTAAAGCACCACTGTGGGAAAACTTTGAAGGAGCCACATCGCTAGTTAAGCCCTGGCAGTTGGGTCCCCACCGATCAATACAAAATGGCATAGTGGAAAAACCATTAAAGAGCAAACTTTTTTATTTACTTTTTACAATTTTCTTCCAGCATAGAAAGTTATGAAACTTTGCCAATTACTTTTTAAGGGGATTAATCTTCATTCCTATAAAGGGGCATAAAAAAATGCATGCAAGTTGCTTACAAACCTCTGCTATCAGAGCTGGAGTACAGATGATAGCAGTGATAGGTTAGTTCAGGTCTTTTATGAACTCTGGGGAGAAAATTGATCTGATAAGCACAACCCTTAGAGGACGAGACGGGAGCTGACCCATCACTGCCATCATCTGTACTCCAAATTAGCACATTCTAATATCAAGCAGTTTGGAAGCCACTTAATTGCTATTTTTGTACCGGAATGAAGACCAATCCCCTGAAAAAGTTTTTGGCAAAGTTTCATTTCCATGCTGGACCAAATAATAATAATAATAATAATAATAATAAAAAAAAAATGATTTTAGTTGCTCTTTAAAAGCTGTCAGCTAGAGGAAAGTGGTTGCCGGTCACTCCAAACGATTTTGCAGAACTTCGCTTTCACTAGTGCAGACTTTTCCCACCACAAGGGCTATGATTCCAAACAATTGGGTAATTTGGGATCCAAAAGTTTAAAGAAGTTGTCCACTACTTGGCCCCTAAAATAAAATAAAGCTTACACTCACCTTTCGTGCCGGAGCTGTTTCAACGTTTTCAGCACTCGCGGGTCCGGGGCTCCCGTGCTGTTGTGACACGTGAGCGAAGCAACCAATCAGCGCTGGCGTCGCTATCTCCGCTTTCAGACAAATTGAACATGAAGAAGAAGAAGTCAGAGATCTGCAGCCCAGACTTCCAGTTCATGTTCAATTCGACAGAAGGCGAGGACAGTGACGCCAGCGCCGATTGGGTGCCAGGGTCACGTGTCACAACAAACGCCCAGGAGCCCCGGGACCGCTAGTGCCGCCACTGCTGAACCGGAGATGGCACAAGAGGCGAGATCAAGAAGAGGTTGTCCTAATAGTGGACAGCCCCTTTAAATATATAGATTCAGAATAAACGGTTTATGTATCAACTACTCTACCGTGAGGAATCTGATGGTATACCGCTATGCTTTCTGTTTTCTGTATTTTTTTTTTTTTTTACCCCTCGGGCTAAAAAAGTGAATGTGAATGTTTATTTTCCTTGAATCATGGCGCTCGCTCGTAGGCTCGTATGCCTCCTTTATTGCTGCTCATAAGGAAACGTAATAATTCTTTTATGGACTGAGGAAACCTCACGGCTTCTAACATGAGAACAAAGTGTGCGCTAATAAAAACGGCTTTTCTGGAAACACATGGAGGCTTGTTTTCTTAGCATGGGCTCCTCTCGTGGGGATGCGGTGGTGAATATTACATTAGACTAATGCTCTTCCCATACGGGGTCTTACATTATGCAGCACCGGCTAATTCCATGTTCATGTACTGAATCTCACGTGATTTATGATGGAGCTTAGTCTATTGTTATCCCCTTTAATGTGATGCACGGTAATGTAAAGGCTTTCTGACAAGACCACTGCTTCCTATTCAGCAGGGGTCTCCTGTTGAATGGGGAATGAAGGACTGACTTCTTTGAAATAGAGAGAATCATGGACCGATTTTTACCGTCGGATATGTTTTTTTTTTTTTTTTTTTTTTATTCCGCGAGCTTAATGCATCTCTCTACAATGTGATCATTATGGTGGCTATGTCATGTAGCATTTTATGTAATGCATCAAAACATGTGGAGCACAATGGCTTGATCTTAAGCGGATCTACAATTCTCCGAAGAACAGAACCATTGTACTGATAAAAGGCAAGAAATTCCATAGGGGAAAAGCCGTACGTGGACGTTCGTGGCACAGCTCATACTTGTGGTTGTCGGCTATAAGGAGTGACGTGAATAAAGCCTATTAAAATGGGATGTTAACTTGTAGATAATTGATTTATTAAAACTTTTACAATTTTTTTTTTTAAAGAGAGGGTTTCGTATTGGCTTGGACTGGCCCATCCGGGAACAGGAGAAGCCTCCGGTAGGCCGCTGTGAAGGAGTCTGAGTAGTGATATTACACTTGATTCACAATTTGCTGAAAAAAATTATATTCTAATTATTAATTTAACAAGCTAGCCAAATTAATATTACATAGAATCAAAAGTAAATTTGTGTACTAGGAGCAGGTTATTTTTGCATGTAGCTGAACAGACAGCCCCATGAGTCGGTTATTGGTGGGCTTGGCCAACCCAGTCCGACACTGTCCTCGTCTTAAATTTCTGCAATTAGCTGGTACAACCGTAGGAAATCACATATAGCCAGAAGATGGCCTTGCATTGACCACAGTCTTGGCGCAAATAGAGAGAAGGTGTATTTATCAGAGAGGAAAACTTTCAAAAAGAATGATACGGAAATTCCAGCATGGATTTTCAAAGTAATTACACCCGTCTAATTGGGTCTAGGATCTATTTTATATTGCCTGCAGTTCGTATTGTAAAATCTAGTGCAGGGCTGAACAACTTCAGTCAAGGGCCACCAACACGTCATGTTTTAAGGATTTCCTTAGCATGGCACAAGGTGATGGAATTATTGCATGTGCAGGTGATTAAATTATCACCTGTGCAATACTAAGGACATCCTGAAAACATGGCCTGTTGGGTGGCCCTTGACTGGAGTTGTGTAAAAAAAAAAAAAAAAAAAAAGTTTTGCTGGACCTTTGTCCGAGTGTAGTCACTAGATCACTCCTGATCTAGTGACTACACTTAGAATAAAAAAGTTTTGAAGGACCTTTGTCCGAGTGTAGTCACTAGATCACTCCTGATCTAGTGACTACACTTAGAATAAAAAAGTTTTGCAGGACCTTTGTCCAACAGCCACATCAGTAGTCCATGGTTTACTGGAACCATAGCCTGTAAATTTCCTCCTACTTGCTGGCATCCCAGTCTCCTTTTCTGATTAGCAGGCTTGGTTTGATGTCCTGGGTGCATCACACTGCAAAAATGAAATCACAATAGCGATGCCAGAAGGTACGAGATGGTTCCCAGAGATCCGGTCTACCAATGTGGCCTCTGGACCAGGGTCTTACAAATTATTCTGATCAACTGTACTAGTGACAGATCCTCTTTAAGCTGGTCGAGGATATGAGATCTGGTATGGCTGAGAGATGTAATAGTCAGGGAAACATTTGGTCACGGCACAACCACCATTATGATCTGGAAACCATCTTTGACTTTTATGAAAGTTAACTTGTAGGATGAGTCTAAAACTGCAAGCTGCTGACCCCTTTATTGACATGAAGGTCTCTTATTTCCATAAAAGTTGTGGAAACCATAGAAAAATTTTGCCCAACCCAATTTAAGTCAGTTAGGTCTATTGGGAACTGGTGGAATTGGTCGTATGATGAAACTGGCAATTCTTTGTGCCCTCCGTTAATAAACCTAAGCCATGATGGCCGTGTGAATAGCTCCCTAAAACCTATTTACTTGGACTGATTGCAGCCTATGAATGAGCACCGATTGACCAGTTAA
Organism: Phyllobates terribilis; assembly: GCF_046119375.1. Taxonomy (NCBI): domain Eukaryota; kingdom Metazoa; phylum Chordata; class Amphibia; order Anura; family Dendrobatidae; genus Phyllobates; species Phyllobates terribilis. Next base: position 284,742,777 of record NW_027362772.1, read on the forward strand.
TCAGCACTAGTTTAATGATTTGTTCACACGGGCCGACTCAACTGTATGGGGACAGAACCATCGGTAATTCCTTCATACAGTATGCATGTTGTCCCCTGTTTACGTTGCCTGAGGTGCTGCCAACCACGATGGTCTAAACCAGTGTTTCTCAACTCCAGTCCTCAGGACCCCACAACAGATCATGTTTTCAGGATCTCCTTAGTATTGCACAGGTGAGAGAACTTCCATCACCTGTGCAATACTAAGGAAATCCTGAAAACATGGCCTGTTGGAGGGTCCTGAGGACTGGAGTTGAGAAACACTGGTTTAAACGCATTTATCAGCACACAATGACTGTTCAAACCAAGCTCCGGAGCTCGGTGATCCTTTGGCATTGCCGAACAGTTACATGTTTCGGGACCATTCTTGATTGACAGCTCTGGGCTTTTCAAGATCCAAAGAACCACAGAGTTAGATGGAAAATAAGTAGGTAGGAATGCTTGACCGCACTGAGGTTGCATCGGACACGTGCTTGGTTTGGACCGTCATTTTGTGCTGACAGCCTCCCTTTAATCAGATCAGCCAACAATCGAGTGGTTTGCCCATTTGGAGGCCGATCAGCAGCTTGTTGCCGGTGCTGTTGGTATACTGTGCCTCTTGGCCTTTACCCTTGCCTGGTGATTTTGGCCCCTCTCCACCATCCTCGAATTTAACTACAATATATCGTGTATTTTTCATCTGACAAAATGATCTCAATGGTGTGATATTTCTATAAAAAAAAAATAAAATAAAAAAATAAAAATCCACCCCCGTAGGATGCAATAAAGCATTTCCCATCATGAAAACCTTTTCCTGCATGAGGCCCCATGCGGCCGTCCTGTAATATTGAATTACGCTGTAGCATGGAGCGGTAGGATTAATGGGGCACTCCTGTACTGTGTTGTACATGTGTAATAGGGACAGTAGAGCTGTGTGCACGACCTAATAGCGCACATAAGGAAGCAGTCACTGATGCCCTGCTGGGAATCGGGGTCATTACCGCTGAAGCATGCCTCACTCCATGTGACGCCCACCACATTCTCTGGCGTCCCTTGGCCCCGCTGCGGACCTGAACCTATATCTGGCTGATTAGTGGAGCACTTTATTCTTTAGGTCTGTGCATTGGCTCCAAGTTACACTGAGCGACTGGAGAGGAGAGATGGAGACTCGCCGCTGCCAGGAGCCACCGTGCCGCTGCCAGGAGCCACCGTGCCGCAGTGGCACGAAGCATCTCTTATGCAAACGGGAATTTGTAATCCATCCGGCGGCGTACCTGTATCAAGAAAGGGCCGGCTGCGGGTTTTTTTTTTTCCCCTGACTGGTTAACTTCAGTGATGATTCTTTTTTCAAGGATGAATGATTTTACGACACACACACACAGCTGCAAGTGTACGCGCTGCGACGCTGATGAATATTTCCACTTGCAACCAGTAAATTAGGGGTTTGCACGTTACCGATCCGGACCTGGATTGTGTTTCTAATTTTTTTTTTTTTTTTTTTTGCGCCATATGGTTATTTTTATTGTTTTGTTTAATAACCTACTTAAAGTCGCTGAAACGGAGAAGTAATTCTAATGGCATGCGTTATTAATTGTCGGTGCTGAACCCACAGAGCAGTGGAAAGGGACGGAGACAGAGCCACTTCTGATTTAGGAATAAATACACCTGGTCACTCCATATTCCCGTAGGACATCTACAGGACGGGGGAGAACTTGCTGACCGGTGGGGGTTTGACTGTCGGGGACCCTCAACAATCAAACCGTGCCGAGTGGTGACAAGGCATGTCGATCATCCGTCCATTGTGGAGAATGTGTCCATGTCTGCCCACCATTTGGCACATGGGGGGCATTTCCAAGTCCTTTTCTAGGGATCGGTGAGAGTCCTAAGTGATTGGACCCCAAATATTCAAAAAGAACTTGTACAGATGGGAACAACCCTATAGGGGTTGTCCACTGCTGAACAACCCCCGCCTAATATATTCCGCGTAAAATAGAAACTAAAAAGAATTCTCACGGTCCGTCCACCGTTCCAACGATGTCGGCACTGCTGTTCCTAGCGGTGACTTGATCGGCAATTACTGATTGGCTGCTGCTCATTAATATAATAGACTGCAGCCGGTCAGCGGACGCTAATTGGATGAATCACTCGCTTGACATAAGAGCTGCGAGATGCCCAGTGCCGACATTGCTGGAGCTCCTCTGGTGCAGTATAAGGTTTTCTTATTTTACTCGGTGGATTTCGGGCATTTAAGAAGGGGTTGTCCAAGCCCCCTTTTAAGCTTGGTTTACTCTGCCAATAAACACTGATGTGACGGTATAATAAGGCGATCATCTGATGGGGTTTTTCCAACTTGAGAAGCGGGCTCTGAAATGCGCCGTCAAGATGCGCATCCACCACGCCGATCATTGTAGAGCGCACCGACCACTAAACTCATCTGTCTTCGGCGGTTCCATAGACAATGTATGACATAGCCGTCTGCCGAAACTCTCGTGCCCAATTATCGGCTCATGTAAGCTCAATAGCAATTAGCCGATGAGCAAGCAAAACGCTCGTTTGCCGGCTGATCGGGTCATTTATGCGGCATAAAATCCATTGTTTTTGACAGCCCATCTATCCCTGGAAATAGAGGATGTGCTGATGACCATATGCCATGCCACTTGCATCGGCCTATGCGCACAAGGGGTTTAGAGGGTTTTTCCACTTTTTTATTATATAAATGCATGTATTAAAGTAAAAAAAAAAAAATTTTGCAATGGGTTTAGCATTAAAAATGTTGCACCATTTGGCTTTTACAGGGTCTTTGTTTCTGTGCACATTGGACTTTGATATGGTCTGTGGTACTAAATCAGCTGAGTGGAGCTCAGAAAAAGACACAAGACTGTCATACTGTGCTCACTGACAGATTCTCAGTTAACTCATTCTGCAGTCGGCAATTGCAGTGTATCACAGAGGCTATAGACAGCGAGTAGTGCAAACATTTTAATGAAACTAAATTGCAAAAATTATTTTTATCCCCTAAAAAATATGCATTTGAATAAAAAATTGTCCCCAAAGGTGGACCACCCCTTTAAATTATCACTCAGTGATCAGTGTTCTTTTTGTGTCAGGCATTAAATGGTGTAAACCAAGCTTTATTCTAGGCTGATCCTTTCTGTAAAGACCTTTCTCCTGTGTAATGTTGTGTTTTGGAAATGCCATCTTGGTGAGCATTCTGATATTATGCATGGATGTGCAAGCTGTTGTAACCAGCCTGTAGGTTAGAGGCCACACCAAAGGCTAAAGGGACAACATAGGGAATCTAAAACTTTAAAATGCCTTCTACCAACTTGGTTTCCATCTTTCTTCACGCTTCTCTGTAAAACCCAGAGCTGTCAATCAAAGATGATGAGGGTGGAGAAGGTTGGAAAACAAGTAGGTAGAAAGTGCGCCCGTCCTGCTCGGGCCGCCCCAAGGGGTGCGCCCGTCCTGCTCGGGCCGCCCCAAGGGGTGGTGCGTCCGCCCTACTCGGGCCGCCCTGCTCTGCACTGCCTAGGGTGCGCCAAGTTCCTGTGCTTGGTTTGAACAGTTATTCTGTGCTGTCAACTTCTGTTTAAAATTTACAGCGTAATTTTTTTTTTTCCCGTATGCAAATGGTCTATTTGCTGATTGGATTGTGAGTGTTATAATCAAGGACTACGAGTTATTCGCTATAGGATCCAGATCGCCGCTTATAATTCAGATTGATGCCGCCCTATTTAGACAAAGGATTCTGCATGGATTTTATGCAGGGAAATGAATCAGTGTTAGACACACGAGCGTCCATATTGGTATTCTATATGCAGTCACTGAATTAATCTTTATGGTGCTGCATTGTGACTCCCACATCATGTGAACGGCGGCGGTGACAGTCACTATGGATCCTGCATTACTGACGCACATAATACGCAGGTTGCAAGTCTCACATTAACCTCCGAGTGGCGCTTCATCGGGCTCTGCAGGCAGTTACCACTTTTGATAATGACCTGATTGCTTTGCTTTTACTGCGATGGAATATTGTCCTAAAGCGATCTGCGAGATCAGCGCAATAATCTCATTTAGGCCTCATTCAGACTTGCATGAAAAAAAACCTGACTGATTTTTTTTTTTTTTCATCACTGTTTTGAATGCAGTTTTCATCCAGGTCACAAAAAAAAGTGGAAATGTGAAGATCCACAACAAAGGATGGATGTCCTATTCAGGAAAAACATGGATAGAACACGTATGCGAAAAACGGACGTCTGAATGAGGCTTTAGGGTAGACTGTTTTGAGGACATTTTCATTACTCACATGTAAAGTGCCATGGAATAAATGTCACAAAAATAATAATAATAATAAATTACTCATATTTAGACATCCAAAGAAATGCAGTAAAAAGTTAAAAAAAAAAAGTTTTCAAAAAATATGAAAACTAAAACACAAGTTCAAATCTTTTGCACCACTAAAAATAAAACACAAAAAAATACGGCTAAAAGTCAAAATATAAAGTAAATGAATCCGATTGGTAAACGGCGTAACGCGAAAAAAAAAATCCAAACGCCAACAATTTTTTTTTTTTGGCCGCTGCAATATTGCAATAAGAGGAGATCAAAACATCGTATCTACCCCAAAATTCTATCAATAAAAATGTTAGCTCAGGGCGCAAAAAATAAGCCCCAGATTCTGAAAAATGAATAAGTTAAGGCAAGTTTTATGTTTTTTATTTTTTTTTACTGTTTTTACTTTTGCTCTTTTTATAGCAGTTGCATAACTCCCTTTAAAGGCAAGTCTGTCATCAGCTAAAAGCTGGGCAGTGATTGCTCTTATTTTATTTTCTCTGCTTACCAAAGTATTTTTTTTTATTTTAAAATCCAGGTCTAGAGATGTGGGGCTATTTTTTTTTTTTTTTTAGGGCTATTTTTTAATAATCTATACAAAGAGGCAGGGCTTAGAAAAAAAATTATGCAAAACAGCCTAAAGACACGCCCCTGAGGAGCTTGTGAGCCACAGCCTTAAATAAAAAGGCCAATATCTCTGGGACTATATGGCGGATTTAAAGAAAAAAAAAAGGGACATTCACAGGGGAGCTGTGAGAATAACAGAAGAACAAAATGCGGCCACTTTTGACCCGGTGAGAGGTAAGTAAACCATGGAGTATTTTGGGCACTGTAATGGGCGCTGTTAGTGCTCCTCACCCAGGATCAAGGCTTGTACAATGTAGATATCTTTTTTTCGAGACTGCATGGCAATGCTGATGTTCTGGGGTATTGTATGGGCTGATTTCAGCGTCTCTTCTTATGAAGGACACGTTATTCGCCAGCTAGTGTTCGCGGCCTCTGTGATTCCAGATGAAAACTCCTGAGATTCAGCATCTTAAACCATGAACGTACAGTCTTCAGCTGCTCCTGCCACACCAGAACAGGTGGCCAGGACTATGGGGAGCGCTGCTTCTCCCTCCCCACCCTCGTCACCAATCAGGCTACTAAATGTACTTGGAATGGTGCCCGGTGGAGTGTCAGGTTTTTTCAGGGAGACTGTTTGTGAGACACCCACTGAACAGACTTTCTTCTTAAATAATTAAAGTTTTAAAAAGGAAAGCAAAAAAAAAAAAAAAAAAATAAGAATGTGTCTGTGTGTTCAATCTGTTAAGCATGTGTTGGTAGAAGGTGCGCTTTCCTCGACAAAGCTACCAGGTGACTTCACGGTGATGGGCAACTTGATGGGGTTGGCTCATGTTCATAAATGGTTAAAATGGCAAAGTGTCCATAAAAATAAAGCTGATTTAAAAATGTTTTATGTTCTCAATTTTATAGATTACAGCTCTTTGCTTAGGTTACTGGCCACCTCTGCCGTCCATCAGTGGTGGCCGTCTACTTAGGCAAGGCGTCTGCAAGCTCTGGCCAGCCTCAGGCAAAGCGACCTCTGCCAGATGCATGGGAGAGCGGGACTAGAGCGCAAATTGTCAATCTTCAGGAGCACATCGCTTCCCATCCGCGGGAGGCAGGGGAGCTGTGTGCTCCTGAAGACAGAAGATGAGCTCACCCCTTAGAACCCCTCCATAATTTGGCATCCGATTATAGAAGGCATCATCCATCTGTAGGAAGTCGGTCATATGGAGCTAAGGTAGACCCTCGAAGACTTTTATGGCTGCCATATTACGGCTTCGTACAACTTCGAGCTTGTACTGAACAGTGTGCCTTTCGTATGTACAATGACCTGTAATCCCAACTCCTTGGCAGTTGTCCTAATCCTTTGTTTGTCTTCTAGGAGAGCGCCAGAATTTGGAAACAGAGAATGTGACAGTGGTGGAAGGAGAGGTGGCAACCATAAGTTGTCGGGTCAAGAACAACGATGATTCTGTAATTCAACTGCTCAACCCAAATCGGCAAACCATCTACTTTCGAGATTTCAGACGTAAGTGACTACAGACTTTATCTGGCTGGGGCTTCTAGTGACCATGATTTGCAGAATTTTTTATTTGTATTTTTTTCAATGTCACTATTTTTTTAAAATAAAATTTCACAATTCTTCCAATTTTTACACCGGTTACTAAACCTAATACCTGACACGTACTTTTAATTCTTTACAGATGACTTTTTAGTGATCTCATTACCCCACACTGGATTGCTATGACTGATTAACACCTCTATATACAATAGATAACAGTATACACAATAGCTGATGTCACAGCTCACCTCCTCCTCCTGTACAATGACTGATGACACCTCTATATACAGTAGATAACACAGGATTCACCATTCACAATAGGTGATATCACAGCTCACCTCCTCCTCCTATACAATAATTGATAACTCCTCTATATACAGTAGATAACACAGGATCCACCATTCACAATAGATGTCACAGCTCACCTCCTCCTCCTCCCTACACAATATGTGCCCGGAATAGAGCATGGCTAGAAAACTGTGGAGGCAGAGTCGCCAGTCTATTGCTGCCTATGTCCATTTGTCTATCAAAATAATAACCTGACTGTAGGAGCCTAGTATTGAGCCTAGTGGCCAGTGTGAGAATTGCACAATTTTATGATTTATATGTAATATAGTTCTGTACATTCCCTAGTGGTTGATTCTTTCATTCCTGGCTGCATTTTGCAGTGACTGCAGTGTTCCTGCACAGCGGGTCGGCCTGTACCCTTGGATGGAGGTGTGTGCTTGGCTTTGTATTGAGCCATTTGCATCCCCCCTATGTCCCACCACACTTCCACTTCTACATATTGTACTTGACGGCGTTTGCTTTTTTTTTTCCTCCCAAGCCAGAAAGATTTGATAGTCCCAATTATAATTATTTAGTGCCGCGGAGTTGCAGTGACAGCCTCCCTGCTCCGCTGCACTGCTCCGCCAGCATGTTACATGTATTATTACATACATCACGCTGCATTACATCATGGCTCTGACAGGCGGCCGGTCACAAATGGCTTCTGATTTATTGATTGCTGCACAAAAACAATCTGTCACCTCAACCCGCACTAAGCAAATCTGTAAAAAAAAAAAAAAAAAAAAAAAAAAAAAATTAAGGATCTGCAAAATCGTGGTGGCAGAATAACGCTGTTACAATCCCCGGTGCAGCGACTCCCGACTCCATGTGCCCGCTAATGCATTATTGCTTCGGCTGATTACAGGGAATGCTGCAGATTTCTCAGCAGCTCCTTCCCCTCGGCCGGTGACTGGCGGATACCTAATGCTTGATGTAGTCTCTGGATTTGCTGCGCGGCTGTAGAGAAGGCGCTGATGCAGCATCTGCTTCCCGGAGCTGGTACATAGTTGTCTGTATAGTTTCTCCTGCTGCAGAAATATAAATGATAGGTGATTACAGGTGAACCTTTCACACCAGACTCTCAGTATTAGATTATTTTCTAGTTTAAAACTTATATTGAAAGAAGATCCTTTTCCTGAAAGTAAGATAATTACCCCAACGCCAACCTCCAGTGATCAGAGGTGAAGGCCGGGAGAAGATGGTGGAGCAGCATTGATACATAGGGAAGCATCATGCCCATCAATGTCAGTACCTCACTGTACAGACTGAGAACACCTCTATATACAGCTGATAACACAGGATCCACATTCATAATATATATCACAGCTCACCTCCTCCTGTACAGTGACTGATAACCCCTCGATATACAGCTGATAACACAGGATCCACATTCATAATATATATCACAGCTCACCTCCTCCTGTACTATGACTCATAACACCTCTATATACAGTAGGTAACACAGGATCCACCATTCACAATAGGTGATGTCACAGCTCACCTCCTCCTCCTGTACAATGACTGATGACACCTCCTATATACAGTAGGTAACACAGGATCCACCATTCACAATAGGTGATGTCACAGCTCACCTCCTCCTCCTGTACAATGACTGATAACACCTCTATATACAGTAGATAATGCAGGATCCATCATTCACAACAGGTGATTTCACAGCTCACCTTCTTCCCTTTCCTGTACTCTAATGAAAGCTTGCATAAAAAAATACGTCAATGCAGTTGAGAAAGATCTGTATGTGTGTGTGTGTATATATATGTATGTATATATATATATGTATATATATATATATATATATATAGTATAGACCAAAAGTTTGGACACACCTCATTTAAAGATTTTTCTGTATTTTCATGACTATGAAAATTGTACATTCACACTGAAGGCCTCAAAACTATGAATTAGCACATGTGGAATTATATACTTAACAAAAAAGTGTGAAACAACTGAAAATATGTCTTTTATATTCTAGGTTCTTCAAAGTAGCCACCTTTTGCTTTGATGACTGCTTTGCACACTCTTGGCATTCTCTTGATGAGCTTCAAGAGGTAGTCACCGGAAATGGTTTTCACTTCACAGGTGTGCCCTGTCAGGTTTAATAAGTGGGATTTCTTGCCTTATAAATGGGGTTGGGACCATCAGTTGTGTTGTGCAGAAGTCTGGTGGATACACAGCTGATAGTCCTACTGAATAGACTGTTAGAATTTTGTATTATGGCAAGAAAAAAGCAGCTAAGTAAAGAGAAACGAGTGACCATCATTACTTTAAGAAATGAAGGTCAGTCAGTCCGAAAAATTGGAAAACTTTGAAAGTGTCCCCAAGTGCAGTTGCAAAAACAATCAAGCGCTACAAAGAAACTGACTCACATGAGGACCGCCCCAGGAAAGGAAGACCAAGAGTCACCTCTGCTTCTGAGGATAAGTTTGTCCGAGTCACCAGCCTCAGAAATCGCAGGTTAACAGCAGCTCAGATTAGAGACCTGGTCAATGCCACACAGAGTTGTAGCAGCAGACACATCTCTACAACAACTGTTAAGAGGAGACTTTGTGCAGCAGTACTTCATGGTAAAATAGCTGCTAGGAAACCACTGCTAAGGACAGGCAACAAGCAGAAGAGACTTGTTTGGGCTAAAGAACACAAGGGATGGACATTAGACCAGTGGAAATCTGTGCTTTGGTCTGATGAGTCCAAATTTGAGATCTTTGGTTCCAACCACCGTGTCTTTGTGCGACGCAGAAAAGGTGAACGGATGGACTCTACATGCCTGGTTCCCACCGTGAAGCATGGAGGAGGAGGTGTGATGGTGTGGGGGGGCTTTGCTGGTGACACTGTTGGGGATTTATTCAAAATTGAAGGCATACTGAACCAGCATGGCTACCACAGCATCTTGCAGCGGCATGCTATTCCATCTGGTTTGCATTTAGTTGGACCATCATTTATTTTTCAACAGGACAATGACCCCAAACACACCTCCAGGCTGTGTAACGGCTATTTGACCAAGAGGGAGAGTGATGGGGTGCTACGCCAGATGGCCTGGCCTCCACAGTCACCAGACCTGAACCCAATCGAGATGGTTTGGGGTGAGCTGGACCGCAGAGTGAAGGCAAAAGGGCCAACAAGTGCTAAGCATCTCTGGGAACTCCTACAAGATTGTTGGAAGACCATTTCCGGTGACTACCTCTTGAAGCTCAAGAGAATGCCAAGAGTGTGCAAAGCAGTCATCAAAGCAAAAGGTGGCTACTTTGAAGAACCTAGAATATAAGACATATTTTCAGTTGTTTCACACTTTTTTGTTAAGTATATAATTCCACATGTGTTAATTCATAGTTTTGATGCCTTCAGTGTGAAATGTACAATTTTCATAGTCATGAAAATACAGAAAAATCTTTAAATGAGGTGTGTCCAAACTTTTGGTCTATACTGTATATGTGTGTGTGTGTGTGTGTATATATATATATATATATATATATATATATATATAATATTATATTATATTATATTTATTATTTTCTGATGACTCGTTGCTTTCTCAGCCCAGTGTGGATTTCCTCAGCGTTGTCAGTTTGCACATCACTTGCTCGTCTGCCATGTGGACTATCAACTCCTGTAGATTATTTTTTTTTTTATTTGTTTTTCTCAATTTGTTGTCTGCGACTTGTGATTTATTATCTCTGGGAATGTGCGAGCTCTCACTACAGGCCGATGTTTTTCTTCTCAAGAACGCGGCGTCTGTCCCTCTAGATGACACTTCTCCTCTAATGAGGAGGATAATAATAATCACACTTAAAGGTGTCGTCTCCGTGTGATAAATAGTTAAAATGAAGGAAAATAAAACAATTTTTGCACATTTTTTTTTTAAATTCTATAGTTTACAGCTCGTTGCCTAGGTTACCGGCCATCGCTGCAGTCTATCAGAGGTGGCCTGTCATAGACAAGGGAGCGCAGCGCTTGCAAGATCTTGGCTTCTCTGAAACTGGTCGGATGTCGGTGCCGCTGTTTTCAGAAGCTGCAGTGTTTGGATCAACCATGAAGCTGACAATCATTCAGGAGCACACGGCTCCATGGCAAGGGAGGCAGAGGAGCATTGCGCTCCTGAAGATTGATCTTCAACAACCTTCCCAGCAAAATAAATACTGAATCCTTGCCAGGCGGGTGAGCCAAATAAGAGACCACACAAAAATGTACATGTAGGACTCTTTGTATGAAAGACGTCGGGGTCGGCTCATTACAGGATCACCCGTTGTCAAAGGAACAGCCGCTGCGCCATTGTATACTGCGGGGAGCATCGCTACTTTCTTCAGCCTTCAAGCACAGCTGATTGCTGGAAGTGTTATTTAGCCACAGACAATATAGCTCATTACCCGGCATCCCCACCTCTCTCGACTATGACTAATAAGTGATTAAATGCGATGGCACTGCTCTTCCTGACCTCGCTTTATCATTGTCACTCGCAGTCTTCAGCATTCTGTTGATCTCTCCTGGCCGTAGACTTCTTCCGCTGTATTGATGTTCGGTTCCTTCAGCTCCTAGGACCTCCTCTAGCGATTCTACTCATCGTTATTCCTTTTTGTACATTTTGTGGACCTGGGTGGTTTCGTTACTGAATGAAACGGTGTAGACATTCGGGTTCCTCCTTATATCTTGTTGATGGCCTCTTTTGGAGGAACCAATTGCAGTTATCTGAGAAAGTGTCATCAGAAAATGAGCTATGGTTTGTTTTACATCAATATTCTATGTTTGTTTTTTTTGTTTTTTTTAATTATAATTTTTCATTTGATCAGTTTTACTGGCTTCTTGCAATCTTCACTCTGACCCCGAAGCCTGATATTCTCCAGATCACTTCATTATCATCAAAGGTTGGGATTACGATGACAAACTGTATCACCTGTACATACGTTCCTCAATGTTGAAATTGCACCACCAAGAAGGAAAGTCATGCATTTATGGAACTCTCAGGATGTACGCCTGTTACTGAAAATGGAATAAAAATGTTCAAAACATCTGGATTTATTCCGTCTGAAGTATGAGCGCCACCCGCAGGAATCCTGGAACTTGCATCCTTAACTGTTATCAATGAGCTTATTAATGTTCTACTGCTCTGAATGCACTTGGGATAATCATCAAGATCGCTGCTCCTGTGTAATCCCCAGCCAATGATGTCCCAGATGTGTAGACCAGTCTGGAGATGCTGCAGGCCATGATTAGGACGCGCAGGCTGCTCACCGTAGCACCAGCAACATACAACCTGGTGGTGTGGTGTTCAAAAACAGTTTCTGGGACACTCTTGAAAAATTGCCACACCTTTTGGTTTCAAAACCAAATCAATGTAATGCCAAGCTGTTAGGGCACCTGGAATGAAGACAAGTCTGGTCCGGCTACTGTACATTATGCCACCCTACACCATAATCCCAGAAGTAGGATTGGTGTTATCTTCCCTCTTGAAGGCCTCTTCATCGTGTTGCCCACGTGGGCTGTAGCTTTAGCCCACAGGTCTATCCTTTTTTAGTAGCTTTTGTCTTGGATGCAATGATCGGTCTGGAGACAACATACTTTGCCGGGTGCCGAGGTGGATGTCGTACAGGACCAGACTGGACATCAGACCTGGGCAACCCAAATTGAAGTGCTCATCACATAATTCTCTTCTGAAGGGTTAGGTCTTTGGCCTCGGAGTGTGAAAGAGCCCTAGATAGTAATAGGTCTCCTTCCTTCTTGGAGAGGGCTTCTGATGGGCCTTATTCCATACACTTTTTGTGCAAAATTCATGAGGAACTACCTCATTCCGAGAGTCTGTCCATCCTTGCTGGATCCATGGTCAACTTTAAATAGAACATGACGAGGGGGCTGAATTTACTAACAACCAAATAGCATCTCCTCCTGGCGATGGTGTTCAATATCTAGAACAACAGAGTTTATCAGGTTGCGCTCTGCCAAGAAATGTACTCAGGTCTCCGCACACTAAGTGCCTTCCAATACGTTGATTCCCGATACTTCTCGGAACTATTGATTGTCTGAAATAGTTTTCTTTTTAACTAGTGCGTTAATGGTTTTTAGTGTTTTGCCTTTTGATGCTTTGTAGAATGCATTTTCTGCCATCTCCGATATTGATAACTTGAGATTTGTATTTATTATTTTTATTTTCTCCATTTATTTTTCAGCTTTGAAGGACTCTCGATTCCAGCTGGTGAACTTCTCCAGTAGCGAACTGAGGGTATCGCTCACGAATGTGTCCATCCACGATGAGGGGAGATACTTCTGCCAGCTGTACACGGACCCCCCACAAGAAGCGTATACAACAATTACTGTTCTTAGTAAGGAGTTGCTACTTTCTCTATTTATTACTTTTTTTTTTCTTTAATTTTTTTTTTATAATTTCTGCCTGTTTTATCAATGGAAGCACCGTTTTTTTATGCCCATCTATCACTTTGTTCGTGACCCTCTCATTCATTTTTCCCTTTTGAATTCTGCGGTTTCCTTGATACTCAAACTCTGTCTTTTGTTTGAGCGATTGTTCTGCGTAGAAACAACTAATGTTGCTGCATTGTGTTGACCTTCATTGACATCTAATGTTTCATCTACATCTGTTGTCGTCTGAGCAATCTGTCCTGACTTCCCGTTTTGTTTTTTTATTTTGCATTAATGTTTATCTTTCGACTTTTTAGCTCTTTATGTTTTTGTTTTACATTTTTGCTTTTAAAACTTCCTGTGCATCGAATAATACAGTTTGCTTGTCGATTGATGGTTAAACAGAGCAGAAAAATAACGCTTCCTGGCAGTTAATACGAGGCCTCATTTTTACTACATTAAATTTGGCCAAATTATTAGTGACGGGTTAGGCTGACCATCTATGGTGGCCTCGGGACCTCCCAACTCTTGATGGTGGGAGAGAAAGAGCGTTTTGACTTTACACACGCGATCCTTTTGTTTCCGAGGGAAGTAAGCTGCCGGAATATGTGTCTCCATTCTCCCCTTTGAAAACCATACACACTCAATGGTTTGCTCATCCCTCCAAATTGAGCCAATTTTTATCAAACGTGTATGGTGTCCTCCCAACTGTTCCTTGACAGATGAAGGATCTGTGACTGAGCACACTGGGACAGTAGAACTGTGAACAGTCAAAAAAAACCTTCATTGGGACTGGGAGAATATGCCACCGAGCATAGATACTATTGCTTAGAGTCTGCAAGAAAAAGAACAATCCGGGGTTGCAACCCAGTAATTCGACACCAAGGAAAATGCAACACTGGTCTTTTGAATAGTTTCTCTAATCCAGCAGGGTGTCCAAAGTGGGTGACAATAGTAGATGGCAGATAAAGTCCAGTCCCTCCATGTCCAAGTAGTGGCACCAGGATCTGGCCTCGGCAGCAGATCCTGGACCTGCGAAGACCTAACACCAGGAACTGGCTTCGGCAGCAGATCCTGGACCTGCGAAGACCTAACACCGGGAACTGGCCTCGGCCGCAGATCCTGGACCTGCGAAGACCTAACACCAGGAACTGGCCTCGGCCACAGATCCTGGACCTGCCAAGACCGAACACCAGGAACTGGCCTCGAGAGCAGATCCTGGACCTGCCAAGACCGAACACCAGGAACTGGCCTCGGCAGCAGATCCTGGACCTGCCAAGACATAATGCCAGGATCTGGCCTCACCAGCAGATCCTGGACCTTCCAAGATATGGCACCAACTGCAAACCCCAAACATGAACCTTTTCTACTACCTTTTTGGAATCCGCCCCCTGGTTGGGTAGAGATACTCACATCCCACCCCCTTAACCATCCGGTACATTTAATTCAGAGAGTCAAAGAAGGTCCCTGAAGCCCTGTCTTCGGCCAGTCTGTATCAACAAGGCCTCCTCTAAAAAGGAGCAAAGACACACATGCCCCCCACCAGATGCAGGACAAGGAATGCTAGTGGAGGCCTAGTTACATTATGGTCCATGAAGGCCCATCTGGGGGTGACAGTGTTACAGGATTGAGCGGTTTGACTTCTATGCAAGGACCACCATGAGTTTTCTGGAACCAGCTTGACCGCATAATTGGCAGATATAGAGTTCCATTCAGGAGACCTATTACCAGTCTGTGCATCGCAGACTGCAAAACACGGATGTGTGAAACCAGCCTTGGTACATTTGGTTTACTTGACATCTACAAACTAACCAGTTGACTTTGTTCTCATGGCAAGGAGAAATAATTTACTCCCTGACCCTTTCTGGCGGTGATTCTATGTCTTGTGAAAACACAGGATTGGACATGTTGAAATCCAACATGCCCGATCCTCCTTTTTCACAATATCTGCTGTCAGACGACAGGCAAGAGTCAACATATACTTGACTTTTATCGGAGTGTATGACTATTTATACTATAGAAATGTGTATTATTTTTGTCAAATCGCTTATTGAGCAAATAAATTAGTTGTATTTTTGGATCTCCCCCCCCCCCCCCCCCCCCTATTCTCACCCCGTCTTCACTGTCATCTTTAGTTCCACCAAACAACTTGGTGATCGATGTGCAGAAGGACACGTATGTAGAAGGCGAAGAAGTGGAGATGAATTGCACAGCCATGGCGAGCAAGCCGGCAGCAGTAATACGCTGGTACAAGGGCAATCAGGAGCTGGAAGGTGAGACAAAATGAAGGATGTTGGGTGCTGGTGACAAGTGCTTAAGGGCAATTTAAAAGGGGTGTTCCAGTCTCCAACATTACGGCATATCCACTGCATGACCTATGTGTCCGATAGGTGTGGGTCCCACCTCGAGAATGAGGTCCTATTGAATGCTGTGGTCAGTGGAGAGGTGGCTGCGCATGCATTGATATCTCCATTTATTTGTAGGGGATTTCTGCATGTGCCGGCACATCTCCATTCCAGACAATAGTGATGAATGCAGGACTCATAACTGTCCATGATGGTAAATGTTTTGAGGACAATAAAAGGTTTTCTAAAATTTTGTTGGTCCGACTTCATGACCTCCATTGATCATGATTGAAAAAGACGTGTCTTCAATGTTTACTAAGGTATTTGTACATACGGTAGCGGCTGTACCTGGTACTGCAGCTGTGTCCCATTAATGTGAATGGTACACAGCTACAGTACCAGGCGCAGCCACTATAATATGTGTGTATCAGCTGAATGATGAGTGCGATGGCCTTGTCAGAGGGCCCTAACCTTTTCGATTAGCTGATCGAGCACCTTCTAGGACTTGAGATGATCTTATATGGATGACTAATCCTAAACATATTCCATCAATATCAAAAAGCTTACAAAACTTTGAGGATAATTATGATTGCATGGAGGTTACTATCATTCTCTGTTCTCCAGTCTGTGAATCTATAGCTGCAAAGCTACAACTTCCATCTATAGCTAAACATTGACTGTGATATCTTTATAATGGGTATATAGATGGTGAGATCCAAAATGTTAATTCTATGGATATTTGTCGTGTTAAACAGGTTGTCCTGGGCTTGGAAATTATCAATATCAGATCGGTGGCGGTCTAACTTCCGGCACTCCCACCAATTGGCTGTAACTGGACATCTCCATACACCATGTAGTGGCTGTTCTTCGGTACTGCAGCTCGGATCAGAATTGCTGCAGTACCGAGAACGGCCACTACAGTGTACGGCGCTCTCGTGTTCCAGATCCATAAAGTCTCGGTTGCCACCAATCTGATATTGATGACTTCAGCCCTAGACAATCCCTTTAAGTCCACGTTTTGCACTCTTTTTTTTTTTTTTTTTTGGAGCAATGGTTGTACCTTTTACTGTATGTGCACTTTTATTTATTCTATTAAATGTAGAGCTCTACAGTAACCCCCGAATGATTGCTAAGGATTTATCATGTTGGTTACTTCTAGGCGCCATTTAATTAAATTACTGTTTCTGAAATGATGGGCAGGAAAAACGTGATTGCCGAGGTCGCGGGTTTTCTTCTAACAAGACATAACGATTGTAATTCACCGCCGAGAACAGAAAATGACTTAGATTTCGACAGAACTTTACACTTTTCCGTGGAGAGCTTGAAACAAAGAGCTTAGGTAGAAGCATTTAGGGAGGCAGCTATGCTCCATAGATGGCAAAATTACATATCAGATTGGGGAAGCTCGAGATCAGGTCATCCTGACATTGTGCCGGGTGGTAAATACCAATCCAGAACTAGGACACGGATTTCAGAGAGTGACAATGCAGAGGAGAATCAGGACGGCTTAATGATGGTGGTGATGATGATGAAGCATATTACACAGAGAAGTAATGCTGTGGATATTTGCAGGTGGCAAGACGGAGGTGGAGGCCATGGACAATAAGATGTTCAGAGTTCGCAGTCAGATATCCGTCACCGTTCTACGAGAAGATGACGAGGTCCCGTTTGTCTGTATTGTTGACCATCCGGCTGTGAAGGATCTGGAGACTCGGCAGTACATCGATGTGCAGTGTGAGTAGTATCCTAGTGGGGCACGTTGAGGTTCACTTACTTTAAAATCAACCATCTCATTAAATTATCACTAAACCACAAAATTGTTTTGAATATGTTCCATCCCTTGAAACGAGCTACTTCTAGATAACACATGTCAAACTCTGGCCAGTGGGCCAAATCTGGTCCTCAGGGTGGTTATATTTGGCTTGTGACACCAGAACCACCATCCCTATGTGAGCACATTATACTGTATGGAGGACTATGTGAGGCCCATTATACTGTATGGAGGACTATGTGGGGCCCATTATACTGTATGGAGGACTATGTGAGGCCCATTATACTGTATGGAGGACTATGTTGGACCCATTATACTGTATGGAGGACTATGTTGGACCCATTATACTGTATGGAGGACTATGTTGGACCCATTATACTGTATGGAGGACTTTGTGGGACCCATTATACTGTATGGAGGACTATGTGGGGCCCATTATTCTGTATGGAGGACTATGTGGAGCCCATTATTCTGTATAGAGGACTATGTGAGACCCAATATTCTGTATGGAAGACTATGTGGGCCCCATTATTCTGTATGGAGGACTATGTGGGACCCATTATACTGTATGGAGGATTATGTGGGCGCCATTATACTGTATGGAGGACTATGTGGGGCCCATTATACTGTATGGAGGACTATGTGGGGCCCATTATACTGTATGGAGGACTATGTGGGCCCCATTGTACTGTATGGAGGACTATGTGGGCCCCATTGTACTGTATGGAGGACTATGTGGGCCCCATTGTACTGTATGGAGGACTATGTGGGCCCCATTGTACTGTATGGAGGACTATGTGGGCCCCATTGTACTGTATGGAGGACTATGTGGGCCCCATTGTACTGTATGGAGGACTATGTGGGCCCCATTGTACTGTATGGAGGACTATGTGGGCCCCATTGTACTGTATGGAGGATTATGTGGGCCCTTTATTCCATATGGAGGACTGTGGGGCCCATTATACTGTATACTGGTTGGCCCGCGACTTTGTCCAAGTTTTTGATTTTGGCCCTCTGTGTGTTTGTTTGATATCCCTGTTCTACATGGTTAAAGAATTATTCCCAGCATAAGACAATATCCTCTATCCATAGAGTTGGAGATAGCTTGCTGATCAGTAGAGGTATGATTGTCGGGACCCCTACTGATCTTGAGAACTGGGCTCTAAAATGTCCCATTGGGATGGACCAGTGGTCACGCTTGCATTCCATTCATTCATCTCTATAGGGCTGCTGGAGATAGACGAGTACAGTATTCTTTTTCCATCAGTACAGCGTGAAGCGGTGACGCGCATGCGCAGCTATCGATCCGTTCTGACGGGGCATTTCAGATTTCCGTTTTCAGAATCCGTGATGATCCCAGCAGCAAGTTATCACCTACCCCCACAAAGGTGATAATGTCTAATGTTGGGAATATCCCTTTATCATCTTTCCGTAGGTAAGGGATAATTTGCTGCTGGGGCTTCCACTGATCCTGAGAATGGCACTCGGAAAGGAGCCATAATCACACATGTGCATCACCATTCCACACATTGTCTATGGGACTGCTGGAAAAAGCTGACATCATGGTCACATGACAGTGATATCCGCAAAGGTCCTTAAGCAATCTCAACCTCAATAGAAACACTGGGGTCCCCTAAGAGTGTGGCCACTGAGAAATTGCCCTGTTTGCCCTTACTTTCCTCCTAACGCTGGTCCTGCATACCAGCCTGTCTCCACTTCCGTTCCTCTAGACACCACCAGTAAATGGACCTTTGGTGACATCATGGTCACATGACAGTGATATCCGCAAAGGTTCATAAGCAATTTCAACCTCCATAGAAACACTGTGGTCCCCTAAGAGTGTGGCCACTGAGAAATTGCCCTGTTTGCCCTTACTTTCCTCCTAACGCTGGTCCTGCATACCAGCCTGTCTCCACTTCCGTTCCTCTAGACTCCACCAGTTAATGGACCTTTGGTGACATCATGGTCACATGACTGTGATGTGCAATCTTAAACTCAGAATCTAAATGCGGGGTGCCCCTAAGAGAGTGGGAGCCCCAGTAACCCCCCCCCCTTTCTTTAATAACGCCGCCCTTGACTGTAACTAGGGCTTATTTTTAGAGTAGGGCTTATATTTCAAGCTTACTCCAGAAAGTCTTGTAAAATCATGCTAGGGCTTATTTTCAGAGTAGGTCTTGTTTTCGGGGAAACATGGTAGGGGTCTTGCTTCTTAGAGGAGTACCCTGTTTGTATGGAGCATGCTCACCACTGCGCCATTCAATGTCTATAAGACTGTAGAGTACACTGCTCCTCTTTCTCCAGCCGTCCCAAAGACAGATGCTCGTGTAGGAGCACCGCTTCTTTAAACCTGGCTGTTGAGTTATGGTACAACCTACTCCTTCACCTGTTAGTCAATGTGTCTTGGCTCTATAGGTTTAGTGATTGTAACGCCCCTAATGTCCCTGCAGCTTATGAATCCTATATGTGTGTAATGTACGTGTAGGAATATTAATGGACTTTGGATTGCATCCGTATGGCAGAGGTCCAGATTTAATGTAAAGCATCAGATGCAGCTCTAAGACCACACAGTGGCTCTGAAGACCTTCACTACCTTCAGCACAAGGGGGGAATGGTGGACATGATCAACCAAGCATTGATATTGCTTTGATATCCTATGTAATATTCAGTTCGATGGTATGCTGCCTTTGATATATGCTAACGTCCAATGCTGCCTTCGTTTGCTCTTTAAATGTCAGCTGCCAGAATATCTACAGCGTGTTAAGGTATTGGGGCACTTAAAAAGTGGCCATAGACCTCATTATATGTCGGATCTATACAAGGGCCCGCTGCAGGTAAGGCAAGCAAATCTGACCTTACCTGTCTCGTTTATCAAGTGACTTGATGAATATAGAGAGATGAATGGACATGTTCTCGTATATCGCTTTTCCTGATGACTATTATACAGCTCTAATACACCCTGCAGAATTGGTAAAAACGGGTCTCCCAATAATTAGCCAGAAGCAAGGGCGGCGTCCGCTACAAATCTTGGCTGCTGTCATCCAACATTGGATCCATATTAGCTTTATTATAATCTCACAAGTGCAGCATAACCAATTGATGGCGAGTAATTGCCTCGTTATTGGCAGACCTTCAATTGGTAGGGAAGTTGTTCGAGCTGGACTATGCATTTAAAGTATTCCCATTTAATGAGGTATCCCAGATGGGGGTCCTACCAATGGGATCTACATTTCTCTGGAGGGAGGGTCACTGACGCACGCTGCTGTTAGCAGAGGTGGTCGCAATTCCCTTAGAAATAAATGAGGATTGCAACCACCTCTCCACGGACGGCACCATCCATCGGGCCCAATTTTCTTGAGAGATTGGACCTCCCTGTGGCTATGCAAAAAAATGTACGAGATGGGAATACCCCTATAAAGCTGGGGTCCCATAGGGACTTGGCATGAACCATGTACTCATAACCATGCCCCAAATTATGATGCATCACTTAGGGTACGTTCACACAGGATGCAACTTCTGTGGATCTTCCACACACATCTGCCCTGAATCGTATATTTTGTTGGGTTACAAAGGGTGAAATCTGTTTTAGAAATCTGCAATTTACGGATAGCCGCTCAATTTACACTGTAGATTGTAAAAAAATTTCACCCACGATGCTGGTACTGTAATATGTTGTTTTCCATCCCATCTGAGCACACGTACCCCTAAGCCATGTTCACACATTGCGAAATTGTGAACAAATGCACAGAGAAAATTTTCCACATTGTGTTTTAATGAGGTTTTGAAAACCCCAGTCACTTGTATAATATAGTAAATTGCTGCAGAATCCCCATCACAAATCCGCAGCACATCCTTTATGCCTGGATTTGACTATTATCTTTCTTGGTGTTTTTTTTGGAGTGTTTTGTTCCCACTGAAGCTCTAAAAAAAGAAAAATAAATAAAAAAAATTATGTATGTGAATGTGTGTATAGAGATGTATCGTATTATATGTACAGTACAGACCAAAAGTTTGGACACACCTTCTCATTTAAAGATTTTTCTGTATTTTCATGACTGAAAATTGCACATTCACACTGAAGGCATCAAAACTATGAATTAACACATGTGGAATTATATACTTAACAAAAAAGTGTGGAACAACTGAAAATATGTCTTATATTCTAGGTTCTTCAAAGTAGCCACCTTTTGCTTTGATGACTGCTTTTCACACTCTTGGCATTCTCTTGATGAGCTTCAAGAGGTAGTCACTGAAAATGGTCTTCCAACAATCTTGAAGGAGTTCCCAGAGATGCTTAGCACTTGTTGGCCCTTTTTGCCTTCACTCTGCGGTCCAGCTCACCCCAAACCATCTCGATTGGGTTCAGGTCTGGTGACTGTGGAGGCCAGGTCATCTGGTGTAGCACCCCATCACTCTCCTTCTTGGTCAAATAGCCGTTACACAGCCTGGAGGTGTGTTTGGGGTCATTGTCCTGTTGAAAAATAAATGATGGTCCAACTAAACGCAAACCGGATGGAATAGCATGCCGCTGCAAGATTCTGTGGTAGCCATGCTGGTTCAGTATGCCTTCAATTTTGAATAAATCCCCATCAGTGTCACCAGCAAAGCACCCCCACACCATCACACCTCCTCCTCTATGCTTCACGGTGGGAACCAAGCATGTAGAGTCCATCCGTTCACCTTTTCTGCGTCACACAAAGACACGGTGGTTGGAACCAAAGATCTCAAATTTGGACTCATCAGACCAAAGCACAGATTTCCACTGGTCTAATGTCCATTCCTTGTGTTCTTTAGCCCAAACAAGTCTCATCTGCTTGTTGTCTGTCCTTAGCAGTGGTTTCCTAGCAGCTATTTTACCATGAAGGCCTGCTGCACAAAGTCTCCTCTTAACAGTTGTTGGAGATGTGTCTGCTGCTAGAACTCTGTGTGGCATTGAAGTAAATGATGGCCACTCGTTTTTCTTTACTTAGCTGCTTTTTTCTTGCCATAATACAAAATTCTAACAGTCTATTCAGTAGGACTATCAGCTGTGTATCCACCAGACTTCTGCACAACACAACTGATGGTCCCAACCCCATTTATAAGGCAAGAAATCCCACTTATTAAACCTGACAGGACACACCTGTGAAGGGAAACCCATTTCCGGTGACTACCTCTTGAAGCTCATCAAGAGAATGCCAAGAGTGTGCAAAGCAGTCATCAAAGCAAAAGGTGGCTACTTTGAAGAACCTAGAATATAAGACATATTTTCAGTTGTTTCACACTTTTTTGTTAAGTATATAATTCCACATGTGTTAATTCATAGTTTTGATGCCTTCAGTGTGAACGTACAATTTTTATATATACTTAGGAAGCAACACTGATTGACAATCAATTTCACATGCTGTTGTGCAAATGGAATAGACAATAGATGGAAATTAAAAAAGACACCCTCAATAAAGGAGTGGTTCTGCAGGTGGGGACCACAGACCACATCTCAGTACCAATGCTTTTTGGCTGATGTTTTGGTCACTTTTGAATGTTGGTTGTGCTTTCAGACTCGTAGCATGAGATGGATTCTACAACCCACAGAAGTTGCTCAGGTAGTGCTGCTCATCCAGGATGGCACATCAATGCGAGCTGTGGCAAGAAGGTTTGCTGTGTCTGTCAGCATAGTGTCCAGAGGCTGGAGGCGCTACCAGGAGACAGGCCAGGAGACGTGGAGAGGGCCGTAGGAGGGCAACAACCCAGCAGCAGGACCACTACCCCTGCCTTTGTGCAAGGAGGAACAGGAGTAGCACTGCCAGAGCCCTGCAAAATGACCTCCAGCAGGCCACAAATGTGCATTTGTCTGCACAAACTGTTAGAAACTGACTCCATGACAGTGGTATGAGGGCCCGACGTCCAAAGATGGGGGTTGTGCTCACAGCCCAACACCTTGCAGGACCCTTGGCATTTGCCACAGAACACCAGGATTGGCAAAGTGGCCACTGGCGCCCTGTGCTCTTCACAGATGAAAACCGTTTCACACTGAGCACATGTGACAGACGTGACAGTCTGGAGACACCATGGAGAGCGATCTGCTGCCTGCAACATCCTTCAGGATGACCGGTTTGGCAGTGGGTCAGTAATGG